>NC_141877.1:526506709-527131709 GCF_056163025.1 Triticum urartu | reverse complement strand
CCCAATCCTTTAGTATGTTGCTATTGCTTTCTTCATGACTTATACATGTTCCTATGACTATGAGATTATGCAACTCCCGTTTGCCGGAGGAACACTTTGGGTGCTACCAAACGTCACAACGTAACTGGGTGATTATAAAGGAGCACTACAGGTGTCTCCAAAGGTACATGTTGGGTTGGCGTATTTCGAGATTAGGATTTGTCACTCCGATTGTCGGAGAGGTATCTCTGGGCCCTCTCGGTAATGCACATCACATAAGCCTTGCAAGCATTACAACTAATATGTTAGTTGTGAGATGATGTATTATGGAATGAGTAAAGAGACTTACTGGTAACGAGATTGAACTAGGTATTGGATACCGACGATCGAATCTTAGGCAAGTAACATACCGATGACAAAGGGAACAACGTATGTTGTTATGCGGTCTGACCGATAAAGATCTTCGTAGAATATGTAGGAGCCATTATGGGCATCCAGGTCCCGCTATTGGTTATTGACCGGAGACGTGTCTCGATCATGTCTACATTGTTCTCGAACCGTAGGGTCCGCACGCTTAAGGTTTCGATGACAGTTATATTATGAGTTTATGAGTTTTGATGTACCGAAGGAGTTCAGAGTCCCGGATGAGATCGGGGACATGACGAGGAGTCTCGAAATGGTCGAGACGTAAAGATCGATATATTGGACGACTATATTCGGACATCGGAAAGGTTCCGAGTGATTCGGGTATTTTTCGGAGTACCGGGTAGTTACGGGAGAAGCAATGGGCCTTGATGGGCTTTAGTGGGAAGAGGAGAAAGGGCCAAGGGGCTGCTGCGCCCCCTCCCCTCTGGTCCGAATTGGACTAGGGAAAAGGGGGCTGGCCACCTTTCCTTCTCCCCCACTTCCTTCTCCCTTCCTCCCCTCTTGGTGGACTCCTACTAGGACTTGGAGTCCTAGTAGGACTCAACATCCTGGCCGCACCAAGCCTTGGCCGGCCTCCTCCTCCTCCATCCTTTATATACTGAGGCAAGGGGCACCCCATAGACACACAAGTTGATCTTCGTGATCGTTCCTTAGCCGTGTGCGGTGCCCCCCTCCACCATATTCCACCTCGGTCATATCGTTGTAGTGCTTAGGCGAAGCCCTGCGTCGGTAAAACATCATCATCGTCACCACGCCGTTGTGCTGACGGAACTCATCCCCGAAGCTTTGTTGGATCGGAGCCCGGGGAGCGTCATCGAGCTGTACGTGTGCTAAGAACTCGGAGGTGCCGGAGTAACGGTGCTTGGATCGGTTGTATCGGGAAGACGTACGACTACTTCCTCTACGTTGTGTCAACCCTTCCGTTGCGATCTACAAGGGTACGTAGATCATACTCTCCCCTCTCGTTGCTATGCATCACCATGATCTTGCGTGTGCGTAGGAATTTTTTTGAAATTACTACGTTACCTAACAGTGGCATCCGAGCCTAGGTTTTATATGTTGATGTTATATGCACGAGTAGAACACAAGTGAGTTGTGGGCGATATAAGTCATACTGCTTACCAGCATGTCATACTTTGGTTCGGCGGTATTGTTGGACGAGACGACCCGGACCGACATTACGCGTACGCTTACGCGAGACCGGTTCTCCCGACGTGCTCTGCACATAGGTGGCTTGCGGGCGACAGTCTCTCCAACTTTAGTTGAACCGAGTGTGGCTACGCCCGGTCCTTGCGAAGGTTAAAACAGCACCAACTTGACAAACTATCGTTGTGGTTTTGATGCGTAGGTAAGATTGGTTCTTGCTTAAGCCCGTAGCAGCCACGTAAAACTTGCAACAACAAAGTAGAGGACATCTAACTTGTTTTTGCAGGGCATGTTGTGATGTGATATGGTCAAGACATGATGCTAAATTTTATTGTATGAGATGATCATGTTTTGTAACCGAGTTATCGGCAACTGGCAGGAGCCATATGGTTGTCGCTTTATTGTATGCAATGCAATCGCGATGTAATGCTTTATTTTATCACTAAGCGGTAGCGATAGTCGTGGAAGCATAAGATTGGCGAGACGACAACGATGCTACGATGGAGATCAAGGTGTCGCGCCGGTGACGATGGTGATCACGACGGTGCTTCGAAGATGGAGATCACAAGCACAAGATGATGATGGCCATATCATATCACTTATATTGATTGCATGTGATGTTTATCTTTTATGCATCTTATCTTGCTTTGATTGACGGTAGCATTATAAGATGATCTCTCACTAATTATCAAGAAGTGTTCTCCCTGAGTATGCACCGTTGCGAAAGTTCTTCGTGCTGAGACACCACGTGATGATCGGGTGTGATAGGCTCTACGTTCAAATACAACGGGTGCAAAACAGTTGCACACGCGGAATACTCAGGTTATACTTGACGAGCCAAGCATATACAGATATGGCCTCGGAACACGGAGACCGAAAGGTCGAGCGTGAATCATATAGTAGATATGATCAACATAGTGATGTTCACCAATGAAACTACTCCATCTCACGTGATGATCGGACATGGTTTAGTTGATTTGGATCACGTAATCACTTAGAGGATTAGAGGGATATCTATCTAAGTGGGAGTTCTTAAGTAATATGATTAATTGAACTTAAATTTATCATGAACTTAGTCCTAGTAGTATTTTGCAAATCATGTTGTAGATCAATAGCTCGCGTTGTTGCTTCCCTGTGTTTATTTTGATATGTTCCTAGAGAAAATTGTGTTGAAAGATGTTAGTAGCAATGATACGGATTGGATCCGTGATCTGAGGTTTATCCTCATTGCTGCACAGAAGAATTATGTCCTTGATGCACCGCTAGGTGACAGACCTATTGCAGGAGCAGATGCAGACGTTATGAACGTTTGGCTAGCTCAATATGATGACTACTTGATAGTTTAGTGCACCATGCTCAACGGCTTAGAATCGGGACTTCAAAGACGTTTTGAACGTCATGGACCATATGAGATGCTCCAGGAGTTGAAGTTAATATTTCAAGCAAATACCCGAGTTGAGAGATATGAAGTCTCCAACAAGTTCTATAGCTAAAAGATGGAGGAGAATCGCTCAACTAGTGAGCATGTGCCCAGATTGTCTGAGTACTACAATCTCTTGAATCAAGTGGGAGTTAATCTTCCAGATAAGATAGTGATTGACAGAATTCTCTAGTCACCATCACCAAGTTAGTAGAACTTCGTGATGAACTATGATATGCAAGGGATAATGGAAACGATTCCCAAGCTCTTCGTAATGCGGAAATTGACGAAGGTAGAAATCGAGGAAAACATCAAGTGTTGATAGTAGACAAGACCACTAGTTTCAAGAAAGGGCAGAGGGAAGAAGGGGAACTTCAAGAAGAACAGCAAGCAAGTTGCTGCTCAAGTGAAGAAGCCCAAGTCTGGTCCTAAGCCTGAGACTAAGTGCTTCTACTGCAAAGGGACTGGTCACTGGAAGCGGAACTAACCCAAGTGATTGGCGGATAAGAAGGATGGCAAAGTGAACATAAGTATATTTGATATACATTTTATTGATGTGTACTTTACTAGTGTTTATAGCAAACCCTCAGTATTTGATACTAGTTCAGTTGCTAAGATTAGTAACTCGAAACGGGAGTTGCAGAATAAACAGAGACTAGTTAAGGGTGAAGTGACGATGTGTGTTGGAAGTGGTTCCAAGATTGATATGATCATCATCGCACACTCCCTATAATTTCGGGATTGGTGTTGAACCTAAATAAGTGTTATTTGGTGTTTGCGTTGAGCATGAATATGATTTGATCATGTTTATTGTAATACGGTTATTCATTTAAGTAAGAGAATAAATTGTTGTTCTATTTACATGAATAAAACCTTATATGGTTACACACCCAATGAAAATAGTTCGTTGGATCTCGATCGTAGTGATACACATAATCATAATATTGAAACCAAAAGATGCAAAGTTAATAATGATAGTGCAACTTATTTGTAGCACTGCCGTTTAGGTCATATTGGTGTAAAGTGCATGAAGAAACTCCATGCTGATGGGCTTTTGGAATCACTTGATTATGAATCAGTTGATGCTTGCGAACCATGCCTCATGGGCAAGATGACTAAGACTCTGTTCTTCGGAACAATGGAGCGAGCAACAGATTTGTTGGAAATCATACATACTGATGTATGTGGTCCGATGAATATTGAGGCTCGCGACAGGTATCATTATTTTCTGATCTTCATAGATGATTTGAGCAGATATGAGTATATCTACTTGATGAAACATAAGTCTGAAACATTTGAAAAGTTCAAAGAATTTCAGAGTGAAGTGAAAAATCATCATAACAAGAAAATAAAGTTTCTACGATCTGATCGTAGAGAAGAGTATTTGAGTTACAAGTTTGGCCTTCAGTTAAAAACAATGTGAAATAGTTTCACTACTCATGCCACCTGGAACACCACAATGTAATGGTGTGTCCGAGCGTCATAACCGTACTTTATTGGATATAGTGCAATCTATGATGTATCTTACCGATCTACCACTATCATTTTGGGGTTATGCATTAGAGACAGCTGCATTCACGTTAAATAGGGCACCATCAAAATCCGTTGAGACGACGCCTTATGAACTGTGGTTTGGCAAGAAACCAAAGTTGTCGTTTCTTAAAGTTTGGGGTTGTGATGCTTATGTGAAAAAGTTTCATCCTGATAAGCTCAAACTCAAATCGGAAAAGTGCGTCTTCATAGGATACCCTAAAGAATATGTTGGGTACACCTTCTATCTCAGATCCGAAGGCAAAATATTCGTTGCTGAGAATGGATCCTTTCCAGAGAAGGAGTTTCTCTTGAAAGAAGTGAGTGGGAGGAAAGTAGAAAACTTGATAAGGTAATTGTACCTTCTCCTTTATTGGAAAGTAGTTCATCACAGAAATTTGTTCCTGTGACTCCTACACCAATTAGTGAGGAAGCTAATGATGATGATCATGTAACTTCAGATCAAGTTACTACTGAATCTCGTAGGTAAACCAGAGTGAGATCCGCACCAGAGTGGTACGGTAATCCTGTTCTGGAAGTCATGTTACTAGACCATGACGAACTTGCGAACTATGAGGAAGCGATGATGAGCCCAGATTCCGTGAAATGGTTTGAGGCCATGAAATCTGAGATATGATCCATGTATGAGAACAAAGTATGGACTTTGATGAATTTGCCCGATGATCGGCAAGCCATAGAAAATAAATGGATCTTCAAGAGGAAGACAGACGCTGATAGTAGTGTTACTATCTACAAAGCTAGAATTGTCGCAAAAGGTTTTCGACAAGTTCAAGGTGTTGACTACGATGAGAGTTTCTCACTCGTGCCTATGCTTGAGTCTATCCGAATCATGTTAGTAATTGCCGCATTTTATGAAATCTGGCAAATGGATAAACAAAACTGCATTCCTTAATGGATTTATTAAAGAAGAGTTGTATACGATGCAACCAGAAGGTTTTGTCAATCCGAAAGGTGCTAACAAAATGTGCAAACTCCAGCGATCCATCTGTGGACTGGTGCAAGCATCTCGGAGTTGGAATATACGCTTTGATGAGTTGATCAAAGCATATAGTTTTATACAGACTTGCGGTGAAGCCTATATTTACGAGAAAGTGAGTGGGAGCACTACAGCATTTCTGATAAGTATATGTGAATGACATATTGTTGATCGGAAATAATGTAGAATTATTCTGTAAAGCATAAAGGAGTGTTTGAAAGGAGTTTTTCAAAGAAAGACTTCGGTGAAGCTGCTTACATATTGAGCTTCAAGATCTATAGAGATAGATCAAGACGCTTGATAAGTTTTTTCAACGAGTACATACCTTGACAAGATTTTGAAGTAGTTCAAAATGGAGCAGTCAAAGAAAGAGTTCTTGCCTGTATTACAAGGTGTAAAGTTGAGTAAGACTCAAAGCCCGACCACGGCAGAAGATAGAAAGAGAATGAAAGTCATTCCCTATGCCTTAGCCATAGGTTCTATAAAGTATGTCATGCTGTATACCAGATCTATTGTATACCCTGCACTGATTTGGCAAGGGAGTACAATAGTGATCTAGGAGTAGATCACTGGACAGCGGTCAGAATTATCCTTAGTGAAATAAGGATATGTTTCTCGATTATGGACGTGACAAAAAGGTTCGTCGTAAAGGGTTACGTCGATGCAAGTTTTTGACACTGATCCAGATGATTCTAAGTCTCAATCTGGATACATATTGAAAGTGGGAGCAATTAGCTAGAGTAGCTCCGTGCAAAGCATTGTAGACATAGAATTTTGCAAAATACATACGGATCTGAATTTGGCAGGCCAGTTGACTAAATTTCTCTCACAAGCAAAACATGATCACTCTTTGAGTGTTAATCACATAGCGATGTGAACTAGATTATTGAATCTAGTAAACCCTTTGGGTGTTAGTCACATGGAGATGTGAACCAATCACTTAAAGATGTGAACTATTGGTGTTAATCACATAGCGATGTGAACTAGATTATTGACTCTAGTGCAAGTGGGAGACTGAAGGAAATATGCCCTAGAGGCAATAATAAAGTTATTATTTATTTCCTTATTTCATGATAAATGTTTATTATTCATGCTAGAATTGTATTAACCGGAAACATAATACATGTGTGAATACATAGACAAACAGAGTGTCACTAGTATGCCTCTACTTGACTAGCTCGTTAATCAAAGATGGTTATGTTTCCTAACCATAGACAAAGAAGTTGTTATTTGATTAACAAGATCACATCATTAGTTGAATGATCTGATTGACATGACCCATTCCATTAGCTTAGCACCCGATCGTTTAGTATGTTGCTATTGCTTTCTTCATGACTTATACATGTTCCTATGACTATGAGATTATGCAACTCCCGTTTGCCGGAGGAACACTTTGGGTGCTACCAAACATCACAACGTAACTGGGTGATTATAAAGGAGCACTATAGGTGTCTCCAAAGGTACATGTTGGGTTGGCGTATTTCGAGATTAGGATTTGTCACTCCGATTGTCGGAGAGGTATCTCCGGGCCCTCTCGGTAGTGCACATCACATAAGCCTTGCAAGCATTACAACTAATATGTTAGTTGTGAGATGATGTATTACGGAACGAGTAAAGAGACTTACCGGTAACGAGATTGAACTAGGTATTGGATACCGACGATCGAATCTCAGGCAAGTAACATACCGATGACAAAGGGAACAACGTATGTTGTTATGCGGTCTGACCGATAAAGATCTTCGTAGAATATGTAGGAGCCATTATGGGCATCCAGGTCCCGCTATTGGTTATTGACCGGAGACGTGTCTCGGTCATGTCTACATTGTTCTCGAACCGTAGGGTCCGCACGCTTAAGGTTTCAATGACAGTTATATTATGAGTTTATGAGTTTTGATGTACCGAAGGAGTTTGGAGTCCCGGATGAGATCGGGGACATGACGAGGAGTCTCGAAATGGTCGAGATGTAAAGATCGATATATTGGACGACTATATTCGGACATCGGAAAGGTTCCGAGTGATTCGGGTATTTTTCAGAGTACCGGGTAGTTACAGGAGAAGCAATGGGCCTTGATGGGCTTTAGTGGGAAGAGGAGAAAGGGCCAAGGGGCTGCTGTGCCCCCTCCCCTCTGGTCCGAATTGGACTAGGGAAAAGGGGGCCAGCCACCTTTCCTTCTCCTCCACTTCCTTCTCCCTTCCTCCCCTCTTGGTGGACTCCTACTAGGACTTGGAGTCCTAGTAGGACTCCACATCCGGGCCGCACCAAGCCTTGGCCGGCCTCCTCCTCCTCCATCCTTTATATACTGAGGCAAGGGGCACCCCATAGACACACAAGTTGATCTTCGTGATCGTTCCTTAGCCGTGTGTGGTGCCCCCCTCCACCATATTCCACCTCGGTCATATCGTTGTAGTGCTTAGGCGAAGCCCTGCGTCGGTAAAACATCATCATCGTCACCACGCCGTTGTGCTGACGGAACTCATCCCCGAAGCTTTGCTGGATCGGAGCCCGGGGAGCGTCATCGAGCTGTACGTGTGCTAAGAACTCGGAGGTGCCGGAGTAACGGTGCTTGGATCGGTCGGATCGGGAAGACGTACGACTACTTCCTTTACGTTGTGTCAACGCTTCCGTTGCGATCTACAAGGGTACGTAGATCATACTCTCCCCTCTCGTTGCTATGCATCACCATGATCTTGCGTGTGCGTTGGAATTTTTTTGAAATTACTACGTTACCCAACAAAGCCGACGACTGCAATCTTTCAGGTTATACACATGTATACATAAACGGCCGCACAGGAGGCATCATATTACTTTCGGGCAAAAGTATAAACACGGCCCTAATTTTTTTTCATAAAAACATTGTGTTTACAATGGGAATACATGTCACTCAAACTTAATATTCTTCGAGCACTGGGCCTCTATCAAACGAGCACCCTCGAGAACCTCCTCGAAATAGTGTTCGGCAGCCACTCGGCTTATGGCCGAACCCTGCGCCGCAACAGTGGTGGCGTCCATCTCCGCCCAGTATGCTTTAACACGGGCAAGGGCCATCCGCGAGCCTTCTATGCACGCCGACCTCTTCATCGCGCCAATGCGTGGCACCGCACCAAGGACCTGCTGCACTAAGCTAAAATAGCTATTCGGCTTTGGCTTTTCCGGCCATAGCTGATCCACGACGGACCTCATGGCGAGCCCGGACAACCTGTTTAGTTCAGCCCATTCGGCTAGCTGATCAGTCAAAGGAAGCGGACGCTCTAGAACGTTGAATTGCGACCAGAACAGCTTGTCCACCCCACGATCTGCTTGACCTTGGAAGTATTTGGCCGCATCGGCAACGCTCGCCGCCAAGTCCATATATGCATCTGCCAAACTCCACAGCCGATCCAGAGGGGCATACCATGGATCTCCGAATTTCCTCTGTAGCATGAAGGGCTTCCCAGCCGCAATATCCCCGGCTTCCCGCAGCTCCTCCTTCTTCGCTCTCATAGTAGAGCGGGTGTCTTTGTCCGCCATCGTGGCCTTCTCAAGGTCCGCTGCCTTCGCCCGGTTTTCTTCTTCAAGGACCTGGCAACGGTCGGCAGTGTCTTTTAATTCTACGGCCATCTTGGCCATCTTCTCTTGGCTCTCACAAAGTGCAGTCTTCTCGGCTTTCAACTCTTCGGCCGCCTTCAAAGCAGCCGCATTACTAATCCTCGCTTGTTCCTTGGCTCGGGCAAGTTCTGCCCGCAAGGCTTCCACGGTGGCAGCTCCATCTGCAGTCACAACATATTAAAGATACTGGCATCATGCTGCTCTTACTATGTGGCGTTCACCAGATAATAACACTTACCCTGTGCCTCGTCAAGCCTCTTGTTAACAAGCTCAATGTCGGCGTCCGCCGCATCCAGTTGCCGTTTTAATTCGGCAAATTCACTAGTCCGGCTAGCCACCGGAGTTCCCATCGCCTGCACATAAAGGCAGTCTGGTTATTGCCTGGGACTATGATCCTCTGTTCGCCGCCATTCTCGTCGACAACCAGAGTCTCAGGGGCTACTATCTACATAGGGCACACCTAAGATGTGCAGTACTACCACGTACCTCAAAGCCTGTCAGTAGACTCATAAAGGCTTCATGTAATCCGCGTTCGGCGGACGAAATTCTCTCCATCACCGTACCCATCAGCGTACGGTGTTCTTCTGAGATGGCCACTCGCCCCACCAACTCCCTCAGAACGTCCGACCGCTTACCAGACGGTGTCGGACTCTTTTGTCTGCTCTCTTCGGGAGCCGGACGCTGGGGACTTCGGGGGTCTATGGGATTATCTTCGGGCCTCACCGGATCCGTAGAGGCCCTCCGTGACGACACTTCGGGGTCACCCGCTTCTTGAGCGGAGGAGTCCGGGGGAGGCGTTTCGCTCTCCATCATCTCTGGAAGAAGATCCCCCGAAGACGAGCTCAGCTGAGAGGGGCTAAGGCCCGAACTGCAAGATATTTGCGGTGGTTATTTTCTTAGAGAAAAGATAGCATAGCTTTACTATTAAAGTATTTTGGATCACTTACGACTCGTTGGAGGGCTGATCCCCCCGCGGACTTTGTGCGGCAAAAGCACCCCCCGAGGCAGGACCCTCTGTGGGAGACTTCTTCTCCCGTTTGGAGGCCTCGGCTTCCCGATCTTCGGAAGCAGTCCTTTTCCTCCCCCAGTCACCCTCCTTCATGGAGGCGCTCATTCCCTCGGTTGGAACTAGCAGTGATGGGGGCCCGCGTCCGCCCGTATTACCCCCCGTATCTTCCTTCAAAGGTTCCGGGCAAGGTGCAAGCTCGAGCATCTTTTCCAGCATCAAATTTTCCAAACCTTCAGGGAGGGGGGCCAAACATCGAATCATCTTCGCCTTTGATAGCCAGTCCTGGTCAAAGAACGAACTCTCAAGAATAACTTCGTGATGAATAAAAGACAGTGTGTTCGGCTAGAGGATTTCTTACTTGTTCGGCGGCGCGGTTACTGCTCAGGCCCACGTCCTCGGTAGTATCCGGACACTCTATTTGAGGTCCAAAGAATAACTTGTACATCTCCTCGTGCGTCAGGCTGAGGAAACTTTGAATGGCACGTGGTCCTTCTGGGTTGAACTCCCACAAGCGAAGGGGCCGGCGTTTCCAAGGCTGGACTTGACGAACCAGCATAACTTGTATTACCGCAACCAAATTAAAATCTCCCTCGAAGAGACCTCAGATGCGGCTTTGCAGTATAGGCACGTCCTTGGCTGGACCCCAGCTCAGCCCTCTGCTAATCCATGACATCAATTGTGGAGGGGGGCCCGAGCGGAAAGCGGGGGCAGCCGCCCACTTGGCACTTCTGGGAGCTGTGACGTAGAACCACTCTCGCTGCCATAATTCGAACACCTCTGGAAAGGAACCATTCGGCCATGGAGCTCTTGCCATCTTGCCTATTAATGCACCTCCGCATGCTGCATGTTGCCCCTCGATCACCTTCGGCTTCACTTCAAAGGTCTTGAGCCACAAGCCGAAGTGGGGGGGGAGGGGTAATGCGGAGGAAGGCCTCAGACACGACGATAAATGTTGAGATGTGGAGAAAGGAGTCCGGAGTTAGATCATGGAAATCTAGCCCGTAATAGAACATCAAACCCCGGACGAAGGGATCCAGAGTGAGGCCTAGACCTCGGAGGAAGTGGGAGACGAACACGACATTTCCGTTGGGTTCGGGAGTAGGGACGATCTGCCCTCGAGCAGGTAGCCGATGCGAAACCTCAGCGGTCAGGTATCTGGCCTCCCTCAACTTCTTAATGTCCTCTTCCGTGACGGAGGAGGGCATCCATTGGCCTTGAAGGCTGGATCCGGACATGATTGAAGATCCGGAGCACCTGACCTGGGCTTTGGGTGTTAGAACTCGAGGCGAGGGAAGGGTTCGATTGAGCACGAGAGCGAAAAAGCGAAAACCTCGTCCCTTTCTAAAGAGGGTGAATATCAAGCGTCCTCTCCGTAGCTGTTTAGGCCTTGCCTATAATCTAGGAGTCCTAGACACGGTTGGGTTACCCATGCCGTATTGATGAGAATCCCGTAATAAGGGGGCACGATCTCTGTTTTGACAAGACGTGTCAAAAAACTGCCTCGCGTTATGGGCGGGGCTGGTTAAAAGAAACGGTTTGAATAATCACCGGGCCATGACATAACGTCATGCTGCCAAAACAAGCAAATTGGATCTGCGAAAATATTATTCTCTCTACGGTGGAATGTGGAACTTATTTTGCAGGGTCGGACACTATCCTCGTATTCAAATTCTTCTGTGATGTATTCGGAGAAGGAACCCGCCTTGCAATGCCGAAGAAAATACTGCGCGCCGGACTCATCGTCATTGAAGCCTGGTTCAGGGGCTACTGAGGGAGTCCTGGATTAGGGGGTCTCCGGACAGCCGGACTATCTCCATGGGTCAGACTGTTAGACTATGAAGATACAAGATTGAAGACTTCGTCTCATGTCCGGATGGCAATGTACTTGGCATGGAAGGCAAGCTAGGCAATACGGATATGGATGTCTCCTCCTTTGTAAGCGATCTTGTGTAACCCTAACCCTCTCCGGTGTCTATATAAACCATTTAGTCCATAGGACAACAACCATAACATACAATCATACCATAGGCTAGCTTCTAGGGTTTAGCCTCTCTGATCTCGTGGTAGATCTACTCTTGTAGTACCCATATTATCAATATTAATCAAGCAGGACGTAGGGTTTTACCTCCATCAAGAGGGCCCGAACCTGGGTAAAACATCGTGTTCCCTGCCTCCTGTTACCATCCGGCCTAGACGCACAGTTTGGGACCCCCTACCCGAGATCCGCCGGTTTTGACACTGACAGCCCCTATGTGTAGGTGGTGGGAGCTCCGGTGGCTAGCCGGACTAGTGAGTTCGCCAAATTAAAACGGCAACTGGATGCGGCAGACACCGACATCGAGCTTGTTAACAAGAGGCTTGACGAGGCACAGGGTAAGTGTTATTATCTGGTGAACGCCACATAGTAAGAGCAGCATGATGCCAGTATCTTTAATATGTTGTGACTGTAGATGGAGTTGCCACCGTGGAAACCTTGCAGGCCGAACTTGCCCGAGCCAAAGAACAAGCGAGGATTAGTAATGCGGCTGCTTTGAAGGCGGCCGAAGAGTTGAAAGCCGAGAAGGCCGCACATGGCGAGAGCAAAGAGAAGATGGCCAAGATGGCCGTAGAATTAAAAGACACTGCCGACTGTTGCCGGCTTCTTAAAAAAGAAAACCGAGCGAAGGCAATGGACCTTGAGAAGGCCACGATGGCAGACAAAGACACCTGCTCTGCTATGAGAGTGAAGAAGGAGGAGCTGCGAGAAGCCGGGGATATTGCGGCTGGGAAGCCCTTCATGCTACGGAGGAAGTTCGGAGATCCACGGTATGCCCCTCTGGATCAGTTGTGGAGTTCGGCAGATGCATATATGGACTTGGCGGCGAGCGCTGCCGGTGCGGCCAAATACTTCCAAGGTCAAGCAGATCATGGGGTGGACAAGCTGTTCTGGTCGCAATTCAATGTTCCAGAGCGTCCGCTTCCTTTGACTGATCAGCTAGCTGAATGGGCCGAACTAAATAGGTTGTCCGGACTCGCCATGAGGTCTGCCGTGGATCAGCTATGGCCGGAAAGGCCAAAGCCGAATAGCTATTTTAGCTTAGTGCAGCAGGTCCTTGGTGCGGTGCCGTGCATTGATGCGATTAAGAGGTCGGCGTGCATAGAAGGCTCGCGGATGGCCCTTGCCCGTGTTAAAGCATACTGGGCGGAGATGGACGCTACCACTGTTGAGGCGCATGGTTCGGCCATAGGTTGAGTGGATGCCGAGCATTATTTCGAGGAGGTTCCCGAGGGTGCTCGTTTGATAGAGGCCCAGTGCTCGAAAAATATTATGTTTGAGTGATATGTATTCTCATTGTAAACACAATGCTTTTATGAAGTTTTTATAAGGCTATGTTTATACTTTTTCCTGAACGTAGTATGATGCCTCCTGTGCGGCCGTTTATGTATACATGTGTATAACCTGAAAGAATGCAGCCGTCGGCTGCAACCCCCATGCATATAATGCGGAGGTGCTCGCAAAAAACGCGTGTTAACACTTAACCCAACGTCTTGGTCCTATTAAGGAGGTGATAGCGTAGCAAACGAGGCAACCGGACTATAATGCTTTAACACTTTCGCTTAGCCATAGGAGTTTGACAGTGGGGCTACTAGATAGCCCCTGGTGGCTCCGCACTCTCCCGATCGCGGGGTGCGTACACGCCTGGCCGGGAAACGGCCCTTTGTTAAGGCGGAGGAATTCTAACATTCCGATAGGTCATCGAGTGGTTGACCAGTCTCACGCTATATCATGACAGTCAGTTTTCGTCTTTCTCTACTAAGGTGCTCGTCCGGATGAACCAGGGCACAATCGCAGTAGTTCTCCTGGTGCTACCTTAGCCGATAAAGCGGAACCTAAGGCACCAAAATACAGGAGCCGGGTGATGGAGTCCTGGATTAGGGGGTGTCCGGGTAGCCGGACTATACCTTCAGCCGGACTCCAGGACTATGAAGATACAAGATTGAAGACTTCGTCCCGTGTCTGGATGGGACTTTCCTTGGCGTGGAAGGCAAGCTTGGCGATGCGGATATTCAAGATCTCCTACCATTGTAACCGACTCTATGTAACCCTAACCCTATCCGGTGTCTATATAAACTGGAGGGTTGTAGTCCGTAGGCGATCAACTCCATATACAACAATCATACCATAGGCTAGCTTCTAGGGTTTAGCCTCCTTGATCTCGTGGTAGATCTACTCTTGTACTACCCATATCCTCAATATTAATCAAGCAGGACGTAGGGTTTTACCTCCATCAAGAGGGCCCGAACCTGGGTAAAACATCGTGTTCCCTGCCTCCTGTTACCATCCGGCCTAGACGCACAGTTCGGGACCCCCTACCCGAGATCCGCCGGTTTTGACACCGACATTGGTGCTTTCATTGAGAGTTCCTCTGTGCCGTCACAATCAGGAAGGATGCCTCCTCCCGTCTTTAAAGACGGCGCCGTTGCTAAGGGAGCCTTGGCTGTCGGCCACACCCTCCGGCTAGGTGGTTTCCTCATGACCGCCTGTTCGGCTGTTGCACCGACGGTGACCTCTCGGGTCATCAGAAGCAACCTACACGTCAGCTCGGAGCTCGTCGAGCAGCTAGATCCAATGGAGCTCTCTTCCGTAAATGAGCTCTTGGATCGCATCGCCGCCCTGGGGGTCGCTACGGATTACGACCAGGTTGGGCTTAAACCCGATCTAAGAGAAATTAACTCTCCCCAAGTCACCCACCACGTTGCCGTGGTAGAGACATAGTGCGGCGACCCTTCATCTATTTTAAGGACTAGCTACGTCTGAATTCCCGACCCCTCCAAGCCGGATACCCACGGAGGGGGAGATGTAACTCAAGACCCGAGCTTAGGATCAGGCAACGGGCCAGATTCACTGGACAACATCCAAGAATCCGAACTTCAGAGTTCGGAAACTCTTCGGCCTCCGAATCTAGGATTGGGTGAGGTTTCAGATTCAACGACACCCGCCCACCCGATCATAAGCGATCTCTCCCAAATCAGGCGGAGGCCCGAGGAAACAGTACATCATTACTGGGCCAGATTCCTCCTGGTTATGAACATGATAAAGGATTGCCGCGAGGAAGACGCAATCTCAATTTTCTGCAGTAATTGCATGGACAAGGGAATCCTTAACGCTGTAAGTCATCGTGATATCACACGCTTCGCTGACTTGGCGTCCATAGTACAAAAATACTGTGCGATGGAAAGCGCCTGGAAAACCGAAATAAATTTTTGGGATAATCCGGCCTTGAATAGTAATCCCGTCCGAACTAAGAGGGTGCATCATTACAGGATACCTGGGATAAACACCAAAAAGTCAAAACCCTCTACAGGGCATGGAACCGTACTGGAAAGATGGCTTGATGGACCCTGTAGAATTCACAGTACAGAGGATGCCACACCAACTCACAGCCTTAGAGCATGTTGGATACTCCGGCAGGTGGCCAAAATCGGCGAGGACCTCTTAATTCCGGAGGCCGCAGAAAGCCAGCCCAAGGACACCAGTACCATTCTCACAGTCTTCGAGACTTTCACATCAAACAATGTGCGAAAAAGAACACTCCGCAGCCTCGCCGAAGTCTATCAAGTTGCAACAATAAATCCATGGAGCGACACTGCCATTACCTTCAACGCAAGTGATGAACCTAGATTCCGAACAGCCCGAGCACCAGCCGCATTGGTCCTCAGTCCCATAGTGGACGGCTTTCGCCTCACCAAGGTGCTCACGGATGGAGGCAGCGGACTGAACCTCATTTATGAGGAAACCCTTCAAAAAATGGAAATAGACTGGAACCGCGTCGAGCGAAGCAGCACAACCTTTAGAGGAATAATCCCCAGTCGGGAAGCGCGCTGCACAGGAAAAATCACACTAGATGTGGTGTTCGGCACGCCGGATAATTACAGGTCCGAAGAAGTCACGTTTCAGGTGGCCCCATTTAAGAGCGGATATCACGCTTTACTAGGGTGGGAAGCATTCACAATCTTCCAAGTAATACCCCATTACGGGTACATGAAGCTTAAGATGCCCGGGCCGAATGGAATTATCACTCTAGCTAGTGATCCGGACATAGCACTCCGCGCCGAAAACAAGACGGCCGCATTAGCCCTTGAGGCGCTATCCGAAGCCTTAGCGGCCGAGGAACTGACTGCGTTGCGCTCCACGGTTAACAGGGATGATGTGATACTTGATAAGAGATCCAAATCCACATCCTTCAAGCCAGCTGACGAAATAGTCAAATTCCAGGTCCATCCAACGGACCCCAATAAAACAGCTTCCATCAGGGCACGACTGAACCCTGATGCAGACGCCGCACTGCGAGAGTTCCTACGAGAGAACTGGGACATCTTCGCCTAGAACCCTTCAGACATGCCAGGGATCCCACGCAGGCTGGCCGAACACAGCTTAAATATCCTAAAAGGATTTAAACCTGTCAAACAAGCCCTTCGACGTTTTTCCGAACCCAAGAGACAGGCTATGGGAGAGGAGCTAGCCAAGCTATTAGAGGCCGGATTCATCAGAGACATAAAACATCCGGACTGGCTAGCAAACCTGGTGATGGTACCAAAGAAGGACAAATCCTGGCGCCTTTGTGTCGATTTTAAAGACCTTAACAAGGCTTGCCCAAAGGATCCCTTCCCCCTCCCCCCGTATCGATCAAATTATCGATGCCACCGCAGGACATGATTTGTTATGTTTCCTCGACGCATACTCCGGTTACCATCAAATCAAGATGGCAGAATCAGACCAAGCTGCAACAGCATTCATCACACCATACGGCCCATTCTGCTTCAACACAATGCCCTTCGGGCTGAAAAACGCCGGCGCAACATATCAGCGCATGATCCAGACATGTCTGGCAAACCAGATCGACAAAATAGTGGAGGCGTATGTGGATGATGTGGTCATCAAATCAAGACATGTCGAATCCCTAGTAAACAACTTGAGGCTTATATTCGATAACCTTCGAAAATATGACATCAAGCTCAACCCAGAAAAATGCGTCTTCGGCGTTCCAGCCGGAAAGCTCTTGGGCTTCATTGTATTCGGTAGAGGAATTGAAGCAAACCCAACCAAGATCCGAGCTTTGTCACAATTGGATGTCCCAAAGGACCTTAAACAAATACAAAAATTAACCGGATGCGTGGCGGCTTTAAGCCGCTTCATCTCCCGCTTGGGAGAAAAGGCACTACCCCTCTATCACCTCCTTCGGCGCACCGAACACTTCGAGTGGACGGATGCCGCCACGACCGGACTTGATGAAATAAAAGCCATATTGGCAACAAACCCAGTCCTGGCCGCGCCAAACACTGGCGAACCAATGTTATTGTACATTGCAGCAACACATCAAGTTGTCAGCGCAATACTCGTTGTCGAGCGGGAAACGGATGGACACAAATTCCCCCTTCAAAGGCCGGTCTACTACGTATCCACTGTCCTCACTCCATGCAAATCACAGTACCCGCATTATCAAAAGATTGCATACGTGGTATTCATGGCATCCCGGAAGCTACGACACTACTTTCAAGAGTGTTCCATAACAGTAGCCTCGGAAGTACCACTCAACGATATTATCAACAACCGCGATGCAACGGGCCGGATTGCAAAATGGGCCATCGAGCTTCTCCCGTTAGATATAACCTATAAGCCACGGCGAGCTATTAAATCACAAGTTTTGGCCGACTTCGTCGCAGAATGGACGGAGGCCGAGCTCCCTAAAGAGTACGGCACATATTCAAACTGGATTATGCATTTCGACGGCTCCAAAATGTTGGCCGGACTGGGGGCTGGCGTCGTCCTGACGTCCCCCACAGGAGACACAGTCCAATATGTGCTCCAGATCATGTACACGGATTCCAACAATGCAGCCGAATATGAGGCCCTCCTACATGGTCTCCGGATAGCAGTATCCATGGGTATCCAGCGCCTAGAGGTACGCGGGGATTCAAACCTCGCGATATCCCAAATAAATGGAGACTTCGACGCCAAGGACCCAAAAATGGCAGCTTACCGCAACGCCGTCCTAAAAATGTCAGCTCGGTTCGAAGGGCTAGAGTTTCACCATACAGCCCGAGAAAACAATCAAGGAGCGGACGTCCTGGCACGCATCGGAGCAAAACGCGATGCAGTACCCCCCAACATCTTTTTGGAAAGATCGTTCAAGCCATCCGTAGCATGGGAGGGGGAACCCGCAAATAACAGCCCGGACCCAGCCGCACCACTCGACGCCGAACAATCTGACACAATTGGAGGCTCTGCCAATGAAATTACACCTTCAGCCCATGTAATAATGGCGGTTATTGCCCCGTGGACAGAACCATTCCTAGCCTACCTTACTAGGCAGGAACTCCCGGAGGACCAAAACGAGGCCCGCTGCGTAGTGCGGCGATCTAAAGCCTATAGAGTCCATGAGGGAGAGCTTTATAAGAAAAGCACTACCGGAGTCCTTCAAAGGTGCATCTCCGAAGAGGAAGGGCGGAACCTTCTGGCTGAAATTCATGCCGGACTCGGTGGTCACCACGCCGCTGCTCGGTCCCTTGTTAGCAAGGCTTTCCGTACAGGCTTTTATTGGCCGACGGCCCGGGCAGACGCTTAGGACCTAGTCCAATGATGCGCTGGTTGCCAACTTTTTTCCAACCAAAGCCATATGCCACCCACCGCACTCCAAACTATACCCATCACCTGGCCTTTTGCGGTCTGGGGGCTTGACATGGTCGGACCCCTTAAAGGTGGGACCAATAGGAAAAAATACTTACAGGTCATGGTGGATAAATTCACCAAATGGATAGAAGCCAAGCCTGTTAAAATGGATGAATCCGGACCTGTGATAGACTTCATATCCGGGGTTGTACACCGTTATGGCGTCCCCAAAGCATCATAACCGATAACGGTACAAACTTTACCGCCGACGAGGTAAAACTCTGGTGCAAAAACATGGGCATCAAGCTCGATTATGCTTCCGTCTATCACCCACAAACCAACGGCCAGGTCGAACGTGCAAATGGTCTTATCATGAGCGGCATTAAACCCAGACTGGTGCGGTCCCTCAAGGAATCTAACATGCACTGGGTAGAGGAGCTCGACTCCGTGCTATGGGGGCTGCGGACCACGCCAAATCGCACCACCGGATACACACCATTTTTTATGGTGTACGGCGCAGAGGCAGTTCTGCCCTGCGACATAATTCATGACTCACCTAGAGTGCGCATGTACGAAGAAAGAGAAGCCGAGCTCGATCGGCAGGACAACTTGGACGCCTTGGAGGAGGAGCGTGACGTGGCAAAAGCCCTTTCCGCATTTTATCAACAGCAGGACCGAAGATATCAAAGCAGAGAAGTACGGGCCAAAAATTACAATGTTGGCGAACTAGTTCTACGCCTGCCGGATAATAAAAAGGACAAACTCAAGCCCAAGTGGGAAGGTCCATTCATAATCGACCAAGTCCTGACTGGTGGGGCGTACCGCCTGCGAGATGCGTCGGATAACCGACTCGAGCCGAACCCGTGGAACGCCACCCGTCTCCGAAGATTCTATGCCTAGCGCCAGACTCTGTGTTCGTCTCCTTCCTCTGTCCATTTTTTGCATTTTTCTATCTTACATTTCTCTCCTTCCCCTCCTTTTCTTTTATAGCCCTTAAAGGCTCATCTAGTGACGTGCCACTCGCGCTCATTAAACCTGGGGGCTTCTTTAAACAGAAGCTTATTTATACGGGCTTCACGTCCAACACATGCGTCAAACTTCCGCATGTACCTTTTTCTTCACCATTATATGCATCGATATGACTTAAGTTTTGGCCAAGCTGGGTTGCCTGGCTCCTGTGCTTACCCCTACGTTCCTGATTGTTCGGCTAGGCGGTAAAGGGAGCACCTCTGCAATTGTTACTGTCGGGTCAGCCGGATGTGTACCTCAGACTGGGTGAAGCCGAAAGCTAGCATTCTTAAGGGAATATTCGGTCGGTGAAATAAAAGATGATCTTTTTACTCATTTTATGCGCCCCCAGATGCTTTTTTTTCTGCGTCTTTTCACGCAGTCTAGACATGCACTTTAGGGCATGCCTCCCAGCGAAAGGAACCCCTAACGGAACTATTCTCTCTGGAAGATGTTTCTTACTAACCATGTAATATAACATAACTAGTTGGGCACTTGTCTGATAAAGCACTAATGACCCCTACGCCTGGTCTCCACGCATACCCCGGTTCTTATATAACCGCTATGGTATTCGGACACACTCCGGACCGTCAGGTCCCGAGGTTGAAGCAAAAAGGTTGGCAACGACAAACGATCTACAATCCGGCTAGAAGGCATTACACATGTCAATTCAAAATTACATAGTCATTTTGACTGATTGTATTCCTCTTCTATACCATCTAACAGGCTGTCTAATTTACAGTCCTGCTGGGAATACTTCGCTGCCAACTCTACTTGGTCGTATACTAAGCTCACAGGGATCTCCTTCCCGTCAGGCCCCACTGGTCCGACCTCGGCCATGTGGTTTGGGTCAGACTTCGTAAAACGGGTCTTCACCATGGCCCAGGCCTCCCTAGCGCCTTGTCGGCAGGCCGATATCTTCCACAACCGGAAGCGCCGCCGAGCTCCCTTCAGCTTCTCCGCAAGCTCTCCAAGGCCCTCGGGCACGGAGTGGGTAGGCCATAAGGCTTGGGCAATCCCCCGCATCGCCTGCCGAATTCGCTCGTGCAGTTGCAAGAGTTCGGAAAGAAGGTCACCCGTAGAACCAGGCATCTCCTCTGTAGGACGACCTGTGAGCATACCTACAGACATTACTCTGTTAGTCGACTTCCTCGCCGAACTTTTTTTTTCGAAGTTCGTTCAAGCACTTACTAAAAATGCCGCGTCGAAGCCGCTGATTCTCCTTCATGGAGTCCGACAGCTGGCCACGAACATCTTTAAGTTCGACGTCCAGCTTGGTGTTGGCATCCTGAAGATCATTCTTCTCTCGCCTCACCTTTGTCAACGTACTCTCACCGGCCTTTAGCCGGCGTAAGAGTCGTTGCTTGTCCGGATCGAGTCCGGCGCCATCTGCAATATGATTTGTCAGATTTGCACCCACGCCGCACAATACTAATCTTTCAAAGTGTATCTTACCTGAGGGGGTCTCTTTGGGCTCCCCTGCTGTGGCTAGTGCGGCCTCTAGTTGGGCCTTGCACTTTTCCAGCTCCTGGGACAGTACGGTATTCTTCTCTGTAAGAACCTGCATATTAAATGATCCTTAAATCAGTTGCTCTAACTACTTCAAGTCTCGGGGGCTACTGGCATATATATGTTTAACCAAAAATTTCTTACTCGTATGTCTTTTACATACTGCTCCGTGGCTCTGGCTAAACCATTTTGAGCGGCACGGAGGTACGCATCTCCCGAATTAAAGGCATCTAAAGCCTCTTGGGAGAAACAAGCATCGCGTAGAATTGTCCGGTGACGCCTGTGGTTCATGGCACTCTCCACTTCAGAATTTGTGGCAGACAGCCTGTCCGCATCCTCTGTCGGAGGAGCGTCCGGTGCGCGCCTTGTGCTCGCCCCTGCTTCCCGGCCAGACGTTGGAGCCTGGCTGGTGGAGGCGTGATTGGCAACCTCTCCGGATGTAGTCCGGCGAGGTCTCTTCATTTTGAAGATAGCACGAACGTTAATATGCCCTGACAGAATAACACCAGGGAAATAGAGGGTGCACTATACCTTTGCGCCAGCATCTTAGTCCGGACTGCATTCCTTTTTGTCCCACAGGGCCCTGCGGCCCCTCGTTGGCTAGCCGCCGCAGGTTCGGCCTCCTGCCTCGGAAATCTCCCCTGCAAAACACGGTTGTCGTCAGAAACACCGGAATACGTGAGGGTGGAATCTCTTTCAAGGGAATAAGACCCCGGTTTCTGTCACCTGGGAGGCCGGGATTAGCCCTGGGTAATCGGCCGTAATGGCCACCAAGGCGTTGTCCTTGCTCAATTGATGGAACACTCCATCAATCAGCTCCACAGATATGTCCGGATCCTCTTGAGAGGCCGGGTCGAGGGACCTTCCTGGGTCCTCGGGTTGTGGAGGAGGGCTGTTTATTTCCTTAACAGCCCGGCGCAGTTCCTGCGTTGAAGTCGTTAGACTAAATATTTAACAATGGGAATACAAAAAGAATGGGCAAGTAAATGCGACCGCTTACCCAGCTTGGTGGATTATGCATAGAGAATCCACCCTGTGGGTTGACGTGGAGAAATTCCTCCTCTTCTCCCTTATACAAAGTGGACAAGATCTTTAGTAGAGCGGCAGCCGAATCTGGCCCCTTACGACCATAACGGGTGGCGTCATCCTCCCCGTTGAAATCCCACATGGGGTGGCCTCTATATTGAAGCGGCTGCACCCCCCGCATAATACATGCGGCCATGACTCCGATCATGGTCAGTCCGGAATGGGCTAACAATCTTATTCGGCCCATCAGGTAAATGATGTCCCTGTCACTTTCCCCCTGAGGGCTCCATGGACGCCAGCTCAGGCGCTTCTTTAAGGGAGCACTGTCGAACTCAGGAAGGCCGATCCGAACAGGATCCGGCAGCGGGACGTCCTCTATATAAAACCATTCCGAAGGCCAGTCTTCGGACGCCTTCTTTGGGGTTCCGGATAGATATCCGGTCCCGGCGATGCGCCACACTTCAGCTCCGCCCACTTGATACATTGACCCCTCCTTAGAGCGGGGCACCAGGCAAAATAACCTCTTCCACAGCGCGAAATGAGCCTCAACACCTAGGAATAGCTCGCAAAGGGCGACGAAGCCCGCGATATGCAATATAGAGCCGGGCGTGAGATTGTGCAGCTGGAGGCCGTAGAACTCCAGAAGCCCGCGGAGAAATGGATGAATTGGAAATCCAAGTCCTCTTATGAGATAAGGGACGAGGCACACCCGCTCTCCTTTGGAAGGATTGGGGGTGCTCTCCGCTTGCTCTCCACCATTATAGGTGGCGAGTCCGGCTCGGACCGGGACCATATAGGCCTGAGGGAGAAATCCCTTGGCCTGAAGCGACACTAACTCGCTATGCGGGATGGTGCAACTCTCCCAGTCCCCGGGTTTGGGACCGGAGGGGCGAGGGGAGGAGCTGCGACGGCTGGTCATGTTGGAACGGACCTTTGCTAGAAGCGCTCTGATGATAACTCACGGAGAGGAGAAGATGTGGTTTGGACCTAAATCCCCATCCCGTTAAATAGGCGGCTTGTTTATACGGCTAGGGGTGCGGATGTAAAAATGCCCTGGCTTTTCGCATTCGTTTGACACGTGGAAGACGGCCATTATTGGGCGTGGGAGCCGAGGAGCGCTACATTACAAAAATCGGACATTATTCAACAGGTACACGGAATTTGGAGAAGAACCCGCCTTGCAATGCCGAAGATAATCTGCGCGCCGGACTCGTCGTCATTGAAGCCTGGTTCGGGGGCTATTGAGGGAGTCCTGGATTAGGGGGTGTCCGGGTAGCTGGACTATACCTTCAGCCGGACTCCAGGACTATGAAGATACAAGATTGAAGACTTCGTCCCGTGTCCGGATGGGACTTTCCTTGGCGTGGAAGGCAAGCTTGGCGATGCGGATATTCAAGATCTCCTACCATTGTAACCGACTCTATGTAACCCTAACCCTATCCGGTGTCTATATAAACCGGAGGGTTGTAGTCCGTAGGTGATCAACTCCATATACAACAATCATACCATAGGCTAGCTTCTAGGGTTTAGCCTCCTTGATCTCGTGGTAGATCTACTCTTGTACTACCCATATCATCAATATTAATCAAGCAGGACGTAGGGTTTTACCTCCATCAAGAGGGCCCGAACCTGGGTAAAACATCGTGTTCCCTGCCTCCTGTTACCATCCGGCCTAGACGCACAGTTCGGGACCCCCTACCCGAGATCCGCCGGTTTTGACACCGACATCGGGCAAACCCAACATTTGACCAAAGACAATGATTCGGAGCTGATGCATATAAGGACAAACTCGCGACGCCGAACACTCCCTAAGGTATTCGGTCTTTATGGTATAAACCGGGCCTAAATAGTGCCCTTTGTAAGGAGCCCCTTGTGTCCAGGTACGTGCATTATTCTGGCATGGCCACATGCCAAGACGTCAGTATCCTTCTCAACTGTGCTGAGAATTCGATGGATATGTATCAACAAGAGATAGTAAAAAAGGTTTACGCAGGGTCTTAATCTAAAAAGAATCCTTGGAGCGGGTCCCTGCTGCACGTCTGCGCCTGTGTCTCCGTTGTGCCGTATCCTGGGCGGGTGTAGCACGATGATCATCTGTAAAAGAGAGGAACTTAGGTGAAAAAGTTGTCGTGCAAAAGGATAGTTTTTAAAGAAACCATGTATAATTCAAGATGAGTAAAAATTGCCACATGTCTGCGCGCGTTGAGCCCCTTGTATTTGTAATAGGGGTACGACCATTGATCCGGTATGATTTACATATAGCTGTGCCGGACTCGTCTAACCGTGTCCGAGGTCTTGACGACCTGTTAAATGCTTTAGTTGGTTAGGCAGTTTTTAGTGTGCGGCTGCCAAGGCCGCCGCACTCTCTTCGGCGCGCAAAGATCGCTCAATATTTCCATTCACTGTAATGATGCCACGTGGACCGGGCATCTTGAGCGTGAGGGAAGCGTAATGCGGTATTGCATTAAAGCGAGTGAAAGCTTTGCGTCCAAGTAGTGCTTGATAGCCACTTTGGAACGGAGCGATGTGGAAGGTTAAATGTTTGCTACGGAAGTTATCGGGGAAGCCGAATATAACCTTTAGTAGTAGGGAGCCCGTACAATGATCCCCTGGGCCTGGCGTTACTCCTTTAAAGGTAGAATTGCTATGGCGAATTTTCGTTGGGTCTATCCCCATTTCGCAGATTGTATCCTGGTATATTAGGTTTAGAGTGCTGCCACCGTCCATCAGGACTCGTGTGAAGTGGTATCCGTCAATTATTGGGTCTAATATCAGGGCAGCCCATCCTGCACATCGGATACCTGCTGAGTAATCACGATGGTCGAAGGTGATCGGTTGAGACGACCAGTGGCAGGACTCCGCGGTGATAGGCCCTTGGGCATAATTTTCTGGGAGTGCCATTTTGTTTCTCCCCTTGATCACGTGTAACACGTTTACTGTTTTGATTTCTGGTGGAAATTTCTTTTCTTCCCCAGTGTCTTGCTTGAGAGGCTCATCCTCGTCTTCACTTGGTGTATCCTCCCCCTTGTGTACGGCGTTGAGCTTGCCGGACTGCTTGAAGACCCAACATTCTCTATGGGTATGATTAGCGGGTTTACCAGGGGTGCTATGGATCTGACATATTTGGTCCAGAATTTTGTTTAGGCTGGACCGTTCATCTCTGGCGCCTTATAGGGCGGCTTTTGCTGACCTGGCCGAGAGCTTTTGAATCCGGCGTTTACTGCCGTGCTCTTCGTGTTGTCTTCTTTATTCCGGCGTTTGTTATTGTTGTTGCGCCGTGATTTCTCGTTTCCATCTCTAACTTCAGATGTACTGGGGTCGCTGGTACTGCATCTGGCTAGCCAGCTGTCCACACCCGCGCAAAAGCGGGTCATGAGGCTTGTTAATGTTGCCATTGTTCTTGGCTTTTCTTGGCCGAGGTGTCTAGCAAGCCATTCGTCACGGATGCTATGTTTAAAAGCTGCCAAGGCTTCGACGTCCGGATAGTCGACAATTTGGTTCTTTTTAGTAAGAAACCTGTTCCAAAGTTTTCAGGCTGACTCTCCGGGCTGTTGAGTTATATGACTCAAATCGTCCGCGTCCGGAGGTCGGACATAAGTCCCTTGAAAATTTGCCCGAAAAGCGTCTTCAAGCTCTTCCCAGCTTCCGATGGAGTTTTCGGGGAGGCTTGTAAGCCAGTGCCGAGCTGGCCCTTTGAGTCTGAGGGGTAAATACTTGATGGCGTGGAGATCATCTCCTCGAGCCATGTGGATATGGAGGATATAGTCCTCAATCCAGACCCCAGGGTCTGTTGTTCCGTTGTATGCCTCTATGTTTACGGGTTTGAATCCCTCTGGAAATTCATGGTCCAGCACCTCATCGGTGAAACATAGGGGGTGTGCGGCATCCCTATATCTGGGTGTACCGCGTTGTTCGGGTGTTTGTTGTGTTGCATCGTATGCTGGAGCACGCTTGCGTGGTCCATAGATGGATCTGGTTTCGCAGTCCTTTTGATGCGATCCCTCGCGTAGACCGCGTATTGGCTTATGTGCGGCGTTGATTGCCGCTTTATGTTGGCCGTGAGGTCGTCTATCCGGCCAGATGGCTGTTTTAATTTTTGGTTGTGGGGGGTCTAATGCCTCCTCATCGAATTCAGGTAGCAGCTTCCGCTTTGGATAGCTCTTGGTGGGGCGATTGCTGCCGTACTTCGCTGCTGTGTTGAGTACTTTGCTCCATCTGATTTGGAGTGTGTCTTGCGCAGCCTTGAGCCTTTGCTTCTGCTTTTTAGACTCCTCGCGGTGGCAACAAGCCTTTGACGGACATTATGCTGCTCCGGGTTCCTGTCCGGCGTTATGTTGTCCGGACTATTATCTTTGACAGATTTAGTTTGTTCGGTTTGATTCTTCGTATTGCCGTAGTCCGGCAGTGGTTCACCCTCCTCCAACGCTGGGTCTGTATGATCGTTATTTCTGCCGAGGCGGGATTTGGGGCGGCGCTTGCGCCGCCGCTTTGACTGCTTCTCGAGGGAACAAGCCTTCGGTGCGTCCTTTCGTTCCTCGTCGTCGTCTTTTGGTGTGTCCACCATGTATACATCACATCATGAGGTGGACGTCCAGCACCCTGTGGGCGGTGGTCCTCTTCGCCTCTTGTATCGTCGTCCATACCGTCGATGTCTTCGGAGTCGAGCATGTCGGTTGAGTCATCGACAGTGGCTATTAAGTGGGTGGTGGGTGGGCGTCGAATTTCTTCGTCGTCCGTATCCCAATCCTGTTGGCCATAATCCGGCCAGGGCTCTCCTGACAAAGAGAGAGACTTTAGTGAATTCAGAATGTCGCCGAAGGGCAAGTGCTGAAAGATATCCGCGGCGGTGAATTCCATGATCGGTGCCCAATCGGATTCGATTGGCAGGGGCGCGGATGGTTCGGAGTCCGGAAAAGAGTCCGGCACCTTGGAGTCACGGGCTGCGCAGAGGATTATGCTGGTGTTTAGCTCGACCGCCGTCGAGACTGCAGCCCCTGAGGCGGTGTCCAACCACCCGTCCTCGACTAGCACAGTTGGCTCCGAGCTAAGGGTCGGAGCTGATGCGGGCGCAGCCTCTGGGGTACTGTTCGGCGGCAGAGCTAGGTCATACCCATCGCGACAGCGCGGCGCGCCCGGCTGCGGCTCGAATCCGTCGAAGATCAAGTCTCCACGGATGTCGGCTGTGTAGTTCAAACTTCCAAATCTGACCTGATGGCCAGGGGCGTAGCTTTCAATCTGCTCTAGATGGCCAAGCGAATTAGCCCGCAGTGCAAAGCCGCCGAATACGAAGATCTGTCCGGGGAGAAAAGTCTCACCCTGGACCGCATCGCTATCGATGATAGTAGCAGCCATCAAGCCTAACGGCGATGACACAGAGGAACTCTCAATGAAAGCACCAATGTCGGTGTCAAAACCGGCGGATCTCGGGTAGGGGGTCCCGAACTGTGCGTCTAGGCCGGATGGTAACAGGAGGAAGGGGACACGATGTTTTACCCAGGTTCGGGCCCTCTTGATGGAGGTAAAACCCTACGTCCTGCTTGATTAATATTCATGATATGGGTAGTACAAGAGTAGATCTACCACGAGATCAGAGAGGCTAAACCCTAGAAGCTAGCCTATGGTATGATTATATGTTTTGATTGTTGTCCTACGGACTAAAACCCTTCGGTTTATATAGACACCGGAGAGGGTTAGGGTTACACAAGGTTGGTTACAAAGGAGGAGATATCCATATACGTATTGCCTAGCTTGCCTTCCACGCCAAGTAGAGTCCCATCCGGACACGAGACAAAGTCTTCAATCTTGTATCTTCATAGTCTAACAGTCCGGCCAATGGAGATAATCCGGCTGTCCGGAGTCCCCCTAATCCAAGACTCCCTCACTTCCCTTTGAGAGGAAGTACGTCTCCATTGGAGCGGTGTGGAGGCACAATGCTCCCCAAGAAGCCACTAGGGCCACCGTATTCTCCTCACGCCCTCACACAATGCGAGATGCCGTGATTCCACTATTGGTGCCCTTGGAGGCGGCGACCAAACCTTTACAAACAAGGTTGGGGCAATCTCCACAACTCAATTGGAGGCTCCCAACGACACCATGAAGCTTCACCACAATGAACTATGGCTTCGTGGTGACCTCAACCGTCTAGGATGCTCAAACACCCAAGAGTAACAAGATCCGCATGGGATTAGTGGGGGGAATCAAATTTCTCTTGGTGGAAGTGTGGATCGAGGCCTTCTCAACCAGTCCCGAACAAATCAACAAGTTTGATTGGCTAGGGAGTGAGATCGGTACAAAGTGGATCTTGGGGTTGGAAGAGATGAGTCAACGGGGAAGAAGGGGACCCCTTATATAGTGTAGGACAAAGATCCAACCGTTACCCACCAACCAGCCCGCGGCCAGCAGTACTACCGCGCCAGGCCAGCAGTACTACCGCAGGCACGCGCGGTACTACCGCTTGCTACCAAGCGGTACTACCGCACGGCTATGCGGTACTACCGTACTAGCCCGTGGTACTGCCGCGACCCCAGCGACAGCAAGGTCAGATCTGACATGCAGGAGCTGAGGGCGGTACTTCCGCAAGCACGGTACTACCGCCCTCCATGCGGTACTACCGCAAGGCAGAAATCCCCTAGCCAGGGGGGAGGAAACATCCGTGGCTACTTCCGGAAAGAAACGGAACAAGCAAAAACCCAACACAGTAGTACTGCCGAGGGGCGGTACTACTGCCTCACAGCATAGCGCGGTACTACCGCGGAGCGAAAGCGGTACTACCGCGGTAGGTGCGGATGTAAAAAATTACATCCGCCCCTACTACCGCGAAGGAGCGGCAATAGCCTGGTGGGAAGCGGTAGTGCAGCTCCAGGGGAGCGGTACTACCGTGGGCACCTGCGGTACTACCGCGCCACCGCACTGTACTACCGCTGATGCCTACGGTACTACCGCTTTCCTGGGAGCAGTACTACCGTGGCCCAACTCAGCAGCCATAACCAGGGAGGCGAGAAAACGGAGGAAGCTCCAAGGGAAAAAGGAGGGGACAAGAAGGAGACGTGTACGTGATGATTCCACCCAAACCTTTCCAACGCGGACCCCCTCTTAATAGTACGGTTTTCCTACGACTCAAGTCCACCAAAAAGAAATGTAGAAAAGACGCCGTCTTCAACAGCCTTCGAGGGGCACCCAACCGTCTTGTGCCTAGCGATGAAATGTCTGGGATACTCAAGGCACACGATTAGTCTGCAAACGCGTTGTCATCAATCACCAAAACACCTTAGGGATAAATATGCCCTTACAATCTCCCCCTTTTTGGTGGATTGATGACAATACGGGATTTGCACAAGGGAAATAATATTAAGTAACCGCAAACCCCTCCTCTCTAGAATATAGACGGGCCCCCCTAGATGTGTGCCACCTAGATGAGTGCTTTGGACTGCACGGCACACATACTAGGATCAAAGCTCCCCCTATATTATAGAGACAAGGCATATCTATCACTAGACAAGATAGTACAAACATAAGTTAACTAAGATAGATAGAGTGCATATGTCTTACACCATATGTGGGATAGGTCTCGAAGGCACAAACCAAACAAAAGCAAACGAGGCAAACAAGGTCCAAACGATAAAGCAAACAAACACACCAAGCACGACACAATGCAAATCCCTACACTCTCTCCCCCTTTGGCATCGAGACGCCAAAAAGGCAGAGAGGACACCTACACACACGGGGTGGCTTAGGCGGAGAAGTCGTCCCACTGGTCCTCGTGCTCCTCGTCAGACTCAGCGGCAGGGACGGTCTCCTCGATGTCTTCCTCTGAACTGGTCCACTTGTATCCCTGCTTTGATATCTAGGCAGCCTCAGGTGTGATGACGTTCTCAGACTCGCCAGACACATCCTCTCCAAAGAGCCTCATAACCTTCTTGTCACGGCGGCGACTCTCCTTGTCTGCCACGTGAGCCCTGTACTGTCCCTTTGCCTGCATGCAGAAGAGAGTCTTCATCTTGTCCTTTAACTTCTTGGCCCACGACGGCTCAGAGGAAGGTCTGGTGGACCTAGCAGCACGGCCCCCCGCAATATTCTCAGCAGCAGCCTCCTCCTCACCAGCAGCCCTCCTAGCAGAAGAGGCCTCAACATGGGTAGTGGTGTTGGCCCAGTTGGGCTTGACGCGGAGGCTGATGGACTCATGGCGAATCCAGTCTGGAGCAAGGAACTCAACACCAGGGTACATCTTCTCCCAAGTGGTGGAGAGCAGCAGAAACAGGTACGGTCCATAGATAGGTACCTTGCGAGTGAACACCGCAAACCGAAGCTCACACCACATGATGTGTGAGACATCCAGTGGCTGAGTCTGAGATGAACGTGCCTCTGCACACAGGAGCAACATGTCCACTAGATAGGCATGGACCTTGTCCTTGTCGCCAATGCGTGGGAACAGAGTGTTGCAGAAGATGCGATGCATGATATCTAGAAAGGAGTTCAACACCCAAGTTGACTTGCCATTGGGGAGCACCTTATCAACAAGGAAAGGCTGAAGCAGGTTCTTGTTGGTAGACTCAGAGTTGGCGTGGGGGCGAACACCAACAGGGGTGTGAAACCCGTCATCAGGAATGTGAAGCAGATCCATGAACTCCTTCCATGTAGCAGACAGCTGACGGCCGTTGGTCATCCAGGTCATCCTCCGCTCATCCCCGGGATGAAAGTACACCGAGGCAAAGAACTGACAGATAAGCTCAGGGTCATAGTCAAGGTGAAAGGAGATCACCGGCTCAATAGCAAACTGCTCCACCAAGTCCAGAGCCTCTCCAAAATAGTCACGAAACTTGTCCTTCCGCATGTGATGCATGTCTATCCACTTGACATCCACGAAGGTATTCTGCTTGCTCTTGATCACATCCAGATAGATGAGAGCCTGTTGCTTGGTCCAGAACAACTCAGTGCCTTTGAGGATAGCCCGAGGATTCACATAGGGATTGATCCTCCGGCGTTCGACATACTCAGAGATTGAAATCTCGTCCATGCCCTTAGCAGGTTCCTTTTGCTTGCTAGCAGTGGTCTTGACATTGCGCTTGGGGGCATTGGATCCCTCTGAGGCTTCATCTTGGGGGTTGCGCAGACGCTTGGAGCCAGTGTCACGACTGGGATTGGAACGGCGAGAGCCACCACCTGAGACACAAAACGCAAAACACCCACGACAAGCTAGAGGGATCAATGCAAAGACCACGACAAAGCAAAAGAAACATGCATAAAGCACACAAGATAATTGCCTAGAGAGAGATTTGACCCCTACGGTAGTTCTGCCAAGTGCTACGGAACTAAGATAGTAGTACCGCTCTTAGACGCGGTAGTACTGTGTAAGGTCACGGTAGTACCGGGTCTAGGAGTGGTAGTACGAGCTTAGTGCCTCAGCTAGCGTGGTAGTACCGCGTCTGATGAGCGGTAGTACCGCACGAGCTAGCGCGGTAGTACCGCACCTGACGGGCGGTAGTACCGCATGAGTGGTAGTACCACACATGAGACACGGTAGTACCGCACCACGTCAGATCCGAACAAGTTCAAATCTGAGAAAAGCCCGCGAAACCGCGACGGTACTACGGTTGGACAAATCTACCACAAGACAACATATCAAGTATGATTCCTACGCAACACGACTCTCCTACATCCTACTCTTGCATAGATTTGGCCTAAAATCTCAAGAACAACAAGCATCTCCCCAAAAACCTAGAAGCGAGAGAACAACCAAGAAAAAGAGGGATTTGGGGAAAAACCTTGGCCCGTGGCAAGAGGAAGTGGTGGGAAACGATCCCACCGGTCGGAATCCGAGGAGAGTGGCCGGAGACGGAGATCCGGCGAGGGCCTCCGGCGCCGTTCTTGAGCAAGAGAGAGAGAGACATGGGGAGAGAGACATGGGGAGAGAGACAAGTGAATGGGTATGGGGAGTTGGAACTCCCCTGCCCGAGTCATAACCCCCACGCTCCCTTGACGATGCGGTAGTACCATGCCCCATTGCGGTAGTACCACTCTGCGCGGTACTTCCGAAGTACCGCTCCTGAGCGGTAGTACCGTGCTATGGCGCGGTAGTACCGTGCCTCTCAAAGCGGTAGTACCGCGGTAAGCCGCGGTAGTACCGTGGGCTCAAGAAGATGCACGTTTCAAGCACACGAAAAACGGGGTCTTTGCACAAACACTCCGAGGCAACACGACACCACAAGACCACGGTACACACAAAGGCAGAAAGGCACACGACAAAACGAAACAACCACGAGACACCACCTCTCCAAAGAGAGGGCGGTGGTTGTAGCCACCTATGTTTGAGTCAATTGGTATGGCACCGCGAAGAATTATCCTTGGGTCCATGACCAAAACTCGTCTTTGAAGCACAAGTACCATCAAACATGGCTAATGTGAAAGACTTGATCAATTTATGCATAATGGGGGGAGGGAGAGTTCATTGAGAGAACAACACTCCCCCTATGTCCATGCCTACATCTAAACAAGACAACACGTTGAGTATGGTGGGGTGTGCAAGGGTTCAAGCAACATTGCTTGAATCAATGATATTTGGCTCATGCCTTAACTCACGAAATCTTGCTTCATCCAACGGCTTCGTGAAAATATCTGCAAGGTTATCATGAGTGTTGACATAGTTGAGCTCGATCTCTCCTCGCCTAATGTGATCCCGGATGAAGTGATACCAGATCTCGATATGCTTCGTCTTGAAGTGTTGCACCGGGTTGAGAGAGATCTTGATGGCACTTTCATTGTCACACCAAAGAGGCACTTTGTCACAAATGACACCGTAATCCTCTAAAGTTTGCCTCATCCATAAGAGTTGTGCACAACAACTACCGGCCGCCACATACTCCGCTTCGGTGGACGAGAGAGACACACAACTTTGCTTTTTGGAAGACCAACTTACCAAAGAGCAACCAAGGAATTGGCACCCTCCGGAAGTGGACTTCCTATCCACTTTGTCTCCCGCCCAATCGGAATCCGAATACCCTACAAGCTTGAAGTTTTCTCCTCTTAGGTACCATAAGCCAAAGTTTGGGGTATGAGACAAATATCGAAAGATTCATTTGACCGCCACATAGTGACTTTCCTTAGGTGCGGCTTGAGACCGTGCACAAATTCCCACACTCAACATGATATCCGGTCACAAAGGTAAAGCAAGGAGCCTATCATGGACCGATATACCTTTTGATCCACCGCTTTACCATTGGGATCTATGTCAAGTTGGCACTTGGTGGGCATTGGAGTGGAAGCCGGCTTAACATCACTTAGCTTGAATCTTTTGAGCATGTCTTGAGTATATTTGGCTCGATTGATGAAGGTTCCTTCTCTTCTTTGCTTCACTTCGAACCCTAGAAAGAACTTCAACTCTCCCATGGAAGACATCTCGAACTTTGAGGTCATGAGAGCGGCAAATTCCTCATTGAAAGTTTTGTTAGGGGAACCAAAGATGATATCATCAACATATAATTAGCACACAAACAACTCCCCTTTGACCTTCTTAGTAAAAAGAGTGGGGTCGATTAGCCCAACTTCAAAACCACAGTCTTGTAACAACTCGGTAAGGTGGTCATACCACGCACGTGGGGCTTGTTTAAGGCCATAGAGTGCCTTATCGAGTTGATACACATGATCGGGAAAGTAGGGATCCTCGAACCCGGGGGGTTGCTTGACATAAACCAATTCATTAATGGGACCATTAAGAAAAGCACTCTTCACATCCATTTGTTGTAACTTAAAGTTATGATGAGAAGCATAAGCAATCAACATGCGAATAGATTCAAGACGAGCAACGGGAGCAAAGGTTTCACCGTAGTCGATACCCTCGACTTGGGAGTAGCCTTGTGCTACCAAACAAGCCTTGTTGCGAATGATAATCCCATGGGCATCTTGCTTGTTCTTAAATATCCACTTGGTTCCAATGACATTGTGGTTCCCCGTCGGTCTTGGCACCAATCTCCACACTTTGTTGCGCTCGAAGTTGTTGAGTTCTTCATGCATGGCATTGAGCCAATCCTGATCTTCTAGCGCCTCATAGACCTTGTGGGGTTCGACACAAGAGACAAACGCGTGATGCTCACAATAGTTTGCTAATTGTCTACGAGTGCTTACCCCCTTTCTTAAGCTTCCAAGCACATTCGTCATGAGATGATCCTTGGTGGAGAGCTTGGAAGCAACCTTGGCGGCACGACGCTCCAATTCCTCCTCGGGGGTGAGACGAGGAGTGGTCACTTGATCATGTTGAGCGTCGTCTTGAGCTTGTTCTTGTTCTTGAACTTGCTCGGAGGAGAGAACTTGACCTTGGGCATCACTTGATGTGTCAAAACCGTCTTGAGCATGATCTTGCCCTTGGTCATGTTCTTGAGGATGAGGGCCTTCATGTTGTTCTTCGGAAGCGTGTGGGTCTTGGGTTGGTGATGGCTCCACTTGAGTGGAGCTTTTTCCTTCTCCTTCGGCCACAAGGGGTTCCTCAATGGGTAGGATAAAGCCAACACCCATTCTTCTTATGGCTTGAGGAGGAATTTCATCACCTACATCACAAGTGCCACTTTGCTCCACTTGGGAGCCGTTATTCTCATCAAACTCCATGTTACATGTCTCCTCAATAAGTCCCGTGGATTTATTGAGGACACGGTAAGCATGAGAGTTTGTAGCATAACCAACAAATATGCCCTCATAAGCTCTAGCCTCAAATTTAGACAATCGAACACCTTTCTTGAGAATGAAACACTTACACCCGAACACCCAAAAGTACTTGAGGTTGGGCTTGTTACCGGTGAGTATCTCATATGGAGTCTTGTTCAAGCCCTTGCGGAGGTAGAGCCGATTGGATGCATGACACGCGGTGTTGATGGCTTCGGCCCAAAAGTTGTACGGAGACTTGAACTCCGCCATCATGGTCCTTGCCGCATCCATCAACGTCCGGTTCTTCCTCTCCGCAACACCATTTTGTTGTGGGGTGTAAGGTGCGGAATATTGATGCTTGATCCCCTCATCACTAAGAAACTCATCCAAGGTGTAGTTCTTGAACTCGGTGCCGTTGTCACTTCTTATTGTCAAGATCTTTGCATTGTGTTGACGTTGTGCTTCATTTGCAAAGTCAATGACGGTTTGTTGGGTCTCGCTCTTCCTCTTGAAGAAATACACCCAAGTGTATCTTGAGTAGTCATCCACAATCACCAAGCAATACTTCCTACCCCCAAGACTATCGAAGGATGGTGGCCCAAAGAGATCCATGTGAAGGAGCTCCAAAGGCCTCTTTGAGTAAATGATAGTCGTGGGAGGGTGAGCCTTCTCATGTAGCTTTCCTTCGATACAAGCACTGCAAGAACGATCTTTAGCAAAACTAACATTCGTTAGTCCATGGACATGGTCCCCCTTGAGGAGACTTTGAAAAGATCTCATATTGACATGGGCTAGAAGGTGATGCCAAAGCCATCCACATCAACTTTAGCCATTAGGCATGTCGCGGTCTTAGTGGGTCACTTCGAAAAGTTAATCACATATAGACCGTTCTCGACATGCCCAACAAAGGATACTTTAAGAGTCTTGCTCCACAAGAGGGCCACGGTATCGATATCAAAGAAAGTGGCAAAGCCCATGATTGCAAGTTGACAAACGGAAAGTAAATTGTATGCAAGGGACTCAACAAGCATGACCTTCTCGATCGTGAGATCATGAGAGATGACCACCTTGCCAAGTCCCAATACCTTAGAGGATGAGGCGTCACCCCACTCGACATTGGTGGGCATAGATGGAATCTTGTGCACGTCCACCACCATGTCCTTGCTTCCAGTCATATGATTTGTAGCTCCGCTATCGAGCAACCATCATCCCCCACCGAAAGCAAACACCTACAAGAGATTAATGCTTGGTTTTAGGTACCCATTTTGTAATGGGTCCTTTCATGTTAGTAACAAGGGTCTTTGGAACCCAAATAGACCATTCAATGTATTCATGAGGAGAACCAACAAATTTGGCATAGACATGCCCATCACTAGCACGGCATAACACATAAGAAGGATTAAAGTCGCCGGCTTTGATGCGAGGATTGACATTGCCCTTTTTGACAACACCACCCTTCGCATTGTTCTTATTCTTCTCCTCGGAGGCACTTTCTCCCTCCTTCACAAAGGTTTGCATGAGAGGAGGAGGTCGTTTGATCTTGTCATTCTTCTTCTTGTTCTTGGAGTCGGGCACGTACCCAACCCCTTCCTTGGCCACAACTCCCTTTTGGTTGATCAAGAGGTCGTTGAGGTTCTTCTTGCCTTGTATGCAAGTCGCAAGACCTCTCTCAAGTTGCCCCTTTAGCTTAGCGTTCTCCTCAACGAGATGCACATGCTCACAACACGGGTTAGAAGCATTTGCATTATCAATTAACATCATACGAGGAAAAGTGGCTTTTTCCTTGGTTAGCTTTACTTGAAGTTGATCATGAGACTCTTTGAGGCTAGCATGAGCACCCTTCAAGACCTTGTGAGCCTTGTCAAGTAGATCAAACTCCTCTTTGAGTCTAGCAAGATCAACCTCAAGTTCGGCCTTCTCGGAGTTTAGCACATGAGAAACAACGAGGACATGATCATAATCTTTCTTTAACTTAGCATGATCAACGTTGTGTGACTCCTCAAGATCAAAACGAAGACCACACTCTTCCTCAAGAGCATTGGAAAGATCCGAAATCTCATCGGCATAGTCACGACTATGCCCTTCCATCTTAGTGATGGTGTCTTCGTGAGCCTTGATCATGTCATTGGCTTCACCAAGTTGTTCCAAGAGAGCAACAAAGTGCTTCTTGGATTTTCCCTTAAGTTTGCCCATGAAGGCCTCAAACTCATTTGCCTCCACATTAGCTCCCTCAAGTTCATTAATGCTATCCGTCGGAGAAGGATGATTAATGATGGTAGTTTTGATGTTGGGGGTTATCTTGTTGGTGGCTTTAGCCATGAGGCACTTGGCGGTGATGCTCTCATTGGGTGAGTTGAAGAGAGACACCCATGGAGTCATCGCAATGGCAATGGAGGCCATGGCAACCGACTCATCACCTTCATCATCGTCATCATCCTCATTGTACTCTTCTTGTACCACCAATGCCTTGGGAGGAGTCTTCTTGGTGAAGTTGCTCTTGTTGGGGAACGACTTGGCCTTGTCCTTTCGGATGAGCTTGCCACCATTGTCTTCCCTCTTCTCATACGGGCACTCCGCAACAAAATGACTCACGTTGCCACAATTGTAGCAAGTCCTTACACATTGCTTGCTCTTCATGCCACTTGAGTTGTTTTTGCTAAAGTTTGGCCTCGAGTTTTTCTTGCTCCAAAATTGCCTTGAAGCGAGTGCCATGTGTTCATGATACTCATACTTTGTATCTTCGGGGTTGCTCTCCTCTTCTTCCTCTTCTTCTTCTTCAACGGTGAGCTTGGCCTTCAATGCAAGGTTGGGCTTCTTTGCCCTTTGAGAACAAAGCACCGCATTGTCGGCGGTCTTGTCCAAAATGTTCATGGCCACAAACTCATCCAACACTTCGCTTGAGGTCAAAGTGTGGAAGTCCGGTCTTTGACGAATGACGGAGGACATGGCCTTGTGGTAGGGCATCATTGCCTTGAGGAATTTGCGCTTGATCCAATTGTCATCCGTGTCCTTGCTCCCGTGATCTCGTAGTGATACCGCGAGTTTGGTTACTCTCCAATAAAGCTCACGAGGTTCTTCATCTTCTTTCATTGCAAACTCATCGGCCTCATCTTGCGCCACTTCATAGTTGGAGCGTTGAATGCTTGCGCTTCCCCGGTAGAGAGAGACAACACAATGCCATGCGTCTTTGGCCAAGGCAAAGGGCCGAAGATGAGGTAGGTCTTCGGGTGGAATTGCATCTTGAATGATGAAGAGAGCATTCTCATTGAATTTATTATCCGCGGCTTCTCGAGGAGTGAAGTTGCTTGGATCATGCAGATAGAAACCGTCTTCAATGATTCCCCAAAGGTTAGTGTTCACATGATTTAAATGACGTTTAAAGCGGTAAACCCAAGAATCAAAGTCCTCATTTTTCACAATCTTAGGGGGAGGACCGGCATGATTCAAATGAGTGGAAGGAACCGGTCCACCATAAACAAGTGGTGGTTCCACATGAGCAAAGATGCCGGTGCCATTTTTACCACTAGAAGAAGGAGCCTTTTCACTACTAGCTTCCCCCTTATCAGAGATAGCACCCGTCACCTTGTCGGTGGGATCACCCACTTTCAACGGTGCGGTGGATAGTTTAAGCCCCTCAAGGAATTTAGTAAACATGCTTTCAACCTCAGTCGTCATGGAGGTTTTCAATGTCTCCAAGGCCATATTGAACTCCTCATGAGAAACCGAGGTTCCCCCATCGCCCGTAGACGAGGTCGGATTCGCACCGGAGTGTTCCTCCACATCGTCTACGGTATCAACCATACTCTTCGGATGGTGAAGTCCTTAATAAAGAGACGAGGCTCTGATACCAATTGAAAGGATCGATATGGTTGACTAGAGGGGGGGGGGTGAATAGGCAACTAACAATTTTTAGCTTTTCTTTAATAATTTAAACTTTGCATCAAAGTAGGTTGTCTAGATATGCAACTAGGTGAGCAACCTATATGATGCAACAAGGATAGGAACACAAGCAAGCAAATGATATGAAACAAATAAGCTTGCACAAGTAAAGGAACGAGATAACCAAGAGTGGAGACGAGGATGTGTTGCCGAAGTTCCTTCCCTTTGAGAGGAAGTACGTCTCCATTGGAGCTGTGTGGAGGCACAATGCTCCCCAAGAAGCCACTAGGGCCACCATATTCTCCTCACGCCCTCACACAATGCGAGATGCCGTGATTCCACTATTGGTGCCCTTGGAGGCGGCGACCGAAAATTTACAAACAAGGTTGGGGCAATCTCCACAACTCAATTGGAGGCTCCCAACGACACCACGAAGCTTCACCACAATGGACTATGGCTACACGGTGACCTCAACCGTCTAGGATGCTCAAACACCCAAGAGTAACAAGATCCGCAAGGGATTAGTGGGGGGAATCAAATTTCTCTTGGTGGAAGTGTGGATCGAGGCCTTCTCAACCACTCCCGAACAAATCAACAAGTTTGATTGGCTAGGGAGTGAGATCGGGCGAAAATGGACTTAGCGATGAAATGTCTGGGATACTCAAGGCACATGATTAGTCCGCAAACGCGTTGTCATCAATCACCAAAACACCTTAGGGATAAATATGCCCTTACAAACGCTTCCATTCCCAACAAACTCAACGACTTTAACCCTTCTTATGTGTTGTGTCGTGCTAAACATGGGCTTGTTTATGCCAAATTTGTTGGTTCTCCTTTTGAGTACATTGAATGGTCTATTTGGGTACCTAAGACCCTTGTTACTAGCATCAAAGGACCCATTACAAAATGGGTACCTAAAACCAAGCGTTGATGTCTTGTAGGTGTTTGCTTCCGGTGGGGGATCATGGTTGCTCGATAGTGGAGCTACTAATCATATGACCGGAAGCAAGGACTTGGTGGTGGACGTGCAAAAGATTCCATCCATGCCCACCAACGTCGAGTGGGGTGATGCCTCGTCCTCTAAGGTATTGGGACTCGGCAAAGTTGTCATTTCTCATGATCTTACGATCGAGAAGGTCATGCTTGTTGAGTCCCTTGCATACAATTTACTTTACGTTCGTCAACTAGCACTCATGGGCTTTGCCACTTTCTTTGATATTGATACCGTGGCCCTCTTGTGGAGCAAGACTCTTAAAGTAGCCTGTAAGTGCATCTAGCGCCCCTTAGTGATTTTGGTGTATTGAAGACTTATAGGTTAAGGGACTAATGCATTTGTGAGTGTACACAGGTCTATAAGTCTATGAGGAGTTTGATATTTACAGAGAAAGTCGACCCCTATAAATGCAGTTCTTCGACTGAAGACTTTGGATTTCTGAAGACTTCCTGAAGACTTTGAAAGTGAAGAAAATGGTGTGACCTTGAAGACTTGGTATTCATTCGAGGAACATGAAGCGTGAAGACTTTTGTTTTCGTAGTTTCATTTTCTCTTTCTCGAGTCATAGGAAACACTGTACTGTTAAAGGGGGTCGAGGAAATACTAAGGTAAAATTTCCATGTGATGCTCAACTCAAAATCCTACACCTACCAATCCCTTCGAGTGAAGCCATTGGAAATCTCATACAGTTCAGTCAATTTCTTCAGTGACAGAGACGAAGTTCTTCTGGTCTCTGAGGAATTTGTTCTGACTGAGGAGTTAGGAATTCGCCAGTGCGGATTACCTACACAATGAGGAACATGATAGCCCTGAGGATTTTGCTACTCAAAATTCCGACCGTTGTTGTGCTATGCGGCAGCTGTCCCAAAATATCTATCCACCTAACGGTCATATCATTGAAGGGCATTTATGTCTTGTCATGTCGGGCTGCTCCCTAGGCTATAAATAGCCGCCCCCTACAACCACTAGCTGGTTGGCTGCTCCAAGAGAAACTGACACTTGTCATTTGAGAGCAACCCATCCTCTGAGGACTTTGAGCGAAAATCATCAAGTGAGGAAAAACCCAAACACCTACAAACCCCAAGTGATTGAGCATCACTGAAGAGATTGATCCTGCGTGGATCCGACGCTTGTTACCTTTGAAGACTATGCTTCTTCCAGACGGTTAGGCGTCATGGTCTAGAGCATCCAAGAGGAATTGTGGATCACCGAGTGACCGAGTTTGTGAAGGTTTGGAAGTCGCCTGAAGACTTACCACAAGTGATTGGACGAGGTATGTGTGACCTTAGCTCAAGGAGAATATGGTGAGGACTAGGTGCCCTGAGCTACGTGTTCAGGACTGGGTGTCCGGGACTGTGTGTCCTCGAGTTTAAATACTCAGCCGCTCCAACCAGACGTGCAACTGAGACAGCAGTTGGAACAGGTCTACCAAATCATTGTCTTCACCAAGCTTACTGGTTCCATTTCCTCAACTCTTTCATTTCCTCATAAATGTGTTGTGTGCTTGTTCATATCTGTGCTTGAAGACTTTGACTAAAGACTTTCTCAATTTCCTCAGCTCAATTTCTTCAATCTGATTGTCTTCATCCCGTGTTATCCTGTGCTTACGCTTCATGTACTATGTGCCTGTCTTCATTTCATCATGATGACTATGCTTGTATTCTGTTATGTTTACTTTTGAGTACTTATTCCGCTGCTAGTAGTTCTTCGCTAAGGAATTTCCTCTCCAGCAAATTCCTCAGTGAAGAATTTCATAAAAATCGCCTATTCACCCCCCTCTAGTTGATATAACGCACTTTCAATTGGTATCAGGGCAAGGTACTCCCTTGTTCTGTGTGATTTTGGTTTAACCGCCTGGTGTTTTAGTTATGTCGACCGCAGGTATGATCAAGGTCTCTGCTGGGTGTCCTACCTTCGATGGGACGGACTACCCCTACTGGCAGAATAAGATGCGAATGCATCTTGAGGCAATTGATAACGATCTCTGGTATGTTGTGGAAAATGGTGATCCCTCAGTCACACCTTCTCTGAATGCTGCTGATGTGAAGAGATTCAAGCAACTCGACTCTCAAGCGAAGAATATCATATGTGGCCATCTGAGCAAAGGACAGTATGGCAGAGTGAGTGCTTTGGAGACAGCGAAGCTTATCTGGGACAGGTTGTCCAAAGTGAATGAAGCAGTCTCAACACAGCATGACACTCGAGTTGATGTTCTTCGCAATCTCTTCAATCGCTTCAAAAGACTCGACAATGAAAATGTTCAACAAACCTTCGATCGCCTCACTGACATCTCAAATGAGCTTCAAGCACTTGGTGCCACTTACATCACCGACCATGAGGTGGTGAAGAAATTGCTGAGATCGCTTGATTCCTCATTTGACACTCTGGCATTGATGATACAAGAACGTGCTGATTACAAGTCACTTGATCCCGCTGATATTCTCGAGAGGCTAAATAATCATGAGTTCCAACTTGCTGAAAAAAGAGATCTCTATGGTTCAAGCTATGGCAGATCACGTGCACTGAAGGCCAAGGCAGTATCTGAGTCCGAAGATGAAGACTCTGGTAGCAGCCTTGGTGATCCTGAAGAACTAAGCCATGATCTGGCTCTGCTGGTGAAGAAGTTCCAAAAGTTCTCAAGACGTGGTCGCCTTGGAAGACCCTCAAGGAGCAGTGATTCCTCATCCAGTGACTACAAGAGGAGGCTCTGCCACAAATGCAAGAAACCTGGACATTACATTCAAGATTGTCCTCAGTGGGAAAAGGAATCAAAGAAGAAGAAATACAAGGATTGCAGTTCTGATGATGTGAAGAAAAAGAAGAAATCCACAAAATCTTCATCATCAAAATCCTCAAAGCCTTCATATCACAAGAAGAGCAGCTCCAAGAAGGCCAGGGCATTCATTGGCAAGGAAATGGACTCTGAGGCTGAATCTGAAGAAAATGAGGAAGAGGAGTCATCTGAGGATTCCGAATCCGGAGTGGCAAGCCTAGCTCTCGCTACTGCATTCGTCAGCAAGTCTATCTTTAATACTAAAGAAAAAGACCTCACCAACAAGGCTGATAAAGGGGATGATGACTACGCTCCCACCTATTGCTTCATGGCAAAGGGTGCCAAGGTACTCAAATATACCTCATCTGAATCAAGTGAGAATGAATCTGATGAAAACCTTAAGCCCAGCTATTCTAAACTTGCTAAGATTGCTATAAAACAACAAAGGGCTTTAGAAAAGGTTCAAAACATGCTAGAAAAAAGTGATGATATGTTGGGTGAAGAAATGGATCGCACTAAAGCTTGACTGAAAATCTTCAGAGATTTCAAACTAGGTTTGACAATCTTCAAAGTCATCATAACACTCTCTTATCCGATCATGAGAAGCTTTCTTATGAATTTCTTCAAAGAAAGCAAGATCTTGAGAAGCTAAGAGTGAGTTATGAAGATCTTCAGAAGGAGCGCGATTCATTACTTGCTCAACAAATCAGCGCTTCTTAGGAAGAATTTGTTCCTCCATGTTTGAAATGCATTGAACGTGAATCTGCTAATTCTTCACCTGAATGTTCAAATGCTGCTAATGTTTCAAATTCTCCACATGCCTCTACTATCACTAATTCCTCATCTAAGGACATTGCTAGTATCACTGACGATGCAGGGCTGAAGGAATTGTACATGACAGACATGTACAAAAGCCTCAAAGGGCATCAGACTCTTTGTGATATGCTTAAAAAGCAGATCCTCAACAGGAACCCTAGGAAAGAGGGTATTGCCTTTGAGAGGAAACTCAACGCTGATGGTACATATTGGAAGCCTGAGCAGTACCCCAAAACTACATGGGTTGCTGCAAAGGGACCTCCAGTTGATCCATCTTACCTATCTGGATATGCATGTGAATCTCCTCATTCTGAAGATGAGTCATTTGACTCCAACTATAAACTGTTCAAAAATCAGAATGGTGAAGTATTTGCTAGATATGTTGGCACTAACTACAGGAACGGTTCCCCTATGAAGAAAATCTGGGTTCCCAAAAGATGCCTTGAAAATCTTCAGGTGAATGTCATCATGACGTCACCTGTTAAGAATAGGAACCCCAGATCAAATTCTTCATATGGATCCAAGTCCTCATACGGACCAAACTCCTTACATGGATCAAATTCCTCAAAAGGATCAAAGTCCTCATATGAACATCCTCGTGCTAACCCGTCTGTTTCGCAGGGAAGATCTAAGGATTATGGATATGTGCATTATTCTTCAAATTATTATGTCCATAAGTCCTCGAAGAATTTCTCTGCTTACTCTTATGCTTATTCTAACCCCTCTTATGTGAAACGAAATGGACTGGCTTCTATGCCATCCTTCTCGTATGGAGCTCGCAGAATGATGAACTCTTTGCCACCCCTTCAGATGTGGGTGGTGAAGAAAAAGAACTAATCTCTTCTGCATGGTCAGGTCTCCAGACGTATGTAATCGTCTGAAGAATTTGCTGGAGACCTGAGCATGCCTGATAGGACGCAGGCTAATCATGAAGAAATGAACTCTCATTTCTCACGTTCTCACACTGCTCTATCTGTTCTGTTGTTTGATGAAATTGATCTGATGAATTGATGTCATATTCTTCACTGATGAAGTATATGAGTTTGTAAGCTGCACTAATTCATCTGCAGGATGATCAACCCAAAGCCACTAAGTGGGTCCTCGATAGTGGATGTACAAATCACATGACTAGTGACAAGAATCTATTGATGGATGCTCCATTATCTCCGTCACATCTGAAGCATATCATCTTTGCTGAAAAAGGCAAAAGTCAGGTATTGGGTCTAGGTAAGGTTGCGATCACAAAGGATCGACACATGGACAAGGTCATGCTTGTTGAGTCCTTAGGATACAACCTTATGTCTGTCTCAATGCTTTGTGATCTTGATATGGTTGTTGTCTTTGGCAAGTACCGTTGTGTTGTGGTTATGGAAGCTGACAATTCCAAAGTCTTCGAAGGCTTTAGGAGAGGAGACCTGTATATTGTTGATTTCTCTACAGGACCACAACCAGCCGTGTGCTTACTTGCAAAAGCTTCAGAAGGCTGGCTCTGGCATCGACGACTTGGTCATGCAGGCATGAGGAATTTGCACACGCTTGCGAAGAAGAAGCATGTCATTGGCAATGAGAATGTCAAATTTCTCAAGGATCACCTATGTGGAGCCTGTGAAGCTGGGAAGATGACGAAGGCCAAGCATCCAGCAAAGACTATCATGACCACCACTCGCCCATTTGAATTGCTTCACATGGATCTCTTTGGTCCTAATCATTATTCTGCTATTTCAAATGAAGCATCTCAATATGGCTTTGTTATTGTTGATGATTACTCTCGTTACACATGGGCACACCTTGTTACTTACAAACATGAAGTGCATGAAGTCTTCAAACAATTATCCTCGAGGGCTTCAACCGACTTTGGTGTGAAGATCAAGCACATCAGAAGTGATAATGGCACTGAGTTCAAGAATTCTGGTCTCAATGACTATCTTGATGAACTTGGTATTACTCATGAGTTATCTGCTCCTTACACTCCTCAGCAGAACGGCGTCGTGGAGCGCAAGAACAGGACTCTTGCTGAGATGGCTCGCACTATGCTTGATGAATACAAAACGCCTCGTCGTTTCTGGACTGAGGCAATTGATACTGCGTGCCACATCATCAACAGAGTATATCTTCACAAATTCTTCAAGAAGACTGCCTATGAACTCCTCACTGATAAGAAACCCAATGTATGTTATTTCAAAGTCTTCGGTGCTAAATGTTGGATTAGAGATCCTCATCACAACTCAAAATTTGCACCGAAAGCACATGAAGGGTTTACGCTTGGTTACGGAAAGGACTCGCACACCTACAGAGTCTTCAACAACGTTCTTCACAAGGTTGTTGAAACTGTAGATGTGCGGTTCGATGAAACTAATGGCTCGCAAAGAGAGCACCTACCTACTGTGATAGATGAACCAGCACCTGAGGAAACTATCAAGTTCAAGGCTACTGAGGATGTCATTCCTATTGAAGAATCTGCTGAAGAATTCATTCCAGAGCATGAAGAACGTCGAGCTAATGCACTTGAAGAAAATACTAAAGAAAATGGTGCTAAAGAAAATGCTGATCAAATTGTTCAACGACAACCAGCTCATCCTCGCATTGCAAAAGAAGTGCAAGTTGAAAAGATCATCAATGACATCAAAGCGCCAGGTCCTCTCACACGCTCAAAAGCTTCACATTTATCTAACTTTTGTGGGCACTGTGCTTTTGTCTCTATTACAGAACCCACTAAGGTAGATGAAGCATTTCTGGAGCCTGAGTGGATTCAGGCCATGCAAGAAGAATTACATCAGTTCGAGCTCAACAATGTCTGGGAACTGGTCAAACGTCTAGATCCTCGCAAGCACAATATCATTGGCACAAAGTGGATCTACCGCAACAAGCAAGATGAAAACGGCCTTGTGGTGAGGAATAAGGCACGGCTTGTAGCTCAAGACTACACACAGGTTGAAGGAATTGATTTCGATGAAACTTTTGCACCTGTTGCTAGACTTGAGGCTATTCGCATATTACTTGCTTATGCTAACCATCATGATATCACTTTATATCAAATGGATCTGAAAAGTGCATTCCTCAATGGTAAGCTTGAGGAAGAAGTATATGTTGCTCAACACCCAGTGTAACATCCCAAAATTCTAAATTTTGGAATGTTATAATAAATAGATAGATTGATTGATTGTTTGATTGATTGCCTGAAAGTGAGTGAATTCAAAACTTTTGAAATTTAAATGAGAGGGAATAAAAGGAATTTCCCAAACTTTCATTTTTGCTTTTTGCTCTCCGTGAATTCAAATACTTTTTCATCACGAAACCCTGGAGAGAAGATGACATGACTTCTTCCATTTATTTAAATGACAAGGGGTGTTGAAAATATTTGAATTTCATTTGGAAAATATTTCTAATTCTGGAACTTTATGCAACTCAATGATTTTCATGAGAGAAGATAAAATGACTTCTTCAAATTATATGAAATATGAGTTGGGAGTTTCAAAGAATTAAATTCAAAGTTCTTTTGAATTTATTTTCAATTTAGAGTTATTTGAGTTTTATTCAAATTATTTTTCTCCAAAAATAAAATATATGGAAATTAGGGTAACATGATTCCCTACATTAGAAAATTGGATAAAAATCAATTTGAAATCATTTTGGATTTTTAAAAATGATTTTTGTTGGATTTTAATAGACCAGGAGCACTCTTTGAATTATTAGAATTTGGGTGTATTTTATTTGGTGCTAGAAAAATGTCCATGTTGTTGGAAATCTTTTTCTGAAAATTTTGATATATTATATGGCTATATAATATTTTTATTTTGTTTTGTCCTTTTTATTTTTGGTTGTCTGAGAATATGTTAAAAAAACTTCTTCTCTCCTCCGCCGCCGAACTGGGCCGGCCCAATAGGCCACGGCCCAGCGAGCCAGTGCGCCGCCGCCTTCCTCCTCGCGTGCCTCAACAGGACTCGCCGGAGTCCGGCTTCCGCACGCCGTCGGGCGCCCCCTCGCCCAAGGAAGGCCTCGGCCTCGTGCCTTTAAAGGCGGGCCCCCGACGCCCCTCCCTCTCTCTGCTCTCCCCGCATCTGTCGCCTCTGCCGCTGCTTGCTGCTCGTCACCGCCGCCGCAGCGCCTCGCCGCGTCGCCGCCCGCTACTGCTGCACCGCGCGCCGCCCGCGCCACCGCTCCCCGCTGCCGCGCCGCGCATTGCTGCTGCTCGCGCCACTCGCCTTGCCCGCGCGCCGCCGTGGCCGCTCGCCGTCGCCTCGCCTCACCTCGCCGGAAACCGCCGCCGTCGCCGTTGCCGTTGACCCGCCGTGGACCGGTAAAACCCACCCGGTCCAATCTGGTTTTATTTTAAGTTCGTTTTTTTAAAAACCCTAGACTAGATCGTTTTTTTAGGTTTAATTAAACAGCGAACGTCCACTGTTTAGACCTTATAAGCGAACGTTCGCCTTTTAGTCTTTTTCTTTTTCTGTAATTTTGGCCAGGGACCTAGATGTGAATACTTTATTTATAGTTAAGTCCCTGAACTTCAAATGATCATTACTTTTTACTCGTTAGTCCAAATCCAACGAAACCAACGCCCACGTCTTCGTTATGACCCCCTCTATCCATTAACCCAACTCAAACATGTTTTTGAAAGTTTTAAAATTTGAATTAGATCAGATTTGAATACAAACTCCGTTTGATCATAACTTGAGTTTCGTAGCTCCGTTTCAGTTGATTCTTTTTGCAAATCGAAGCTCTTGACCTAAACTTTCTGATAAGGCCAAATTCATATATTTTTGTACTGTTAGAAATTGTTTTATGTTGCAAGAGTTATTTGCTTGGTTTTGGTGTTTTTCGAATCGTCATCTTCGTTCTTTCTGATCTTTTGAGTGATTGCTTATGTGTGGTTACTATTGCTTGCTTACGATAGATTGACCGGAGTGTGACGAGTAGAGCTATCAAGAGTTTTGAGTGCGAATCATCTTCATCAACATTGCAGGCAAGTTCAAACTTTGATCATATCCCCTTTCATACCTAGTTTTTATGCATTAGTTTCACCCTCAAACATTGCATGATTAGGATCTAATTAAATTGCGGGTTTGGGAAGTAGTTGAGGTAGTACCTATTCCCTGTTTATTATCAAACCCTTGGGAGTTACTATTACGTTATGCTTACATTGCCATGCTATGCTCGTAGACGTGGATTGGGTTTTGAGAGTATTCATGACAGATGTGAGATTGTTAAATTAATGGTTTACTTAAGGTGGCAACTTAAACACACATCTGGGTTGATTGAGGCACCTGGTTATTCTAGGATTGCCTGTCTAGGCACCTGGGTAACCCAGGACTTGCCTGTTTTCTTTTGGACCGCCACCTAGGCTCAAAGGGATCATGAGACTATTCATACTAGAAACTTCCGTGTGCAGCTACAAGCTATTATGGGCTCCAGCATAGTTGACTAAGTTGTGTGAACTCTTACAGTGGTAGACTAGCAGATGTAGGGGTTGTAGGTGGTACGGTCTACCCATCGTAAGGTGCAAACGCTTCTGAAAGACTATGTCTCGGTCATCCGTTTCTCAAACACCATGTAGTGCGAGAAATCCAACGGAGGAGATCGAGTCTTGTGGGGAAAAGTGCGCAAACCTCTGCAGAGTGTATAAACTAATCATGATTAGCCGTGTCCCCGGTTATGGACATCTTGAGTATCTAGTACTTGGATTATCCTGTTGATCTGATCATGTTACTTTAAATGAATATTGTTGGGTTTAATGATGTTACTTAATTGGGATTGAGAATGCTGTCAACCATTCTCAATGTTTAACAACCACCATGATAGTTAAATAAAATTTATTCCTTTGCAGTAGGGAAAAATTGGCTTTTCGCAAAAACCTTATAACCATAGAGCTTTTCCACCATCCAAATATGCATGTAGTGATAGCCTTTATTCATCGTTATCGTCTGGTGTGAATTTGCCAGTACATTCAATGTACTGACCCTCTGTGGCTGCAACGTCTTATGTTGCAGGATTTCTTACGACGAGTAAGTGATACGTTAGGGTTATGATTTCTACACTCAACTTTGCCGTTGGTGTTGATGGGAATCCACAACCTTGTTACTTCCGCTATTTTGGATTGAGGTAATAGTATTTATGTTACTTACATGTGATTTACCTCTGTTATAAATCCTTGAGTACTGTGTGTGTCAGCATACCGACCCAGGGATGACACTTAAGCACAGAGACTTGATCCATTCGGGTCGGGTCGCTACAAGATGGTATCAGAGCACATGTTGACTGTAGGACGTGACCCTAGAAACTGGCAAACCCATAGCAAAGATTTTTTTCTACAACTTTCCCTTTCAAAAAGATCTTTTACCCCTCTTCTCTTCTGAGCTTATTCAAATATTCCCTTTTAGTGAGACCATACCCCTTTCCCCTTTTGACCCCATGAAGATTCGACTGATGAGACCACTCCAAGAAATACAAGATATCGGACAACTAAGACCACTTCGGAATGAAGAGTATTTTCCGTGCATCTGAATAATGGAAACTACAGTGGTTGAAGACTCCGAAGACTAGGAGATTTGAAGGCTCTGAAGAATCCCTAGATTTGTATGACCTAGGAAGGCTACCCTTATGGAACTTGACAGATTATGGAAGTTGTCAATGCCCGAGATCAAGGTGTATCGGAGAAAGACTGAAACAAGGAGCATGAGAACTCGAAGTTTTGTCAAAGAAAAACCCTAAGGCAGGAGATATCAACTATGGAGAGATAGCTCATGGAAATGACAAGAGCAGAAACACAGCTATCCATGATGTTATCGCCCTCTTATGCTATTGTCACCGTGCTGAGTTAGGCATGCATATGCATGGAAGGATTGGATGGTAGAAGGCTGATGGAGCATCTATCAGCAAGAGATGAAGTTTTAACCTTAGCCGGTGTATCACCAGGATCTGGAGTAGTACATCAAGAAGTTTAAGGTGGAGCTCCATGAAGCCGTATCTTGACAAGGAAGCATTTCGTGAAGAACTTAGGTCCAAGAAGCTGAAGTAGCAAGCTGGAGGAGCAAAACTCGAGAAACCGGAGATTCGTCAGGGACTAGACCATGGTTCATGCCAAGGATGTTGAAACCTAGAAGTTCGAAATGCAACTCCGGAGTATTAAAGAATGTCACGAGAGATTTCATGTCAACAGAGTTGATCTGGCAAAAGAACTTGAGAAAGACAAGCATGATCGGAAGAAACCATTGGAGGCATGAACAAGGCTTGAAGAGTTGGGGACATTGAAGATTTATTGACCTTTACAAGACCAAACCCCTGTTATATACCTACGTTAGATGCGACGTTTGTGAGCTGTCATTTGTTTGATGTTTTTTCCGACAGCCACAATAAAATCTGTCTTTTCAAAACTTTGTTTGTATTGTGTGTATCCCTCTCCCTCTCTCTTATCTTACCCCAAAACCCTTGGACGCAATAGAGGATGAATGGAGATGAGCTTGTATTTTCTGGACCGATAAGTCAATTGGAGACGGACCGATGGATTCAGAACATGGAGGATCACATGGAGAATAACCCTATAGTCGGAAAGGATATGACCCGGCATGCTCTTCAGTGCTTTGAAAGAGGTGCTGCTACTTGGTGGAGGATGTACCAAACCATAAATGGATGGAAAGGAGTAACCACTTGGAGAGAATTTAAGTTGACTCTGCCAAAGTCTCGGCTTGTGTCCCAGAAGTTGAAGTCTTATGGAAAGGATATGAGGAAAGCTTGTGCATGCAAGATTTGTGGAGAAATAGGACACACCCATAAAGAACACAAGGATGAATGCCCTAATTGTGAAGGAAGTCACCCAGTTGAAGAATGCCCCACTAGGCAGATTACTTGTTTCTTGTGTGAAGGGATTAACCACTATCCCACTCAGTGTCACTTTTACCCCATGGTACGAAGGACCGTACAACAGAAGAAAGAAGTAAAGAAAGGAGCCCTTATGGAAATTTTAGAAGAACCCGTGATGAAGGAAGATGTGGAGGACACACCTAAAGAATACCCGAGTAAACCCTGCACTAAGTCTTGCTATTCATGTGGAGAAGAAGGACACATCTCCCAAAATTGTTTGAATGGGGATCTAATAGAATTCCCGACAGAGGAAGTAGAATATGACCCACAAGAAATAGAGGCCCTGATTGGAATGGAAAAGTCCAGGAAGAGAAGTAGATTGGATACCAGGAAGGACCTGAGTCATATCACCTATTATAGGTGCAAGGAGTCAGGGCACTACCTCAACAGTTGCCCAAAAAGGAAACCTCAAGACTTGTCAGAAGTAATATGTTTTAGTTGTAATGGAGCAGGGCACTTTGCCAGAGAATGCCCCAAGGAGAAGGAAACTTGTGCTAGATAGTTGAGTTTGCAACAAAAGAAATGGAGTAGTAGAAGTGAGAACATTTTCTTTTATATTGAGGTGTTGAGTTGAGACATGTAATGGAAAAGCGAGAGATTGTAATCACTTGAGAATGAATAAAGTTAGCATCGTTGGTACCGATATGGATTTTATGAGTTGTCACTCTATGATGAATAATTTTTGCCATTCTGAGGATATGAGAAATATGGTCTATGGAAGATTTGTGCATTTTAAGGGTGGTAGTACCCTGTAAGAACCATTGACCCCTGGAAAAGATAAGGATACTCCACTGAGTGGATTCGGACAAAATGAATACGAGTTTTGTCTCGATATGTGTGATACCCCAAGAGTGTGTGGGATGAAGTTGGAGACCGTCAGTTGTTTGGACCAAATGTGATCAAGGAGTCAGAAGAGAATGTTAAGTTGATTTGAGATAGACTGAAGGTAGCTCAGTCCAGGCAGAAGAGTTATGTAGACTCAAAAACTCAAGGAGGTAGTATATGAAATTGGAGACAAAGCATGTCTTCGCGTGCCCCCTACGCGAGGAGTTAAACGGATTGGAGTTAAGGGACAGTTAGCCCCGAGATTTGTAGGACCATACCGAGTTTTGGAGCGTATGGGAAAAGTGGCCTACAAGTTGGAGTTAACCGAAGGACTATCAGGAGTTCATGATGTGTTTCACGTTTCCCAGTTGAAGAAGTGCCATGCAGATATGGCCAATATTCCCTGTAAGGACGCTTGACCCTGGAAAGGATAATGATGTTCCATGAAGTGGAATATGGACTTCATAAGTATAAGTTTTTATCTCGGTATGAGGGATATTCCCACGAGGATGAAGAGATGAATTACTATTGGATATAAAGGAGGTATGATGTTGGAAATATGGATCAATGGGAATTCCATGATGAGTCTGAGTAATCATGTCCTAGTTTGGTGCCAATAGAAGGAAGGAAGACAATACAAATTGGATGGATTTAAGAATACTAGGATGTTGGATTAGAGATCCGTTGCCCCGATGATGAGTTCAAGGTTTGCAAGTGATGAGATGGGCCATAACCCACAGGCCCCAAGACCTGCCTAGAAGCAAGCACATTCTTGCCGCGGGAAAAACCCTGGAGGAAGATACGACGTCGAACTGGGCCGGCCCAATAGGCCACGGCCCAGCCCAGCCAGCGCGCCGCCGCCTTCCTCCTCGCGTGCCTCAGCAGGACTCGCCGGAGTCCGGCTTCCGCACGCCGCCGGGCGCCCCCTCGCCCAAGGAAGGCCTCGGCCTCGTGCCTTTAAAAGGCGGGCCCCCGACGCCCCTCCCTCTCTCTCTCCCCGCATCTTCCGCCTCTGCTGCTGCTTGCTTCTCGTCACCGCCGCCGCAGCGCCTCGCCGCGCCGCCGCCCGCTACTGCTGCACCGCGCGCTGCCCGCGCCACCGCTCCCCGCTGCCGCGCCGCGCATTGCTGCTGCCCGCGCCGCTCGCCTTGCCCGCGCGCCGCCGTGGCCGCTCGCCGTCGCCTCGCCTCACCTCGCCAGAAACCGCCGCTGTCGCCGTTGCTGTTGACCCGCCGTGGACCGGTAAAACCCGCCCGGTCCGATCCGGTTTTATTTTAAGTTCAGTTTTTTTTAAAAAAACCCTAGACTAGATCGTTTTTTTAGGTTTTATTAAACAGCAAATGTCCACTGTTTAGACCTTATAAGCGAACATTCGCCTTTTAGTCTTTTTCTTTTTTTTGTAATTTTGGCCAGGGACCTAGATGTGAATACTTTATTTACAGTTAAGTCACTAAACTTCAAACGGTCAATACTTTTTACTCGTTAGGCCAAATCCAACGAAACCAACGCCCACATCTTCGTTATGATCCCCTCTATCCATTAACCCAACTCAAACATGATTTTGAAAGTTTTAAAATTTGAATTAGATCAGATTTGAATTCAAACTCCGTTTGATCATAACTTGAGTTTCGTAGCTCCGTTTCAGTTGATTCTTTTTGCAAATCGAAGCTCTTGACCTAAACTTTCTAATAAGGCCAAATTCATATAATTTTGGTACTGTTAGAAATTGTTTTATGTTGCAAGAGTTATTTGCTTGGTTTTGGTGTTTTTCGAATCGTCATCTTCATTCTTTCTGATCTTTTGAGTGATTGCTTATGTGTGGTTACTATTGCTTGCTTACGATAGATTGACCGGAGTGTGATGAGTAGAGCTATCAAGAGTTTTGAGTGCGAATCATCTTCATCAACATTGCAGGCAAGTTCAAACTTTGATCATATCCCCTTTCATACCCAGTTTTTATGCATTAGTTTCACCCTCAAACATTGCATGATTAGGATCTAATTAAATTGTGGGTTTGGGAAGTAGTTGAGGTAGTACCTATTCCCTATTTATTATCAAACCCTTGGGAGTTACTATTACATTATGCTTACATTGCCATGCTATGCTCGTAGACGTGGATTGGGTTTTGAGAGTATTCATGACAGATGTGAGATTGTTAAATTAATGGTTTACTTAAGGTGGCAACTTAAACACACATCTGGGTGGATTGAGGCACCTGGTTATTCTAGGATTGCCTGCCTAGGCACCTAGGTAACCCAGGACTTGCCTGTTTTCTTTTGGACCGCCACCCAGGCTCAAAGGGATCATGAGACTATTCATACTAGAAATTTCCGTGTGCAGCCACAAGCTATTATGGGCTCTAGCATAGTTGACTAAGTTGCGTGAACTCTTACAGTGGTAGACTAGCAGATGTAGGGGTTGTAGGTGGTACGGTCTACCCATCGTAAGGTGCAAACGCTTCTGAAAGACTATGTCTCGGTCATCCGTTTCTCAAACACCATGTAGTGCGAGAAATCCAATGGAGGAGATCGAGTCTTGTGGGGAAAAGTGCGCAAACCTCTGCAGAGTGTATAAACTAATCATGATTAGCCGTGTCCCCGATTATGGACATCTTGAGTATCTAGTACTTGGATTATCATGTTGACCTCATCATGTTACTTTAAAAGAATATGTTGGGTTTAATGATGTTACTTAATTGGGATGAGAATGCTGTCAACCATTCTCAATGTTTAACAACCACCATGATAGTTAAATAAAATTTATTCCTTTACAGTAGGGAAAAATTGGCTTTTCGCAAAAACCTTATAACCATAGAGCTTTTCCACCAGCCAAATATGCATGTAGTGATAGGCTTTATTCATCGTTATCCTCTGGTGTGAATTTGCCAGTACATTCAATGTACTAACCCTCTATGGCTGCAACGTCTTATGTTGCAGGATTTCTTACGACGAGTAAGTGATACGTTAGGGTTATGATTTCTACACTCAACTTTGCCGTTGGTGTTGATGGGAATCCACAACCTTGTTACTTCCGCTATTTTGGATTGAGGTAATAGTATTTACGTTACTTACATGTGATTTACCTCTGTTATAAATCCTCGAGTACTGTGTGTGTCAGCATACCGACCCAGGGATGACACTTAAGCACAGAGACTTGATCCATTTGGGTTGGGTCGCTACACCCAGGTTTTGAAGATCCAAAGAATCTTGACAAAGTCTTCAGACTCAACAAGGCCCTCTATGGCCTCAAGCAGGCCCCACGGGCGTGGTATGATACCTTGAAGCAATTCCTCATGACGAAAGGCTTCAAACCCGGTTCACTCGACCCTACTCTTTTCACTAAATCTTATGATGGTGAATTGTTTGTGTGCCAAATATATGTTGATGATATTATCTTTGGCTGTATTGACCAACGTTATAGTGATGAATTTTCCTATATGATGAGTGAAGAATATCAAATGTCTATGATGGGAGAGTTGAAATTCTTCTTAGGTCTTCAAATTCTTCAACAACCCCATGGCATATTCATATCTCAGGAGAAATACCTCAAGGATGTACTGAGGAAATTCGACATGCAAGATTGCAAAGGAGTCAAAATTCCTATGCCCACAAATGGCCATCTGTGCACTGATGAAAATGGTATTGACTTCGATCATAAGGTATACCGCTCCATGATTGGTTCTTTATTGTACTTATGTGCATCTAGGCCAGATATAATGCTTAGTGTTTGCATGTGTGCCCGATTTCAAGCTACACCAAAGGAATCACACCATAAGGCTGTGAAGCATATTCTTCGATATCTAGCTCACACACCAACACTTGGATTATGGTACCCCAAGGGCTCGACTTTTGATCTCATTGGATATTCTGACTCTGACTATGCTGGTGATCGTGTGGACCGCAAGTCAACATCTAGTACATGTCATTTCCTCGGACGATCCTTGGTCTGTTCCTCGAAGAAACAGAACTGCGTATCACTATCTACTGCTGAAGCTGAGTACATTGCTGCTGGTTCTTGCTGTCCTCAATTGCTATGGATGAAGCAAACTCTCAAGGACTACGGCGTCAATGTGAAGAATGTGCCTCTCTACTGTGACAATGAGAGTGCCATCAAGATTGCTCACAACCCAGTTCAACACTCGAAGACAAAGCACATTCAGATTCGTCATCATTTTCTTCGTGATCATGTGTTGAAGGGCGACATTTCTATTGAGCATGTGAAGACTGAAGAACAGCTAGCCGATATCTTCACAAATCCCTTGGATGAGAAGAGATTTAGCAAGTTGCGGTGTGAGCTAAATATCCTAGAATCTTCAAATGTTCTTTGAAAAGGACACTCATACTAACACTTATGCAAAATTGATGACTTAGATGTGCAACACATGAAGAAACGTTTTTCTTCAATCAATGAAGAATAACACTCTTAGTGTGAAGAAATTAACGAAGAATTTGATTCTCAGAACCCTACGATAATTGTGCGTGGTGTCTGAAATCATCATTCTTATACGGTGGGTCACGCCACCACCAAAAGTTGAAATTCCTCAATTATTCATATTCTTCAACTTTGCATTATCTTCACTGTTTCCGTCATTTTTCTTCATTGGCTATATATATGAGTTTATGTCCTCTACTTTCACTTATTGCTAATTCTTCAAGTTGGTTTTTCTGCTAAGTGAATGTGATCGGACCCTTCCCCCTCTATGCTATACTCAACCCAATCCATTCACAAATCCTTCATGTGCGTTCTATTTGAAACTCGTTCAAAATCTTCACTGTGTCCTTGTCAGCTGAAGAAATTGCGAATGAAACTTTAAAACCTATGTTATCTAAATTTTCGGCTTTGCCGCTCAAACTGTTCCGCATCCCACGATATACTTATCCACTCACCCACAATCTAACACGATCTCCACTTCTCACTACGTGGGTGACACATGTCATGCGAATGAGAAGGGTCAGGGGCACGTTCGTCCAATTTCTTCGCGTGAGCAGTTTTTCACCGTGGCTATAAATACCCCTCCTTCCCTTCCCCACTTCTTTTACTCCGCTCGAACTCTCTCTCCAGCTCGAGCTTCTCAAACCCTAGCGCCGCCGCTACTTCATCGCCGCCGGTGAGGAAGAGCTTCACTGCCTCAACCTCGTCGCCGACGTACTCGTGCCGACCGCGGAAATCTTCACTCCGCCGCCGCCGTAGTCGTCTTCCTCCGCCGAGTTAGGGCATGGAAGATCTACACACACGAACTTCATCTCCACACCTCACTGTTCATCGTGTTCTTCGTCCAGGGTAATTAAAAGTTACTTTTGCTGCCCTTGTTGATTCGAATGATTATCTACAAAATCTTCAAAAGTGTTTTTCTTCATATCTTCACACACTAAACACCTCACAAGTCATCTGTTCTTGATTCGTTTCTCTAAGCATTATTTTTCTTCAAGATTCCTCAATTGTGTGGATCTTCGATCTATACAACTCTGGAACCTAAGACAAAGAACGCTTAGTGAAATTCTTCAAGACTCGTCTGGTCAAATTCCTCAAACTTGTTCTTTTTTTGAAAAACCTTCTGAGAACGTATATGACCTCTCCAAATTCCTCGCAACTATACTCTGTTCATAGGTACTCATGTCAGCTGCTGAATCACTAGGTTCTCATCAACTTAACTCATTTGCAGCGTTCCTCGAAGAAAAGTTGCATACTTCTTCAGAGAATTCAATTGTCCAAATTCCTCAACTAAAGAAAATGGCTGACGGTAAGAAGCCACAGAAGGGAGGAAAGAGGCCTGAGGTCAATACAGCGTTTGAGATCCCTGATGAAATATATGCTGGGTACTGCACACCTACTAAGGAAACCAAGAATGAGCGCAAGGTGTGCATTCAGAAGATAGAGAGGAGATGGGATAGAGAGTGGAGGGAGTATAGATATGTCACTCCCAAGTATATGAAGAAATTCGCACTCAATCCTCCATGCCCAAGACCTCCATTGGCACCTGGCCAAATAGCTGATCCCACCAGCCTCAAGCGCGGTGAGGACTATCCTGGCGAATGGGCCAAGTGCCAAGCCAAGTTGGCTAAGCAAGCCAGAGAAGCAGTGATGAAATTCAATGAAGACTCTGCTGCTGCCTCTGCCGAGGCCTCTGCTATCAAGCCAAAGAAGCGTATGTCAAAGAAGCCTGCGCGCAGGCCAAGTTCCTCAGCAATGCCCCCACGTCCAGAATCCTCAAAGCCCTCACGGCCAATTCCTCATGCTGCTCCTGCTCCCTCAAAATCCTCAGCACCTCCAAAGTCCTCAGCTGTTCCGACAACGTCCTCAGCACTTTGCATCTTGCCTCGTGCCAAAGGACTGCAGGCATGTCTATTGCCTCAGGTGTCTCAGCTAGTTCCTCAGCTGCACCAAGTTCCTCAGCTGGCCCCTCACTACTGAAGACAAAGTCAACTGCTGGACGCGGTCCTCGACCAAGTCCTCAAAAGAAGCAAGTCGCGTTCCAAGTGCCGTCTGATGAAGACGAAGTTGATGATGATGAACTTGCAGAAATCATCAGAGACAAGCAAGTCTGGGCCGCTAGAGCCAAGGGAACAGAGGTGCCACTGCTTTTGGATCCCAAGTTGATCCTCGAATACATTGATGTTTGGCACAAGGACCCCAACACCCTCTTGCCTGATTTCAAGCTGACTCCTGGTCAAAGTCACATGTTGACTCACTTCATACAAGAAGAGAAATGGAAATTTGAACAGGGGAGGAGAGTGAAGAAAGCGCAGTACAAGAAAGAGCGCTTCTGAAGCAAAACGTTCTGAAGCTTTCACCTAAAGAACTTGTTGCTCTCCAATCTGAAATCAAGAAACTGAGTGATGAATTTGATCGCTATTATGCTGACTGGCTGGGAGCCAAAGTGTAACACCCCGGATATAACTTTCCCAATTTGTACTCCAACTCTTGCCGTTTCCGGCATTAAGTTATTTTATTTTCTCGGGTTCGGGTCTTTGTCTCCGTGTGTTGTTTTTCGTTGTCATGCATCTCATATCATGTCATCATGTGCATTGCATTTGCATACGTGTTCATCTCATGCATTCGAGCATTTTCCCCGTTGTCCGTTTTGCATTCCGGCGCTTCGTTCTCCTCCGGTGGTCTTTTTTAGCTTTCTTTTGTGTGTGGGGATTAAACATCTCCGGATTGGACCGAGACTTGCCAAGCGGCCTTGGTTTACTACCGGTAGACCGCCTGTCAAGTTTTGTATTTGGACTTCGTTTGATACTCCAATGGTTAACCGAGGGACCGAAAAGGCCTCGTGTGTGTTGCGGCCCAACACCCCTCCAATTTGGCCCAAAACCCACCAAACTCTGCTCCATCATCTAGAGCGTTCGATCACGATCGCGTGGCCGAAAACCGCACCTCATTTGGACTCTCCTAGCTCCTCCTATGCCTATTTATACCTCCCCCTTTTCCAAATCCGGATCTCCCCCCTCTCCCAAACCCTAAAAAAAAGATCTCCGCCGCCGCCGGACAATGTCCGTGCCGAGCCGGACGTGTCCGGATCCGCCGCCGCCTACCGCCGCCTGCCACGTGGCCCATCGCCTGTCCCCGCCGCCGCCGCGGCCCGGGAGCCCGAGGCCGGCCCCCGCGGCCCGCATCGCCGCCCGCCACCGCCTCGCACCAGCCCAACCTCCTTCCTCGTCGCCGGGCCACCGCGCCGCCGCGGCCGACATCGCCGTCCGGCGCCGCCTCCTCGACGCCGGCGCTCGCCGCCCGGCCACCGCCGCCCCACGCCCGGTCCTCTCCGGCGAGCCTCCCCGCCGTCCTCCTCCGGCCGCCGTCGTCTTCCCCGTCAAGTCTGGTGAAAAGTTCCGGCCGGTGATCCTCGGGAATCACGCCACTGCTACAGTGCACGCCGGATCTCAGATCTAGATTCAAAAATCAGGTTGACTTTTTCCTCCGAACCCTAATTATTTTGCTATCTTTGACCTGCTATAACTCCGCATCCCTAGCTCCGATTTGGACATATAGCATATCAAAATGTTCGTCTCAGAGAGTACCTCATTTCATTCCATTGCATCATTTTCATTTGAGCTCATCTTGATGCCCGAAATGCTGTTAGAAGAGGGCTTCGTGAGTTATTTGAAAGATCTGCTACTTCATCTTAGACTTTTGTCATTTTTGCCATGATTATTGTGTGCATGATATGCGCATGAGTTCTACATATGTTTTGTTAAGGGTTTTGTCATCTTTCCAGAGGTGCAACCCATGCATTTTTGTGATGTGTGTGGTGCCTAGTGCAAGCTTGCAAAGTGAGGCACCCGGTAACTCTGTTTTCAGTGACTTAGTATTTTCACTGTCCTGGGATTGTTTAGTTCATGATGCCATATGTTCATGCTATTTCCTAGTGATCCGTGCCTCTTTTGAGGATCATCAGTAAAGGAGTTTTGTTAATATTGAGATGCTCTATCCATCCATGTCTTTACTTGCAATTATGGAGCACCCTAGCTTGAGTCAATCGAGCTCTACTTTTGCTTCGTTGTGAATCTGGGCAGATTGTCAACTCGTTTGCAAATTTGCCGGTGATGTTGTAGTTGATCCGTGCATGCTATGCCATTGTTCTTGTCATGTCTAGCTTGAATTTTGTGCCTTCTTAATGGTTGTATGCTTGTCTTGCCATGTCTTGCACCGTAGTGAGTGCATCGAGCTCGTTAACATGCCTTCGTGAGTTATGTTTCAGCATGTGTCAGTTTTTACTAAGTCTGAAAACTGATTATGTTTTTGCTATGATCGTGTGCTTGTCAGTATATTTTCGGATCCCTTTTGGCTCAAGGTCACTAAGCGACTTTTGTTAAACTTGTTGAGTAGCTCCATGCCATGTTCTTATTTGTCTTAATCAGGTCCTGTAGCATGTTGTTTTGTTGCTCCGAAGAGGGCTATATGATCTGAAATTTCAGACAAGTGTTAATTTCACTAAGTCTGAGATCTGTTTACCATTTGCGTTTTTGCCATGCTTGTTTGAACCTGTTAATGGATGAATTGGCCATAGCTCAGTGCTAGACTTTTGTTAAGCATCTTGAATGCTTCCCTGCCATGTATTTTTATGCCATGTTTGAGTGCTGTAGCATGTTCATTTCGTTGCATTTAGATGCCTACTTGCTGTAAATCGCAGACCGGTGTCAATTTTGAATCGCTTGCCATTTCCAAACCGTAACTCCGATTCCGGTGATCTTTATATCGTTTTCAAGAGATTTCATCTCATATTTCCAGTGGCACACTTGTTTTTCCAAGTTGAGGCCAGGTTCATGCATTTCCTGTCATATCTTGCATTTTGCATCCCGCATCTCATCCCGCATAGCATACCATCTTTGCATCTTTTTGTTTCAGCTTGCACGGGGTTGATTGTGTTCTTGTTGCTTGTTTGTCTTGTTTGGGTAGAGCCGGGAGACGAGTTCGCTAACGAGGAGCCCGTTGAGTTTGCGTTTGAGGATCCAGTCAACTCTGACAGCTTTGCAGGCAAGATGATCATACCCTCGAAATCACTACTATCTTTGCTATGCTAGTTTGCTCACTCATTTGCTATGCCAATGCTACGATGCCTACCATTTGCTTGTCAGCCTCCCAATTTCCATGTCAAACCTCTAACCCACCATGTCCTAGCAAACCGTTGATTGGCTATGTTACCGCTTTGCTCAGCCCTTCTTATAGCGTTGCTAGTTGCAGGTGAAGATTGAAGGCTGTTCCTTGTTGGAACATTTATTTACTTGTTGGGATATCATTATATTGCTATGTTATCTTAATGCATCTATATACTTGGTAAAGGGTGGAAGGCTCGGCCTCTCGCCTAGTGTTTTGTTCCACTCTTGCCGCCCTAGTTTCCGTCATATCGGTGTTATGTTCCCGGATTTTGCGTTCCTTACGCAGTTGGGTTATAATGGGAACCCCTTGATAGTTCGCCTTGATTAAAGCTTTTCCAGCAATGCCCAACCTTGGTTTTACCATTTTCCACCTAGCCTTTTTCTTTCCCTTGGGTTCTGCAGACTCAAGGGTCATCTTATTTTAACCCAACCGGGCCAGTGCTCCTCTGAGTGTTGGTCCCACTGAGCGATGTCCGAGGCTACCAGGGGCAACTCTGGGCTGGCTTACCCGACGTCTGGCTCATCTGAGTGTGCCCTGAGAACGAGATATGTGCAGCTCCTATCGGGATTTGTCGGCACATTCGGGCGGTGTTGCTGGTCTTGTTTTAACCTGTCGAAATGTCTTGTTGTATCGGGATACCGAGTCTGATCGGAATGTCTCAGGTGGAGGTCTATTCCTTCATTGACCGTGAGAGCTTGTCATGGGCTAAGTTGGGACTCCCCTACAGGGATTGAACTTTCGTAAGCCGTGCCCGCAGTTATGGGCAGATGGGAATTTGTTAATGCCCGGTTGTAGATAACTTGAACCTTAACTTAATTAAAATGAATCAACTGAGTGTGTTACCGTGATGGCCCCTTCTCGGAGGAGTCCGGGAAGTGGACACGGTGTTGGAGTTATGTTTGCGCAGGTTGCTCTCTCTAGATTCTCGCTCGCGCTTCGCCTCCTCTTCTCGCTCTCTTTTGCGAATAAGTTAGCCACCATATATGCTAGTCGCTTGCTGCAGCTCCACATATATTTGCCTTACCCCTTCCTACAAGCTTAAATAGTCTTGATCGCGAGGGTGCGAGATTGCTGAGTCCCTGTGGCTCACAGATTACTATTACACCAGATGCAGGTCTAGGTGATTCCGCTCCAGGTGACGCGTACGAGCTGAAGTGGGAGTTCGACGAGGACTCTCAGCGATACTATGTGTCTTTTCCTGATGATCAGTAGTGGTGCCCGGTTGGGGGTGATCGGGACCGTGTCGCATGTTGGGTTTTTCTTCTATTTTGGCACCGTAGTCGGGCCATGAGTGTTTGGATGATGTATGTTATTTATGCACTTTGATTGACGTGGCGAGTGTAAGCCAACTATGTATCTCCCCTTTTACTATCTTTATTACATGGGATGTTGTGATGATTGCCTAACTTGCGACATTGCTTTCAATGCGGTTATGTCTCTAAGTCGTGCCTCGACACGTGGGAGCTATAGCCGCATCGAGGGCGTTACACAAAGTCAGATTTGTAAAGATCACAGAACAGTTCACCTCCACTGTTGCAGCCCCAACGCAACAGGACATTCCTCAGGCTGAAGCATCTGCTCAGCCTACTGAAGAACATGCCAGCACCGCTGATGAAAATCCGGCTGCTGAAGAAAATGTGAGTTCCAGGGCTGATGACTGCATTCCAGCCGCTGAAGAAATTGCCAGGGCATCCACTACTGGTGCGCCTGAAGAAACTGAAAAAATCAGGGCAACTGCATCAGTTGTGCCTGAAGAAACTGAAGAAATCAGGGCAACTGCATCAGTTGTGCCTGAAGAAAATCAACCAAATTCCTCAGTTGCTCCTGCGCCCACTTCAACTCCAATCCTTCCATCTGCATCAGATGTGAAGAAGACCAAGGCTGCAGAGCATGCTGAAGTGAAGAAAAGGAAAGCATCAGCTGCTTCAGATTCTTCAGCTCCGAAGAAGATGAAGCCCTTGACGAGTTCATTTGCTAATCCAATTGATCCTATTCCCATCTCAACCAGGCCATCAAAGGACCTTGTTCCTTTTGATGAAGAATATGTGATCCCCAGCGGATCTGATGAAGAAACTCCTTCTGCTGCTTCGTCTAAGCAGTTGGATGAAGAAATTGAAGTGGATGCGATCACTTCAACACCTATCATCTCCTCGCCCATGCCTCAGTTCACAGCTGACAAGGCTGGCATTGAAGAAATGAAAGATGAAGATGTGGACGTTGGCTACTCCACACCCGTAATAAGTGATGAATTCTGGGAAAGTCAGCATCCAAACTCTCAAATGTTCACACCACTGCAGCAAATACCTCAGTCGCCTGCACCAACTGTTCAAATGGGCTCTGAAGAAACTCACCCCACTTCATCTGTGCATGAGGAAATTCCAGCCACTAGTGCTGAAGAAAATGCTGCTGCTGAACATTTGAAGACGCAGACTGCCACTGAAGAGGAACCAGAAATTCCTCAGCCTGAAGAACCTGCGATTGAGATTCCTGAGGTCGTGATGCAACTCACTGACACTCCTCTGCCAAAGCCAAAGGATCCATTCTCACGCAAGCAAAAGTTCAAGGCTGATGATTTCTTCGGTGAGCACGTATTCTTTGAAGATTACAACCCATATAACTCTGCTCGCATTAGGAAGAGGCGTTTCTGGACTGCTAGTCAAGCCAATTTCTATTCCTCAGTGTTGTTCAACAAGTAGAAAATCTTCTACCATGAGCATATTCCTCACATGGATATGGAATCTCTGTCGTGCTTCGCACCAGTCCTTAGTGTTCTTCACGATGCTGGACTGTTAAACTTTTGCTCTGACATCTGCGATTGGAATGAAGAACTGATTCTTCAATTTTATGCAACGCTGCACATCACAGGAGATTCTGAAGATGTGAATTCATGGGTGCTGGACTGGATGTCTGAAAATACTCACTACACTGCACCAACCTCTGAACTGCTTCGTGCCTTACCACTTAGTCCTCCCCTTGAAGAAGCTCGTTGTATCTACAGTGAACCTGAGCTTACAAATCATTACATGCAGGTGCTGATGAAACCTTTGAAGCCAGGTCAAGCACCAAGAACCAAATTCCTCGTGAAGGAATTGCTTTACGTGCCCAGAACTATCTATCGTATTCTTACGAGGACAATCAGTCCTATCAAAGGCCATGACTCATCTGATGAGGAAATTGTTGGCATCATGAAGAATCTGGTATTCAACATCGTTCATGGCATTCCTGTCAATTATCATGATTTCTTCATGAGGACTCTGGCAAATGTTGCACTATCTCCATTTGAGCTTAAGCCTTTTGCACCTTGGATTATGAGATTCCTCAGGACAAGGCCTTCACTCAACTACAAAGCTAATTTTCAGAATCACCTCAGCTACTTGCCCCCAATTGAAGTCCTCAAGCAGACTTATTCCTCCGTTGATGGAAAGGGCAAGGCACCAGCTGTTATTGATGAAGGCATTCATCCATTGGATGGTCAGTTTCGCAAGGCCGCCTCTTATTCCACCAATGATGACTCTGCCACACATGACTCTGCCAATGCACCCAAGTCCACTCCTCAAGCCACTGCCCTGCGCGTGATGACTGACCGTGAACTTCTGCTTAGTCTTCACCAGAAGGTGGATCGAAATCACAACTGGGTTAAGCATCAGTTTGGTTCACTTCTTCACAACATGACTGCTACACACAATGCAGTGAAGAAAAACCATTACTACCTCCATCAAGTCTTCGGTCGCACCTGGGCAATCCTATCACATCTGTATGGTGAAGAAGATCTGAAGAAAATGGGTCTCAATGAAGATTTTGACTGGTCTGCACCTCCACCTAAGAAATTCAAGAAGGTCAAGGTTCCTCTCTGGTGGCCAGCTCATATTCTTCATCGCGCGACACTGGTGAAAATGAAGACTTGGATGACACTGCGGCAGGCCCTACTACAACAAACGACCCCAACAACGCTGGCGCTCCTTCATCAACTTGATATTCTTCAGGGGCGTTAGTCCTCATATTCGATCCTTTTGGTCATTTGATGACAAAGGGGGAGAATTTTGAGTTAGTCTTCAAGCGGGTCTTTCTATATGGACGTTTTTTTCAAAGTTACAACTCTCGTTCTTCTGAGACTTTTATTGGATCGAGTTGTAAACTTAAACCCGATGGTTCTCTGATACTCTTGATGCCTTTTTCTGCATGCTTATTCCTCGTTAAATATTATTGCACGCATGCTGAATTACATAAGTCAGCATAATTCATCATGCATTTCAAATTCTTCACTGTTACATGTCAAATGCGTGTATGAATTACAAGATATAAGGGGAGATATCCATGATTCAACTCTTCAAGTGTGCATTGCTTCAAAAGCAAATTCCTCACTATGCACATCTTCAGGGGGAGTTCTTCTATATCTTGTAATCAAATTCCTCAATATCGGTATTTACACTTCATATGTTTATCCCCGTTGAAAACTTAACCTATATTGTCATCAATCACCAAAAAGGGGGAGATTGTAAGTGCATCTAGTGCCCCTTAGTGATTTTGGTGTATTGAAGACTTATAGGTTAAGGGACTAATGCGTTTGTGAGTGTACACATGTCTATAAGTCTATGAGGAGTTTGATATTTACAGAGAAAGTCGACCCCTAAAAATGAAGTTCTTCGACTGAAGACTTTGGATTTCTGAAGACTTCCTAAAGACTTTGAAAGTGAAGAAAATGGTGTGACCTTGAAGACTTGGTATTCATTCGAGGAAGATGAAGCGTGAAGACTTTTGTTTTCGTAGTTTCATTTTCTCTTTATTGAGTCATAGGAAACACCGTATTGTTAAAGGGGGTCAAGGAAATACTAAGGAAAAATTTCCATGTGATGCTCAACTCAAAATCCTACACCTACCAATCCCTTCGAGTGAAGCAATTGGAAATCTCATACAGTTCAGTCAATTTCTTCAGTGACATAGACGAAGTTCTTCTTGTATCTGAGGAATTTGTTCTAACTGAGGAGTTAGGAATTCGCCAGTGTGGATTGCCTACACAGTGAGGAACATGATAGCCCTGAGGATTTTGCTACTCAAAATTCTGACCATTGCTGTGCTATGTGCCAGCTGTCCCAAAATACCTATCCACCTAACGGTCATATCATTGAAGGGCATTTATGTCTTATCATGTCGGGCTGCTCCCTAGGCTATAAATAGCCGCCCCCTACAACCACTAGCTGGTTGGCTGCTCCAAGAGAAACTGACACTTGTCATTTGAGAGCAACCCATCCTCTGAGGACTTTGAGCGAAAATCATCAAGTGAGGAAAAACCCCAAACCCAAACACCTACAAACCCCAAGTGATTGAGCATCACTGAAGAGATTGATCCTGCGTGGATCCGATGCTTGTTACCTTTGAAGACTGTGCTTCTTCCAGACGGTTAGGCGTCATGGTCTAGAGCATCCAAGAGGAACTGTGGATCACCGAGTGACCGAGTTTGTGAAGGTTTGGAAGTCGCCTAAAGACTTACCACGAGTGATTGGACGAGGTATGTGTGACCTTAGTTCAAGGAGAATACGGTGAGGACTGGGTGTCCTGAGCTACGTGTTCAGGACTGGGTGTCCGGGACTGTGTGTCCTCGAGTTTAAATACTCAGCCACTCCAACCAGACGTACAACTGAGACAGCAGTTGGAACTAGTCTACCAAATCATTGTCTTCACCAAGCTTACTGGTTCCATTTCCTCAACTCTTTCATTTCCTCATAACTGTGTTGTGTGCTTGTTCATATCTGTGCTTGAAGACTTTGACTGAAGACTTTCTCAATTTCCTCAGTTCAATTTCTTCAGTCTGATTGTCTTCATCCTGTGTTATCCTGTGCTTACGCTTCCTGTACTCTGTGCCTGTCTTCATTTGATCATGATGTCTATGCTTGTATTCTGTTATGTTTACTTTTGAGTACTTATTCCGCTCCTAGTAGTTCTTCGCTAAGGAATTACCTCTCCGGCAAATTCCTCAGTGAAGAATTTCATAAAAATCGCCTATTCACCCCCCTCTAGTCGATATAACGCACTTTCATAGCCTTTGTTGGGCATGTCGAGAACGGTCTCTATGTGATTAACTTTTCGGAGCGACCCACTAAGACTGCGACATGCCTAATGGCTAAACTTGACATGGGATGGCTTTGGTAGTATTGGTGGTAGAAAGTATTGCTTGGTGATTGTGGATGACTATTCAAGATACACTTGGGTATATTTCTTCAAGAGGAAAAGTGAGACCCAACAAACCGTCATCGACTTTGCAAATGAAGCTCAACGACAACACAATACAAAGATCTTGATTATAAGAAGTGACAACGGCTCCGAGTTCAAGAACTACACCTTGGATGAGTTTTTGAGTGATGAGGGAATCAAGCATCAATATTCCTCACCTTATACCCCTTAACAAAATGGTGTAGCGGAGAGGAAGAACCGGATGTTGATGGATGCGGCAAGGACCATGATGGCGGAGTTCAAGTCTCCCTACAACTTTTGGGCCGAAGCCATCAACACCGCGTGTCATGCATCTAATCGGCTCTACCTCCGCAAAGGCTTGAACAATACTCCGTATGAGATACTCCCCTGTAACAAGCCCAACCTCAAGTACTTCCGGGTATTCGGGTGTAAGTGTTTCATTCTCAAGAAAGGTGTCCGTTTGTCTAAATTTGAGGCTAGAGCGTATGAGGGCATATTTGTTGGTTATCCTACAAACTCTCATGCTTACTGTGTTCTCAATAAGTCCACGGGACTTATTGAGGAAACGTGTAACATGGAGTTTGATGAGAATAACGGCTCCCAAGTGGAGCAAAGTGGTACTTGTGATGTAGGTGATGAAATTCCTCCCCAAGCCATAAGAAGAATGGGTGTTGGTCATATCCTACCCATTGAGGAACCCCTTGTGGCCGAAGGAGAAGGACAATGTTCCACTCAACTGGAACCTTCACCAACCCAAGACCCAGACGCTTCCGAAGAACAAAGTGAAGGCCCTCAACCTCAAGAACAAGACCAAGGGCAAGGTCAATCTCAAGATGGTGTTGTAACATCAAGTGATGCCCAAGGTCAAGTTCTCTCCTCCGATCAAGTTCAAGATCGAGAGATTTATCGAGATCAAGGACAAGCTCAAGACAACACTCAAGATGATCAAGTGACCACTCCTCGTCTCACCCCCGAGGAGGAATTGGAGCGTCGTGCCACCAAGATTGCTTCGAAGCTCTCCACCAAGGATCATCTCATGACAAATGTGCTTGGAAGCTTAAGAAAGGGGGTAAGCACTCGTAGACAATTAGCAAATCATTGTGAACATGACGCGTTTATATCGTGTGTTGAACCCCAAAAGGTCTATGAGGCGCTCGAAGATCCGGATTGGTTGAATGCCATGCATGAAGAACTCAACAACTTCGAGCACAACAAAGTGTGGAGATTGGTGCCAAGGCCAACGGGGAACCACAATGTCATTGGAACCAAGTGGATATTCAAGAACAAGCAAGATCTCATGGGATTATCATTCACAACAAGGCTCGTTTGGTAGCACAAGGATATTCCCAAGTCGAGGGTATCAACTACGGTGAAACCTTTGCTCCCATTGCTCGTCTTGAATCCATTCGCATGTTGATTGCATATGCTTCTCATCATAACTTTAAGTTACAACAAATGGATGTGAAGAGTGCTTTTGTTAATGGTTCGATTAATGAATTGGTATATGTCAAGCAACCCCCCGGGTTCGAGGATCCCTACTTTCCTGATCATGTGTATCAACTTGATAGGGCACTCTATGGCCTTAAACAAGCCCCACATGCGTGGTATGACCACCTTACCGAGTTGTTACAAGACCGTGGTTTTGAAGTTGGGCTAATCGACCCCACTCTTTTTACTAAGAAGGTCAAAGGGGAGTTGTTTGTGTACCAATTATATGTTGATGATATTATCTTTGGTTCCCCTAACAAAGCTTTCAATGAGGAATTTGCCGCTCTCATGACCTCAAAGTTCGAGATGTCTTCCATGGGAGAGTTCAAGTTCTTTCTCGGGTTCGAAGTGAAGCAAAGGAGAGAAGGAACCTTCATCAACTAAGCCAAATACACTCAAGACATGCTCAAGAGATTCAAGCTAAGTGATGTCAAGCCGGCTTCCACTCCCATGCCCACCAAGTGCCAACTTGACATTGATCCCAATGGTAAAGCGGTGGATCAAAAGGTATATCGCTACATGATTGGCTCCTTGCTTTATCTTTGTGCATTGATGTATACTACACAACCTTCTTCTTGTAGACGTTGTTGGGCCTCCAAGTGCAGAGGTTTGTAGGACAGTAGCAAATTTCCCTCAAGTGGATGACCTAAGGTTTATCAATCTGTAGGAGGCGTAGGATGAAGATGGTCTCTCTCAAGCAACCCTGCAACCAAATAACAAAGAGTCTCTTGTGTCCCCAACACACCCAATACAATGGTAAATTGTATAGGTGCACTAGTTCGGCGAAGAGATGGTGACACAAGTGGTATATGGATAGTAGATATGGGTATTTGTAATCTGAAATTATAAAAACAGCAAGGTAACTAATGATAAAAGTGAGCGTAAACGGTATTGCAATGCATGGAAATAAGTCCTAGGGTTCATACTTTCGCTAGTGTAAGTCCTCTCAACAATACTATCATAATTGGATCATAAAACTATCCCTCAACATGCAACAAAGAGTCACTCCAAAATCACTAATAGCGGAGAACGAACGAAGAGATTATGGTAGGGTACAAAACAACCTCAAAGTTATTCTTTCCAATCAATACATTGGGCTATTCCTATAAGTGTCACAAACAGCCCTAGAGTTCATACTAGAATAACACCTTAAGATACAAATCAATCAAAACCCTAATGTCACCTAGATACTCCAATGTCACCTCAAGTATCCGTGGGTATGATTATACGATATGCATCACACAATCTTAGATTCATCTATTCAACCAACACAAAGGACCTCAAAGAGTGCCCCAAAGTTTCTACCGGAGAATCACGACGAAAACGTGTGCCAACCCCTATGCATAGGTTCATGGGCGGAACCCGCAAGTTGGTCACCAAAACATACAGCAAGTGGCACGTGGTATCCCATTGTCACCACAGTTATCCACGGCAAGACATACATCAAGTGTTCTCAAATCTTTAAAGACTCAATCCGATAAGATAACTCCAAAGGGGAAACTCAATTCATTACAAGAGAGTAGAGGGGGGAATAAACATCATAGGATCCAAGTATAATAGCAAAGCTCGCGATACATCAAGATCGTATCATCTCAAGAACACGAGAGAGAGAGAGAGAGATCAAACACATAGCTACTGGTACATACCCTCAGCCCCGAGGGAGAACTACTCCCTCCTCGTCATGGAGAGCACCAGGATGATGAAGATGGCCACCGAAGAAGGATTGCCCCCTCCGGCAGGGTGCCGGAACGGGTCTAGATTGGTTTTCGGTGGCTACAGAGGCTTCTGGCGGTGGAACTCCCGATCTATGTTGTGTTCTGGAAGTTTTAGGTCACGTGGGTATATATGGGTGCAGGAGGTACGTCAGGGGAGCCACGAGGGTCCCACGAGACAAGGGCGCGCCCTAGGGGGGGGCGCCCCCACCCTCGTGAGCACCTCGTTCCTTCCTTGACGTAGGGTCCAAGTCCATCAGGTGTGCAAAAATAACTTCTCCAGTTGATTCCGTTCCGTTTCGACTCCGTCTGATATTCCTTTTCTTCAAAACACTGAAATAGGCATAAAACAACAAATCTGGGCTGGGCTTCCGGTTAATAGGTTAGTCCCGAAAATAATATAAAAGTGGATATTAAAGCCCAATATTGCCCAAAACAGTAGATAATATAGCATGGAGCAATCAAAAATTATAGACACGTTGGAGACGTATCAAGCATCCCCAAGCTTAATTCCTGCTCGTCCTTGAGTAGGTAAATGATAAAAAAGAATTTTTGGTGCGGAGTGCTACTTGGCATAATTTCAATGTAATTCTTCCTACTTGTGATATGAATATTCAGATCCATAAGATCCAAGACAATAGTTCATATTGACATAAAAATAATAATACTTCAAGCATACTAACAAAGCAATTATGTCTTCTCAAAATAACATGGCCAAAGAAAGTTATCCCTACAAAATCATATAGTCTGGCTATGCTCCATCTTCACCACACAAAATATTTAAATCATGCACAACCCCGATGACAAGCCAAGCAATTGTTTCATACTTTTGATGTTCTCAAACTTTTTCAATCTTCACGCAATACATGAGCGTGGGCCATGGACATAGCACTATAGGTGGAATAGAATGGTGGTTGTGGAGAAGACAAAAAGGGAGGAGATAGTCTCACATCAACTAGGCGTATCAACGGGCTATGGAGATGCCCATCAATAGATATCAATGTGAGTGAGTAGGGATTGCCACGCAACGGATGCACTAGAGCTATAAGTATATGAAAGCTCAAAAAGAAACTAAGTGGGTGTGCATCCAACTTGCTTGCTCATGAAGACCTAGGGCAATTTGAGGAAGCCCATCATTGGAATATACAAGCCAAGTTCTATAATGAAAAATTCCCACTAGTATATGAAAGTGATAACATGAGAGACTATCTACTATGAAGATCATGGTGCTACTTTGAAGCACAAGTGTGGTAAAAGGATAGTAACATTGTCCCTTCTCTCTTTTCTCTCATCATTTTTTGGGCCTTTTCTCTCTTTTTTTATGGCCTCTTTTTTTATTTTTATTTTTTTTTCGTCCGGAGTCTCATCCCGACTTATGGGGGAATCATAGTCTCCATCATTCTTTCCTCACTGGGACAATGCTCTAATAATGATGATCATCACACTTTTATTTTTCTTATAACTCAACAATTACAACTCGATACTTAGAACAAAATATGACTCTATGTGAATGCATCCGGCGGTGTGCCGGGATATGCAATATGACAATGATGAAGTGTGTCATGATGAACTAGATGGTGGAAAGTTGCATGGCTATATATCTTGGAATGGCTATGGAAATGCCATAATAGGTAGGTATGGTGGCTGTTTTGAGGAAGGTATATGGTAGGTGTATGATACCGGCGAAAGTTGCGCGGTATTAGAGAGGCTAGCAAAGGTGGAAGGGTGAGAGTGCGTATAATCCATGGACTCAACATTAGTCATAAAGAACTCATATACTTATTGCAAAAATCTAGAAGTTATCAAAGCAAAGTATTACGCGCATGCTCCTAGGGGGATAGATTGGTAGGAAAAGACCATCGCTCGTCCCCGACCGCCACTCATAAGGAAGACAATCAATTAATAAATCATGCTCCGACTTCATCACATAACGGTTCACCATACGTGCATGCTACGGGAATCACAAACTTTAACACAAGTATTTCTCAAATTCACAACTACTCAACTAGCATGACTCTAATATCACCATCTCCATATCTCAAAACAATCATCAAGTATCAAACTTCTCATAGTATTCAACACACTCATAAGAGAATTTTATTATTCTTGAATACCTAGCATATTAGGATTTTAGTAAATTACCATGCTATTAAGACTCTCAAAATAATATAAGTGAAGCATGAGAGTTCATCTATTTCTTCAAAATAAAACTACCACCATGCTGTAAAAGGATATAAGTGAAGCACTAGAGCAAACGACAAACTACTCCGAAAGATATAAGTGAAGATCAATGAGTAGTTGAATAATTATGCAACTATATGAAGACTCTCTAACATTTAATAATTTCAGATCTTGGTATTTTATTCAAACAGCAAGCAAAGCAAAATAAAATGACATGATGCTCCAAGCAAAACACATATCATGTGGCGAATAAAAATGTAGCTCCAAGTAAAGTTACCGATGAACGAAGACGAAAGAGGGGATGCCAACCGGGGCATCCCCAAGATTAGGCTTTTTGGTGTCCTTGGATATTAACTTGGGTTTCCTTGGGAATCCCCAAGATTAGGCTCTTGCCACTCCTTATTCCATAGTCCATCGAATCCTTACCCAAAACTTGAAAACTTCACAACACAAAACTTAAAGTAGAAAACTCGTAAGCTCCGTTAGTATAAGAAAATAAATCACCACTTCAAGGTACTGTAATGAACTCACTATTTATTTATATTGGTGTTAAAACTACTGTATTCCAACTTATCTATGGTTCATACCCTCCGATACTACTCATAGATTCATAAAAATAAGCAAACAACACACGAAAAACAGAATCTGTCAAAAACAGAACAGTCTGTAGTAATCTAGATCAAACGTATACTTCTGGAACTCATAAAATTCTCAAATAAATTGCTGGACCTTAGGAATTTATCTATTAATCATATTCAAAAATAATTAACTCAATATCACTCTCCAATAAAAACTGGCAGCAATCTTTGTGAGCGCTAAAGTTTCTGTTTTTTACAGCATGGTCAACAAGACTTTCCCCAAGTCTTCCCAAAGGTTCTACTTGGCACAAACACTAATTAAAAGAATAAAACCACATCTAAACATAGGATAGATGAATTATTTATTACTAAACAGGAACAAAAAGTAAGGAACAAAAATAAAGTTGGGTTGCCCCCCAACAAGCGTTATCGTTTAACGCCCCTAGCTAGGCATGATGATTTCAATGATGCTCACATAAAAGATAAGAATTTGAAAATAAAGAGAGCATCATGAAGAATATGACTAGCATATTTAAGCCTAACATACTTCCTATGCATAGGGATTCTGTGAGCAAACAACTTGTGGGAACAATAATCAACTTGCATAGGACGGTAAAACAACCATAACTTCAAAACTTTAAGCACATAGAGAGGAAACTTGATATTATTGCAGTTCCTACAAGCATATATTCCTCCCTCATAATAATTTTCAGTAGCATCATGAATGAATTCAACAATATAACCAGCACCTCAAACATTCTTTTCATGATCTACAAGCATAGAAAATTTACTACTCTCCACATAAACAAATTTCTTCTCATGAATAATAGTGGGAGCAAACTCAACAAAATAACTATCATGTGATTGAAAATTAAGATCAAGATGACAAGTTTCATGGTTATCATTGTTCTTTAAAGCATACGTGTCATCACAATAATCATCATAAATAGGAGGCATGCTTTCATCATAGTAAATTTTCTCATCAAAGCTTGGGGGACAAAAAATATCATCTTCATCAAACATAGCTTCCCCAAGCTTGTGGCTTTGCATATCATTAGCATCATGGATATTCAAGGAATTCATACTAACAACATTGCAATCATGCTCATCATTCAAATATTTAGTGCCAAACATTTTATAGATTTCTTCTTCTAGCACTTGAGCACAGTTATCCTTTCCGTTATACTCACGAAAGATATTAAAAAGGTGAAGCGTATGAGACAAACTCAATTCCATTTTTTTGTAGTTTTCTTTTATAAACTAAACTAGTTATAAAACAAGAAACTAAAAGACTCGATTGCAAGATCTAAAGATATACATTCAAGCTCTAACCTCCCCGGCAACGGCGCCAGAAAAGAGCTTGATGTCTACTACACAACCTTCTTCTTGTAGACGTTGTTGGGCCTCCAAGTGCAGAGGTTTGTAGGACAGTAGCAAATTTCCCTCAAGTGGATGACCTAAGGTTTATCAATTTGTAGGAGGCATAGGATGAAGATGGTCTCTCTCAAGCAACCCTCCAACCAAATAACAAAGAGTCTCTTGTGTCCCCAACACACCCAATACAATGGTAAATTGTATAGGTGCACTAGTTCGGCGAAGAGATGGTGATACAAGTGGTATATGGATAGTAGATATGGGTATTTGTAATCTGAAATTATAAAAACAGCAAGGTAACTAATGATAAAAGTGAGCGTAAACGGTATTGCAATGTGTGGAAATAAGGCCTAGGGTTCATACTTTTGCTAGTGTAAGTCCTCTCAACAATACTATCATAATTGGATCATAAAACTATCCCTCAACATGCAACAAAGAGTCACTCCAAAGTCATTAATAGCGGAGAACGAACGAAGAGATTATGGTAGGGTACGAAACCACCTCAAAGTTATTCTTTCCAATCAATCCATTGGGCTATTCCTATAAGTGTCACAAACAGCCCTAGAGTTCATACTAGAATAATACCTTAAGATACAAATCAATCAAAACCCTAATGTCACCTAGATACTCCAATGTCACCTCAAGTATCCGTGGGTATGATTATACGATATGCATCACACAATCTCAGATTCATCTATTCAACCAACACAAAGGACCTCAAAGAGTGCCCCAAAGTTTCTACCGGAGAATCACGACAAAAACGTCTGCCAACCCCTATGCATAGGTTCATGGGCGGAACCCGCAAGTTGGTCACCAAAACATACATCAAGTGGCACGTGGTATCCCATTGTCACCACAGATATCCACGGCAAGACATACATCAAGTGTTCTCAAATCTTTAAAGACTCAATCTGATAAGATAACTCCAAAGGGGAAACTCAATTCATTACAAGAGAGTAGAGGGGGGAAGAAACATCATAGGATCCAAGTATAATATCAAAGCGCGCGATACATCAAGATCGTATCATCTCAAGAACACGAGAGAGAGAGAGAGATCAAACACATAGCTACTGGTACATACCCTCAGCCCCGAGGGAGAACTACTCCCTCCTCGTCATGGAAAGCACCGGTATGATGAAGATGGCCACCGGAGAAGGATTGCCCCCTCCGGCAGGGTGCCGGAACAGGTCTAGATTGGTTTCGGTGGCTACGGAGGCTTCTGGAGGCAGAACTCCCGATCTATGTTGCGTTCTGGAAGTTTTAGGTCACGTGGGTATATATGGGTGCAGGAGGTACGTCAGGGGAGCCACTAGGGTCCCACGAGATAGGGGGCGCGCCCTAGGGGGGGCACCCCCCACCCTCATGAGCACCTCGTTCCTTCCTTGACGTAGGGTCCAAGTCCATTGGGTGTGTTTCCTTCCAAAAATAACTTCTCCAGTTGATTTCGTTCCATTTCGACTTCGTCTGATATTCCTTTTCTTCAAAACACTGAAAGGCATAAAACAACAAATCTGGGCTGGGCCTCCGGTTAATAGGTTAGTCCCAAAAATAATATAAAAGTGGATATTAAAGCCCAATATTGCCCAAAACAGTAGATAATATAGCATGGAGCAATCAAAAATTATAGATACGTTGGAGACGTATCATGCATCTAGACCGGATATCATGTTGAGTGTGGGTATTTGTGCACGGTTTCAAGCCGCACCTAAGGAAAGTCTCTTTGTGGTGGTCAAGCGAATCTTTCGATATTTGGCTCATACCCCAAACTTTGGCTTATGGTACCCAAGAGGAGCAAACTTCAAGCTTGTAGGTTATTCGGACTCGGATTGGGCGGGAGACAAAGTGGATAGGAAGTCCACTTCCGGAGGGTGCCAATTTCTTGGTTGCTCTTTGGTGAGTTGGTCTTCCAAGAAGCAAAGTTGTGTGTCTCTCTCGTCCACGGAAGCGGAGTATGTGGCTGCCAGTAGTTGTTGTGCACAACTTTTATGGATGAGGCAAACTTTAAAGGATTACGGTGTCATTTGTGACAAAGTGCCTCTTTGGTGTGACAATGAAAGTGCCATCAAGATTTCTCTCAACCCGGTGCAACACTTCAAGACAAAGCATATTGAGATTCGGTATCACTTCATCCGGGATCACATAAGGCGAGGGGAAATCGAGCTCAACTACGTCAACACTCATGATAACCTGGCAGATATTTTCACAAAACCCTTGGATGAAGCAAGATTTCGCGAGTTAAGGCATGAGCTAAATATCATTGATTCGAGCAATGTTGCTTGAACCCTTGCACACCCCACCATACTCAAATTGTTATCTTGTTTAGATGTAGGCATGGACATAGGGGGAGTGTTGTTCTCTCAATGAACTCTTCCTCCCCCCATTATGCATAAATTGATTAACTCTTTCACATTATGTTGTTTAAAGTCAAGTTTTGGTCATGGGCCCAAGGATAATTCTTCGCGGTGCCATACCAATTGACTCATACATAGGTGGCTACGGCCATCAACCCCCTTGCTAGTGTGGTGCTTTGTGCTTGTCCTTCTTGTCCTTGCCTTAGTTTGTTTTCTTAGGCTCTAGGTGTGGGGGTCTCCAAGTGTGGTTCTCTTTCGTTTTTTTGGATCTTGGAGACCCACCTTTTTCCCCGTGTCTTATCTATCCCAAGCCTTCCCTTTCCTTAAGCCATCTAGTCTAATTTCTCACTTGACCATGGCTTTGGTGATGGTGACCGGGCGGTACTACCGGGGTCACATGCGGTTCTACTGCTGGTGCTCTCCAGGCGGTCTCCCAGCGGTGCTTGAGCGGTTCCACCGCTCAACCACTAGGGTGCCCGTCTGGCCGGTTCTACCGGTTGGTTATGGCGGTACTACTGCTGCCTCTTGGCGACGGAAGTACCGCCCGCAACCACTGGCTCGTACCAGGCAGCGGTACAACCCCTTCCTTGAGCGGTACAACCGCCGCGCGACTTTGGGCCTATTTATACCCGTCGGGGCTGGAGGGGATTTCTTTTTCCCTCCTTCTCAGCCCTTCCTTTCTTGTGCCCTAGCCGCCGGTCGCCATTGCCTCTGCCCCGGAGTGCTTCTTGTGCTTCGGATCCGTGGGGTCTCCGTGGATCCTCTCCAAGGAGGCCTCCTCCTTCCCGATCTCTTCCCATGCATGATGGTAATGCCCCATGTCCTTCGTTCTTCGCTCTAGGTTTTGTCCCCTTCTTCTGGGGCATTACTTGGCATTCCACGTTTATTGTTTAAACTATTGGGTGGAAGAGATCCTTTTTGCCTCCTGCTTAGACTGCACTTCTTAGATATTAGAATATGGCTAGTGTGATACATATTTCGCGGATCGATCTAGTCCCTACCCGTAGTACCACTGTTCAGCAGTTCTACCGCCCCTACGGGCGGTACAACCGCTGGAGCGGTTCTACCAGTAGGTGACCCGGTTCAACTGGGATATCTGCACCATGTAGCCCTGTTCTGTTTTCTAAGTTTGTGCACTTTATCTTTTCCTCTATCTGTGTGTTCAATCCTCTCATCCTTGCTGGGTTTCTTGTGTTCTCCTTGTGCGTGTGTTCAGGTGGCTCTAGTTCTCGCTCTGCTCCTCGCAAGACCAAGAAGAGGGCACGAAGGACCTTGCGGCCGGTTGTGTCTGATGACAAAGAAGAGGTTGTGATTCCCACCAAGCCCACTTGCCGTGAGAAGTCTCCCACTGCCAAGCAACATGTGGTTTTGCCCTTGCATCGTTGGAAAGCCAAGGATTGGGAAGCCTTTTGCTCGAAGAGTCCTTATGAGGTTCCCATCGCTCCCCGTTGGACCACCGTTCAGTTCCGAAATGAGATGCAAGTGCGGATTGTTCATGAACTCTTTGAGCACAACAAGAACAGGTATGCCAAGCAGTGGACCATCGATCTTGACCATTGGAGGAACAACTTGGAGTACTTTGGTGAAGCCTTGGCTCTCTGTGAGGAGTTCGATTTGGTCAAGCTCATGTCTGTTAACTGTGACTTCGATGTTCAGCTTATCCATCAGTTCTATGCCACTGTTCACTTTGGAGAAGATGATGCTCGGACTCTCACATTCATGTGCTGTGATGAGCTCTTCCAAGTGCCCTGGAGAGCCTTTTGCAATGCTATTGGGTATGACGATACCGGTCTAGCAGGAAGGGGTGGCATTCGCCCTCATGACCATCTTGAGTCCATGCCTAAGGAGAAGCTTGCCCCTCTGTACATTCGGCGCCGTGGTATTCTTGGCGAATCTAAGGATTTGGTGAAGGTCTATGACATCATGCATCATGTGTTTCGCAATGTGCTTCTGCCCAAGGTGGGAAATCATGATGAAATCCATGGCTATCTTGTTGACTTGATGGTTGCAATGAATACCAAGGTGGGCTCTGGGGAAACGTTTGATGTGTCCAACTGGTTGTGGCATGAGATGTACAACACGATCATCTATAGGAAAGTTCCCATTTATGCTCCGTTTGTTATGTGCTTTCTGAACTCAGTATGGGAGGTTCGCCGTCCTAGAGAGACTCTCACTTCTCCTGATAATCTCACCGTTCATGAAGTCAAGCTCCTCAAGAAGAAGAAACACGCCGAGCCTCGCTTCCTTGCTAATGCTCCCGAGGATGTCTATGCCACCTCGGACGATGAGGACTTTGAGATGGAGCCAGGGGACAAGCCCTCATGGGTGGCCAAGCTCACAGCCAAGGTGAAGAAGACTTTCTGCCTCCAGACGGATATTCAGAAGAAGTTGTATGAGGCCCATGTCAATGAGAAGCTTGCTCGGTGTCGTTAGATTGCGATGATGAAGCACCTCAACATGCATGTCCAGAGTGGTTCTGAGACAAGCATCACACCGGAGGAGCGATGGATCTCTGCTCACAGCACATGGTCTGATGATGAGGTCCCTTGCCAGCCTTCCACCTCCTTTGCTACAACTGATGATATCTTGGAGGAATCTGATCACGACGATGATGAAGAGTCTGATGATGATGCGGATCCAGATGCTACCGAGGAGTCAGAGGAGGACGATTGAGCTTTGGGACGCTAGCTTCGCTCTTTTTTCCTTTTGGTGTCTTGATGCCAAAGGGGGAGAGAGTTTTATAGGTCTCGGGATTTGCATGGGTTTTTATTTTGCCTTTCTTGGGTGTGTTTTCCTTTCGTTCGTTGTGTTGAACTTTGGCTTGTGAACCTTGTTGCTTATCTCTTCTTGCATGGTGTAAGACATGTGCGTATCTAGCTATCTATCTTTATTATCAGTGATATTGTTTTGTTTTCCATTATTATCTTTTGGTCTTATTGCTCACCATGTTTAGTAGGAGTGGCGAGTCTATGAAATCTAGGGGGAGTCTCGTCCTTAATGTGTGCTCTCAAATAGCCTTCTCAATTTGGGGCACACATCTAGGGGGAGTCCCGTCTACATTTTCTAGACTTTCCACTTGCAAATCGTGGTGTTGTCATCATCCACCAAAAAGGGGAGACTGTAAGGACATTTCCCTACTTTGTGTTTTGGATGATGATGACAACCCTTTGTTGGTCTAATCCTATGCTAAGCGTTTCAGGTTTCGGTTGTTAGGCCTTCTTCGGTTAGCTATTCTCTCTAAAAGAAAAAGATCGAAGACGGTGTTTTCTACATGTTTTTATCTCTTTTGGTCGTAGGGAACCCGTACTATCAAGAGGGAATCCACATTGGAAAGTGTTGGGGGCATCATTTCACGTACACTTACCTCACCCCTCTCTTGCCTTCCTAAACTGTGAGAGAGAGCTCCCCATTTCTTTCCTACTACTTACTGTGGGTTCCCAGCGGTTGTACCGCTCCCTAGAGCGGTTGTACCGTTGGGTCTTGGCGCTGACCAGTTATGATCGAGCGGTTGTACCGCTGCTTGTGGGTGGTGGTACCGCCAACATGCTCAGCAAATACTAGGGCGGTTGTTCCGGCCAGGCACTCCCCTAGTACTGGTCAGGCTTCTGTTTTGATGCGGTACTCGGGCGATGGTGGCTCGGTTGGTCCGGTCGTACCGGTACCACCGGTGTCCGGAGCGGTTCTACCGTTCAAGACTTAGCCGCCCGTGCGCTCAAGGCCATGCGGTTGCACCGGCCCTGTACCGCTCGACTATCGCACTCAGGGGTGACTCCCTTCTGTTCCTATGTGGTGGTTGAGCGGTGGCTGGGCGGTTGGTCCGGTTGTTCTCCTCAACCGGTACTACCGCTTGGTCGCCCGGTTGTACCGCCTGGTAGGGTTCTGCACGTAAACTGTGAGTCCCGGTCATACGAGGACAAGGAGTGGTTGTACCACTGCACTACTGAAAACACAGTAACGGTTGGATGGGTTGCTATATGAGGGTGCTTCTTCCACCTACCACAACTACCTTTTGACCTCTCTCACTCCACCATTAATTCTACTCAAGCTCTCTTGCCCGATCTCTCTCTCTCTAGCCACTCAAACTTGTTGATTTGCTAGGGATTGAAGGAGGAGACCTAGATCTACACTTCCACCAAAGGATTTTTTTTTCTTCCCCCATACTTTCTTGTGTGGATTTTGTTACTCTTGGGTGTTTGAGCACCCTAGACGGTTGAGGTCACCTCGGAGCCACATTCCATTGTGGTGAAGCTCCGCGGTTTAGTTGGGAGCCTCCAATTAAGTTGTGGAGAGAGCCCCAACCTTGTTTGTGAAGGTCCGGTTGCCACCTCCAAGGGCACCAATAGTGGAATCACGGCATCTCGCATTGTGTGAGGGCGTGAGGAGAATACGGTGGCCCTAGTGGCTTCTTGGGGAGCATTGTGCCTCCACACCGCTCCAACGGAGACATACTTCCTCTCAAAAGGAAGGAACTTCGGTAACACATCCTCGTCTTCATCGGCTCCACTCTTGGTTATTTCTTCCTGTTACTTGTGCAAGCTTATTTGTGTTATATACCTTGTGTGCTTGTTGTTGTTGCATCATATAGGTTGCCCACCTAGTTGCATATCTAGACAACCTACTTTGATGCAAACTTTAATTTGGTAAAGAAAGGTAAAAAAATGTTAGTTGCCTATTCACCCCCCGCCCCTCTAGTCAACTATATTGATCCTTTCAGAGGTCCAGGCTTGTGGCAGGACGAAGACGTAGTCCTCGGCCTGGCCGAGGTCCCAAGCCCCAAGCCCGAGGTGATCGAGTGAAGAGCTCGGCTTGACGAAGTGGAAACGCAACATGGTCGACATGGTGAGGCAAAGCGCCTGGTCCAGCCGAGGTGACGAAGCCAGTCGGCCGGTGATGCCGAACTCCCTGGAGTAGGTTGATGAAGAGATGACGAAGCCCCCGGTCTAGCTGAGGTGGCGGAGCAGGTCGTTAAGGCGACATTGCAGCCCCCATGCCAGCCGAGGAGTCAAAGCAGGTCGGCGTGGTGGACGTCGGCTTGAAGAAGCAACAGCGCGGCCATGCCAACGCAGGTCGTAACTTGTGACCTGCTCAATGCAGGGGTTGATGAAGTAACTGTGCGATGATGCTGGTGCGCCCGATTCGTGGAATCCGTGGGGAGACGATGTTGGTGATGATTTAGCCTTCACAATGCTGAACTCTTGGTCGGCTTGCCGAGATGATGATCCGATAAGGTTGAGCTCGGCTCGATGAAGTAATGACCTGTCTAGCACAGGTCAACAGCCATGGAGCAATGTTGTCGGTCTGGTTTGATGCCGACGCGACGATGAGGATTACCTCGTAAAAGACTTTTAAATTAGTGGGAACATGACCAGAACACTATACCCTAGATAAAATTTCCTTCAGAAAGGATGTCCAAAATCCCATTCATTAAAAAAGATGAATTTTGGTCGGATTCGTTTTCGCGCAGGAAACAGATCCAAAATTCGATGCACTCATCGGAGGTTTTTCGGAGTTTGAACGACCGGATTGACCTGAAATTTTGAGGGATGGTAGGTATAGAAATTCCGCAGTCGATCAATGGTTGGATCTTCCAAAGGATTTCTGAGCTGGACGCTCGACTCATCGCCCTAAACTCGTCCAGATTCCCATCTAGATTCGACAGGGCTCCGGTATATCAGAGATCGCCGGAGGTTCCTCCATCGCAACATGACAAAATTTTACAGGTTTGTTGTAGACTCAATTCTGCACACTTCCACCAAAGCAATCGTCAAACCAATGCACAAGGAGGCGGTGGCAGCGGATACAAGTTCGTTGTCTGGAAAAACAACACAGTCGCTCGAGGGCAATGTTGATGTTGAGCCCCCGAGATCCATCGATGATTCCTCCATGGTCTTGATGGAGATCGGAGTTTATGTTGATGAAGGCCCTCGTCCGAACATGACGATATGACGCAGAGCGCAGTCCTTGGTCTAGCCAAGGTGACCAGTCAAGCCGGCGACTAAGATTCCAACATCGACAATAAAGCTTGGTTCCGACACGTATATCGTGTCGGAGACGATCTGAATTCCCATCGCACTGTGGCGACTGCCAGCAGGCTCTCAATGAAAGCACCAATGCCAGTTCTATATCCGACATATCTTGTAGTAGGGGTCCTAAGATAGTCATCTTGGAGCGATGGTAACATGGACACATGATTTTATCCAGGTTCAGGCTCTCTCGAAGAGATAATACCCTACGTCGTGGTTTTGACTATATTGATATGGGTGTAGTGCAGAGTACATGTGTTTACCATGAGATTGTTCTAATGAATATTAGATGATCTATCGACTAGCCTGGCCTTGGTTTATATAATGCACCAGAGGCCTAGGTTTAGGAGAGTCCTAGTCTTGAGTGCCAAGTCTTGTGGAGTCCTCCTTGTATACGGCATGGGCTGCCCGAATAAGCCCATTAGTGAACCGCCATGGGGATCCTCGGCCCGACCCACTGGTCAGGAGACGATGTGGTGAGTACCCCCTAGTCCAGGACACCATCAGAGGGTGAGGGGCAGCCAGATGAGGAGAAGAGCAGGAGGCGATGGTGCTTCTTGCAGGGGCGGGATGACAGCCGTGGCGCCATGCATGGGATTGAGGTAGAAGAAATTGTTATTGGCGTCATGTTCCCGACAAGTCGAGAGGAAGACACTGTCGCACCCCTACGTAGCTTGGTTGACCGGGATGAAGAACAGGGAGGAGGGGAACGGCACCCGCAGCAGTGGACATGGCCGATGCGGCGAGGCAAGGGCGCAGGGTTGCAGCGAGAATAAGGAAAGGAGGAGTGGGGACTGTGGAAGCAGAAGCGGTCGGCCGATGCGGTGGCCGCATGTTGGGGAATGCAGTATTTAAAAAAATTTCCTACGATCATGCAAGATCTATCTAGGAGATGCACATCAATGAGAGGGGATAGTGTGTCTACATACCCTCGTAGACCAAAAGCGGAAGCGTTTAATAACGTGGTTGCTGTAGTCGAACGTCTTCGCGATATAACCGATCCAAGCACCGAACGTACGACACCTCCATGTTCAGCACATGTTCAACTCGGTGACGTCCCTCAAACTCTTGATCCAATTGAGGCTGAGGGAGAGTTTCATCAGCGCGATGGCATGGCGACGGTGATGATGAAGTTTACTTCTACCTCTTGAGCATGTGTTGCTTTTCCCTTAAAGAGGAAAGGGTGATGAAGCAAATGTTGGGGAACGTAGTAATTTCAAAATTTTCCTATGTACACGCAAGATCATGGTGATGCATAGCAACGAGAGGGGAGAGTATGATCTACGTACCCTTGTAGATCGCAACGGAAGCGTTGACACAACGTAGAGGAAGTAGTCGTATGTCTTCCCGATCCGACCGATCCAAGCACCGTTACTCCGGCACCTCCGAGTTCTTAGCACACGTACAGCTCGATGACACTCCCCGGGATCCAATCCAGCAAAGCTTCGGGGATGAGTTCCGTCAGCACAACGGCGTGGTGACGATGATGATGTTCTACCGACGCAGGGCTTCGCCTAAGCACTACAACGATATGATCGAGGTGGAATATGGTGGCAGGGGGCACCGCACACGGCTAAGGAACGATCACGGGGATCAACTTGTGTGTTCTAGGGTGCCCCCCTGCCTCCGTATATAAAGGAGCCAAGGGGGAGGGGGCGGCCGGCCAAGGTGGGCGCGCCAAGGGGAGTCCTACTCCCACCGGGAGTAGGACTCCTAGTTGGACAAGGAGAGAGGGGAAAGAGGAGGAAGAAAGGAAGGAAAGGGGGGCGCCGCCCCCTTTCCCTTGTCCTATTCGGACTAGGAAGGGGAGGGGCGCGCGGCCACCTCCTGCCTCCTTCTCTCTTCTCCCTCAAGGCCCATGTAGGCCCAATAAACCCCCCGGGGGGTTCCGGTAACCCCCCGATACTCCGGTAAAATGCCGATTTCGCCCGGAACGATTCCGATGTCCAAATATAGGCTTCCAATATATCAATCTTTATGTCTAGACCATTTTGAGACTCCTCGTCATGTCCGTGATCATATCCGGGACTCCTAACTAACTTCGGTACATCAAAATGCATAAACTCATAATAACTGTCATCGTAACGTTAAGCGTGCGGACCCTACGGTTCGAGAACAATGTAGACATGACTGAGACAAATCTCCGGTCAATAACCAATAGCGGGACCTGGACGCCCATATTGGCTCCTACATATTCTACGAAGATCTTTATCGGTCAGACCGCATAACAACATACGTTGTTCCCTTTGTCATCGGTATGTTACTTGCCCGAGATTCGATCGTCGGTATCCAATACCTAGTTCAATCTCGTTACCGGCAAGTCTCTTTACTCGTTCTGTAATACATCATCTCAGAACTAACTTATTAGTTGCAATGCTTGCAAGGCTTATGTGATGTGCATTACCGAGAGGGCCCAGAGATACCTCTCCGACAATCGGAGTGACAAATCCTAATCTCGAAATACGCCAACCCAACATCTACCTTTGGAGACACCTGTAGTGCTCCTTTATAATCACCCAGTTACGTTGTGACGTTTGGTAGCACCCAAAGTGTTCCTCTGGCAAACGGGAGTTGCATAATCTCATAGTCATAGGAACATGTATAAGTCATGAAGAAAGCAATAGCAACATACTAAACGATCGGGTGCTAAGCTAATGGAATGGGTCATGTCAATCAGATCATTCAACTAATGATGTGATCTCGTTAATCAAATAACAACTCTTTTGTCCATGGTTAGGAAACATAACCATCTTTGATTAACGAGCTAGTCAAGTAGAGGCATACTAGTGACACTTTGTTTGTCTATGTATTCACACATGTATTATGTTTCCGGTTAATACAATTCTAGCATGAATAATAAACATTTATCATGATATAAGGAAATAAATAATAACTTTATTATTGCCTCTAGGGCATATTTCCTTCAGCAAAGTAGCGTAAGTATTTCCCGCAGTTTTTGAGAACCAAGGTATCAATCCAGTAGGAGATTACACGCAAGTCCCTCGTACCTGCACAAACAAACAAGAACCTCGCAACCAATGCGATAAAGGGGTTGTCAATCCCTTCACGGTCACTTATGAAAGTGAGATCTGATAGAGATAATAAGATAAATATTTTTGGTATTTTTTGTTGTGTAGATTGGAAAATAAAGATTGCAAAATAAACAATAATATAATGGAAGATAGACCCGGGGGCCATAGGTTTCACTAGTGGCATCGACCGCTATCCAGCATGCATCTAGAGTATTAAGTTCATAAGAACAGAGTAACGCATTATACAAGATGACATGATGTAGAGGGGTAAAATCAAGCAATATGATATAAACCCCATCTCTTTATCCTTGGTGGCAACAATACATTACGTGCCTTGCTGCCCCTGCTGTCACTGGGAAAGGACACTACAAGATTGAACCCAAAGCTAAGCACTTCTCCCATTGCAAGAAAGATCAATCTAGTAGGCCAAACCAAACTGATAATTTGAAGAGACTTGCAAAGATATTAAATCATGCATAAAAGATTTCAGAGAAGAATCAAATATTTTTCATAGATAATCTTGATCATAAACCCACAATTCATCGGATCTCGACAAACACACCGCAAAAAGAATTACATCGAATAGACCTCCAAGAGAATCGAGGAGAACTTTGTATTGAGATCCAAAGAGAGAGAAGAAGTCATCTAGCTAATAACTATGGACCCGAAGGTCTGTGGTAAACTACTCACACATCATCGGAGAGGCTATGGTGTTGATGTAGAAGCCCTCTGTGATCGATTCCCCCTCTGATGGAGCGCCGGAAAAGGCCCCAAGATGGGATCTCATGGGTACAGAAGGTTGCGGCGGTGGAAATAGGGTTTCATGGTGCCCATGGATGTTTTCAGGGTATATGGGTATATACAGGAGGAAGAAGTAGGTCGGTGGAGCTGCGAGGGGCCCACAAGGGTGGGGGCTCGCCTACCCCCTGGGCGTGCCCTCCTTCCTCGTGGCCTCCTCGCTTCTTTCTTGACGTCCACTCCAAGTCTCCTGGATCACGATTGTTCCAAAAATAACTCTCCCGGAGGTTTCATTCCGTTTGGATTCCGTTTGATATTGCTTTTCTACGGAACACTGAAATAGGCAAAAAAACAACAATTTGCATTGGGCCTTTGGTTAGTAGGTTAGTCCCAAAAATAATATAAAAATGTATATTAAAGCCCATTAAACATCCAAAAGAGATAATATAATAGCATGGAACAATAAAAAATTATAGATACATTGGAGACGTATCAAGCATCCCCAAGCTTAATTCCTGCTCATCCTCGAGTAGGTAAATGATAAAAACAGAATTTTTGATGTGGAATGCTACCTAGCATAATTCTCAATGTAATTTTATTTATTGTGGCATGAATGTTCAGATCCTAAAGATTCAAGATAAAAGTTTAATATTGACATAAAAATAATAATACTTCAAGCATACTAATAAAGCAATCATGTCTTCTCAAAATAACATGGCCAAAGAAAGTTATCCCTGCAAAATCATATAGTCTCGCTATACTCCATCTTCACCACAGAAAATATTTAAATCATGCACAACCTCGATGACAAGCCAAGCAATTGTTTCATACGTTTGATGTTCTCAAACTTTTTCAATCTTCACGCAATATATGAGCGTGAGCCAAGAACATAGCACTATAGGTGGAATAGAATGGTGGTTGTAGAGAAGACAAAAAAAGGAGAAGATAGTCTCACATCAACTAGGCGTATCAACGGGCTATGGAGATTCCCATCAATAGATATCAATGTGAGTGAGTAGAGATTGCCATGCAACGGATGCACTAAAGGTATAAGTGTATGAAAGCTCAACAAAAGAAACTAAGTGGGTGTGCATCCAACTTGCTTGCTCACAAAGACCTAGGGCACTTTGAGGAAGCCCATCAATGGAATATACAAGCCAAGTTCTATAATGTAAAATTCTCACTAGTATATGGAAGTGACAACATAGGAGACTCTCCATCATGTAGATCACGGTGCTACTTTGAAGCACAAGTGTGGTAAAAGGATAGTAACATTGTCCCTTCTCTCTTTTTCTCTCATTTTTTATTTGGGCCTTTTCTTTTTTTATGGCCTCTTTTTTTCTTTTTCTTTTATATTTTCATCCGGAGTCTCATCCCGACTTGCGGGGGAATCATAGTCTCCATCATCCTTTCCTCACTTGGGACAATGCTCTAATAATGATCATCATCACACTTTTATTTACTTACAACTCAAAAATTATAACTCGGTACTAGAACAACATATGACTCTATGTGAATGCCTCCGGCGGTGTACCGGGATATGCAATGAATCAAGAGTGACATGTATGAAAGAATTATAAAGGTGGCTTTGCCACAAATATGATGTCAACTACATGATCATGCAAAGCAATATGACAATGATGAAACATGTCATAACAAACAGAACGGTGGTAAGTTGCATGGCAATATATCTCGGAATGGCTATGGAAATGCCATAATAGGTAGGTATGGTGGCTGTTTTGAGGAAGGTATATGGTGGGTGTAAGATACTGGCGAAAGGTGCGCGGTATTAGAGAGGCTAGCAATGGTGGAAGGGTGAGAGTGCGTATAATCCATGGACTCAATATTAGTCATAAAGAACTCACATACTTATTGCAAAAATCTATTAGTTATCGAAACAAAGTACTACGCGCATGCTCCTAGGCGGATAGATTGGTAGGAAAAGACCATCGCTCGTCCCCGACCGCAACTCATAAGGAAGACAATCAATAAATAAATTATGCTCCGACTTCATCACATAACGGTTCACCAACGTGCATGCTACGGGAATCTAAAAATTTAACACAATTATCTCTCAAATTCACAACTACTCAACTAGCATGACTCTAATATCACCATCTTCATATCTCAAAACAATCATCAAGTATCAAACTTCTCATAGTATTCAATGCACTTTTTATGATAGTTTTTATTATACCCATCTTGGATGCCTATCATATTAGGACTAATTTTATAACCAAAGAAAATTACCATGCTGTTCTAAAAGACTCTCAAAATAATATAAGTGAAGCATGAGAGATCAATAATTTCTACAAAATAAAACCACCACCGTGCTCTTAAAGATATAAGTGAAGCAATAGAGCAAAATTATCTAGCTCAAAAGATATAAGTGAAGCACATATAGTATTCTAATAGATTCTGATTCATGTGTGTCTCTCCCAAAAGGTGTGTACAGCAAGGATGATTGTGGTAAACTAAAAAGCAAAGCCTCAAATCATACAAGACGCTCCAAGGAAAACACATATCATGTGGTGAATAAAAAATAGCCTCAAGTAAAGTTACCGATGGACGAAGACGAAAGAGAGGATGCCTTCCGGGGCATCCCCAAGCTTAGGCTTTTAGTTTTCCTTGAATTTTAACTTGGGGTGCCTTGGGCGTCCCCAATCTTAGGCTCTTTCCACTCCTTGTTCCAAAATCCATCAGATCTTAACCAAAACTTGAAAACTTCAGAACACAAAACTCAACAGAAAATCTCATGAGCTCCGTTAGTATAAGAAAACAAACCACCACTTCAAGGTACTATAATGAACTCATTCTTTATTTATATTGGTGTTAAACCTAATGTATTCCAAATTCTCTATGGTTCATACCCCCTATACTAGCCATAGATTCATCAAAATAAGTAAACAACACACGAAAAATAGAATTTGTCAAAAACAGAACAGTCTGTAGTAATCTGTAAGTTTTGAATACTTCTGTAACCCCAAAACTTCTGAAATAAATTAGTGGACGTGAGTAATTTGTCTATTAATCATACGCAAAACGAATCAACCTAATCTCACTCTCCAGTAAACAATGGCAGCAAATCTCGTGAGCGCTAAAGTTTCTGTTTTTTACAGCAAGATCGCAAAGACTTCCCCCAAGTCTTCCCAAAGGTTCTACTTGGCACAAACACTAATTAAAAACATAAAAACACACCTAAAAATAAGCTAGATGAATTATTTATTACCAAACAGGAACAAAAACAAGAAACAAAAATAAAATTGGGTTGCCTCCCAACAAGCGCTATCATTTAACGCCCCTTGCTAGGCATAAAAACAAGAATAGATCTAGGTATTGTCATCTTTGGTATGCAATCCATAAGTGGCTCTCATAATAGATTCATAAGGTAATTTGATTTTCTTCCTAGGAAAGTGTTCCATGCTTTTCCTTAACGGAAATTGGAATTTAATATTTCCTTCTTTCATATCAATAATTGCACCAATCGTTCTAAGGAAAGGTCTACCAAGAATAATAGGACAAGTGGGATTGCAATCTATATCAAGAACAATGAAATCTACGGGCACATAATTCCTATTTGAAACAATAAGAACATCATTAATCCTTCCCATAGGTTTCTTAATGGTGTAATCCCCAAGATGCAAATTTAAAGAACAATCATCAAATTCACGGAAACCTAACACATCACACAAAGTTTTTGGAATCGTGGAAACACTAGCACCCAAATCACATAAAGCATAGCATTCATGATCTCTAATTTTAATTTTAATAGTAGGTTCCCACTCATCATAAAGTTTTCTAGCGATAGAAACTTCTAATTCAAGCTTTTCTTCATAGGATTGCATTAAGGCATCAACAATATGTTTGGTAAAAGCTTTATTTTGATCATAAGCATGAGGATAATTTAGCATGGATTGCAACAAGGAAATACAATCTATCAAAGAGCAATTATCATAATTAAATTCCTTGAAATCCAAAATAGTGGGTTCATTGCTATGTAAAGTTTTGACCTCTTCAATCCCACTTTTACCATTGTTTGAATCAAGATCTAAAAACTCCGAATCATTGGGAAGCTTTTTAACTAAAGTTGACTCATCTCCAGTCCCATCATTATCAAGATTCATATTGACAAACAAAGATTTAATAGGAGACACATCAATCACTTTTAGATCTTCATCCTTATTATCGTGAAAACTAGAAGAACACGCTTTTATAAAGCAATCTTTTTTAGCATGCATCCTAGCAGTACTTTCTTTGCACTAGTCAATGGAAATTCTCATTGATTTGAGAGACTCATTGTTATCATGCTTAGTTCGAATAGATCTATGTTTCAAAGAATCAACATCAATAGAAATTCTATCCACGTTCCTAGCCAACTCATCAATCTTAGGCAATTTTTCTTCAAGCAAAGCATTGAAATTCTTTTGCGAAATCATAAATTCTTTAACACTAGTCTCAAAATCAGAGCGCATCTTATTAAAATTTCCATAAGAGTTGTTTTAGGAATTACCATAATTATTAGAGGAATTACTAGGAAACGACCTAGGATTAAAGTTTCCTTCTACGCGTTGTTACCAAACTTGTTCCTACCAACAAAATTCACATCCATAGATTCATTATTATTCTCAATCAAAGTAGACAAAGGCATATCATTGGGATCAGAAGAAACACTCTTATTAGCAAACAATTTCATAAGTGCATCCATCTTTCCACTCAAAACATTAATCTCTTCTATCGCATGAACCTTTTTACTAGTAGATCTTTCGGTGTGCCATTGAGAATAATTAACCATAATATTATCTAGGAGTTTAGTAGCTTCTCCTGAAGTGATTTCCATAAAAGTGCCTCCCGCGGCCGAATCTAAAAGATTTATAGAAGCAAAATTCAATCTAGCATAAAAAATTTGTATGATCATCCATAAACCATAAATTCAAACCATGTGTAGGGCAATTACGTATCATTAATTTCATCCTCTCCCAAGCTTGCGCAACATGATCATGATCAAGTTGTTTAAAATTCATAATATCGTTTCTAAGAGAAATGATCTTAGCGGGAGGAAAATACTTAGAGATAAAAGCATCTTTGCACTTATTCCAAGAATCAATACTATTTTCAGGTAAAGAGGAAAACCAAGTTTTAGCACGATCTCTAAGCGAAAACGGAAATAGCTTCAATTTAACAATATCATTATCCACATCTTTTTTCTTTTGCATATCACATAAATCAACAAAGCTGTTTAGATGGGTAGCGGCATCTTCACTAGGAAGGCCAGAAAACGGATCTTTCATAACAAGGTTTAGCAAAGCAGTATTAGTTTCACAAGATTCAGCATCGGTAAGAGGAGCAATCGGAGTGCTAATAAAATCATTATTGTTGGTATTGGAAAAGTCACACAATTTATTATTGTCTTGAACCATCGTGACAAACAATCCAACACACAAGCACACTATAACACCCACTATGCGGCTATATCTCCCACATGTCGGAGCACGACTTAGAGGCATAACCGCATTGTAGGCATGTCGCAAAAGGGGTAATCTTTACACATCCCATGTACTGAATAAGAAAGAGGTACAGAGTTGGCTTACAATCGCCAATTCACACAATACATAAATAAAACATTACATCATACAAAATACAATCAAGGTCCGACTATGGAACCAAAATAAAAGAAGACTACCCCTAATGCAAAAGATCCTCGATCACCCCGACTGGGCTCCACTACTGATCAACTGGAAACGAAACAACACAACAAACACAATCTTCATTGAGCTCCTCCTTGAGCTCGGTTGCGTCACCTGCACGGTTTCATCGGCACCTGCAAACTGGTTTTGGAAGTATCTGTGAGTCACGGGGACTCAGCAATCTCACACCCTCGCGATCAAGACTATTTAAGCTTATAGGTAGGGAAAAGGTATGTGGTGGAGCTGCAGTAAGCACTAGCATATATGGTGGCTAACATACGCAAATGAGAGCGAGGAGAGAAGGCAAAGCACATTCGAGAATCTATGATCAAGAAGTGATCTTAGACTACTTACGTTCAAGCATAACTCCAACACCGTGTTCACTTCCCGGACTCCACCGAGAAGAGACTATCACGGCTACACACGCGGTTGATGCATTTTAATTAAGATAAGTTTCAGGTTTTCTACAACCGTACATTAACAAATTCCCATCTGCCCATAACCGCGGGCACGACTTTCAAAAGTCAAAACCCTGCAGGGGTGTCCCAACTTAGCCCATCACAAGCTCTCACGGTCAACAAAGGATATTCCTTCTCCCAGGACGACCCGATCAGGCTCGGAATCCTGGTTACAAGACATTTCGACAATGGTAAAACAAGACTCGCAAAGCCGCCCGATGTGCCGACAAATCCCGATAGGAGTCGCACGCATCTCGTTCTCAGGGCACACCGGATAGGTCAAGCTACGAGTAAAACCAACCCTCGAGTTGCCCCGAGGTGGCCCCGCAGCCTGCCCATTTCGGACCAACCCTCAGAGGAGCACTAGCCCGGGGGGGTTAAAATAAAGATGACCCTTGAGTCTGCAGAACCCAAGGGAAGGTGGTAGGTTGTTAGTGCAAATGGTAAGATCAAGGTTGGGCCTTGCTGGAGGGTTTTATTCAAGGCGAACTATCAAGGGGTTCCCATTATAACCCGACCGTGTAAGGAACGCAAAATCAAGGAACATAACACCGGTATGACGGAAACTAGGGCGGCAAGAGTGGAACAAAACACCAGGCATAAGGCCGAGCCTTCCACCCTTTACCAAGTATATAGATGCATTAATTAAATAAGAGATATTGTGATATCCCAACAATAATCATTTTCCAACAAGCAACAAACTCCAATCTTCACCTGCAACTAGCAACGCTATAAGAGGGGCTGAGCAAAGCGGTAACATAGCCAAACAACGGTTTGCTAGGACAAGGTGGGTTAGAGGTTTGACATGGCAATATGGGAGGCATGATATAGCAAGTGGTAGGTATCGCAGCATAGGCATAGCAAAAGAGAGAGCATCTAGCAAGCAAAGATAGAAGTGATTTCGAGGGTATGGTCATCTTGCCTGAGATCCCGCAAGGAAGAAAAACGAGTCCATGAAGAAGACAAACGGACGTAGACGAACGGATCCTCACAAACACGACGTTATCGGAACTAACCCGAAGAAGCAACACCGGAAAGAAGCAAACACCATAATAAACAACCATCACATAACCATGGCATGATGCACAATCAAGTATGATGCATGTCCGGTTTAAATATGCATGGCATGGCAAAGTGCACAAACAAAACTACAAGTTAAATGGAGCTCAATGACGGAACACCACATCAATTATTTAGTTCACTCCCGGTTAGGTACTCAATAAAATTAAATGTTGGTTAACAGGGCAAGAGGTGAAGCATACAAAAATATACCATCTAAACAATTTAAATGGGGCCGGATATAACAAACAACAAATCCGGTAAATCCCCATATGCATTTAGTAATTAATGCAAACAACAATTTTAAATGTTTAAATGTTGTTATCATGATGCGGATGACATATGCAAGTTTTATGTAGTTTTATGAAAATGTTGACACGAGCATATTATGAAGCATTTGTCATCATGGCAGAAACAGAAGGGGTGCCACGGCGTGATAATGAAACGGTGCCACCGCAATGTTCCGGTTCCGACAACTCATGGAGATGTCGGTGCAAAAGAAAGTGTGGCGGGAGCATGCAAAAGATGGTGGGGTGATCCCGGTTACCGGGTTCCCACGGGTTGGCGACAAGGAAACGAGTGACAAATTGGACACGGTGCAAACACGAGCATCTCAAACATCGCAAGCATTCGTTCACGGACGTCGTCTCGAGGTTATACCTTCGAAGCGTGCAAGCGGGACAGTTCTCGTTCGGTGCAAAGTAGAGGAAGTAGACATTCTCGCGACGGCGGTAGTGGAAGTAGTCGTTCTCGCACGCTCTAGGGTCGACGGTAGAGGTTCTCGTGATCTTGGCGATGGTAGTGGTACATGTTTATCATTGCACGAGTTTCCGTAGACGTTCATGTCATCGGTGTCGTGGCACTTGGGGTCCTCGGACTTTCCGGCCCCGTTCTTGCGATGGTAGTCGTTCACGTTCGTTCGGAGAGGTACTTGATGACTCCAACGTCTTCGGGGCGACGGTAGTTGTACACGGCCCACGAGACATCGATCGTTCGGGTCCGACTTGCGGGTCTTGCCGACATGAATGGTACTTGGCGTTTTTGTGTAGACGAACTTGCACATCCGAAGGGTCAAACTTGTCGTCATGGGAACTTGGTGAATTCGAGGTCTTCGAGGTCGACGGTAGGTGTACATCTCATAATGGAACTTGAGGGTTCCGAGGACTCCGGGCGTAGTGGTACACACACGTAGATGAACTTGACGGGTCATCGTCATCCTGGTACTTGGCGTCCTCTTGGTCTCGACAGAGATGAAACGGAAAGCAACGGTTGTGGTATATGGCGTCCAGGGGGCTTCGCGGGTCATCCTGTACTTGGCGATCTTGACAATTCCGAGGGTCTCGGCGGAGGCCATGGTACTCCTGATTGCACCAAGATGATCTAGCAGCAGCAAGGGCGTCGGGGAGGACGGCCTCAGGTCAACGCAACCACGAAGCAGAGGCGAGGCCACGGCACTGCTGGATCTGGCGCGAGGAGGTCGGGAATGGCTTGTTCTGGCCGGTGACGAGGCAGCTTCTCCCTGTCCGGCAAGACGGCAGGAGCGCGGGGACGACGAGTCTCGACGATGAGAGGGTGCAGCAGCTGCTGCTGTCGGCGGTGACGTCTAGGCGGGTTGAGGGCGACACGGAGAAGCAGGAGGAGAGGCAGGGCGATGGTCGGACGGCGGGGTCGCCGGAGGGAGCAGAAGGAACTCGGCGGCAGGGCCTCAGCAGCAGGGGGCGCGGCCATGGCGGGGCTTGGCTGCTCGTGGAGGACGGCGGGCGTCGGAGCCCCTGCTCTGCTGTAGCGGGCATGGGGACGAGGAGGTGGAGCTCGAGCGCCATGGCCTGGGAGAGAGAGAGGCTGCAGGGCCTGGAGGGATCGAGAGGAGAGAGCGGGAGGAAGATGGGATCGAGGGAGACGGGGAGGTTCCAAGGAGATGGGGATCAAGCACGGTGTCTCCTCTCCTGACGGCACGAGGCAAGGAATCGAGGGAGAGGGAGATGTGGGATCAAGGCCTAGGGTTATGGTGTGCAGGCTGGCCTCAGAAGAAGGTTGGGCCTTGGAGGCCGGCGCGAGAGTGGGCCTAGGGAGGCCCAGTAGATAGGAGGGGGCCAGCTGGGCCTTAAGGCAAAAGGGCAGGCCTGGCAGGCCTGAGAGGCTGGGCTCTTCTCTCCCTCTATTTGCCCTATTCAAAAACAACAGAAAAAAGGAAGAAAAGGGAAGAAAAGAAAAAGGTAGAGAAAGAGTTTGGGCACGGGAATAAATTTCCCGGACTCGGAAAAATGCGCATGTTCCAAGAAAAATGGAGTGGGCATTTTTGAAAGTTTAAATTCAAACTCATTTTATTTAAAATCAAATGGTTTGAATAGGAAGTGAGGGTTAGGAAGGTCCAAAAATGATCGGATTTTTGGTGGAGCTCCGGAAAATGATGAAAGAAATATATGGCAAGGTTTGAGGAGCAACTCGAAGCAGAAAAGACTTGAGAGTTACAATGCAAGTGTGTCACGGTAATTCCACAAGAATGGAAATATTTATAATAGCTCCCTAATATCGGGAGGATATGTTATAAAGAGAAGTCACCCTTCCCTCGGTTTAAATGGACCGAAGATCCATGCAATTTACTTAAGTGAGTTTTTAGTTGGCTTTGAGAAAATGATGGCATGATGACATGATGCAATGCACATGATGCAACGAACCAATACGAAAAACACATGACGAAACCCGGAAACCCTGGAAGGCATCTGAAGCTCCGGTCTTGGGGCATTACACACACAAGAAGCAAACAAAAAGAGACGAACGGAAAAGAGGCGAGCAGAAAAGAGGGCGAATAAAACGGCAAGGGTGAAGTGGGGGAGAGGAAAACGAGAGGCAAATGGAAAATAATGTAATGCGGGGGATAAGACTTTGTGATGGGCACTTGGTATGTCTTGACTTGTGTGTAGATCTCCCCGGCAACGGCGCCAGAAATCCTTCTTGCTACCTCTTGAGCATGCGTTGGTTTTCCCTTGAAGAGGAAAGGGTGATGCAGAAAAGTAGCGTAAGTATTTCCCTCAGTTTTTGAGAACCAAGGTATCAATCCAGTAGGAGACCACGCGCGAGTCACCTTGTACCTACACAAACAAATAAGAACCTCGCAACCAACGCGATAAAGGGGACCTGCCCAGTTTTTTCTTTTTTTTATCCGGAGTCTCATCCCGACTTGTGGGGGAATCATAGTCTCCATCATCCTTTCCTCACATGGGACAATGCTCTAATGATGATCATCACACTTTTATTTACTTACAACTCAAGGATTACAACTCGATACTTAGAACAAAATATGACTCTATGTGAATGCCTCTGGTGGTGTACCGGGATATGCGATGAATCAAGAGTGACATGTATGAAAAAATTAAGCATGGTGGCTTTGCCACAAATACGATGACAACTACATGATCATGCAAGGCAATATGACAATGATGATGTGTGTCATAATAAACGGAATGGTGGAAAAGTTGCATGGCAATATATCTCGGAATGGCTATGGAAATGCCATAATAGGTAGTATGGTGGCTATTTTGAGGAAGATATAAGGAGGCTTATGTGTGACAGAGCGTATCATATCACGGGGTTTGGATGCACCGGCGAAGTTTGCACCAACTCTCAAGGTGAGAAAGGGCAATGCACGGTACCGAAGAGGCTAGCAATGATGGAAGGGTGAGAGTGCGTATAATCCATGGACTCAACATTAGTCATAAAGAACTCACATACTTATTGCAAAAATCTACAAGTCATCAAAACCAAGCACTACGCGCATGCTCCTAGGGGGATAGATTGGTAGGAAAAGACCATCGCTCGTCCCCGACCGCCACTCATAAGGAAAGCAATCAAAGAACACCTCATGCTTCAAATTTGTCACACAACGTTTACCATACGTGCATGCTACGGGATTTGCAAACTTCAACACAAGTATTTCTCAATTTCACAATTACTCAACTAGCACACCAATAATATTACCACCTTTATATCTCCAAACAACTATCAAGTATCAAACTCCTCTTAGTATTTAATGCACTTTAAGGTTTTGATCTTGGATGCCTATCATATTAGGACTAAATTCATAACCAAAGCAAATTACCATGCTGTTCTAAAGGACTCTCAAAATAATATAAGTTAAGCATGAGAGATCAATAATTTCTATAAAATAGATCCACCACCGTGCTCTAAAGATATAAGCGAAGCACTAGAGCAAAATTATCTAACTCAAAAGATATAAGTGAAGCACATAGAGTATTCTAATAAATTCCGATTCATGTGTGTCTCTCTCAAAATATGTGTACAGCAAGGATGATTGTGGTAAACTAAAAATCAAAGACTCAACTCATACAAGACGCTCCAAGCAAAACACATATCATGTGGTGAATAAAAATATAGCTCCAAGTAAAGTTACCGATGGACGAAGACAAAAGAGGGGATGCCTTCCGGGGCATCCCCAAGCTTAGGCTTTTGGTTGTCATTGAATTTTTCCTTGGGGTGCCTTGGACATCCCCAAGATTAGGCTCTTGCCACTCCTTGTTCCATAATCCATCAAATCTTTACCCAAAACTTGAAAACTTCACAACACAAAACTTAAATAGAAAATCTCGTGAGTTCCGTTAGCGAAACAAAACACCACTTCAAGGTACTGTAATGAAATGATTCTTTATTTATATTGGTGTTAAACCTACTGTATTCCAACTTTTCTATGGTTCATAAACTCCATTACAAGTCATAGATTCATCAAAATAAGCAAACAACACGCGAAAACAGAATCTGTCAAAAACAGAACAGTCTGTAGTAATCTGTAGGTTTAGAATACTTATGGAACCTCAAAAATTCTAAAATAAATTGATGGACGTGAGGAATTTATCTATTAATCATCCGCAAAAATAATTAACTAAATATCACTCTCCATTAAAACATGGCAGCAAATCTCGTGAGCGCTAAAGTTTCTGTTTTTTACAGCAAGATCGCAAAGACTTTCCCCAAGTCTTCCCAAAGGTTCTACTTGGCACAAACACTAATTAAAAACATAAAACCACATCTAAACAGAGGCTAGATGAATTATTTATTACGAAACATAATCAAAAAGCAAGGAACAAAAATAAAATAGGGTTGCCTCCCAACAAGCGCTATCGTTTAACGCCCCTAGCTAGGCATAAAAGCAAGGATAGATCTAGGTATCACCATCTTTGGCATGCAATCCATATGTAGCTCTCATAATAGACTCATAAGGTAATTTAATTTTCTTTCTAGGAAAGTGATCCATGCCTTTCCTTAACGGAAATTGGAATCTAATATTCCCTTCTTTCATATCAATAATTGCACCAATCGTTCTAAGGAAAGGTCTACCAAGAATAATAGGACATGAAGGATTGCAATCTATATCAAGTACAATGAAATCTACGGGCATATAATTCCTATTTGCAACAATAAGGACATCATTAATTCTTCCCATAGGTTTCTTAATGGTGGAATCCGCAAAATGCAAGTTTAAAGAACAATCATCAAATTCACAGAAACCTAGCAAATCACACAAGGTTTTAGGAATCGTGGAAACACTAGCACCCAAATCACACAAAGCATAGCATTCATGATCTTTAATTTTAATTTTAATAGTAGGTTCCCACTCATCATAATTTTTTCTAGGGATAGAAACTTCCAATTCAAGTTTTTCTTCATGAGGTTGCATTAAAGCATCAATGATATGTTTTGTAAAAGCTTTATTTTGACTATAAGCATGCGGAGAATTTAGCACGGATTGCAACAAGGAAATACAATCTATTAAAGAGCAATTATCATAATTAAATTCCTTGAAATCCAAGATAGTGGGTTCATTGCTATCTAAAGTTTTGACCTCTTCCATCCCACTTTTACCCAATTCTGCATCAAGATCTAAAAACTCCGAATCATTGGGACGCCTTCTAACTAAAGTTGACTCATCTCCAGTCCCATCATTATCAAAATTTATATTGCAAAACAAAGATTTAATAGGAGACACATCAATAACTTTTAAATCTTCATCATTATTATCATGGAAACTAGAAGAACACGCTTTCACAAAGCAATCTTTTTTAGCACGCATCCTAGCGGTTCTTTCTTTGCACTTATCAATGGAAATTCTCATAACTTTGAGAGACTCATTGATATCATGCTTAGGTGGAATAGATCTAAGTTCCAAAGAATCAACATCAAGAGAAATTCTATCCACGTTCCTAGCCAACTCGTCAATCTTAGACAATTTTTCTTCAATCAAAGCATTGAAACTCTTTTGCAAACTAATAAATTCTTTAATATTAGATTCAAAATCAGAGCGCATCTTATTATAATTTCCATAAGAATTGTTGTAGGAATTACCATAATTATTAGAGGAATTACTAGGAAACTGCCTAGGATTAAAATTACCTCTATATGTGTTATTACCAAAATTGTTCCTGCCAACAAAATTCACATCCATAGATTCATTATTATTCTCAATCAAAGTAGACAAAGGCATATCATTAGGATCAGAAGAAACACTCTTATTAGCAAACAATTTCATAAGTTCATCCATCTTTCCACTCAAAACATTAATTTCTTCTATTGCATACACCTTTTTACTAGTAGATCTTTCAGTGTGCCATTGAGAATAATTAACAATAATATTATCTAGGAGTTTAGTAGCTTCTCCTAAAGTGATTTCCATAAAAGTGCCTCCCGCGGCCGAATCTAAAAGATTTCTAGAAGCAAAATTCAATTCGGCATAATTTTTTTGTATAATCATCCATAAATTCAAACCATGTGTAGGGAAATTACGTATCATTAATTTCATCCTCTCCCAAGCTTGTGCAACATGTTCATGATCAAGTTGCTTAAAATTCATAATATCGTTTCTAAGAGAGATGATCTTAGCGGGAGGTAAATATTCAGAGATAAAAGCATCTTTGCACTTATTCCATGAATCAATACTATTTTTAGGCAAAGACAAAAACCATGTTTTAGCATGATCTCTAAGAGAAAACGGAAATAGCTTCAGTTTAACAATATCATTGTCCACATCTTTCTTCTTTTGTATATCGCATAAATCAACAAAGCTATTTAGATGGGTAGCGGCATCTTCACTAGGAAGGCCGGTGAATTGATCTTTCATGACAAGATTCAGCAAAGTAGCATTAATTTCACAAGATTCAGCATCGGTAATAGGAGCAATCGGAGTGCTAAGAAAATCATTGTTTTTGGTATTGGCAAAGTCACACAATTTAGTATTATCTAGAGCCATCGTGACAAGCAAGCACACAAGCAAACAAGAAGCAAGCGAAAGAAGAAGCGAACGGAAAAAGAGAGCAAATAAAATGGCAAGGGTGAAGTGGGGGAGAGGAAAACGAGAGGCAAATGGAAAATAATGTAATGTGAGGGATAAGAGTTTGTGATGGGTACTTGGTATATCTTGACTTGTGCATAGACTCCCCGGCAACGGCGCCAAAGATTCTTCTTGCTACCTCTTGAGCACTGCGTTGGTTTTCCCTTGAAGAGGAAAGGGTTATGCAGCAAAGTAGCGTAAGTATTTTCCTCAGCTTTTGAGAACCAAGGTATCAATCCAGTAGGAGACTACACGCAAGTCCCTCGTACCTACACAAACAAATAAGAACCTCGCAACCAACGCGATAAATCGGTTGTCAATCCCTTCACGGTCACTTATGAGAGTGAGATCTAATAGAGATAATAATGATAAGATAAATATTTTTGGTATTTTTATGATATAGATTGGAAGTAAAGATTGCAAAATAAACGGTAATAGAAATAGCTTGTTATCAGAAGATTAATATAAGGGAGAATAGACCCGGGGGCCATAGGTTTCACTAGTGGCTTCTCTCAAGATAGCATACGTATTACGGTGGGTGAACAAATTATTGTCGAGCAATTGATAGAAAAGAGAATAATTATGAGAATATCTAGGCATGATCATGTATATAGGCATCACGTCCGTGGCAAGTAGACCGACTCCTGCTTGCATCTACTACTACTACTCCACACATCGACCGCTATCCAGCATGCATCTAGAGTATTAAGTTCATAAGAATAGAGTAACGCATTAGGTAAGATGACATGATGTAGAGGGATAAACTCAAGCAATATGATATAAACCCCATCTTTGTATCCTCGATGGCAACAATACAATACGTGTCGTTTCCCTTTCTGTCACTGGGATCGAGCACCGCAATATTGAACCCAAAGCTAAGCATTTCTCCCATTGCAAGAAAGATCAATCTAGTAGGCCAAAACAAACTGATAATTCAAAGAGACTTGCAAAGATAACCAATCATACATAAAAGATTTCAGAGAAGAATAAAATATTGTTCATAGATAGACTTGATCATAAACCCACAATTCATCGGATCTTGACAAACACACCGCAAAAAGAGTTACATTGAATATATCTCCAAGAAGATCGAGGAGAACTTTGTATTGAGATTCAAAGAGTGAGAAGAAGCCATCTAGCTAATAGCTATGGACCTGAAGGTCTGAGGTAAACTACTCACACATCATCAGAGGGTCCATGGAGTTGATGTAGAGGCCCTCCGTGATCGATGCCCCCTCCGGGGGAGCTCCGGAAAAGGCCCCAAGATGGGATCTCTTGGGTACAGAAGGTTGCGGCGGTGGAAATAGGGTTTCGTGGTGCTCCTGGATGTTTTCGGGGTATATGGGTATATATAGGAGGAAGAAGTAGGTCGGTGGAGCCATGAGGGGGAGGGCGCGCCAAGGGGGGTAGGCGCGCCCCTGCCTCGTGGCCTCCTCGTTGGTTGCTTGACGTCCACTCCAAGTCCTCTAGATCACATTTGTTCCAAAAATCACGCTCCCGAAGGTTTCATTCCGTTTGGACTCCATTTGATATTCCTTTTCTGCGGAACACTGAAATAGGCAAAAAACAGCAATTTGCACTGGGCCTCGGGTTAATAGGTTAGTCCCAAAAATAATATAAAAGTGTATAATAAAGCCCATTAAACATCCAAAACAGAATATATAATAGCATGGAACAATAAAAATTATATATACATTGGAGACGTATCACACCTCCACGTTCAGCACACGTTCAGCTCGGTGACATCCCTTGAACTCTAGATCCAGTTGCAGCCGAGGGAGAGTTCCGTCAGCACGACGGCGTGGCGACAGTGATGATGAAGTTTATGTTGGAGATATGCCCTAGAGGCAATCATGTATGATGATATTTCCTATGTGTTTATGAATAAAGATAGTCCTTGGACATTATCAATGATGTGTATCAGCAAGTACGTGACTTGTTTGTGGGACTATGCATTGTATGATGACTGTCCTAAAAGGTCCCTAGTCGAAAGGGTTGTGTAGACGCGTAGCCGACTAGACTAGCATATGACATGGTCGATGGCTTGGTCTCACTAGCCATGGAGCATTGGATGCTAATCGGATAATATGGACTCGGAAGGATCTGGTCGGATTCAACGTAGTCATATCCGAGTTGAGATAAGGTCTGAGTCGGACAGGCCCAACTATGAGATGCAGCGATATGTCATCTGTGAGTCTCTAGTACAGCATACGTTCTATGTCCTACGACCTGAGCTGGCGCATGTACTCGGGATGGTGGCAGACTTGCTTTGGGCCAACCAAACGCTACTCCATGACTGGGTAGTTACAAAGGTAGGTTTCGGGCTTGTCCAGATCCATGCTGCGAGATATGGTCGAGCAAGATGGGATTTTCCCCTCCGATCAGGAGAGATATACTCTGGGTCCCTCGTGTGATCCGACCAAGAAAAACATGGCCATGCGATTAGGATTATGAGATAATCCAGTTTGTGGTCGACATCACTGGAACGAGAAAGAGGTCGAACTAGCACAAGGATGACAGACTCGCCTTGAGCCCGACAACATATATCGTGTGGCAAAGGGAACAGAAGTATGATGTACAGGTTCGCCTAACCAGCTTCATAGTTTTCTTGGTGTTCGGCATGCCTTTCTAGGGGCTGCTACCAACCGTGCAGTTCGGAGGTGATCCGAACTACGACCAAGCCGGCTTGAACCTAAGGGGTCATGTTCTTAAGGGAAGGAACCTACGAGGTCGGATCCGAGGACACTGGTCGGATGTGATCTGAGCTGTGTTCGGATTCTGGCTAAGTAGACTTATGGGATTTAGGGTCCGTGCGAGGCCCAAGTGTTGATCCCACGATGGACACCTATATAAAGTGGGGGTGCGGAACACTCATTAGATTGATCGCTTCGGCGTTGTCACTAGGGTTTGCATGTGTTGCGAATAGCCACCTCCACTCGACCGCCGACTATGTGATTGGACCTAGCAGTCCGCCACACGGTGTTCCTCCTGCATGCGCGGATACCGTTAGAGGCGGTGCACTTGCGTTGCTCCGGAGAACTTGTGTGTGGGAACCAACGACCTGCTGTTCGAGGGAGATCGGACGAGGAGGAGACGAATCACGCGGGCGCGCTGCCCCAACTCTTCTTCCGCTGCACGGCACTGCGCATCTAGTGGTAACGATCTGTGATCCATCTCCCGTAGCATGTTCTTGGTTTTTCTGTGTGTAGGAATATTTTAATTTGCAGTCGACGGACCCTACCGTAGACCTCAACGGTTTACTGGCGCAGGGCTTCGCCTAAGCACTACAACGATATGACCGAGGTGTGTAACTGTGGAGGGGGGCACCACACACGGCTAAGAGAAACTTGTGTGTTCTTTGGGGTGCCCCCTCCCACGTATATAAATAGGGGAGGAGGACGGCCTAGAGGGGGGGCGCGCCATGGGGAGTCCAACTAGGATTCCCAATCCTAGTTGGAGTCCCCTTCCATCCAAGAGAGGGAGAAGGAAGGAAGGAGGAAAGGAAGAGAAGGAAGGAGGGGGGCACCGCCCCCTCCCCTTTTCCAATTCGGACTGGGCAGGGGCGCGCGCCACCTCTGGCCGGCCCTCTCTCTTCTCCACTAAGTCCCATGATGGCCCATTAACTTCCCCGGGGGGGGGGGTCCGGTAACCCCCGGTACTCCGAAACTTATCAGAAACGACCCGAACCATTCCGATGTCCGAATGTAGCCTTCCAATATATGAATCTTTATGTCTCGACCATTTCAAGACTCCTCGTCATGTCTGTGATATCATCCGGGACTCCGAACAAACTTCGGTTCATCAAAACACGAAACTCGTAATACAAATCGTCATCGAACATTAAGCATGCGGACCCTACGGGATCGAGAACTATGTAGACATGACCGAGACACATCTCTGGTCAATAACCAATAGCGGAACCTAGATGCTCATATTGGTTCCCACATATTCTACGAAGATCTTTACCGATCAAACCGCATAACAACATACGTTGTTCCCTTTATCATCAGTATGTTACTTGCCCGAGATTCGATCGTCGGTATCATCATACCTAGTTCAATCTCGTTACCGGCAAGTCTCTTTACTCGTTCTGTAATGCATCATCCCATCACTAACTCATTACTCATATTGCTTGCAAGGCTCATAGTGATGTGCATTACCGAGAGGGCCCAGAGATACCTCTCTGATACACGGAGTGACAAATCCTAATCTCGATCTATGCCAACTCAACAAACACCATCGGAGACACCTGTAGAGCATCTTTATAATCACCCAGTTATGTTGTGACGTTTGATAGCACACACGGTGTTCCTTCGGTATTCGGGAGTTGCATGATCTCATAGTCCGAGGAACATGTATAAGTCATGAAGAAAGCAATAGAAGAAAAACTAAATGATCATTATGCTAAGCTAATGGATGGGTCTTGTCCATCACATCATTCTCTAATGATGTGATCCCATTCATCAAATGACAACACATGTCTATGGTCAGGAAACTTAACCATCTTTTATTAACGAGCTAGTCTAGTAGAGGCATACTAAGGACGCTCTGTTTGTCTATGTATTCACACATGTACTAAGTTTCCGGTTAATACAATTCTATCATGAATAATAAACATTTATCATGATATAAGGAAATATAAATAACAACTTTATTATTGCCTCTAGGTCATATTTCCTTCACCGCGGAGTTAGGCGAGGCGCCCTAGGTTTTCGTGTGAGAAGACGGATATGCGGTGTCTACTGTTTTTTTGTGCGCTTAAGGGAAGAGGGGCGACAAAAATGAATTGGTGGAGATTGGATGTGGAGTGGGAGGATGAGCGAAAGGCTTGGCAGTACACGGCCCTTCTGGCAGGAAAGGAACCTTAGGTTATTTTTAGATAGTAGAGATAAATAGAACATCCTCTCCGATTTCATTTAAAGGAACCTTAGGTTCTTTTTAGATAGTAGAGATAAAGAGAACATCCTCTCCTCGGCCTATCTAATTTCATTCCCCTAGCACCGGGAAGGCCGAGGGCGCGCCGGAGAGGAAGGTGCAGAGGAGCTTCCTGGGGGAATGGGCTGCCGGCAACGGGCAAGGGCGGTGACGCAAGCAGAGGCGGGGACGGGGCGGCTGGCGGCGAGCGTCAGGCAAGTTGTAGCTTCGTGTGTGTGGTCATGTGCTCGGCCGAGAGCGAGAGAGCCTCACGGGCGTGGTTTTTTTTGGGTCAAATGTTACTGGGCCAAAAAATGCATTCTTTGGCCCATCTCTATAGGTATATAGGCCAAAACTAAATCCCAGGGTGGGCCGCGGCCCACCCTGGCCACCCTGTAGCTCCGCCCCTGCCTATCAACACGTATAAGCTTTTGACGACCGAAAATATAGATCATCTATCGTTGCTATTACATAACAACGGTGGTGCCCATGGACATCGTGACCTTATTGAGGGTGTTGGAAGTTCTTCCTTTTTCATGTTATCTTTTTTTAACTGATTGTCTTGTTAGCTTAATTCCTCTTGATGTTGCAGAAGCAGTACATAAACCTTGATTCTTCTGGATGCGACTTGACGCTCTTATATAGTTTTCGTGTTTTGGTTCTATACGAACTTATAGAAATGGATACCTAAAACCTATGCCATGAGATTTCACAGCTATGAAAGGCTCTACATATTTCACATCCTCTTCAAGTTACACAAACATGAAAGGATCTTTGGGTTGCCCGTTTTGTTCTTGAGCACCTGTATCCAATGAGGAGGCGACATGTCTATGGACAATTGCGCGCAAGTGACCGATTACTTTCTAGACGGCATGCAACCACCCCGACAACGGTCTATGGCGAGGCCAACAGCACCGACATGGACACCTCTGCTGCCTTCTCGACCAACACATGTTCAGCATCTCGTTATTGGTGTTTCATGTTTGCTTTGCTTTATATGTAAACATGGCTAAAATGCTTCTATGTTATTACTTGTGCAAACTCGCATGTCTATTCTGCCATTGATCACGAACGATGCATATTTTCTATGTTACTTTTCTGGTTCAATCTTGGTCGCAAAATTTTATAGTACTCTCAACGACTTCTGTTGGCAGGTCTTGGTTGTAGTCTCACTATCCAAGCACATGCTATCATTTGGTATCAATAAAAAAACCGGCAATTTTATCAACTACAAAATGAATTTTCATGCAAATATTGACTCAGTGGTGTCTGAATTTGTTTAAGATCTTCAAAACCAAAAACAAAATTGCACGTTAATACGATATGTAATACTCCGATCCGATCCATATTAATTGTCAGTGCTTTAATACAACTTTAGTAGGGAGTATTACAAGTTTTTATTTTTTATTTAACAGTAAAGGAGTATTACAAGTTTACAACTAAGTGTTTCATCTTATCTTCTATCACATAATATCTTTGGTCAATAATGACAAAATGAAATGCATTTGACTCTGATTAAAATGGTCATATTATTACATTTTCACAACACGTTCACTTTGTTCGCTGGCAGGGCTCTATGACTTAAAGTTCGATTCTGGCAAAAATAAAAAATAAAAGCCTAAAGTTATATTATGAGTGTGAAAGTGAAGCAACCAATACCAACTCAACACTCAAATCACATGGTGGCTATTTCCTCGCATGCATGTAATTATAAGACACACTTGCCGAAATAACAGTATGGCATGAAGCTGCAACAGATTAACCGTACCATTGTAACTTCACAACCGGAAACGCCGGGACAATGACACACGTCCAGCCCATATAACTAGCCACGATCTAAGACTTAGAATAAACCCACCATTGACTAGGAGTAGTATATCCATGGAGGCGACCATGGTAGTAATGGTACACGCCCTTGCCGCCATCCTTACACTCTGGCTGATCTCGAGGTCCCTGTGGCATCTGGTATGGAGGCCGTATGCCTTCGCCGGCTGGTTTGAACGGCAGGGGATACGAGGGCCACCTTACAGATTCGTCCTTGGGTCTTTGTGGGAGATGAAACAGATGTTGATTGCCGAGAGAGGAAAGACGCCTCTGGATATCGGCAGCCACGACTACACCTCCCGCGTCAATCCTTTCTTTCACAAATGGGCCGCCGATTACGGTAAATGCATGAAATGTTTCTCACTTTTTATCATCTGAAAGACTGATTATTCATCATATAGTACTCATATATATGTACGGGTATCTACTCAGGGAAAACATTTCTGTACTGGTTGGGACCAACACCGACGATATATTCTACCGACTTGGAGCTAGTCAAGCAAGTACTGGAAGACAGGACCGAGTTGTTCCAGAAGGACTACCTGAACCCAAGCTTGGAACGCATCTTCGGCAAAGGGCTTCTGACCACAAACGGTGATGACTGGGAACGGCATCGCAGAGTCGTATACCCGATCTTCTACCACGAGAACCTCAAGGTTGTTGCAACACGGTAGTTCTTTTTTAATCTATGCAACACGGTAGTAATTAAGTTTATTTTAGCCGTCTGCTTTGTTGGACTAAATTAAATGGCCTACTTTTGGTGGTTTATCCTATGGGGTAGTCTGTGTCAGCTATGACAAGGGAAAGCACACAAAAGATGATTGTGCAATGGTGCAACCTAATAGAAAAGGGTGACGGCCACCAAGCCAAGATAGACATGGGGTGCTACGCTGAAGAGTTGACTCTAGGAGTCATCGAACGGGTGATCTTCGGCGCGCACTACAAAGAAGCCCGGGAGGTGTTCGCCGAGGGCAAGGAGATCAAGAAGCTCGCGGTGCATGCGCTTGCAGATCCTCGAATACCCGGATTTAGGTATAAACATTTGTAGATTTAGCAAAACCGCACATTAATTAAGCATTGGAAGGGCAGCCAGATCACACTATATGTCTAGCTAAATAAAAATTTGTTGGTGTATACAGATACCTGCCGACCCGCCGTAACTTTCAGGCATGGAAACTTGACAGGTCGATAACGAGCAAGATAACACGGCTCATAAAGGAGCGGCTTGCCAGTGGTGTCGACGGAGATGACCTAATCGGGTTGATGCTGCGGGCAAACAAGTCAGAAGAAGTCGAGTCATTGAGCAGCGATGAGATGATCAGTGAGTGCAAGACCATCTTCGCCGCAGGGCAGGACACAGGTGCCACCCTCCTCACCTGGGGGATGTTCTTGCTCACCATCTACCCAGAATGGCAAGAGAGGCTCAGGGAGGAAGTGCTGAGAGAATGCAGGGATGATGATGGCGAAGCCCCCTATATCAATAGCATCCAAGTCCTTGGCAAACTCAAGCTAGTATGTGCATATAAGACATAATACTTCGATTCATGTCTTATAAATTCTCTGATATCTTGGTGCATATATGCCAATGCAGCTTAACATGTTCCTTCTTGAGACACTGAGGCTCTACAGTCCCCTGCCGTTCTTGCTGAGGAAGACCGCGTCTGACACAACATTAGCAAACATCAAATTTCGAAAAGGAACCATGATAACAATTCCGGTCATGACGTTGCACCGGAGCAAGGAGATTTGGGGCCTCGACGCCGACGAGTTCAACCCCATGAGGTTTGAGAAAGGCGTCTTGGGGGCTGCCAACAACACGTATGCAATGTTGGCCTTCTCATGCGGGCCACGTGGGTGCCCAGGGAGGAACTATACCATGATCGAGGTGCAGACTGTGATGACGATGATCCTGAGAAGATTCTCCTTCTCCCTCTCTTCCCAGTATGTTCACATGCCCAGGAACTTCATCTCACTTGCACCTAGGTATGGCCTTCCCCTAATCGTGAGGAAACTGATGGATGGAGAAAAAAAGTGACATTTAATATATTAATTTGTGTCGTTTGTAATAAATAATATCTATGTTCTGCCTAGAAAAGAGGCAAGATGGATGTGCGGCGTGTGATGTGCTTTGTAAAATTGATGTGATTTGGGAAGGTGGCACACAAGTAAATAAACTCCAATCTTGGTTGTGTATGTAGTTGTATACTTGTATGTTTAAATCCTCTTGAGACACTACAATGTTGTCTCATGCATTGTGTCCTTTGAATTCATGTATAGTTGATATTTTTAGAAAGAGATGTGTTTCCAATAACCCCATATACCGTAATTTGCTATACTGATATGGAGGTAGTCAAGCAAGTGCTTACAGACAGGGCAGACTTGTTGCAAAAGGTCCACCTGAATCCAATCATGGAAAGCATCTTACACAACGGAATTGTACTCTCAAATAGATCATTTGAAGCGGATCGCAAAGTCATTTAATCGATCTTCGACAAGGAGAATCTTAATTGGGGGTCTTTCATTTTTGAAGATGAGAAGATTTCTAGTCATCAAGATGCCCCAAACTGCTAAGAACATAATTTCCATTGCATAAGGACTTCAAAGAGCCGACTTGAGTTGTGAGTTTCATCTAAATGGGAGATACATCTATGTCTTGAGGGGCAGATGTCATCAAAGCACTGTTGTTGGGGAAGCTCAAGACCCTCACATGATTTGCCGCTGTGTTCCGGCGAACTTCGGGCTCTTGGTGTTGTCCGTTCACCTTTGTTAAATCACGGCACAATGATGCCTCCTCAACTTGATAATCGTTCTGATTTTCCATGGCAGAGCCCCCAATCAAGGTTCGTGTTCAAGCATTCGCTTATTCTGGATGCTCCTATGTTGTCTGGTGGGGTTCGGTACGCACGCCGGAGCAGTGCGCTAGGTTGTTTTCAAAGTATTGGTATTGTGATCCCTCAACGACACCCAACATCTACTTGTGCATTTCGTGGTGATGGTCTTTCTGGGCGTCCATTTCCTCTTCTTCTTTTAACCTTGTTACTTGTTTGGTTTTCAGCCGGTTTTCCTCACAAACGGGATCAACTTGTTCAGGTTTTCAGTCTGATTTTCCTCATAAACATGATGAAGGTTTTCGATCCAGTTTCCAAAAAGATATTTAAACACTGTTGTGTAGAAGTACAATTTCGGCTAAATGGATCTTTTAGTGTTTTCCTGGCAGATCACACAGCTAAAACTTGGGACTTCGGAATTCAAATGTATGATGAGGAGAAAAATTCACTGTAGGTACCAAAACTTGAGCTGGCTGACACTTTAGTACCACTATTTCAAAATACCCGAACTACAGTCCATGTACTTGCGCAGAGGGTCACTTTGGTCTGTATCTACGTTTTCGTGTATGTATTCGTTGACTTAGCCGAGTCAGCGGCCGCCGGCTAGGCTTTGACCGCCACCTGGTCGAGCGTGGGTTAATACTACTACATCCGGGGGGTGCAAAATCGCCAAGACCTGGTCGATCGACCGCGCACCTGGTCGCACCTGGTCGGCCTGCTCCCTTATCCCCTTGCTCTCCACTTCCTCTCCTCCGAACCCTAGCCTCCGCCGCAGCCATTGTCGACGTCGTCGCCCTCCGGCGTCGCAGCCATTGCCGACGCCCTCCTCTGCCTCCTCCTTCATGTCGTCTTCCAGCTCCATCCGCTCTGCACTTCGTGGCCGCTCTGTTGTTGTACCATTGATCGGGTGCTCGGATTGCGGCGAGCAGGTGAGGTTCTACCGGTCTGGCACCGATGAGCATGATGGATGGATCTTCTACAAGTTCGTGAACCACCATGTAAGTGCCAGTTCAGTAGATTGATTCATGCCTTGTCAACTCATTGTAGTATTGAAGTACAGCACTGATTAAATTGGTCTTTAGGTTCTCTCCAGTAGTTGAGATTGTCCTTGGTTGCAAAATCAGTTGGTTAACTAGTCATTGCACTGATTAATACAGTAGTTGGTTAACTAGGTTGCCATTGATTCATTCACTCTGTAATTTCTGTTCTCAGGTCACTTGTGATTTTTGGCGCTGGGAGCTTGAATATGTGCAGCATCTGGTTGAAACAAGGAGTCCGGTTGGTGATGCTATTGTAGATGCAATTGGTGCAGCTGAGGACAGGAGGGAAGAGCCTGAGAGGCAGAGGACTGAATCAATGGCAGGCAGAGGCACAGCTGGAAGGGGCATGGCTGGGAGAGGCACGGCTGGAGGAGCGAATTATGCCAGCTCCATTGAGAATAAGTATGCTACCAAGCAGCAAATTGCTATGCTTTTAGGGTTAGGCAGAGAGATTTTGCTGCTGCTAAAGCTGCTGATGGCTTTTGTTATAGTGCTTTGTGTGATGTGTTTCACCTTAATTATGAAGAAGTGAAGTGTTGCTAATTGAGTAGGTGCAGGTGTTCTAAGAGATTCTCTTGTTCTAAACTGAGCATACTAAAATGCCAGTGTAGAGATCTTTTGTTTGCTCAGTATGAAGTCTTGGTTGTAATGCTTGTTGTAATGGATAATATGTCAGTAATGTGAAGTCTGCTTGACCTAATTGCTTTGAAATGCTTGACCTAATTGCTTTGAAATTACTGACAGATATATTTGATGTCAGAAGTGTAGTTAAACTAATTCTGACAGTAGTTTACCTAATTCAAATTCTGTCAGAACTGTACTTAACCTCATTGCTTTCAAATTACTGACAGGTTAACTTATTATAACTAATTGCTGTCATAAATGTAACTCATGTCAGCCCAGGCCCCCTTTCTCAACACAACTGAACTCAAAAGCAAGCTTGTACTTGCACCTGCTGCAAACACCCACCCAGCAACTTGCACTCTACATGTAGCTTTGGTCCACCACCAGTCCACCACCACCACCAGATCCCCTTCTTCCTCATCTTTCATCTTCAATTTCGTGCACCACCAGATCCCTTCTCTCCTCTGTCCAATAGCACCAACAGATCCCCTTCTCATCTTCAGTTAGCAGCAACCATGGTGTCCTGGGATGATCTTCCCAGTTCTTTTGAAGATGACTCTGTGACCAGCAAGGTTAGTGTGCTCTCTCAATTAAACACCTAGTCTAGGGTTTCTCAGCTAGGGTTTCTCTCTCAATTGATTCCAAATGTCTCTCTTTTGTTTAGCCACCTACCACAATTTCCTATGAGGAATGGAGTGGCTTGGCTACAGATCTGCCTAGCTTTAGATGTGGGCATGGATCTTTGTGTGAGAAGCATGTGGCATTTGAATCTGTTGATAGTGGCAGAAGGTTTCTAGCTTGTGCACAGAAGGTTAGTAATTTTTTTTGCATTTGGCACTGTTAAACAGGAAGTCATTTGTAGTATGTTTTAAGTTTCATCATCATGCACAGAATTGAATACTGGCAGTTAACTGAATTTTTGGTTTGGTCTAAATTGTTAGGAGGTACCTAAATGCAGATATGTTGAGTGGGTTGCCCCTGAGTGGCCTGATGCTCTGAAGATGAGCCTAGCTAGTATATGTACCATGTATGAAGAGGAGAAAAAATAGAGGCTCAGACAGAATGTTGTGAGTGCTGAAGAAAACTTGAAGGTTCTTGAAGAGAAGCAGAAGATGGAGAATGAGTTGAGGCATTTCAAGCTTGATTTTGCTAAGATGTTGGCTGAGAAGGAGCAGGCAATGAGCCAATTAGGCAGCACACAACTTGCTCTGACTGGTCTAAAGTAAGAACTTGAGAAGAAGAAGATGACAGACAAGTCAGTAACCAACATTCATTAGGTATTCAGGGTTAAAGCAAATAAAGAGAGGGACCAAGCAGTGCAGGAGAGGGACCAAGTGATTCAAGAGAGGGATGACTTGAAGCATGAGAAAAGGAAGCTTAAGTACATGATCGGTGACATATTCAAACACAAAGAGGCCACCAAGGAGAAGATAAGGAAGCTGAAGGGCATGCTGGATGAATTTGTGTCATTGTAAAAAAATGACTTTGTATCTTTCCTAGAATGTGTACCTTCTGTCAAATGAACATGAACCTCCTCCTAGATTTGTGTCATTTGTACTTTCTGTCAAATGTTAACTAAATTGGGTTTAGATAACTAAATTGGGTTCAGATAAGAAATTGAAGTTAACTGTCAGTGCTGCTTCTTTTGGAAAGATTTGCTGTTTTTTATGACTGAATTTGTATGCCTGTACCAAATTACACAAAAAGAGTTTTGCCTAGGTCTCGAACCTAGGACCTGTGGTATTGAACGTTGGTGGCAATGCCAGTGGGGTAAGTAGTAATGCTTTGATCAAGAGCAGGTACTAACCTAACTATTTAGTACTAGTTGCTGGTGGCAACGCCTCTTCGGTTTCCTTCTCTCCTCTTTAAGCCCACCCACCCATCGCTCCACTCTCCACTCACCTTCAGTCCATCGCTCCACTCTCCACTCACCTTCAGTCCACCGCGTTGCCTCGGTTACCCCGCACCAAACCCCCACTTAGTCGTCAAGAAAACCCTCACTGCCGACCACCACACCGCCACCGCGGACATGGAGAACAGACCCGTCTGGAAGAGGGTCATCGATGACCTCACAGGCGATGACAAGGCCATGCGCGCGAACCTAACAGAGATCGGGAAGTGGTTCCCCAGCTGTGCGATGCTGCGTCACCACGCGCGTGGCCTCTTTAAGGCCATGACCGATGATGAGCTGGACCGCGCGTGCCCCAATCACAATGGTATCCATTATGCACTCGTCCTCCGCTTCGTGATGCAGGAGACGTGCTCCGACGACCCGGGGCAGCGAGCCTAGTGGTGGATGTAGCGGTCTGCCACTGCGTCGCGGCAGCCGGATCCGTTGCGTGTTGTCTCGCGAACGGAGCGCGTCCACAACGTCGACCTGGCCGTCCCCGCGCCTGTCAACACGGCCTACTGGGACCACTACCAACCCGACTACCTCGGGCGCGATGACGTCTCCGAGTACATCTCGTCCGACTCGGAGTATGACTCCGGCTCCGACGACGACTTTGGCTACGCCACCGACTCATCCTGGTCGACTGGCTGGGAGGAGCTAGAGGTGATTGTCCTCTCTGACGACGAGCCGGAGGTCAATGTGGCGGCGCCCGTCATCCCCGAGCCGGAGGTCCAGATGGTGGCGCCCGTCGCCGGGGAGGGTGACAAGCACCACCCCATTGACGTTGAGCTGCTTCCCGATGTTCCTGACATCGTCAAGCAGGAGGTGGAGGTGGTCTTGGCCCTGCAAGCACAGGACGTCGTAGCGCAGCCAGAGAGGAAGAAGAGGAAGGCGGTAGCTGACATGGAGGTTCATTGCTCGGAGCGCCTCCAGAAGATGAAGAAGATGCAGTAGCAGGCATGAAGAAGATGTAGTTAGGTATGCTGAAACAGATTTTCAGCATATAAGCTATAAAATAGTAGTTTGTTAGGTGTGCTTGTATATTAAGCACATAAGTTATTTGTAATTTCTAGCTGTTGAACTAGTGTTGATGCTATATAAATGTTGAACTGGTTGTGATGCTATATAAGTGTCTTGTTGCTACAAAATGTTGTTGATGCAGTCTTATTGCTATATAAGGCAATAATTCCAAAAGAAGTAGCTCCTAAGGTTTAGAATCTTAACTGAATTTTTGTGTGGATCTTTGTCTTAACTAAACTTTGTCTTAATTGAATTTTTGTCTGAATCTTTCTAGGATAACTAAATTCAGACAACTGTTAAAATTTAGTTAACTGTAAAAATTCAGTTATCTTTGCAAACTAAATTCAGTTAATTGTAAAAATTCAGTTATCTTTGCAAACTAAAATCAGTTAACTGTAAAAGTTTAGTTCTCTTTGCAAACTAAATTCAGACAACTGTTAAAGTTCAGTTAACTGTTATAATTCAGTTAACATGGAGGGGAGTGGAAGCATAATAAGCAGGTTGTCAAGTAACACTTGAGCAAAGCACCGTTCCTATCGCACTGGCATTGCACGTAGTTTATCAAACCACAGGTCTTGGTTTCAACACCCATGCCACCTTTATTGTTTATTTTATTTTTTTTATTTTATGCAGTTAAGTATCTAAACTCCAACAGTGAATAAAGCCACTGATTTATTATAGTTTCAAATTGAATTAAGTGAATAAAGTCACTGAACTCCAACACTTTTCATTTTGAATTCAGTGCATGAAGTCATTGAATGAGTACAAGTGCAACTGCACTGAATCATCTAAACTCCAACAGTTCAAAGAGTCTCATTGTAGTTTTTGCCAAAAAATTACAAGTGCAAAAGCACTGAATCATCCCAACCCCAACAGCTTCAAAGAGTCTCATTGTAGTTTTTTGCCAAAAAATTACAAGTGCAAAAGCACTGAATCATCTAAACTCATCAAACATGTTCACTCTCTTCAGCTTCTTGGGCACATGTCCACTTGGTCCTGCCTGCTTCCTCTGCTTAGCTCTTAATCTCTTGGCCTCTTCTTGCTATTTCTTCCTCGCTTCTTGATCTTCTTTTCTCCTCAGTGCTGACATAGCTCTCTTTGCTTATTGAGCTTCTTTTCTCTTCAGTGCTGCATCTGCTTTAGTTGCCATTGCTTCAAGGGCTCTGGCCTCCTTCTCTTCTTGCAATGCAGCTTTTCTTGCTGTTGCAGCTTCCTGCCTTGCTGCAGATTCCAAAGCTTTCTTCTCTTGTGCTGCTCTTCTTCTTCTTTGTGAACACTCTGCTTTCCTCCGTGCAATTTCTTGCCTTTTTGCTTCTGCCTCTTATGCTTTCTTCTCTGCCATCTCATTCATGGCCTCAAGTGTTGCATCTCTCCTGGCTGCCATCTTTCTATCTTTCTCTCTTTTCATCTTCAGCAACTTCATGGTCTGGTTGCCTTCATTTGTAGTTGTTGTCTATGCTGTAGTGTGAGAACTGGATGCCAGTGAGATGAATGAAGAATCTGGTAAAATGGTTTCAGTATCTTCCCTAGGAACAGGTTTGGATTGTTGCATCCTATGAAGCATTGTAAATCCAAAGTCATGCACCTATACAAAACAAACATCACATGTTAACATCGGTACAACAAAAAGGATTGGACAAAAGAGGTCAAAATGAAGGGACAAAAGTGGAGAATTTTCCTGAAAAACAACTGGTGTATCTGCTCCATCATCTTGTGTGGCAATGACCTCATCATCTTGTGTGGCAATGACCTCATCATCTTGTGTGACAATGACCTCCTCATGTGTATCATGGCCATCAACATGGGCCTCCTCATGTGTAACTTGGCCATCAACATGGACCTCCTCCTGTGTAAGTTGACCATCCTCTTGTGTGACTTGGCCATCATCTTGTTGTGCCAAAACAATTTCATCATCTGACACATCATCAGGAATGGCCCTTGGACCCCTTCTTGTTGTTCTCTCTGCTAGATTTGGCAAAATTCCAGCCCTTCTTTGATTACATCCTTTGATGTTGTGGCCTATTTCATGGCAGTATGAACATGTTATTGTGATTCCATGTCTGCTCATCACCTTGGTTCCATCTTTCTTTTCAATCTCATAAGGCTGCTTTCTCCTACTCTTGTTTGAAGGCCTCCTTACTTTTTTTCATAGACAGGTGGCTTGATCTCACAACCATTCATCTTCTGCCACTCACTCCTATCTCTGCAAGGCTTGATAATGGGTTTGTATGCTAACTTGAATGCTTCTATACTGTAACAGGAGTGCACCAAACTCTTAGGATCAATCCTCTCATGTCTGCAGCATGCAATTGCATGGTGACATGGAACTCTACTAAGATCCCACCTTTTGCATATACAGCTTTGTTCCTTCATGTCAACAATGTATGTCATGTTCCTGTTGTCAACCTAAAAGATGCCATCACCAGCCCCTGAAACCATGCATATAGCTGACAGCTCTATATTCTTCTCAATTCTTTTCCTAATTTTTGGGCATATTGAGCCAGGCCAGGCCTCTGCCTCCTTTCTTTTGTTGTAGAATCTGACCATGAGCTGTGTTTTGATCTTGTCAATCATTGATCTGAGATGCATCTCCCTAGCCTCAAGAATATATTTGTTGAAAACCTCACAGTTGTTGTTCAGAAGGATATCACACTTGACCAATTCTCTTTCGAAGCCCCTAACCCAAGTGTTGAGTGGTAGCTGCTCAAGCCATTTGTATGTTTCAAGGCTGATGACCTTCATTTCCTCCATGCTTGCAGCCCACAGTTCTGGTGTTGTGCTCCTTGCACACTTTCATAACTGGTTCTTAAGAACATCTCCTTTGTGTGTTTGCTGAAAATTTTGCCATATATGCCTAACACAGTGCATGTGCTCTGCATCAGGAAAGTGTTGCCTCACTCCCTTGATCAGGCCCTTTTGCTTGTCTGACATTATAGTCCATGGCTCTGTGTTTACAATTCCCAAGTCACTCTTCAGATTTGACAGAAACCATTTCCATGTGTCCGTGTTCTCTACCTCAACAACTGCAAAAGCTATAGGGTAAATGCAGTCATTAGGATCCATGCCAACAGCACACGGCATAACACCTCCATACTTTGTCTTCAGGTGGCATCCATCCAAACAAATGACAGGCCTACAGGCTTGCATGAAACCCCTTTTGCAGGCATCCAGGGAGAAATAACAATTTGCAAATATCCCATCACTGACACCCACATGGACAGAACTGCCTGGATTTGATCTTCTGGATTCTTGTGCATAATCCCACATGTTGCTGTACCGCTCCAACTCATCTCCTTCAATCACTTCCTTCACTAGCCTCTTAGCCCTTCTGAGCTTGCTCCTTGTTGCTGTCATGTTCCAATCTTTCTAAACCACCCTTGCAAAAAAATTCATATTCATGTTTTCATCTGCTCTGAAGGAATCAACATATTTTCCAGCCATAAAAGGAGCAGTGAATGACTTAACACATCAAATGATGCAGACAAGGTCCAAGGGCACCCATCTTCACAAATGGCATTCAGTCTTTTCCTATCATTTCTGGGGCATTTAATGTCAACTCTCTCCTGACAACTGTACTCTTTGATAGCTTTCCTTAGGAACTCAATAGATCCAAAGGTCTGGCCAACTTGAAACTATGGTTTATTCAGGTCTTCCTCTTTAAAACTTTTGAAATTCAGCTTCACCTTATCTTCATCAGAAGATGGCAGACACATATCCACATCTTCAGTAGGATCATCAGCTTCTTCTTGGACTGCTTTACCTTTGCCTTTCTCACAATCAATATTTTTGTCAAACAAGTCATCATCATCTTGCCGATCAATGTCTGAATCAACAATTTGTGGAATGTAATCTTCATCTGAATCCTGCATTACTAAACAACCAACTGTGTCTGCTGCATCCATGTTCAAAAACCTACAGTATTTCCTGGCCCTAAACCCAAAATGAGATGAAAGGTAAGTAGTTCCTGGGTAGGGTGGACTTGGTATGAAATCATCTTCTTCTGACTCTGCTCCACTTTCTGACTCTGCTTCATCTTGCTCATGCTCTTGATCATGCTGAGGCAGCACCTTTTCCACTTGAGGGAGCTCAGCCTGCTCCTGTTCCACTAGAGTGAGATCAGCCTGCTCCTCTTGCCGCTTTTCTGCCTACTCCACTTGTTGCTGGTGTGCCTTCTCCTTCTTTGGCCTAATGCCACTAAACCTTACAATTGGAGGATCCTCGTCATCAGAGTGAATAGGAATAGGAGATATAAATGATCTCATGCTCTCATCATGATCAAGGAATATCTGTTGGAAGTGGTTGCCATTCAGAACACAATCCTTCATGTTTTCTGTCATAGTGTTGTCCCCTATCTTGATCTCTCTTAATCCATTCTTATACACTGTCAAACCGGAAACACACCAATAAGCCCTGATCCTGCCCTCAAACTCATATCCAATTTCCTCCACTACACCGGCAACAACATTAGGTGTCCAATTATCTATGTCATAGTAATCATACCAAATGGAGTGACCTTTGTGATAATCCCTATGCTTGCCAGCACACAGAAAATAGCCACCATGTATGACCTCAACAGAGAAGTGGTTGCTTATATTAAGGGTCCTGCAAAACAATCAAGTTGAAAAAGTTCAGACATTTCAGACTACAGAGAGGTTCAGACAGTACAAAATTCAGACTTTTTTACTTCTACAAAAAGAAAAACAGAGATTCCTGGCTCCAATTAACAAATGTATGATCTTACATGTCATAAAGCAACCATTTTTGGTAAATCTGACCCAATGTAATTGCAAATTAAAACCATTGTTGGTCCAATTAACACTCTGACACTAAAAGCAACCTTTACTGCTTAAACCCTGGACCCCTGGACCCATGACAATTTGGGGGGAGATCTCAATTAGGGGAGAAAGACCCCTGACCACTCCAGATCTCTACAAACATGGCCATCAACTGCAAACCCCCCATGACGCAGCCCTATTTTTGGCCTGCCACTATGTTCATCAAGAAACTGCTAAAACCCTACCACCCACACCCAATCCGTCAAAGAGTTGAACGAACGCCTAAACCCTAGCTCGTATGCGCAATTGATGCGACCAAGAACTCTTTACTGGAGCTAAATTCGACAGATCGAACAACGGAGCTACCGGCGACGGCGACATACCATACAGGGGCGGCGAGGCATCATCACGACGACGCGAAGGAGCAAGAGGGACGTCGCGCATCCCCCCCCCCCTGAACGGCGTGGACGGCGGCCGCTCAGCGTCTGACGACGTGCTCATGGAGCCATCGTCGACGCCGACGAGATCAGGGGACTACCTCGGCAGCGACGACGAGAAGAGAGGGTGCGGGAGCAGAGCGGGTGTGGGGTCCGACCAGGTGCGAGCGGGTGCGGTCCGACCAGGTGCGAGCGTTTAATGGTCTTGGCGATTTGGCAAAACCCCCCTCGGATGCAGTAGTATTAACCCACGCTCGACCAGGTGGCGGTCAAAGCCTAGCTGGCGGCCGCTGACTCGGCCAAGTCAGCGAATACGTACACGAAAACGTAGATACGGACCAAAGTGAACCCTCTGTGCAAGTACATGGATTGTAGTTCGGGTATTTTGAAATAGTCTCTACTCCTAATGGACGAGTTGGTGAATAGTCTCCGCGGTTTATTTTCGCTAGTTTTTTTCGTCTCTCCTCCCACCACCCCCTCCCACCCTGGTACATCGGTTTATTTTTCTCTCCACTCTTTATTACAACCATAACTTTCCTAACGTATAACAAATCACGGTTCTAACTTCCTTAAATTATGCAAATCAATCGATTCCTTTTATTGGTTCAATTTGTCTTAGGAAAAAATAACAGATTTTCAGGAAACAAATAATACATTTTAATCTAACTTTCCTAACCTATCTAAATCAATCAATTTCTCTTATTAGTGAAAAAAAATTTAGGAAACAAATAACAGACACGTCACAACTTTCCTCCCAATAAATAGTTTCTTAACATTAGCAAACTTTCCTAATCAGACACGTCACAAACGGGCAGGTACTGATATCACGTTACCAAACAATAAAACCGCATTTGCTTAGAAATCAGTTCAAAAATCCTAACTTTCCTAAATTTTTACCTTTCCTTGATAACAACCAATATTTCCTATCTTTTCCACCTATTGAAGGAAATCACCCCTACATCGATATTAGCATTTTTTTGGAATGAGATCTCCGGGTTATGATTTTTTTGCGATTCTTTCAAATTGTGACCTCTCCTTCCACTCCGGCTCCTTCTCACATAAACACCTCCACCACAGCCAGGTGACACCACCCCAGACCTCCTGCCTCTCCACACCTTCTCCGCCACCTCCTTCTCATACTCCATTAACAATCCCTCCGCCACATTTGTCCACGGCGGTGTCGAGGGCATGGCGCAACAGCGTACCAGCGGTAGAGCAGCGCATAGCAGCAGGAAGCAGCACGTAGCAGGCGAGGCGAGCGGCCGACGGTGGAAGGCAGAGATGCGGCCGGCGTGGCTGAGGGGGCGGTCGGTAGAAGATGGCCACGACTGGAGGCGGCGCGAGGCAGGGGCGTGACAGCGGGACGAGCGAAGGGATAGGCGGCAGCAGACGGGGCGAGCGCAGCCAGCGAGAGTGTGGCGCGCGGACAGGGTGTGTGTCGCGCGGGGCATAGTGGTGCGATGGCTGCGGCGGGCGCGACCGACGCGGTGTAGCACGGGCGTGGGCATGGAGAGGGAGTGGCCTCGCGGGCGCGGAAGAAGAGCGGCAGGCTCGGGCATGGGCGTGCATAGGAGCATGCATGTGCCACGAGGTCAATCCGCGGAGCTCGATGGCTACCCCTGCAATGGCCATGGCAGACGGCGGTTCTCGGCCACGACAAAATACCTAACGAGAGCAAACGAGAGGGGAAATAGGGGAAAGGCAAGAGGAGATCATGGCGGTGTCAATGGCGCCCTAGGGGAAGACATGGAAGATCGGGGCGGCGCGGATCGAACGGCAATGGCGCGGTGGCCCAAGGTTGAGGAAGACGGCAGCAACGTCGATGCGGGGGTGCTGGACTTGATCTCGTTGGCGCAGATGAAGTAGTGAAGGCGTTCGGAGCTCCTCGACAAGCTCCTAGCCCGCAGGGAGGGCAGTGGCCGTGTGGACGGGGTCGGTCATGGTGGTCGTGGCGTCTGACTTCGTCCAGATCGACGGGGTCGAGCGAGCGAGGAGGAGAAGTGGATTTGGGAGGGGCGTCGAGGAGGAGTGAGGCCATGGAGCAGGGAAGGCAGGGCGTGACCCTTATCCATTCCCCTTCGATGCCAGCGAGGTGGTCGGGCGGGAGCCCGGCTCTATAGCGACGCAGCTCGGGGAACAGGAGAAGACGACCGCGCGGGGACTGGACCGCTGAGCCGGTTCGGTGGCAAGGCCCGGGGGCAGGGCGAATCCCCTTTTACATCATCCTTTTGGTTTGTCAATGTATTCTAATCTGTTTCTCCTTTTTAACACCGTTTTCTATTTATTCTTATGAACTAAATGATCTCTACTCCTAATGTCTCAGTTGGTAGTCTCCGTTCCGGGTTTATTTTCATCCCACCTCCCCTGGGTTTTTTTCGTCCTCCCTCCCACCTCCCAATTTTTTGTAGGTGCTTCTGAAGCTGGAGGACAACATATTAGTCAAGACATTAGGGATCCTCATTGATGTTTTATCTCTCGTCTGCACTTATTTTTTTTGCTCCAATTCTATATATCCTCAAGAGTAGATGAGGTGTAAGCATGTGCAATGTAGTTCCTTTTTCTACATATGGTGATTGATTTCTTCTTTGGTAACCCAACTAACGGATGGTAATCAATCTTCAAATACCAAAAGCAAACGTACAAGGCAACAATCAATTCACGTATCACAATCAGATTCTTCTTTAGTACCCAGCTTAACTCACGGATGGTAATCAATCTTCAAACAAAGGAAACAATTACCGTCGTTTACCTCTCGCCAATGTTACATAAAAATAACGCCGAGAATTTAGATGTATTGTTTGTCATGGAGCTGTGGCTGGCCGATTACATGAAATTAATTTCCTCGGTTGTGGTGGCAAATATAATATACATAATCCATATTATTATGCACTAGCGCGTGTGCGTGTGAAATAGATGGATTATGGTCCCGTACCTAATAAGATGGATATGTGTGTTAGAGAGAGGGGGGGAGGGAGGGAGAGGGGGAGAGAGAGTGAAGAAAAGAGTGTGTGTGTGAGAATTTGATGGTAAAAAAGGTCGTCAATGTCACTTAATATGTATGAGAATATTAAATATAATATTAACATAATTGATATTGAACTCTTAAACTTAATGTGGCCCCATTGCAACGCACGGGCGTTCTTTTAGTGGTACTAAAGTGTCAGCTGGCTCAAATTTTATGACCTATGGTGATTTTTTCTCTATGATGAGCCGTCCGTCGGTATGTCTATACGTATATGCGAGGATGATTATCTTTTTTACAAGGTTCGAACTAGGGACCTCCCGTTGGAACATACACAAGGTTGACCAACAGGCCACGTTAATAGTTGTGCCATTTATAGGTACAACAGCTCTCTTTGGTATCATACACTGTGGTTTTCCTTTTTTTTGTTTTGGCCGAGTTTTCATCTATTTTTTTCTTTTCCTTTTATTTTTTAAAATTTTGTGAACTTTTCTTAAATTCATTAAATATTTTCCAAATCTGTAATCCTTTTTTTCAATCCTTAATTTTTAGAAATATCCGTGAACTTTTTTCAAATGCGTTAATCTTTTTTTAAACATGTAAAAGAATTCAAAATTGATGAACTCTTTTCACATATGATGATTTTTTTCAAATACCCTCTGGCAAGCTAAGGTTCCCAAAACCAGGAACATTTTTTTGCAACTTTCTTTAGTGAACGTTTTTTTAATCTACGAAAATTTTCAAATCGATGAACATTTTTCTAAAAATCTATGAACTTTTTAAAATCCATGAACGCTTAGGCCGGCCTAACACCCGCCTGACAAGAGCGATGTTGTCGCCTAGTTGGGTGAAAGCCTAAGCATTTTTTCTTTTTATATTTTTCGTTTTTCTTCTCTTTTTTAATTCAGTTCTCATTTTTTGGACTTTATTATTGTTTTAAAACTTGGTTACTTTTTTAGATAATAATTTAAAATATTTTTTTACTTCAAAGCTATCATGGATGCCTATGATGGGCATGCCCACCTGCTAGCAAAAGTTAAAACCATTTCATGAATAACAAAAAAACATTTTCAATGGAGGGTGTTCGGGTGGCCACAAGGCTCGGTTTGAGAGCACACTATATCCCGGCATCCTTGAAATGGCCCAAATTTTCCATGGACTTGTATGATCAATTCAAGGCACCATGCCAAGTTATTTTGGTTTTCAACAATTTTTACATTTTCTGGAATTTTCTCGGTCAAAATAGACAAATAATTGGTAACACGTGTCGGAACTTGCATACGGTGTCGGAAGTCGTTCAAACCTAACATGGATGCCTACCATTGGCATGCCCACCTGCTTACAAAAAGTTGGGGTCATTTGAAGAATGTCCAAACATAGACTATGTTTAATGGATGGTGTTCGGTTAGGCTAGAAGCCTCCGCCTGAGAGCACGTTGTTTCTCGACATCCTTGAAATGACCTCAATTTTTTTCCATGAACTTTTACGACCAATTCAAGGCATCATGACACGTTGTTTTGGTTCCGTCAAATTTTGCCTCTTCTGGAGTTTTCTCAGTCAAAAAATGCTGATAAATGGTTGGACATGTCGCAACTTGCATATGATGTCGGAAATCGTTCAAATCTGGTATGGATGACTACCATCGGCATGCCCACCTCCTTGAAGAAGTTGGTTACACTTTAAGAATGTCCAAAAGTAGGCCATGTTCAATGGGGGGTGTTTAGGTTGGCCAGAAGCCTCCGTCTGAGAGCACATTGTTTCTCGACATCATTCAAAAGGCTCCAATAAAATTTCGTCATCTTCTATGACCAATTCAAGGCACCATGCCAAGTTGTTTTAGTTTTCGACAAATTTTGTATTATCTAGAGTTTTCTCGGTCAAAAAAGGCAGATAAATGACTGGACATGTTGCACCTTGCATACGGTATCAGAAATCATTCAAACCCGGCATGGATCACTACCATTGGCATGCACACCTTCTTGAAAATGTTGGGGCCATTTCAAGAATGTCCAAAAATAGACCATGTTCAATGAAGGATGTTCAAGTTGCCCAGAAGGCTCCATTTGTGAGCATGTTGTATCTTGACATCCTTCAAATGGGCCCAAAAGATTTCCACCATCAGCATGACCAATTCAAGGCATGCTACCTCTTGTGCACTGCGTTGGTTTTCCCTGAAGAGGAAGGGATGATGCAGCAAAGTAGCGTAAGTATTTCCCTCAGTTTTTGAGAACCAAGGTATCAATCCAGTAGGAGGCTACGCGCGAGTCCCTCGCACCTGCACAAAAGAAATAAATCCTCGCAACCAACGCAAATAGGGGTTGTCAATCCCTATAAGGCCACTTATAAGAGTGAGATCTGATAGATATGATAAGATAATATTTTTGGTATTTTTATGATAAAGATGCAAAGTAAAATAAAGGCAAAGTAAATAGCAAAGGAAATAACTAAGTAGTAGGAGATCAATATGATAAAGATAGACCCGGGGGCCATAGGTTTCACTAGTGGCTTCTCTCGAGAGCATAAGTATTCTACGGTGGGTGAACAAATTATTGTTGAGCAATTGACAGAATTGAGTATAGTTATGAGAATATCTAGGCATGATCATGTATATAGGCATCACGCCCGAGACAAGTAGACCGACTCCTGCCTACATCTACTACTATTACTCCACTCATCGACCGCTATCCAGCATGCATCTAGAGTATTAAGTTAAAAACAGAGTAACGCCTTAAGCAAGATGACATGATGTAGAGGGATAGACTCATGAAATATGAAGAAAACCCCATCTTGTTATCCTCGATGGCAACAATACAATACGTGCCTTGCTGCCCCTACTGTCACTGGCAAAGGACACCGCAAGATTGAACCCAAAGCTAAGCACTTCTCCCATTGCAAGAAAGATCAATCTAGTAGGCCAAACCAAACTGATAATTCAAAGAGACTTGCAAAGATAACCAATCATACACAAAAGAATTCAGAGAAGATTCAAATATTATTCATAGATAGACTTGATCATAAACCCACAATTCATCGGTCTCAACAAACACACCGCAAAAAGAAGATTACATCGAATAGTTCTCCACAAGAGAGGGGGAGAACATTGTATTGAGATCCAAAAAGAGAGAAGAAGCCATCTAGCTACTAACTATGGACCCGTAGGTCTGAGGTAAACTACTCACACCTCATCAGAGAGGCTATGGTGTTGATGTAGAAGCCCTCCGTGATCGATGCCCCCTCCGGCGGAGCTTCGGAATAGGCCCCAAGATGGGATCTCGTGGATACAGAAAGTTGCGGCGGTGGAATTAGGTTTTTGGCTCCGTATCTGATCGTTTGGGGGTACGTGGATATATATAGGAGGAAGGAGTACGTCGGTGGAGCAACAGGGGGCCCACGAGGGTGGAGGGCGTGCCTGGGGTAGGCAGGTGCGCCCCCCTACCTCGTGGCCTCCTGTTTCTTTTCTTGACGTAGGGTCCAAGTCTCTCTAGTCTTGTTCATTGAGAAAATCACGTTCCCAAAGGTTTCATTCCGTTTGGACTCCGTTTGATATTCCTTTTCTTCGAAACCCTAAAACAGGCAAAAAGCAGCAATTCTGGGCTGGGCCTCCGGTTAATAGGTTAGTCCCAAAAATAATATAAAAGTGGATAATAAAGCCCAATAATGTCCAAAACAGTAGATAATATAGCATGGAGAAATCAAAAATTATAGATACGTTGGAGACGTATCAAGGCACAATGGCAAATTGTTTCGTTTTCTACTCTTTTTTGCATCTGCTGGAGTTTACTCAATCAAAAAGGCAGATAAATGATCGGACGTGTCGCAACTTGCATACTGTGTTGGGAATTATTTAAATCAGGCATGGATGTCTACCACGGTCATGCGCACCTGCTTGCCAAAGCTGAGGTCATTTTAAGAATGTCCAAAACTAGTGTGACGCCCCCGATTCAATCATACACGCAAACGTGTACGATCAAGATCAGGGACTCAAGGGAAGATATCACAACACAACTCTAAAAATAAAATAAGTCATACAAGCATCATATTACAAGCCGGGGGACTCGAGGGCTCGAATACAAGAGCTCGATCATAGACGAGTCAGCGGAAGCAACAATATCTGAGTACATGCATAAGTTAAACAAGGTGCCATAAGATGGCTAGCACAAACTGGGATACAGATCGAAAGAGGCACAGGCCTCCTATGTGGGACCTCCTAACTACTCCTTGAAGCCGAACTCCATGTAGAATCATCCTCGGGATCCTATGGCTCCTGGACTCCATCATATGATCGCAATATATAACTGGAAAAGGGGAACAAAGAAGTAGCAAAGCAACCGTGAGTACTCATTCAAAGTACTTGCAAGCAAGGATCTACACTACATATTCATTGGTATCAATGAAATGGGCAGTATCTGTGGACTGAACTACAGAATTCCAGAATAAGAGGGGGATAGCTAGTCCTATCGAGGACTACGCTTGTGGCAGCCTCCGTCTTGAAGCAGTAGAAGAGAGTACATGGTAAGTTAACCAAGTATCACCGCATAGCATAATCCTACCCAGCGATCCTCTCCTCGTCGCCCTGTGAGAGAGCGGTCACCGGGTTGTATCTGGCACTTGAAAGGGTTTGTTTTATTAAGTATCCGGTTCTAGTTGTCATAAGGTCAAGGTACAACTCCAGGTCGTCCTTTTACCGAGGGACACGGCTATTCGAATAGATAAACTTCCCTACAGGGGTGCACCACATTTCCCAACACGCTCGATCCCCTTTGGTCGGACACACTTTCCTCGGTCATGCCCGGCCTCAGAAGATCAACATGTCGCAGCCCTACCTAGGCACAACAGAGAGGTCAGCACGCCGGTCTAAATCCTATGGCATAGGGGTCTGGGCCGATCGCCCATTGCACACCTGCACCTTGCGTGGGTGGCCGATGAGCAGACCTAGCAACCCCCATTACAAAGGAAGTTGCGTTACGCGGTCCAACCCGGCGCGTGCCGCTCAGTCGCTGAAATCAAGCAGGCTTCGGCTGATACCATGACATCGAGTGCCCATAATTGTTCCTGTGTAGTTGGTTAGTGTGTATAGGCCAGTGGCCAGACTCAGATAAAATACCAAGATCTCGTTAAGCATGTTATTTTGAAGTAACCACGGACGCCGACCAGGGCCAGGACCACCTCTCTCCTAGGTGGTCTCAACCTGCCCTATCGCTCCGCCACAAAGTAACCATCAGGCGGCTGTCAGGAACCCAGGCGCATCACTACCTGGATGGAACCACCTGCCCCTTAATATGTCTCCGTCGTATCTACTTTTCCAAACACTTTTGCCCTTGTTTGGACTCTAACTTGCATGATTTGAATGGAACTAACCCGGACTGGCGATGTTTTCAGCAGAATTACCATGGTGTTATTTATGTGCAGAAACAAAAGTTCTCGGAATGACCTGAAACTTCACGGAACGTCTATTCGGAAATAATAAAAAATCCTTGCAAAAGATGAAGACCAGGTGGCCCACACCCTAGCCACGAGGGTGGGGGTGCGCCCCTACCTCGTGGGCCCCCTGGAGCTCCTTCGACCTCAACTCCAACTCTATATATTTGCTTTTGGGGAGAAAAAAATAAGAGAGAAGGATTTATCGCGTTTTACGATACGGAGCCGCCGCCAAGCCCTAAAACCTCTAGGGAGGGCTGGTCTGGAGTCCATTCGGGGCTCCGGAGAGGGGAATCCGTCGCCATCGTCATCATCAACCTTCCTCCATCACCAATTTCATGATGCTCACCGCCGTGCGTGAGTAATTCCATCATAGGCTTGCTGGACAGTGATGGGTTGGATGAGATTTATCATGTAATCGAGTTAGTTTTGTTAGGGTTTGATCCCTAGTACCCACTATGTTCTGAGATTGATGTTGCTATGACTTTGCTATGCTTAATGCTTGTCACTAGGGCCCGAGTGCCATGATTTCAGATCTGAACCTATTATGTTTTCATGAATATATGTGAGTTCTTAATCCTATCTTGCAAGTCTATAGTCACCTACTATGTGTTATGATCCGGCAACCCCGAAGTGACAATAATCGGGACCACTCCCGGTGATGACTGTAGTTTGAGAAGTTCATGTATTCACTATGTGCTAATGCTTTGTTCCGGTACTCTATTAAAAGGAGACCTTAATATCCCTTAGTTTCCATTAGGACCCCGCTGCCACGGGAGGGTAGGACAAAAGATGCCATGCAAGTTCTTTTCCATAAGCACGTATGACTATATTCGAAATACATGCCTACATTACATTGATGAATTGGAGCTAGTTCTGTGTCACCCTATGTTATGATTGTTACATGATGAACCGCATCAAGCATAATTCTCTATCACCGATCCATTGCCTACGAGCTTCCCATATATTGTTCTTTGCTTATTTACTTTTCCGTTGCTATTGTTACAACCACTACAAAATACCAAAAACATTACTTTTGCTACCATTACCTTTTGCTACCGTTACCACTACTATCATATTACTTTGCTACTAAACACTTTGCTGCAGATATTAAGTTTCCAGGTGTGGTTGAATTAACAACTCAGCTGCTAATACTTGAGAATATTCTTTGGCTCCCCTTGTGTCGAATCAATAAATTTGGGTTGAATACTCTACCCTCGAAAACTGTTGCGATCCCCTATACTTGTGGTTTATCAAGACTATTTTCTGGCGCCGTTGCCGGGGAGCATAGCTCTATTCTTTGAGTCACTTGGGATTTATATCTGCTTATCATTATGAAGAACTTGAGAGATCCAAAAACCAAGATTTATCCCTCAACTACGAGGGGAGGTAAGGAACTGCCATCTAGCTCTGCACTTGATTCACCTTCTGTTTTGAGTAAGCTTGCGACACCTAAACCTGCTTCTGCTATTCATTCTGATATGTCGCATGTTATTGATGATGCCACTTCTGCTATGCATGATACTTATGATGAAACTACTTCTATGCTTGATACTACTGTGCCACTTGGTGAATTTCTTGAAGAACAACTTGCTAGGGTTAGAGAGAATGAAAATATTGAATCTGATAATATTGATGAAAGTGATGATGAAGACTCTCCCCCTAATAAATATGAATCGCCTGTTATTCCTGAGGGTTATGTTTTGGAAAAAGAAGCTGCTTTAGCTATTTTTGCTTGCAAAGATAGATACGAGCTCAAGAGGTTATTAGCTAAATGGAAGCAGCAATCTCTTAATGCTAGAATGAAACCTCACCCTGCTTTTGCTACTTCACCTATCTGTGTTACTGATAAGGATTATGAATTCTCTGTTGATCCTGGTATAATTACTTTGGTTGAATCTGATCCTTTTCATGGCTATGAATCTGAAACTGTTGTGGCACATCTTACTAAATTAAATGATATAGCCACCCTGTTCACTAATGATGAGAAATCTCGCTACTTTTATATCCTTAAAATATTCCCGTTCTCATTAAAGGGTGACGCTAAGATATGGTTTAATTCTCTTGATCCTGGTTGTGTGCGTAGTCCCCAGGATATGATTTATTACTTCTCTGCTAAATATTTCCCTGCTCATAAGAAACAAGCTGCCTTAAGGGATATATATAATTTTGTGCAAATTGTAGAAGAGAGTCTCCCACAAGCTTGGGGGAGGCTTCTCCAATTACTTAATGCTTTGCCTGATCATCCTCTTAAGAAAAATGAAATACTTGATATATTTATAATGGACTAACCGATGCTTCCAAAGATTACCTCGAGAGTTGTGTTGGTTCTGTTTTCAGGGAGAGAACACTGGATGAAGCTGAAATTCTATTGAATAATATGTTGACAAATGAAAATAATTGGACACTTCCTGAGCCAACTCCTGAGCCTATTCCTAAACCAACTCTGAAGAAAAGAGGTGTTCTATTTCTCAGTCCTGAAGATATGCAAGAGGCAAAGAAATCTATGAAAGAAAAGGGTATTAAAGCTGAAGATGTTAAGAATTTATCTCCTATTGAAGAAATACATGGTCTTAATTTACCGCCTGTCGAAGAAATGCATAATTTTTATCCATCTCCTATTGAAGAAACACATGGTCTTGATAACCCGACATAGGTAGTAAAGGTAAATTCTCTCTATAGATATGATAAAGCTGAAATCCCATTTACTAAGTTTGCTAGCCCATGCTTAGATGAGTTTGATAAATTTATGGTTAAGCAAGAAGATTTTAATGCTTATTTTGGTAGACAATCGAAATACAATTCAAATATGCTTGAACACTTGGGTGATTATATGTCTAATGTCAAAGGTGAACTTAAACTTATTAGTAAACATGCTTCTATGGTTACCACTCAAGTAGAACAAGTACTTAAGGCTCAAAATGATTTGCTCAATGAATTAAATAGTAAGAATAATGATTATGCTGTTAGAGTGGCTACTAGAACTGGTAGAATGACTCAGGAACCTTTGTATCCTGAAGGCCATCCTAAGAGAATTGAGCAAGATTCTCAGAGAAATAATATAGATGCACCTAGTCCTTCTAAAAGGAAGAAAAAGAAAAATGATAGGACTTTGCATGCTTCTAGTGAACCTATTGCTGAAACACCTGAGAATCCCAATGATATCTCTATTTCTGATGCTGAAACACAATCGGTAATGAACATGAACCTAATGAAAATGTTAATGATAATGTTCATGATGATGCTCAACCTAACAATGATAATGATGTAGAAATTGAACCTGTTGTTGATCTTGATAACCCACAATCAAAGAATCAACGTTATGATAAGAAAGACTTTGTTGCTAGGAAACACGGTAAGGAAAGAGAGCCTTGGGTTCAGAAACCCATGCCTTTTCCTCCTAAGCCATCCAAGAAAAAGGATGATGAGGATTTTGAGCGCTTTGCTGAAATGATTACACCTATCTTTTGCGTATGCGATTAACTGATATGCTCAAAATGAATCCTTATGCTAAGTATATGAAAGAAATTGTTACTAATAAAAGAAAGATATCAGAAGCTAAAATTTCTACCATGCTTGATAACTATACTTTTAAGGGTGGAATACCAAAGAAACTTGGAGATCCAGGAGTACCCACTATACCATGCTCCATTAAAAGAAACTATGTTAAAACTACTTTATGTGATCTTGGAGCCGGTGTTAGTGTTAAGCCTCTCTCTTTATATCGTAGACTTGATTTGAATAAGTTGACACCTACTGAAATATCTTTGCAAATGGCTGATAAATCAACTGCTATACCTGTCGGTATTTGTGAGGATGTGCCTGTTGTGGTCGCAAACGTTACTATTTTAACGGACTTTGTTATTCTTGATATTCCCGAGGACGATAGTATGTCTATTATTCTTGGAAGACCCTTTTTGAATACTGCAGGGGCTGTTATTGATTGCAACAAAGGCAATGTCACTTTTCATGTAAATGGTAATGAGCATACGGTACACTTTCCGAGGAAACAACCTCAAGTCCATAGTATCAATTCTATTGGAAAAATTCCATCGATTATTATTGGAGGTTTTGAATTTCCTCTGCCTACTGTCAAAAAGAAATATGATATTCTTATTATTGGGGATGTGCATATCCCCGTTGAGGTAACCTAGTGTTATTCGAAAATTCTCCGGTTCCATGTTATTCGGAATGAGTTTGTTAACAAGACTTGATCAACCTTGTTAATGGATTCCTTTTGATAATCATGAGATGGATGAATTTAGAAAACACAACTCTCTGTACCCTCCTTTTACTTTCTGTTATTTATATTAAATAAAATAAAAATAAGTATTTTCCGTCTGTTATCTGAATTATCCGTGCAATATAAAAATACCCCGAAAATAAAAGTTCTCCAAATGCCCTGAAATTTAAATATGATTTTTTCTGGAATATTTGAGAATATTTGGCACTGAGAACACAGCACGGGGGGCATCCACCTGGCCACGAGGGTGGAGGGCGCGCCCTACCCCCCTAGGCGCGCCCCCCTGCCTCGTGGGCCCACAGTGGCCCTCCTCCACTTATTCCTGCACCCACACACTCCTTCTTCCTCCCACAAACACCAATATCCAGCTCAAGCCCGAGTTCTAGCTCATTTTGCTGCGATTTTTGATCTCCTTGCTCAAAGGACCTCTCACAAAACTGCTTGGGGGGATTGTTCCTTGGTATGTGACTCCTCCATTGGTCCAATTAGTTTTTGTTCTAGTGCTTTATTCATTGCAAATTTGTGCTGCCTAGGTGACCCTGTTCTTGAGCTTGCATGTCAAATTTATATGGTTCCAAGTATTTTTGATGCATGATATAGGCTCTAGGCACTTGTAGGAGTAGTTGCTATCAATATTGTTGAGTTTGGTTCACTTTTATTTGAAGTTACTAAAAATTTCAGAAATTTTTCATAGAAAGAAATATGTTTAGGAAAATGTACCAAGGTGGCTCTTCAAGGAAACAAGAGCCCAGGCTTGCAATGCGTGATGTTGATGATGAGCCACCAAGGGACGCTCCAGTGTGGCCCTGTGAATGGCCTTCAGAGGACTTCATGGATCGAGTGGGGATTAAGGAAGAATTTAACGCATATTTTCGTAACGCTGATCTTGTGAGCTTCGAGGAAGAAAAATGTCGTCAGTACCACTATCTCACTAGTTCCTTTGTGAGGAAGTCTGGATTTTCATCTTCACATAATTCTCAAACTATCCTGTTTGATCTTTATGAAAATTCTTACACTATGGACTTAGAGGACTTTACCACTGCTTGCAAACTTTCACAATGGGGTAGTACTAGTGAACCTTGCAAATCTGAATTTAGAGATTTTCTTAATAGTATAACTGTGGGGGAATCTAGAGATATAACACAAGCTACCATAGGGAGCATTCACTTTCCTGCTATACATTATTTTGCTCTCTTCATAGGTAGATGCATTAATGGTAAAGATGAGGCATGTCACATGTGTGTCCCTGACCTCAGTATTCTTAGGAGTGCTGTGTTAGGAGATAAATCTTATAATTTGGGAGCCATTGTTTCACGTAGGTTGCATCTTAATAGATTTAATGGAGATTTCTTTGGTGGAATTTATGCAACCCGCTTAGCTGATTTTCTTGGTGTAACCATACGTAATGATGATATTGAATTGCCTCCTGCTTACCTAGACTTTAATGCTATGGTTCACCACCAGTTTGTCGAGAGGAATGAATCACCTCTCCAGTATCGCTTAATCTTTGACAGACGTCGTGCTATCCATATTACTCTCCCTACTCCTGCCTTCTTTGATTATCAGGCAAAAGGAAGACATTTTATTACCAGAGAGGAGGCAGATGAGTATGAGAGGAGGGCGGAGGCAGCTCGCCGCCATGCTACAGCTCAGGAGGCAATAGCCGCTGCATCGCAGTACGACCCCAACTATTACTATGGATATCCGCCAGGCCAACTGTGGCCATAGACCAACTTAGGCCAAAAGCCTAAGCTTGGGGGAGTACCTATTTCTCACCGACATTACATTCATGTTCACACACTCATTGCTAGATGTCGGTGCTCATACTTTTTCATTGTAATATCCATGCTAGTTTATTTCCTTTTTATGCTTTCTTCTTGTGTGTTTAATAAACCTTAAGAAAAACAAAAAAAATAGTTGTAGCTTTTAGCTAGTTTTAATTTCCATGCTTGTAGTAGTAATTAAAAATAAAACCCAAAAAGATTTCTTGTTCTTCTATTGCTTGTTGGGAGCTTTCCCGTGTAAATAGTTTTATTTATTTCCTTTTCTTTGGGGGTCGATAGGAAAAGACCATGATTAAATTATTGAAGTGGCTCTTATATGCATTATTATTGATCTGACAAAAGAGCCCATACTGCCTTGTCTTCTCCTGTTTATTCAATGCTTGCAGATTCCAGCTTAGTCCAATGCACGTGCACTATTATTATTATCCACATCGCTCGGTCGTGCAAGTGAAAGGCAATTATGACGATATATGATGGACTGACTAAGATGAGAGAAGCTGGTATGAACTCGACCTCTCTTGTTTTTGCAAATATGATTAGTTCATCGTTCCTGGTTCAGCCTATTATGAATAAACATGTTTGCAATGACAACTAGAGATCATAGTTTCTTGTGCCATGCTTGATTAGCTAGGAGCTTATAATGGTTTACCTTGCGTGCCAACATGCTATTAAAATGGTTGTGATGTGGTATGATAGGGTGGTATCCTCCTCTGAATGATTTAAGTGACTTGACTTGGCACATGTTCACGCATGTAGTTGAAACAAAATCAACATAGCCTTCACGATATTTATGTTCATGGTGGATTATATCCTACTCATGCTTGCATTCGGTGTTGATTAATTTTAATGCATGTTCATGACTGTTGTCGCTCTCTAGCTAGTCGCTCCCCAGTCACTTTCTAGCCTTCACTTATACTAAGCGGGAATACTGCTTGTGCATCCAACTCCATAAACCCCAAAGTTATTCCATATGAGTCCACCATACCTACCTATATACGGTATCTACCTGCCGTTCCAAGTAAATTTGTATGTGCCAAACTCTAAACCTTCAAATAAATATCATGTTTTGTATGCTCGAATAGCTCATGTATCAACTAGGGTTGCCCGTATCTTCCATGTTATGTGGGTTATTCACAAGAGGAGTGGACTCCGCTCCTCACTCACGAGAAAGTGGCTGGTCACCGGGATGCCCAGTCCCATGCTTTATGCAAACTATATCAAAATAATTGCAAACAAAACTCCCCCTAAGACTCTTGTTAGTTGGAGGCACTCGTTGTTTCGAGCAAGCCATGGATTGATGCTTGTTGGTGGAGGGGGAGTATAAACTTTACCATTCTGTTTGGGAACCACCTATAATGTGTGTAGCATGGAAGATATCGCCATCTCTTGGTTGTTATGTTGACAATGAGAGTATACCGCTCAAAATATTATTCACCTCTATTTCAAAACTGAGCTCTGGCACCTCTACAAATCCCTGCTTCCCTCTGTGAAGGGCCTATCTATTTACTTTCATGTTGAGTCATCATCCTCTTATTAGAAAGCATCAGTTGGAGAGCACCGCTGTCATTTGCATTCATTACTATTAGTTTACAATGAGTATGACTTGACTGGATCTCTTTTACCATGAATTACAATGTCTAGTCAGTCCTTGATCTTTAAAGGTGCTCTGCATTTATGTTTTGCGGTCTCAGAAAGGGCTAGCGAGATACCATCTTGTTATATCATATTATGATTGTTTTGAGAAAGTGTTGTCATCCGAGGTTTATTATTATTTCTTGCTAGTTGATTATGCCATTGATATGAGTAAACATGAGACCTGTGCGTTATTGTGAATATGGTTAGTTCATAATCTTTGCTGAAAACTTGAATGTTGTCTTTACATATTTACAACAACAAGAGAAAGCAGAGTTTGTAAAAGTTTTTCTTTATCACTTTCAGTTTGTCAACTGAATTGCTTGAGGACAAGCAAAGGTTTAAGCTTGGGGGAGTTGATACGTCTCCATCGTATCTACTTTTCCGAACACTTTTGCCCTTGTTTTGGACTCTAACTTGCATGATTTGAATGGAACTAACCCGGACTGACGTTGTTTTCAGCAGAATTATCATGGTGTTATTTATGTGCAGAAACAAAAGTTCTCGGAATGACCTGAAACTTCATGGAACGTCTATTTGTAAATAATAAAAAATCCTTGCAAAAGATGAAGACCAGGGGGCCCACACCCTAGCCACGAGGGTGGGGGCGCGCCCTCCTACCTCGTGGGCCCCCTAGAGCTCCTCCGACCACAACTCCAACTCTATATATTTGCTTTCGGGGAGAAAAAAATAAGAGAGAAGGATTCATCGTGTTTTACGATACGGAGCCGCTGCCAAGCCCTAAAACCTCTCGAGAGGGCTGATCTGGAGTCCGTTCGGGGCTCCGGAGAGGGGAATCCGTCGCCATCTTCATCATCAACCTTCCTCCATCACCAATTTCATGATGCTCACCGCCGTGCGTGAGTAATTCCATCATAGGCTTGCTGGACGGTGATGGGTTGGGTGAGATTTATCATGTAATCGAGTTAGTTTTGTTATGGTTTGATCCCTAGTTTCCACTATGTTCTGAGATTGATGTTGCTATGACTTTGCTATGCTTAATGCTTGTCACTAGGTTCCGAGTGCCATGATTTCAGATCTGAACCTATTACCCCTTCAGCCCCCACATCGGAATCACTTGCGGGTACTCCACGAGCCGACCTGACTTTAGTCACCACATGTGTCACATATTATATATAAGTATAAACCCGTGACCACCTCCCGAGTAATAACGGCCCGGTAGTATAGCATGGAAGACGAACAAGAATGTAGGGCCACTGATGGAATACTAGCATCCTATACTAAGCATTTAGGATTGCAGGTAAAGGTAACAACAGTAGTAGCAAAGACAGGCTATGCATAATAATAGGATTAACCGAAAGCAGTAACATGCTCAAGTACGCTAATGCAAGTAGTAGAGAGAAGGAATAGGCGATGTCAGGTTGATCAAGGGAGGGGCTAGCCTGGTTGCTCTGGCAAGAAGGGTTCGTCGTCGATGTAGTCGATCACGGGGGTACCGACAGCGGTCTCGGGATCTACCGGAAAGAAGTAATGGAGGGGAACACAATAAATAATAGAGCAATCAAAGCATCACAAGGCATAACATGGCAATATGCGGTGCTAGAGGTGACCTAACGCAGTACTAGGTGATACCGGCAAAAAGGGGGGAAACATCCGGGAAGGTATCCCTGGTGTTTCGCGTTTTCAGACAGATGAACCAGAGGGGGAAAGTTTTGTGTTCACTAGGCTAGGGATGTGTGGCGGACGAACGGGCTATGTATCCAGATTCGTCTCGTCGTTCTAAGCAACTTTCATGTACAAAGTTTTTTTCCATCTGAGTTACGGATTATTTTATATTAAAACTTTAAGATTTAAATTGATTTCTAATTTCTGGATTTAATTTAATTCGAAATTAAATTTGCACTTAAATGCTATCGGTACATAGGAAGTGTACCCAGAGTGTGTCTCAGGGGCTGACAGGTGGGGTCCTGGTCAAATGTCCAGTCAGCGTTTGACCGGACCATTGACTGGTCAAAAGGGCCCATGGGACCCGCCTGTCATTGACTGGGTTATCCCAGTCAGCGGTTTGACTGGTCAATGGGACCAGTGGGACCCATGTGTCATTGATACAAGTTTTACTAAACAATATTTGACAAACTAATTTGGTTGATTGGGTATTAAGGAGGTTAATAAATTTAACTAATTAACTTACTAATTAATTTAACAATTATTATTTAATTAACCTCTTTTTGGTTTATTTCTAGCCATGGGCCCTATCTGTCATAGGAATAGGGGGCGGGGCCCAGCGGTCATAGGCTCGAGGCCACAACGGGCGCGGGCGTCGGGCATAGCCCGAACGGCCACTGGCCCGCGGGGGCGCACCTGACAGGGCGCATGGGCGACCTAGGAAGCGACGAGCTGGGGCGCGCGCTCGCCGGAGGCGGCGACTGGTGCGACAGCAGGGGGTCTGTGGCGCGGCTGTGGCGGAGCAGTGGAGTGCAGGGGACGGAGTGGGCGCGGGCGGAGGCCGCTATGGCGCTAGGATGGTGCGGAGCAGCGGCGCGGACGCAGTCCGGCGACGAACATGCAGAGGGGAGTAGAGGGAAAATGGGGGGGGGGTTCTCACGATCGTTGGTGAGAAGGGGACGTCGTGGCTCGAGGTACTCCGGTGGGGAGGCGGTCGGGGAGGTCCGGCGAAGCGGCACCGGTGACAGGGTTGGAGCGAGAGGCGACCGGCGGAGGTATCCGAGGAAGAAGGTCGAGGGCGATGGCGTTGATCCCCCCCCCCCCACCCGACTTGGTCCAGTGCAGTGATGAGGCAGCTGGAATTGGCGACGGCCGACGAGCGTCAGGCTACGAACTTGGCCCTGGCGTGGCCAGGCGTGTGGGGAAGGAGGCAAGGGCGCCCGAGGTGAGGGTGAACCGCGAGATGGCGGCTGGTCTCCGACAAGGGCGGTCGTCCAGAGGTGTGGCGGAGGAGGTAGACGAGGTCGCCGGTGAGAGGGAGGAGGCGCACGGGGCAGTGACTGCGAGCGGCGGCACCAGGGGCACGGGTGAGAAGCGCCCAGATCGGGTCGGGGAGAGGGAGGAATTCGGGGAAAGTGGGGTGGGGGTTAGGGTTCTTGTGAGGGTGAGGGTGAGGGTGTATGTAGGCCCGTGGCTGAGCCGGCCTAGTCAGCGTCCAGCTGGGCCGATGGCCCAGTAGAAGGGGGGTCTGCTTTATTTTTTATCTTTTTCTTATTTTCTTGTATTGTTTTCTTTTAATTCACAATTTACTTTAGCTCTATTAAAATATATAATTAGTACCTAACTTAGTGTTGTAAATTAAGCCTCTGCCATAAAAAGTCTGACTACCAAATGAAATAATTTAATATTTTATAACTTATAAAAGTATTTAATGAATTGCTTTAGTGATGTTTTACTTATTATAGTGCATTTGAATATTTTATAAAAATATGGTTTCTCCACCATAATTACCTATGAATTATTTGTCACATTCTGAACATTTTAGTTTTAACATTTGAAAACTTTTGTGGTTTGCCTTTAACTCAAATTTGAATTTAAATCATTTTTGAACTAACACGAGATTAACAACAGTAACTGCAATGACGTGGCATCATTAACAGGGAATTACTGTAGCTTAAATATCCGGGCATCACAATTCTCCTCCACTACAAGAAGTCTTGTCCCGAGATTTAAGAGGTGGAGTATGGGGGAATTTGGTTACAAAATTCTAACGAATCACCTCGATCTTGGTTGTTCTTCTCGAAGAGGTCGATCCATTACGGTGATGTCTTCATTTCTCTGCTTCGGTCATCATGATGAAGTCGATATCCTTTCTTCGGGAACTCCATCGTACTTATGAAAGAATAAAGGGTGGGTATTCCGGGAGAACGGACCTCTGCAAGGTTGACTAACTGGTCGATAACATCAGGGAAGGTGGCGGAAAGTAACTCTCGAGTTGAAACTTAAGAAATTATCGAGAGCAAGTAAGACGGTGCAATAAGAAGTTTCGAGTGGGTAGACAATCGTTCATTGCCCGAAACAGTGCGTGAACGGGTTCAGAGAAATGGGAATAAGTATTATGTCTGGTACCAAAGTTGATGATCTTTCGGAGGTGGTTCGTGAAGTACTTACGAAGCCACGTGTGAGGAATCACTTAGAAACAGGGGGTACAGGAGAGTTAGGCTTCGATCCTGTGGCACTGTGGGTTATGGGCCCACCATGTAGATTAAAAGTAGGAGGAGCGGTAACATATTGCACGGTCATGATAGCAAGACATGTTAGTTATGTCGGCAACAACATCGGTATCAAGGGAGAGGGACGAAGAGAACGATTTTCCTGCTCGTTGAACGAGGCGGACCAATAGGCAAAGTTCTCGTCCATCGGTTGCTACCGAAATGTCATCAACAATAGTAACAGGGTCTTGCTGACAGAATTGTACACCGAGGTGTTTACATAAGCAGGAGAATATTACTGCGTAGATCATATAGATCACAAGAAAGGCTAAACCAAACAATGGAAAGGAAAATAAGATTATCAGATTAAACAGAACAATGGAAAGGAAAATGGGTTTAAACACATATTTCAGGGGTATATCCTTCCCAAGGACAAGCAGAGCATGATATCCATGGCAAGATATAAATAGAAAACCCTTTAGATGAGGGGAGAGAAATTTCATGACATTACCCATACAACGGTGTTTGGATAATTGATAAGGAAATTTTTGCATTGTGCTTCAAATGTTTTTATTGAAAATCGGAGTACCACAGACATGCTTCGAGATAGCATTGGCATGGCCATCAAGTAAGGGTCAGAATTTGGATGCACAAAGGATCCATCAGGAACAACTTATAGAATAAGTCTTACAATTTCCTCATGGAAGAATCGCTAACCTTGCTAAGAAGGGAACTATAACAATAGGTCCTACGGCCAGTTGTGCTAGGCATGACATCATCTTACCAGGTCATATAAAAGACCAGTGTTATAACTCCTGGAAATATGTTCCAACCATCATATCTGGCCAAGATTCAGATCTGATTGGTGTCAGGATACCTCAGACTCAGGATGTCTGAGGAGCAAAGGTGCAACACAAATTGATGGGATGACATTGTAAGATTCTTGGGAAATGAACTATGGAAGCAAGTTCCAAAACAAGAGTTCATCATTAAACCAAGGATAGGATGAGGAGGTGGCTGATGGTCTCAGCGATAATTCATCGAGATTTCCAACAAGATGAATTTCCACAATTATGTGAACAAGGACATAACATTTGTCAAAACAGATGGTATAATGATGTATGCTCGAGGAAAACATACACAATTAACTATTGGTTGAAAGGTGCACCCATAATATGGGCTTAGGTAGCATGATTAATGTTTAGAATGGTGATTCAATAACCAAAACACAAGGAATGAAACTATCGTACATTATCTTACAAGCAATAAGGTTGCTAGTAATTTCGAATTTTACACATGACAGTCCAATCATCGGTATTCTGGTTGGAAACAACACGGGTACCAAGAAAGAATGGTGAGGGTGAGAAGTATCATTATAGCAAGAATTTCTTAAGAGGTGGTGAAATTCTCACAACATTCTTGACATACAAGACAGTATTACTTCAAGGTAGATTATGATACAAGCTGGATAGCAAGTTGCATCCGTATCATGAACAAGTTTGTCATGATATGAAGGTAAGGATGTTGTTGGTGGTAACTCAAATTACTAACGGACGGAGATGGCAGTTATCATCATGAACTCAATTAATATCTGGGAAGGAGTCAAAATGTTGATGAAGATCACAAAAATTTGTCGAGAGGCTCCACGAAGAAGTAATCAAACAGCGACTACATCTAGCAAAAGGACTGATGCAGCGAAATATTATTGGATCCATGGATATGACACCAACTCAGAATCAAGCTTGCTGTTCGAGGTGAAACGATAAGACAGGGAAGATCGACGAAAGCTTAGCTCATCGTCAAAAGTTGTGCTCCGGGATTAAGAACCAGGTAGCACAGATAAAATCAGCACGATAATGATATAGCCAATCACGCTAGGAATGACTTGAAGGGTTATTAAACTCGTAAGCAACGAAAATTACTTAAGAGTTATTGAATCGGAGTGCGGACTCGATTCACTATTCGGTGTTCTCGGTTGATGACAACCCAGAACGCAGGAAAAATTGGATTCGGTGAGAAATAATAGTTGATGAAGACCCCATAAAAAATTATGCAGTTCCATGATATTCTCGAGATACCAGGGTGTAATACTCGACGGTAGATCAAAGTAAAGGTTGGACTGGTCACTGGTGTATTGATCCACAGAAGACAAGTGCTTAATCTTGCCCGTGAAATGGGATCAGAGAAGAACACATGGTCGGAAACATGATTGCAAAGGATAAATTCATCGATACCAAAGGATATTATTTCAAGGAAATAGTTATTATTATGAGAAGCTTCCATGATAGGATCTACATCGTGTCCATGGGCATGAACACAAAGGTTCAAGGTTGACTCCCACTTCTTCAATGCATAACCTTCCATTCACCTCTCATATTTCGAAAATGACATTAGTTGTTGAAAGTTTTTACCTGGTGCAATACCAGATAAGTATGACCCATGAAATCTTTCGGGTTCACACGGATTAGGGAAGGCGTAGGTTCAACCCATGAGGACTGAAGGAAATATGCCCTAGAGGCAATAATAAAGTTATTATTTATTTCCTTATATCATGATAAATGTTTATTATTCATGCTAGAATTGTATTAACCGGAAACATAATACATGTGTGAATACATAGACAAACAAAGTGTCACTAGTATGCCTCTACTTGACTAGCTCGTTAATCAAAGATGGTTATGTTTCCTAACCATGGACAAAAGAGTTGTTATTTGATTAACGAGATCACATCATTAGTTGAATGATCTGATTGACATGACCCATTCCATTAGCTTAGCACCCGATCGTTTAGTATGTTGCTATCACCCGTAGCGATGCTTAAGTCTGTCCGAATCATGTTAGCAATTGCCGCATTTTATGATTATGAAATTTGGCAGATGGATGTCAAAACTGCATTCCTGAATGGATTTCTGGAAGAAGAGTTGTATATGATGCAACCAGAAGGTTTTGTCGATCCAAAGGGAGCTAACAAAGTGTGCAAGCTCCAGCGATCCATTTATGGACTGGTGCAAGCCTCTCGGAGTTGGAATAAACGCTTTGATAGTGTGATCAAAGAATTTGGGTTTATACAGACTTTCGGAGAAGCCTGTATTTACAAGAAAGTGAGTGGGAGCTCTGTAGCATTTCTGATATTATATGTGGATGACATATTACTGATTGGAAATAATATAGAATTTCTGGATAGCATAAAGGGATACTTGAATAAGAGTTTTTCAATGAAAGACCTCGGTGAAGCTGCTTACATATTAGGCATAAAGATCTATAGAGATAGATCAAGACGCTTAATTGGACTTTCACAAAGCACATACCTTGACAAGATTTTGAAAAAGTTCAAAATGGATCAAGCAAAGAAAGGGTTCTTGCCTGTATTACAAGGTGTGAAGTTGAGTAAGACTCAATGCCCGACCACTGCAGAAGATAGAGAGAATATGAAAGATGTTCCCTATGCTTCAGCCATAGGCTCTATTATGTATGCAATGCTGTGTACCAGACCTGATGTGTGCCTTGCTATAAGTTTGGCAGGGAGGTAGCAAAGTAATCTAGGAGTGGATCACTGGACAGTGGTCAAGAACATCCTGAAGTACCTGAAAAGGACTAAGGATATGTTTCTCGTATATGAAGGTGACAAAGAGCTCATCGTAAAAGGTTACGTTGATGCAAGCTTTGACACTGATCCGGACGATTCTAAATCGCAAACCGGATACGTGTTTACATTAAACGGTGGAGCTGTCAGTTGGTGCAGTTCTAAACAAAGCGTCATAGCGGGATCTACATGTGAAGCGGAGTACATAGCTGCTTCGGAAGCAGCAAATGAAGGAGTCTGGATGAAGGAGTTCATATCCGATCTAGGTGTCATACCTAGTGCATCGGGTCCAATGAAAATCTTTTGTGACAATACTGGTGCAATTGCCCTGGCAAAGGAATCCAGATTTCACAAGAGAACCAAGCACATCAAGAGACGCTTCAATTCCATCCGGGATCTAGTCCAGGTGGGAGACATAGAGATTTGCAAGATACATACGGATCTGAATGTTGCAGACCCGTTGACTAAGCCTCTTCCACGAGCAAAACATGATCAGCACCAAGGCTCCATGGGTGTTAGAATCATTTGTAATCTAGATTATTAACTCTAGTGCAAGTGGGAGACGGAAGGAAATATGCCCTAGAGGCAATAATAAAGTTATTATTTATTTCCTTATATCATGATAAATGTTTATTATTCATGCTAGAATTGTATTAACCGGAAACATAATACATATGTGAATAAATAAACAAACAAAGTGTCACTAGTATGCCTCTACTTGACTAGCTCGTTAATCAAAGATGGTTATGTTTCCTAACCATGGACAAAAGAGTTGTTATTTGATTAACGAGATCACATCATTAGTTGAATGATCTGATTGACATGACCCATTCCATTAGCTTAGCACCCGATCGTTTAGTATGTTGCTATTGCTTTCTTCATGACTTATACATGTTCCTATGACTATGAGATTATGCAACTCCCGTTTGCCAGAGGAACACTTTGGGTGCTACCAAACGTCACAACGTAACTGGGTGATTATAAAGGAGCACTACAGGTGTCTCCAAAGGTAGATGTTGGGTTGGCGTATTTCGAGATTAGGATTTGTCACTCCGATTGTCGGAGAGGTATCTCTGGGCCCTCTCGGTAATGCACATCACATAAGCCTTGCAAGCATTGCAACTAATAAGTTAGTTGTGAGATGATGTATTACAGAACGAGTAAAGAGACTTGCCGGTAACGAGATTGAACTAGGTATTGGATACCGACGATCGAATCTCGGGCAAGTAACATACCGATGACAAAGAGAACAACGTATGTTGTTATGCGGTCTGACCGATAAAGATCTTCGTAGAATATGTAGGAGCCAATATGGGCATCCAGGTCCCGCTATTGGTTATTGACCAGAGATTTGTCTCAGTCATGTCTACATTGTTCTCGAACCGTAGGGTCCGCACGCTTAAAGTTACGATGACAGTTATTATGAGTTTATGCATTTTGATGTACCGAAGTTAGATCGGAGTCCCGGATGTGATCACGGACATGACGAGGAGTCTCGGAATGGTCGAGACATAAAGATTGATATATTGGATGACTACATTCGGACACCGAAAGGGTTCCGGGGAAGTTTCGGATAAAACCGGAGCACCGGGGGGTTACCGGAACCCCCCGGGGGGTTAATGGGACTCATGGGCCTAATGTGGAGAAGAGGAAGGGGCTGCCAGGGCAGGCCGCGCGCCCCCTCTCCCCCTAGTCCGAATTGGACAAGGAGGGAGGGGCGGCGCCCCCCCTTTCCTATTCTCCCTCCACCTCTCCTAGTTGGACAAGGAACGGGGAGGGGAGTCCTACTCCCGGTAGGAGTAGGACTCCTCCTGCGCGCCTCCTATGGCCAGCCGCACCCCCCCCCTTGGATCCTTTATATACGGAGGCAGGGGGCACCCTAGAACACACAAGTTGATCCCCGTGATCGTTCCTTAGCCGTGTGCGGTGCCCCCTGCCACCATATTCCACCTCGATCATATCGTTGTAGTGCTTAGGCGAAGCCCTGCGTCGGTAGAACATCATCATCGTCACCACGCCGTTGTGCTGACGGAACTCATCCCCGAAGCTTTGCTGGATCGGAGCCTGGGGAGCGTCATCGAGTTGTACGTGTGCTAAGAACTCGGAGGTGCCGGAGTAATGGTGCTTGGATCGGTCGGATCGGGAAGACGTACGACTACTTCCTCTACGTTGTGTCAACGCTTTTGTTGCGATCTACAAGGGTACGTAGATCATACTCTCCCCTCTCGTTGCTATGCATCACCATGATCTTGCGTGTGCGTAGGAAAATTTTGAAATTACTACGTTCCCCAACAGTGGCATCCGAGCCTAGGTTTTATGGTTGTGCTTTGCACATAGGTGGCTTGCGGGCGACAGTCTCTCCAACTTTAGTTGAACCGATTGTGGCTACGCCCGGTCCTTGCGAAGGTTAAAACGGCATCAACTTGACAAACTATCGTTGTGGTTTTGATGCGTAGGTGAGATTGGTTCTTACTTAAGCCCGTAGCAGCCACGTAAAACTTGCAACAACAAAGTAAAGGACGTCTAACTTGTTTTTGCAGGGCATGTTGTGATGTGATATGGTCAAGACATGATGCTAAATTTTATTGTATGAGATGATCATGTTTTGTAACCGAGTTATCGGCAACCGGAAGGAGCCATATGGTTGTCGCTTTATTGTATGCAATGCAATCGCGATGTAATGCTTTACTTTATCACTAAACGGTAGCGATAGTCATGGAAGCATAAGATTGCCGAGACGACAACGATGCTACGATGGAGATCAAGGTGTCGCGCCGGTGACGATGGTGATCACGACGGTGCTTCAGAGATGGAGATCACAAGCACAAGATGATGATGGCCATATCATATCACTTATATTGATTGCATGTGATGTTTATCTTTTATGCATCTTATCTTGCTTTGATTGACCGTAGCATTATAAGATGATCTCTCACTAAATTATCAAGAAGTATTCTCCCTGAGTATGCACCGTTGTGAAAGTTCTTCGTGCTGAGACACCACGTGATGATCGGGTGTGATAGGTTCTACGTTCAAATACAACGGGTGCAAAACAGTTGCACACGCGGAATACTCAGGTTATACTTGACGAGCCTAGCATATGCAGATATGGCCTCGGAACACGGAGACCGAAAGGTCGAGCGTGAATCATATAGTAGATATGATCAACATAGTAATGTTCACCAATGAAACTACTCCATCTCACGTGATGATCTGACATGGTTTAGTTGATTTGGATCACGTGATCACTTAGAAGATTAGAGGGATGTCTATCTAAGTGGGAGTTCTTAAGTAATATGATTAATTGAACTTAAATTTATCATGAACTTAGTCCCTGATAGTATCTTGCTTGTTTTATGTTGATTGTAGATAGATGGCTCGTGCTGTTGTTCCGTTGAATTTTAATGCGTTCCTTGAGAAAGCAAAGTTGAAAGATGATGGTAGCAATTACACGGACTGGGTCCATAACTTGAGGATTATCCTCATTGCTGCCCAGAAGAATTACGTCCTGGAAGCACCGCTGGGTGCCAGGCCTGCTGCTGGAGCAACACCAGATGTTATGAACGTTTGGCAGAGCAAAGCTGATGACTACTCGATAGTTCAGTGTGCCATGCTTTACGGCTTAGAATCGGGACTTCAACGACGTTTTGAACGTCATGGAGCATATGAGATGTTCCAGGAGTTGAAGTTAATATTTCAAGAAAATGCACGGATTGAGAGATATGAAGTCTCCAATAAGTTCTATAGCTGCAAGATGGAGGAGAACAGTTCTGTCAGTGAGCATATACTCAAAATGTCTGGGTATAATAATCACTTGATTCAATTGGGAGTTAATCTTCCAGATGATTGCGTCATTGACAGAATTCTCCAATCACTGCCACCAAGCTACAAGAGCTTCGTGATGAACTATAATATGCAAGGGATGAATAAGACTATTCCCGAGCTCTTCGCAATGCTAAAAGCTGTGGAGGTAGAAATCAAGAAGGAGCATCAAGTGTTGATGGTCAACAAGACCACTAGTTTCAAGAAAAAGGGCAAAGGGAAGAAGAAGGGGAACTTCAAGAAGAACGGCAAGCAAGTTGCTGCTCAAGAGAAGAAACCCAAGTCTGGACCTAAGCCTGAAACTGAGTGCTTCTACTGCAAGCAGACTGGTCACTGGAAGCGGAACTGCCCCAAGTATTTGGCGGATAAGAAGGATGGCAAGGTGAACAAAGGTATATGTGATATACATGTTATTGATGTGTACCTTACTAATGCTCACAGTAGCACCTGGGTATTTGATACTGGTTCTGTTGCTAATATTTGCAACTCGAAACAGGGACTACGGATTAAGCGAAGATTGGCTAAGGATGAGGTGACGATGCGCGTGGGAAACGGTTCCAAAGTCGATGTGATCGCGGTCAGCACGCTACCTCTACATCTACCTTCGGGATTAGTATTAGACCTAAATAATTGTTATTTGGTGCCAGCGTTGAGCATGAACATTATATCTGGATCTTGTTTAATGCGAGACGGTTATTCATTTAAATCAGAGAATAATGGTTGTTCTATTTATATGAGTAATATCTTTTATGGTCATGCACCCTTGCAGAGTGGTCTATTCTTATTGAATCTCGATAGTAGTAATACACATATTCATAGTGTTGAAGCCAAAAGATGCAGAGTTGATAATGAAAGTGCAACTTATTTGTGGCACTGTCGTTTAGGTCATATCGGTGTAAAGCGCATGAAGAAACTCCATACTGATGGACTTTTGGAACCACTTGATTATGAATCACTTGGTACTTGCGAACCGTGCCTCATGGGCAAGATGACTAAAACACAGTTCTCTGGTACGATGGAGAGAGCAACAAATTTGTTGGAAATCATACATACAGATGTATGTGGTCCGATGAATATTGAAGCTCGTGGCGGATATCGTTATTTTCTCACCTTCACAGATGACTTAAGCAGATATGGGTATATCTACTTAATGAAACATAAGTCTGAGACATTTGAAAAGTTCAATGAATTTCAGAGTGAAGTTGAAAATCATCGTAACAAGAAAATAAAGTTTCTACGATCTGATCATGGAGGAGAATATTTGAGTTACGAGTTTGGTGTACATTTGAAGCAATGTGGAATAGTTTCGCAACTCACGCCACCCGGAACACCACAGCGTAATGGTGTGTCCGAACGTCGTAATCGTACTTTACTAGATATGGTGCGATCTATGATGTCTCTTACTGATTTACCGCTATCGTTTTGGGGATACGCTCTAGAGACGGCCGCATTCACGTTAAATAGGACACCATCAAAATCCGTTGAGACGACGCCTTATGAACTATGGTTTGGCAAGAAACCAAAGTTGTCGTTTCTGAAAATTTGGGGCTGCGATGCTTATGTGAAAAAGCTTCAACCTGATAAGCTCGAACCCAAATCGGAGAAATGTGTCTTCATAGGATACCCAAAGGAGACTGTTGGGTACACCTTCTATCACAGATCCGAAGGCAAGACATTCGTTGCTAAGAATGGATCCTTTCTAGAGAAGGAGTTTCTCTCGAAAGAAGTGAGTGGGAGGAAAGTAGAACTTGACGAGGTAACTGTACCTGCTCCCTTATTGGAAAGTAGTACATCACAGAAAACTGTTTCAGTGACACCTACACCAGTTAGTGAGGAAGCTAATGATGATGATCACGAAACTTTAGATCAAGATACTACTGAACCTCGTAGATCAACCAGAGTGAGATCCGCGCCAGAGTGGTACAGTAATCCTGTTCTGGAAGTCATGCTACTAGATCATGATGAACCTACGAACTATGAAGAAGCGATGGTGAGCCCAGATTCCGCAAAATGGCTTGAAGCCATGAAATCTGAGATGGGATCCATGTATGAGAACAAAGTATGGACTTTGGTTGACTTGCCCGATGATCGGCAAGCAATTGAGAATAAATGGATCTTCAAGAAGAAGACTGACGCTGACGGTAATATTACTGTCTACAAAGCTCGACTTGTCGCAAAAGGTTTTCGGCAAGTTCAAGGGATTGACTACGATGAGACCTTCTCACCCGTAGCGATGCTTAAGTCTGTCCGAATCATGTTAGCAATTGCCGCATTTTATGATTATGAAATTTGGTAGATGGATGTCAAAACTGCATTCCTGAATGGATTTCTGGAAGAAGAGTTGTATATGATGCAACCAGAAGGTTTTGTCGATCCAAAGGGAGCTAACAAAGTGTGCAAGCTCCAGCGATCCATTTATGGACTGGTGCAAGCCTCTCGGAGTTGGAATAAACGCTTTGATAGTGTGATCAAAGCATTTGGGTTTATACAGACTTTCGGAGAAGCCTGTATTTACAAGAAAGTGAGTGGGAGCTCTGTAGCATTTCTGATATTATATGTGGATGACATATTACTGATTGGAAATAATATAGAATTTCTGGATAGCATAAAGGGATACTTGAATAAGAGTTTTTCAATGAAAGACCTCGGTGAAGCTGCTTACATATTAGGCATAAAGATCTATAGAGATAGATCAAGACGCTTAATTGGACTTTCACAAAGCACATACCTTGACAAGATTTTGAAAAAGTTCAAAATGGATCAAGCAAAGAAAGGGTTCTTGCCTGTATTACAAGGTGTGAAGTTGAGTAAGACTCAATGCCCGACCACTGCAGAAGATAGAGAGAATATGAAAGATGTTCCCTATGCTTCAGCCATAGGCTCTATTATGTATGCAATGCTGTGTACCAGACCTGATGTGTGCCTTGCTATAAGTTTGGCAGGGAGGTACTGTCGGTGTACTAGAGTAGGGGTACCCTAGTATCCCGAACTTGTGCACGGGCAGTCGCAGCATCCCGCGGCAAAGCTTGCCGGGTGACCGCCAGGATCCTCCATGGTTCCTTTGGAGCCATTCAAGGACAAAGTATCCAAACCAAGGCATGACAAGACCCCGGCAAGAGGAGCTTGCCGGGAAGGCCAACCAAGGCATCTCAAGACTCCGGCAAGAGGAGCTTGCTGGAAAGGCCAACCAAGGCATCTCAAGACTCCGGCAAGAGGAGCTTGCCGGGAAGGCCAACCAAGGCATCTCAAGGAACTTGCCGTGGCGCGCCACGCATCCCGGCAAGACCCGGTGAGCGACAAGCTCCCGGACGCGACAAGACGACGACCACGGCAAGGCGCTTGCCGCGGCAAGCCACTACTCTGTGCCCGCGCTCCAGCACATCCACCAACGTGTCGCTCTGGGACCCTTCCAGGCGTGCGTGGCGGGAGGCTGTGCAACCAGCGGTGCGCGGTGGCAAGCGGCGCTGACAAGATCGCCATCGTGGCGAGCGGTGGCGTCCCTGACGGTCCCTTTTGCACTGTTTAGGCGACACAGACGGGCATTTAATGCCCTTGTCCCCTGCCGTCAGGGTTAGGTATGATACACTGTAGCGGGTAGTTGTACCTACCGCAGCACCTTTCCATTTTTACCCTTGTCTACGCTGCCACCTGTCGGTGACCCCTTGAGCATATAAAAGGAGGCCCATGCGCAACGTAGAAGGGGTTAGCTAGTTCGGAGAACACTCACGCTCGGTCTCGTTATCTGCTGGTGTGTACTGTAACACTCCGCGCTCCCGAGCAAGAAATCAATACAAACCACAAAGCAGGAGTAGGGTTTTACGCATCTGTGCGGCCCGAACCTGGGTAAATCGCTCGCGTGTTTCGCCTCGATCCGCTCTTCGTGCGACCTCCGCCCCCGCCGAACCGAAAGGGACTCGGTCCGCCGGTCCCACAGGTGCTCGTGGATCAGTACCCCGGCAGGTACCAAAGTAATCCAGGAGTGGATCACTGGACAGCGGTCAAGAACATCCTGAAGTACCTGAAAAGGACTAAGGATATGTTTCTCGTATATGAAGGTGACAAAGAGCTCATCGTAAAAGGTTACGTTGATGCAAGCTTTGACACTGATCCGGACGATTCTAAATCGCAAACCGGATACGTGTTTACATTAAACGGTGGAGCTGTCAGTTGGTGCAGTTCTAAACAAAGCGTCGTAGCGGGATCTACATGTGAAGCGGAGTACATAGCTGCTTCGGAAGCAGCAAATGAAGGAGTCTGGATGAAGGAGTTCATATCCGATCTAGGTGTCATACCTAGTGCATCGGGTCCAATGAAAATCTTTTGTGACAATACTGGTGCAATTGCCCTGGCAAAGGAATCCAGATTTCACAAGAGAACCAAGCACATCAAGAGACGCTTCAATTCCATCCGGGATCTAGTCCAGGTGGGAGACATAGAGATTTGCAAGATACATACGGATCTGAATGTTGCAGACCCGTTGACTAAGCCTCTTCCACGAGCAAAACATGATCAGCACCAAGGCTCCATGGGTGTTAGAATCATTTGTAATCTAGATTATTAACTCTAGTGCAAGTGGGAGACGGAAGGAAATATGCCCTAGAGGCAATAATAAAGTTATTATTTATTTCCTTATATCATGATAAATGTTTATTATTCATGCTAGAATTGTATTAACCGGAAACATAATACATATGTGAATAAATAAACAAACAAAGTGTCACTAGTATGCCTCTACTTGACTAGCTCGTTAATCAAAGATGGTTATGTTTCCTAACCATGGACAAAAGAGTTGTTATTTGATTAACGAGATCACATCATTAGTTGAATGATCTGATTGACATGACCCATTCCATTAGCTTAGCACCCGATCGTTTAGTATGTTGCTATTGCTTTCTTCATGACTTATACATGTTCCTATGACTATGAGATTATGCAACTCCCGTTTGCCAGAGGAACACTTTGGGTGCTACCAAACGTCACAACGTAACTGGGTGATTATAAAGGAGCACTACAGGTGTCTCCAAAGGTAGATGTTGGGTTGGCGTATTTCGAGATTAGGATTTGTCACTCCGATTGTCGGAGAGGTATCTCTGGGCCCTCTCGGTAATGCACATCACATAAGCCTTGCAAGCATTGCAACTAATAAGTTAGTTGTGAGATGATGTATTACAGAACGAGTAAAGAGACTTGCCGGTAACGAGATTGAACTAGGTATTGGATACCGACGATCGAATCTCGGGCAAGTAACATACCGATGACAAAGGGAACAACGTATGTTGTTATGCGGTCTGACCGATAAAGATCTTCGTAGAATATGTAGGAGCCAATATGGGCATCCAGGTCCCGCTATTGGTTATTGACCGGAGATTTGTCTCAGTCATGTCTACATTGTTCTCGAATCGTAGGGTCCGCACGCTTAAAGTTACGATGACAGTTATTATGAGTTTATGCATTTTGATGTACCGAAGTTAGTTCGGAGTCCCGGATGTGATCACGGACATGACGAGGAGTCTCGGAATGGTCGAGACATAAAGATTGATATATTGGATGACTACATTCGGACACCGGAAGGGTTCCGGGGAAGTTTCGGATAAAACCGGAGCACCGGGGGGTTACCGAAACCCCCCGGGGGGTTAATGGGCCTCATGGGCCTAATGTGGAGAAGAGGAAGGGGCTGCCAGGGCAGGCCGCGCGCCCCCTCTCCCCCTAGTCCGAATTGGACAAGGAGGGAGGGGCGGTGCCCCCCCTTTCCTATTCTCCCTCCACCTCTCCTAGTTGGACAAGGAACGCGGAGGGGAGTCCTACCCCCGGTAGGAGTAGGACTCCTCCTGCGCGCCTCCTATGGCCAGCCGCACCCCCCCCCTTGGATCCTTTATATACGGAGGCAGGGGGCACCCTAGAACACACAAGTTGATCCCCGTGATCGTTCCTTAGCCGTGTGCGGTGCCCCCTGCCACCATATTCCACCTCGATCATATCGTTGTAGTGCTTAGGCGAAGCCCTGCGTCGGTAGAACATCATCATCATCACCACGTCGTTGTGCTGACAGAACTCATCCCCGAAGCTTTGCTGGATCGGAGCCCGGGGAGCGTCATCGAGCTGTAGTGTGCTAAGAACTCGGAGGTGCCGGAGTAACGGTGCTTGGATCGGTCGGATCGGGAAGATGTACGACTACTTCCTCTACGTTGTGTCAACGCTTCCGTTGCGATCTACAAGGGTACGTAGATCATACTCTCCCCTGTCGTTGCTATGCATCACCATGATCTTGCGTGTGCGTAGGAAAATTTTGAAATTACTACGTTCCCCAACAAGGGCATCTTAGGAACATATACAACAAACTTCGGAGTAAATAATACAAGCTCGAAAGTAGAGCATGGTTCACAAAGCAGAGGATACAATTTACCAAAGGCATTATATACCCGTGGGAAGGCTCACAAGGTTATTGAATATGAAGGACACTGTCGGATAAAATCCGGCAAAGGGTCTGGTGGTCCATAAGGGATCTGATGTGAGCACTGGTACTCAACCAGAGGAAGAAAGAATGCAAGGAGATCAGATTATAGAAACAACTAACTAACTCAAAGCTCAAATGCAAAGGAATTATGAATTCCAAGACAAGGGATCAGAAGCAATGCTCTGATTAGGGATGGATAAGTTGAATAGCCTTAATTAGGGGTACAATCAATGGCAATTTGATTGGTCGAGATCCAGCTCATGTTTAAAATGACGTCTAAGCCGGAAAGGATGAATTCTAGGATCTGGTTGAGGATTGCGAGCATTCGCAACTTATCGAATCAATGACCTCAAAATGATAGTGACAAAGGATGCCAATAAGATTATTGTACTCATGGGATTAACAATAATGCAAGCAGACAAGTATTTGTAGAGAAACAGCAGGCAGAGGATTACCGGGAGATCATATAGTATTCCAATGTATCTTTTGAATCATATGAACAACGAGGGAAGAACGGATACTCGATAAGTGCGAGGAATTATCCGTAAGGGTATTAATGCAGAAAAGGGCTGCAAAGCAGTGGGAACAAAGGATTCTCAGAACAATAGAGAGAATTTCGGGGTATCTTGTAATGACAAGATTAACTGGGAATAAAAGTATGAATGATAGGTGTAGGTATTCATCCATAGGGATATTTCGGTGGTAGGGAAGAGAACAATGGAGAGTATCTTCGGAATCCTTCGGTACAGCAGGCGATCATCTGTAACAAGGGGATCTCCGGGTGGATGTGATCACGAGACCCTAATGTCAGAGTTAGTAAATTCATTTAACCTGAATAGAAGAGAGATCAGAGTCCAAGAGTATAGACGAGCAATAAAAGATCCTAATACCACCCAATGGCAACGTGGGCCCATTAGCCTCACAACCAAGTTAGTAAAACAATTTTCATCGACTAGACTCAACTTCGGCCAAGGAGTGTGGAAGGGGGATTCCTACAGGCATTCGGCTCTGATACCAACTTGTGACGCCCCCGATTCAATCGTACACTGATCATACACGCAAACGTGTACTATCAAGATCAGGGACTCATGGGAAGATATCACAACACAACTCTAAAAAAATAAGTCATACAAGCATCATATTACAAGCCGGAGGGCCTCGAGGGCTCGAATACAAGAGCTCGATCATAGACGAGTCAGCGGGAGCAACAATATCTGAGTACAGACATAAGTTAAACAAGGTTCCATAAGATGGCTAGCACAAACTGGGATACAGATCGAAAGAGGCGCAGGCCTCCTGCCTGGGACCTCCTAACTACTCCTCGAAGCCGAACTCCATGTAGAATCATCCTCGGGATCCTCTGGCTCCTGGACTCCATCATATGATCGCAATAACCAGGAAAGGAGGGAAAAGAAGTAGCAAAGCAACCGTGAGTACTCATCCAAAGTACTCGCAAACAAGGATCTACACTACATATGCATTGGTATCAATGAAATGGGTAGTATCTGTGGACTGAACTGTAGAATGCCAGAATAAGAGGGGGATAGCTAGTCCTATTGAGGAATACGCTTCTGGCAGCCTCCGTCTTGAAGCAGTGGAAGAGAGTAGATGGTAAGTTAACCAAGTATCACCGCATAGCATAATCCTACCTAGCGATCCTCTCCTCGTTTCCCTATGAGAGAGCAGTCACTAGGTTGTATCTGGCACTTGAAATGGTGTGTTTTATTAAGTATCCGGTTCTAGTTGTCATAAGGTCAAGGTACAACTCCGGGTCGTCCTTTTACCGAGGGACACGGCTATTAGAATAGATAAACTTCCCTGCAGGGGTGCACCACATTTCCCAACATGCTCTATCCCCTTTGGCCGAACACACTTTCCTAGGTCATGCCCGGCCTCGGAAGATCAACACGTCGCATCCCTACCTAGGCACAACAGAGAGGTCAGCACGCCGGTCTAAATCCTATGGCGCAGGGGTCTGGGCCCATCGCCCATTGCACACATGCACGTTGCGTGGGCGGCCGGTGAGCAGACCTAGCAACCTCCATTACAAAGGAAGTTGTGTTACGCGGTCCAACCCGGCGCGCACTGCTCAGTCGCTGACGTCAACAAGGCTTTGGCTGATACCACGACGTCGAGTGCCCATAACTGTTCCCGCGTAGTTGGTTAGTGCATATAAGCCAGTGGCCAGACTCAGATCAAATACTAAGATCTCGTTAAGCGTGTTATTTTGAAGTAAACGCGGACGCCGACTAGGGCTAGGCCCACCTCTCTCCTAGGTGGTCTCAACCTGCCCTGTCGCTCCGCCATAAAGTAAGCATCAGGGGGAACCAGACCCATCACTACCTGGATGGAACCACCTGCCCCTTCAGCCCCCACATCGAAATCACTTGTGGGGTACTCCACAAGCCGACCCAACTTTAGTCACCACGTGTATCACACATTATGTATAAGTATAAACCCATGAGCACCTCCCGAGTGATCACGGCCCGGTAGTATAGCATGGCAGACGGACAAGAATGTAGGGCCACTAATGGAATACTAGCATCCTATACTAAGCATTTAGGATTGCAGGTAAAGGTAACAACGGTAGTAGCAAAGACAGGCTATGCATAAGAATAGGATTAACCGAAAGCAGTAACATGCTACACTACTCTAATGCAAGCAGTAGAGAGAAGGAATAGGCGATGTCGGGTTGATCAAGGGAGGGACTTGCCCGGTTGCTCTGGCAACAAGGGTTCATCGTCGATGTAGTCGATCATAGGGGTACCGAAAGCAGTCTCGGGGTCTACTGGAAAGAAGTAACGGAGGGGAACACAATAAATAACAGAGCAATCAAAGCATTACAAGGCATAACATGGCAATACGTGGTGCTAGAGGTGACCTAACGCAGCACTAGGTGATATCGGCAAAAAGGGGGGAAACATCCGGGAAGGTATCCCCGGTGTTTCATGTTTTCGGACAGATGAACCGGAGGGGGAAAGTTGCGTGTTTGCTATGCTAGGGATGTGTGGCGGACGAACGGGCTACGTATCCGGATTCGTCTCGTCGTTCTGAGCAACTTTCTTGTACAAAGTTTTTTTCATCAGAGTTACGGATTATTTTATATTAAAACTTGAAGATTTAAATTGATTTCTAATTTCTGGATTTAATTTAATTTGAAATTAAATTTGCACTTAAATGCTATGGGTACACAGGAAGTGTACCCAGGGTGTGTCTAAGGGGCTGACAGGTGGGGTCCTGGTCAAATGTCCAGTCAGCGTTTGACCGGACCGTAGACTGGTCAAAAGGGCCCATGGGACCCACCTGTCATTGACTGGGTTATCCTAGTCAGCGGTTTGACTGGTCAATGGGACCAGTGGGACCCATGTGTCATTGATACATGTTTTACTAAACAATATTTGACTAACTAATCTGGTTGATTAGGTTATTAAGCAGATTAATAAAGTTAACTAATTAACTTACTAATTAATTAATTAATTTAACAATTATTATTTAATTAACCTTTTTTTGTTTTATTTCTGGGCGTGGGCCCCATCTGTCATAGGCATAGGGGGGAGGCCCAGCGGTCATAGGCCCGAGGCCACAGCGGGGGCGGGCGCAGGCGTCGGGCATTGCCCGAACGGGCGCTGGCCCGCGGGGGCGCACCTGACAGGGCACACGGGCGACCTAGGCAGCGACGAGCTGGGGCGCACGCTCGCCGGAGGCGGCGACTGGTGCGGCAGCAGGGGGTCTGTGGAGCGGCCGTGGCGGAGCAGTGGAGTGCAGGGGACGGCATGGGCGCGGGCGGAGGACGCTAGGGCGCTAGGATGGTGCGGAGCAGCGGCGGGGACCCAGTCCGGCGACGAGCATGCACAGGAGAGTAGAGGGAAACTGGGGGGGTCCTAACAATCGTTGGTGAGAAGGGGACGTCGTGGCTCCAGGTAGTCCGGCGGGGAGGCGGTCGGGGAGGTCCGGCGAAGCGGCACCGGCGACAGGGTTGGAGCGGGAGGCAACCGGCGGAGGTATCCAAGGAAGAAGGTCGAGGGCGACGGTGTTGAGCCCCCCCCCCCCCCCCCCTGACTCGGTCTAGTGCGGTGATGAGGCGGCCGGAATGGGCGACGGCCGGCGAGCGTGAGGCTGCGAACCTGGCCCCGGTGCGGCCAAGCGTGCGGGCAAGGAGGCAAGGGCGCGCGAGGCGAGGGCGAACCGCGAGATGGCGGCTGGTCTCCGGCAAGGGCGGCCGTCCAGAGGTGCGGCGGAGGAGGTTGGCGAGGTCGCCGGCAAGAGGGAGGAGGCGCACGGGGCGATGACTGCGAGCGGCAGCGGCGGCACCAGGGCGCGGGTGAGAAGCGCCTAGATCGGGTCAGGGAGAGGGAGGAGTTCGGGGAAAGTGGGGTGGGGGTTAGGGTTCCTGTTAGGGTGAAGGTGTATGTAGGATCGTGGCTGAGCCGGCCTGGTCGGCGGCCAGCTGGGCCGGTGGGCCAGTGGAAGGGGGGTCTGCTTTCTTTTTTTTATCGTTTTCTTATTTTCTTTTACTGTTTTCTTTTAATTTACAATTTACTTTAGCTCTATTAAAATATATAATTAGTACCTAAGTTAGTGTTGTAAATTAACCCTCTGCCATAAAAAGTCTGACTACCAAATGAAATAGTTTAATATTTTATAACTTATAAAAGTATTTAATGAATTGTTTTAGCGATGTTTTACTTATTATAGTGCATTTGAATATTGTATAAAAATATGGTTTCTCCACCATAATTACCTATGAATTATTTGTCACAATCCGAAGATTTTAGTTTTAATATTTGAAAACTTTTGTGGTTTGCCTTTAACTCAAATTTGAATTTGAATCGTTTTAAACTAACGTAACATTAACAACAGTAACCGCGATGATGTGACATAATTAACAGGGAATTACTGTAGCTTAAATATCCGAGCGTCACAGCTAGATCATGTTCAACGGAGAGTGTTTTAGTAAAAGCTAGTTTTGGTAAAAGCACGTTTGTTTGAAAGCACGTTGTCTTTCCACATCGGTCAAATGGCATACTACGTACTTTAAAAGAATTAAAACTTAAACATTTCTTAAATTTGGGAGTAATAATTAAACAAATGAACATATACATACATGCTACAATGGCTGTTTGGAGACACATACACATACACTAGACTACATGCATGAATCTATCACAAAGAAATCAGCAGAAATGACATGTGCGCACAACACGCGTACAAGCATAGCTTGCACAAATCGATTTGAGATTTGCACATGCATCCACATGGGTACTTACTACGTTCCTTCACACAAAACAAATATACACATGCAAAACCGTTGAAGAACTTGAGTAGTACAAAGTTTCTAAAAAAAAACTTGGTCCAATACAAAGTACAAACTACAGATCTACAGGGAACAACTAATACCAAATTTCGTGATTTATACTGTCAGTAGTGGCGGTGTAGTAGTGGCTGGCTCCGCTTGTTTAGAGGATGAGGTTATGATTTCGATCCTTCCTATTTTTCTTATTTTCCGAGGATTTTTACCTGACGCATGCTCAGATAGCAAGTGGCCTCACGCCTGATGGGCCAGCCCAGTTAAGCACCGTATCCCCACTCGGTACTTTAGTTAAGGCTTTCTGCGCCACGGAAGATGACTGGAAACATGCTTTGATTGATTGCATTATGGCGGTGGAGCGTGTGGTCTCTCTGCTCGAAGGTAATTGTGGAAGCTATGGTTGATAATCTGACAATGGATGCAAAAAACTGGTTATTTACTATGCATGAGACATTGTCACACGAGCAGTTCACCCGAATGGTGGTGACCTTATGGACAGTGGCGGAGCTTCATGGGGGCCAACCTGGGCGGTGGCCCCCCCAGCTCACAGGAAAATACATGTATATATCTTAGTTTTAGGCCTATTTTTGCACCAAAAATCAGCCTATAGTGAATTTGTTTGCCCCCCCAGCCAGTGGCCCCCCCATGATTCTTGCCCAAGCTCCACCACTGTTTATGGACCATTTGGCGATCAAGGAGGAAAGCCATTCATGAAGATATTTTTGAAAGCCCTTTTGCAACTCATTCTTTTGTCAACTTTTTCTCAGAGATCTATAGATAGTTGAAAGGCAAACTCCGACGCAGCCACAAAGGCCCAAAGCCCGACCAACGGCTTGGTTGGCACCTCCGGAGGGTCTTGCGAAGGTTAATGTTGATGCAGCGGTCTCTGTAGAAGGAAGTTTCGGAGCTGTGGAGGCAGTCTGTCGGGATCAGAGAGAAAAATTTCTTGAGGCTTCAGTTGTCACTTTCAGACACATAATTGATCCTAACACGCTGGAAGCATTGGGAGTACGTGAAGGGCAATCTTTAGCTGACGATCTTTACGGAACCGGATTCATATTGCTTCAGATAGCAAGATGGTGATGAATGACATCAAGGTGAACTCGGCAGCAGGGTATGGAGCCATTCTACATGAAATAAAAGACTGATCTAGGAATTTCTTTTGCTGTAATATATTTCATGAGTTTAGTACCTCGAATTTTGAGGCTCACACTCTCGCTAGGCATGCTTTAGGACTCTGTTTTGGTCGTCATGTTTGGTTAGGCCGACCGGGGGAGCTTCCCTTTCCTGTAAACATTTTGGAGATTGAATAAAGCTAAGCGATATTGTCTCAAAAAAAAGTTTCTCCAAAAAAAAAGAGGTGATGTACTTTAAAAATGACCATCGTGCCCTCTATTATGAAAATGTACGGGGTAATCTCAATCGTTAATGTGTTTATGAGGGTCTAGCGAAGTTGATTCGATAGCTAATTAAAACGATAAAAAGTTTCCCTCGCTTTATATTATAAAGCAATGATCGATAGCCAATTAAAATGCTCGGGAGCTTGCTAGAATCCCATGATTTGCTTGTAAAATTTCACGGAGCTGAAGGTGTTTCATTGCCAAATGTAGGACCAAGAGGAGATAATATATACATTGGCCTCTGATTATCGTGAATGAAATTAGTTTATTACTATTGTTTTTGAAAATTTAATCTGGGCATCATATACATCCATAAAATGGTAACTGAACCCACCGACGGATGAGCAAAGTACAATCTACCTATTTGAGTATTTGATTTGAATCGCAGTTCTAGAGATAAGCACCCAGTTTAGAAATTAGAACAGGATCATTTCCATTAAATTTTGAGTTTTACTCAAATCACACAAATACAGCTTCAAATTTTGCACCACCCACAATCACAAGCACAGCATATGGCTAATATCAACACATGAAAAGAAAAACGCACGCGCGCATATCCAAACTGCCACACTAATCCGTCTTCCCGATCAGAAGTTCAGAACCCCACGGCCATGGCGCTGACAAGCACCGCAGCTCCAATGGCCACGAGATGGGCGGCCCCACGGCTGCTCTTGTAGGCTCCACTGTCGTAGGGGCTGTTGTCCACCAGCGGCTGGCTGCCGAACCCTGCCACTCCCGCGACACCGCCGGCCGCCGTCGCCGCTTCACCATGTCCTGCAACGTCCCCGACACCACCGAAGGCTCCTGCGCCGGCGCCCGGTGCGATCCCGTAGCCGTCGCCGAAGGGCCCTGCCCCCGCGGCAACACCTCCTACCGTTGGCGCAATGCCGTAGCCGTCGCCCAAGCCACCTGCCCCCGGGCCAACTCCTCCGGCGCCTCCTACCGCCGGTGCAATGCCGTAGCCGTCGCCCAAACCACCTGCCCCTGGGGCAACAGCTCCGACTCCTCCTGCCGCCGGTGCAATGCCGTAGCCGTCACCCAAGCCACCTGTTCCGGCCCCTGGAACAACTCCGTCCCCGAGCTCCGCCGCCTGCGGCAGCTCCGCCGCGTGGCCGTTGCCGCCCTGCACCTGGCCGAAGGGCAGGTTGCTGCTGTGCGCGCCGATGGGCTCGGCGAAGGACGGCAGCGCGGCCGCAAGGCCCGGTGACCCCGGCGCGCCGCAGTGCTGCGCGTGGCGCGGCTCGTCGCTGGCCCGCCACGCGAGCTCACCGTCCTTGTCGCGGACGCGCATGTCGCCGTCGTCCACGAGCTCGAGCGTCTGCAGGAAGTTGGTCCCGTCGGTGTTGGTCTCGCCGTGCCACACCTCCTCGCTGCCGTCGAACACCTCCAGCCCGTGCCACGAGAAGAGCAGGGTGCACGTGTTCACCGTGCTCACCGGCCGGCACTCCGACTCCCATGCGCTCGCGCCCCCGGCAGCGCCGCCTCCTTCACCGCCCTCGGCCGCTTTGCCGCCACCGGCCATCACCTCGACGTAGCAAAAGTCAGCGCCGAGCCCGCCGGCGCCCGGCGCGGTGTGGGTGCGCACGAAGTAAGCCGCGTACTTGCCGGACGGAGACGTGAGGAACAGAACGGGCGGGCCGGCATGCCCGCCCGGCGGGATGCTAGCCAGGATCTGCTGCTTGGACACGCGCTCGATCGTGCCGGCCGGCACCGTGGCTGCGGCGAGGGAGCAGGAGAGGAGTAGGAAGACGGCTATGGAAGGCAGGAGCTCCATGGCTGGCTAGCTCAAGCAGCTTCTCGTACTTCTCACTTGGGTGCTTGCTGCTGCTCTGTGGTTCTTGTGGTTGTGGTTGTGCATGGTGTAGCATGACGAGCTGCGTACATATAGTTGGGGTGGTGATGGAGTAGGAGATGGCGAGTGGTTAGAGGAGCTGGATGGAGTTGGTACATCACCCGTTCCAATACATGCACGAGTAGGGGAGTGGTGAGGCAGCTGGGTTGAATAGTTGGGGCATGGGAGCCAAAAAGGGAATTCCGCCACAAAGCATCTGGCTCCACTTTTTGTTGTGCCCTACGAGTGGTTAGAACATCTAGAGCCGCCCCAAACCTGCCTACCCGGGGGCCCGTCCGGTCCCTAGTCACAAAAATATGACTCAGACAGGCGTCTCAAACGAGTATCAAACGCCCGGCTGATTGGTTAGATATGGGGTGTCCGGGCACAGGCTGGACCGTCACATAGGACTAACGATAAGGTCTGATGCAAAAAACGCCCGGAAACCTCGCGGTCCGACAGACGCTTCCTCCGTCGTCGTAGTGTGAACGTCGGGTGGCGTCATTCCGGCTCGCTGGCCGAGGCCAAATTTGGCTATTTAAACCGGCCGGCGTCCCCAACCCTAGCTCATCCACCTCCTCCTTCTTTGCGCTGCCACCCATATCCGTCCGTCTCCTCTCCCCCGCTCTCCCATGCTCTCCGGCATCGCCATGGTCCGGCGCAAGATCACGACATATGCTATGCTGACGCCAGAGCGCTGGCAGACAACGGAGGAGATCCAGATGAGGCGTGCCGCCCGCACTGCTGTTGGTCTGCCTCCGAACTCATCGGAGCCAGAGGAGGAGGAGGGAGAGCAACTGCAGGAACCGATGGGAGTGCGGATCCGGAGGCGGAGCAGCTTGCTCCTGGGTTCACCATGGGGTAGGCGGAGGCGGAGTACGCCATTGCCCAAGTCACGGAGATGGCGGAGCAGTAGGCCATCCTGGAGTCTATCCAGGATGAGGCTTATGAGGAGGACAACCGGCGGTTCTTCCGGCAGGAGCAGGCAGCGTCCGACGTGCTCTTTGTCGAACTCGATGCAGTTGTGTTAATTTACGGAGTGTTCGGTCTCTGCCCGCGCATTCGCGGGTGTTTGAGGAGTCATATTTATTATATGCGGCTGTAGATGCTCTTAGTGTGATTCCTGATTGGGTCAGACTTTAGATGGAGTGAATGTTGTATTTTTTTTTCTTTTTGAAAAGACACGGATATAATCCATCCGATCTAAAATAAGTGTTCCAGCTTACTAGGGAGTGAATGTTGTACTTTCTTTTCTTTTTAAATAGACAAGGATCTACTCCCTCTGATTTAAAATACGTGTCACAATATTGAACTGGAGTTAGTTCAAAAACCGTGACACTTATTATGGATCAGAAGCCGTATTATAAAAGTTCATTTAAAATACACAACACTTCAAACATAATAAAAATTACATCCAGCTCCCTAAACCATCGAATGACCACCACAACCATGAGCACGAGCTCACAGAAGTGTCGCGGTCGTCGCTCCCATACCAGAGTCAGACTGACCTTGCTAATGACACAATGAAGTTTTTGTGCACGTGCCCGTATGAAACTAACACCCTAGAGTCGCAGTCATCGTCATTGAACCCTTTAATTGATCTAAAGTGCCTAACACTAGATCTCGCCATTGCGCGTACGAGCTAAACCTAACCTCAACGCTCTAAGGGGATGACATGAATTTGTGCTTCGTCGACTCCATCACGACAGACGAATCCAAGGAGGATCAAAACCTAGAAGACCAACTCGAAGACCAAATGCCAGCATTTGCCCAAGCACTGCCGATACGAGGACTAAAAAACCCTAAGCTAAACCACTAGCCGGATCCAAGACACCAAGGTTCCCCTCCCTGCCACTAAGCCATGGGCTGGCCGATGGGACTTGAAGGGAAGGAGAACTTTGTGCCAGCACCTACACGTGTATATGAAAAGAAAAGATGTGAGTGGATTATGTAAGGTGTTAGTTTTTTTGAGAAAGCCATTTTTATGTTAGATTAAGCTTATAGCTATATATCAACATCTACTATCAAATGAATGAAATATGATGACTATCAAATGAATGAAATATGATGACTATCAAATTAATGAAATTTGATGATATATTTCATAATGAATCTAACTATCAATTTTTTAGCATTTCTCAAGTTTAAGGATAGTGCGTATAAGTAAGTTCTGTAGGTATGCAATATAGGGTGAGAACGACCTATATGGCAAGCAAACTAATATACCAGCTAAACAAAAGGCAATACCAATACGCTAGCTCTCCCGCGAGGCAGATCCCTGCCGCAGGCACTAGCCGCGGTGGTGGCGGCGCGCAACGCCAAAAGGGCTAGGGAAGGAGGGTTGCACGCGAATCTCCCATGAGACGGCTGGGGCGCCTCGCGCGACAGCCACGACGACTTCCCGGCTGTGCGGCGGCAGCTGGCATACCCATGGCTAGCGAGGTGCTCCGGTGGGATCCTCCGCTGTGCGATGGGCGGCGTCGGTGGCCGTGCATCTGGTGTCCCGGCCAGATCCGTCGTGGTTCGGCTTTGGTCGGACGACGGCGCGTGATGGGGCTGGGATGAGGCAGGCGAAGGTCCTCAACCGGCTTTCCGACGACACCGTACATCTACATGGCGAGGATGTGCGCGGATCCAGTCCGCAGCGAGATCGTGGTGGCGCTACTTCCGGTGAAAATCGTGCTGATTTCGGTAATGGCTGATGATGACGGCGTCTCCGACGCCATTCCCCTGTTGAGGCATCATCGTTGCAAGTTGCGTCAACATGATCGAGATGTTCCGGGGGAAACCCTAGATCTGGGTCTACTAGATCGGACGATGACGGCGGCTTCGATGTCGTTCTCCCTCCTGGAGGCATTGTTTTGGAGCAGGAGCTGGTTGGAGGGGACACGAGGAGGAGCGGTGTTACATCTACCGCAAGGCCGACGACGGATCCCGGTGGCATGGCGCTGCGGAGTTTCGGCGACGGACGCGTGTGGATGGATACATGCAGGTTGGTGGCGTTGTCTGACACTGTGGTGGCGTCACGGCAGGCCTGTCAAGGTCGGTGCGTCATTACCTGCTCTAGAGATGGATCGGTGGAAGACGGGGACGGCAGCCTCTGAAAGTGCGCAAGATCGGTATGACCTAGTCCTGGTATTTGTGAATAATTAACAATGACTGCATGCATCGTCCAGATACAGAGACCGGGGGTATATCCTCATTTTCTTAAAAAAAAAGGCAATACGCTATGTGGCTAGCGTAACAAATAGAGGTCCAAAAATTAAACACACAAGTTGGAGACGAAGATCTATCGTGTACTCTTGGGGGATTGTTAATCTCCAACGAAGAAGTGCAAAAGTCAAAGCTTCCAAACGCTATTAAGTGTGTGTAGGGCGTGTGCAAGGCCGGGCCGGCAAAATCTGAGGCCCTGTGCGAAATTAAAAAATAGAGTCCTATTTCATAAAAAATAAACTAACGAGCAATTATAATGTATATATACCCCTCAAAAAAATTATAATGTATATATATATATATATCACAAAAAAATTAATGTATACAATGTAATGCCTTATATAATAATTCAACATAGAAAAAATTCATACCTGTCCCACTCCTGTTTGCTAATTATTTGAGCATCCTTGTTCTTTTAGTATTCTTTGAAATGAAATCTTCAATGATACCCTCGTATTACTTGAGATATGAAACGAGGAACGCAATGGCGGCACCGTGGCAGCGGCCTGTCGCTTAGTCCGAATTCCGATGGATCTAACGACCATGGAGTCAAGGACCGAGCCAGAGCCACCGAGGGACGAGGCGAGACGAGGAGTCGACATCAAGCAGGCGTCGAGGCACGAGGGCTCCACCGACGAGCGGACGAGACGTTCTTTTCCTGTAGCGTAGCCACGATCCCGATCCCTAAGCGATCTAGTTTTTTTTTATAGCGTAGCGATGGCCTCGTCGCCTGAACCGTCGTAGTAGGAGTCCAGGATCGCGCTCGATGGCCTGGTCGCTCTCGCTCGATGGCCCTTGTCGCTCGATGCTTGGCCCAGTAGCGCTAACTATTACCACACCTATATAAAAAAAATATGCCCCCCCCCCCCTGAATTTGGGCCCTGCGCGGGCCGCACCTTTTGTACCACTATGGGCCCGGCCCTAGGCGTGTGGAGGTGTGTTTCAATGAATCCGTGAGACTCGATCAGTATTGATCATCTATGGATCTTCTTGGATCTAATTATCATTCGTGTGTCTATAGATTGAATCCTTTCGATCTTCATTGGTGCATGTTGTTGTTCCGGCGTGCTGGTCATGTGAGACCTTAGTACAACGACTCTATGATTGTCTATTGTAACAATTTTTACCCAGTTCGGATGAAGGACGGATGACAATGGCGACACACCATCAGCTTGCTATAGTGCTTGTAGTCTGCGCTAGACGGTCTACAGATCTAGCTGTAATTTTATTATTTTTGGTGTTCCTTTCACGGCGGTATCATGTGAAGAAATCAAAAGTTTTCTGAAAGAAAACACGTGCAACTAAAACTGAGTTTAAAAGTAGTCCATAATAAATATGTTTGTTTTTAAAAAAGACTAGCACAAATGTCCATGCATTGCAACGGGAGAAAAGTTGATGTGTATTCGATTATGTGCAAAACACATCAGTTGTTCATAAAAATTGTGCATGCAAAATATCCCTTGTTTTGCAATGGACATTATAAAAAAGTTGAGAGTTTGTGTGGTACTCGATAGTTTACCTCGTCGTGCATAGTCCGCTTCTACTTCCCTTATCTTCACTTTGGTGTGAAACTGCTGGCATGCAATGCCGGTCCTTAAAAAAATAGAAAATGATACAATTTGAATATACATGTGACATTGTCTTATAAAGTTTTCACCTGATTATCAATCAAATATATGCCACTTTCATATATTGCACAAGCAATTGAGGAAATTTATATTACTGGGTTTGGACCAAATCTACTACCTTTGCTTTCCAAGAAAATAACTTCTTCGAAATGCATAATTACGGCTCACATGATGCTCAATGTGAGCAAATCTTTTTATAAATCTATGCAAAACCAAATCACTAAAGTTACTTATCAAGATGTACAATGCAATTTCAAAGTGAGAAATGAAATATAATTTGTACAGAATGGGCGCTAGCATTATGAACTTATAATCATGGAAACGACTCGGTCATCAGATTATAAGTTCATTCCATACCGAACCAGACCGTGCACATTCTTATTATGAGAAGGGGTCATTTGAGCCTATGAAAACACGATACTATGTTTAAATAGAAATCCCTACGTCGTTACATTCTAATTAGGATTAGCAATAGGTGTAATGAGGCCTCCTTTTGACATTGGGTACCATATGCACCTCTTTGGGCTTCTATTGAATCAACAAATTGGAAACAATTTTTTGGTTTCTACGAAACTGGGTTCCTTCTATGTCTTGCATATTCCATAACCGGGGTCTAGCTATCTGCGTATTTGTCTCTTAGTGAACAAATGGAACTGATATAGCACCATCCTTTTTAGGCCCTGATTACCCGCGCACATTATTGGTAGAAGTGTTCTAGCAAAAGAGCCCGTTTGTTGCAACGGGCATAAAATAAATTTCAAAGTTCGCGTGATATTGGAAAGTACTAAGCTATATCTCTCTATCCGTTATATATATTCTTCCTCGTCTTATCATGAATTCATTTTCATACTTGCCCACTTTGAAGATAAGATGACCGGTTAGACAATAAAGTGTTTACATTGATTGGCGCTCTTTTGTTCATATGGTGTGGTCAGCAATAGGAGCACACCGACCGCGCCAACGCAACCACTTTCCTCGACGCCATCGTCAGGGCTCATGGAGGACCAGGATTGAGGCACCCAGAAGAAATATCGTTTCTAATCAATCCCAAGAGATATTTCTTGAAGAACCATGATCAGCTAGTCCACAATAGAGCCCTGAATATCATTTTCCTTTAATAAATATTTCTTTCTAATATTTCCGTCACGTGTATTTTAATTACTGTAAACACTAATGCATTCATTAACATTAAACCATGGTTCTTTAGTGTTAAAAAACAACAATGGTCCTACAAAAAAATACTCTCTCCATTCTACAATGTAGTGCTTTCTCTATCCACGTGCTTCAACTTTGACCGTAAATTTAACTACCAAGACCGATTGCGGCGGGAGCAAAAGTTATATCAGTGAATTCGTATTCGAAAGAAGTTTTCAATTATATAATTTTTTTCTCCCGCTGCAATTGGTCTCGTTGGTTGAATTTATGGTCAAAGTTGGACCTCGGAAAGCGTGGGGACACTATATTTTAGAATGGAGGGAGTAGCAGCCAACTAATAGTACTCCTCAATCCAAAAAAAGAGAAGAAATTGTAGAACGACACCAGCAGCTTCTAATCGGTGCGGCCATCTTTGATTAAAAAAAGCAGCATCTAATCTAGCCCAGCCCAGCGAGCAGTGCGTCCTTATCTCCTCGCTCCACAAGCTCGCCATCGCTCGGCCTTTTATCCCTCCAGTGCCGCCTACGACCTGGCTCCACCTTGGCCTCGCCGCCCGCGCCCTCACCTTCAATCTCCCCTCCCTTGCTCATTGTCTCCCAGCGGGGGACCGGCGAGGTGAGTGTGCTCCGCCGTCGCGCCTCTCTCCCACTCCCTTTGATCTTGTCTCTCTGATCCCCCCTCTCCCCTCTCTCTCTCTCTCTCTCTCTTCTCCGCGCCCTGCCAGAGCGCCCCATGGATGTCCGCAGAACCGTCCTACTCCACCAGTCCCGCCTCATGCCGTTGTTGTACTTCTGAGTTTTGACCCTCGCTGCTGGTCCCCTCATGCCGCTGTTGATTTCTTTTTTCCTTTCCTGATTTTCGATGCCTCTTCTTCAGGGTCATTGGTTGATTCCTTTTTCCCTTCCTTCGTTCCCTTTCCGATTTCATGGCTGCTTGTTGATTATCTTGGTCATAGGTATATAAACCGGCGAGATTAGATGTAAGGGAGCAATGTGGGATTATTTTGACCGTAGAAAGGACCCTCTTCTAGCGCAAGTGTGGGCTAGCACAAATTGATGGCGGCGCAAGTGACGGGCCGGGAAGTTGCGCAGGGATGGGCCAGGCTAAAGCAGCCCCAATGCAGTGAGCGTGGACGTGCTACATAGGGAGGCAAAAACGAACCGTTCCTTTAGTACCACATCGAGCGTAACGTACAGGGCGAACCATACGGACGGGCGTTTGACGGTGAGACAAAAAACGGACGAAACTACAAGGGCCTTTTTGCAAAACGTGCGTGACGGTGAACCCGGAGACTCAATCCGTGCTTTATTATTACTAGCACAAATGCCCGTGCGTTGCAACGGAAAAAAAATATCACACGCTTTTTCTCGTTTATTATAACTCGTATTATATATTACTCCTATATAAGTATACATTTTTTCGCCTCTTATGTTTCTCTTTCTCCTATTTTTTAGCACAAAGCTCTTCCATGAATCTGCACAGTACTGGTAGCTAGCACCTATTTATAATAGGTTTCTGTCAAGCATAGGTAACAGTTCTTGCATATATGTTTATGATTGGCTGCAAACTGGAACATTTTGCAGTCACATATTTGGCTTTGTCTCTATTTGTTCATAGGCTCAAACGTACAGGTTCATAAATGATCTCTAAAGATCTCACATGCAGGTCTATATCCAATTTCTAACGACGGGGAGTACATCGGTAGTCCTTCATCCCAAATTATCGAACATATATAAAGTCTGTCAAGAGAGAGCTAAAACAATTGCACAGGCCCTACAGTTTTTCTTTATAGTTGGCAGGTGCGGCAACAGTTGATGGATGTCATTGCCTGTTTCCATACTTGCATGGAAGGGTGTACACAAAACTAAAAAAAGATGAAGGATTGGTAAATAAACTTGGAAGGTTACATGCTAGGTAATAAAGCTCATCAATCATGAATAAAGCAAGTCAGCAAGCCTAAAAATAAGATTGACTCAAGTACAGGAACACGATGTTGAACATATATTGGTGGACGCCTTATTCGTGGAGCATTTCTTCGATTACCCCAGAGACGAAATTACATAGTGTCACAAATTCAATTTCAATCTCTACATGCTTAGTCAACAGAGCCTTATACTGGTTGAAAGCAACATCCAGCCATGACTTCATATATTTCCATTCAAGCGTGTATCATTGCAGCCCCACGGATAACCTCAAGGCTGATGCTTCGCTTATATCAAAGGCCGGGCAATTTCATGCCATAACTTATCAAGTAGCTTTGTATTCCATAGAGTGCCACCAGCCCTACTGGTAGAACAGATGTTAGATGAGAAGAGTGTCCCATCCTCATTTTGCCATGAGAATGAGTCATTCCTATAAACGTGAAATCTGTAAAAAAAAATCCAATGAACTAAAAATATGAGAAACGCCGTAAAAAAATATATGAGAAAAGAGCAAACCTATGGCCTGGATACGCTAACTGGATTCAGAACAGAGCCCATTCAAACGAAAGTGATATGTTCCCTTTTACTTTTGTCTGAGAGACAATAAAATTGCATTGATGGAGGCGTTCAGTAGAAATACTCACTCTGTGTTCAGTTTGTAATTAACTCCTATATGGAAGGAACTGGACTCCTTCATTGCAAGTCGTTAAGTTTTAGCATACATGTAATCCATACACTTAGTTGTATGCTTGTCCTCTATTTCAAACTTTCACTCACGCAAGCAAGAAGTATTTCACTGCCATAGCCCATAGACCAGTAGTTCAGTGCTGTTCGTGATTGCAACCTGAACAGAGTAACAAAATTGTCTATTCGATGTATGGATGGATCGATGGGAATACGATGCGTAATGAAAAGGGTAAGTAATCACATTGGCATGCATAGCATCTACATCTGCGCATACATAAGAAATAATTCCAAAGAAAATAAATTGATCTGGTCAAGCATATCTCTGGATATTTCATTATCGACATTCACCATTTTAGTATTAATACCCATGTGGTGTACATCATCCTGATGCATGAGTGTGCTATGGCCGATGGCCTTTAGATTGCAAATGTTGTTACTGTTGGAAGACCATATATTCATAAGAAGAATGTTACACATCTGGCCCTCACTATGTGTTCTTGCTGGTAGAAACTGAACCAAATGGCCCAGATTCTTGTATGGACAACAGCTTAAACAAAGAACTCTAGCTAATACTTGATGCCATAAGCATCTGTTTAGTAAGTTAACTCGTGCAAAGAAATCTAAGAAATACTTGGTTTTGTGTGCATAGGTTCAGAAAGTTAACTCATATCTTCAGAAGAGGAACTATCAAGTATGCAAATAGCTAGCTGTGCTAGGCTTGTCCACACGTAAGTTATCTTACAAGGTTGGATGGGGTCTGACGGAGGAGTGCCATGGAGTGACAGAGCAGGTCGAGGCGTAGCACCAGTGGTCTGTCGAACTTGGAGCAGAGCCAATCGAAACAGAGGATGGAGCATCAGTATGGAGGGCGGAGGCGGCTGACGGAGGCTCCACGTACAGCCCAGCGCCGCTGCCTAGCTTGGCGTAATCTTCCTCGCGGTGGGAGGGGCGACGAAGACATGGCCGTGGCGTCGTCCGCCTGAGGTGATGACGCATCTCCACGAGCGCTCCCTGTGGCCTCTTGGTCTCGATTTGATCCCTCTTGGCCCGCCTCCACCTGCAAGGACTTCACGCCCCCTCGCCGAATTCCTCTGTCTCCCGCGCCCGTCCGCCGTCTCCTCGCTCCGGCGAACTCCTGCCTAGGTCGCCGCACCGCCGCTCCTTTATCCTTTCTTCTCTCCCTCACCTCCCTGACTTCTTTCTGCCTAGGAGCCGAAGCCGCGCTCCGGTCATCCCCGTGGTCACCGGTGTCTGCCCCCCCCCCCCCCCCCTCCCCAGCAAGCTGCAGCCGCTGCCGCCGTTCTACAATCTGCATCGAGCAGCCGCGCCGCCCCAACTGCTCAAGCCGCCGCGTTGACCCGAGCACGGCGGCACGAGCGTTGTCCGCGTGTAGCCGGTCGGGTAAGGGTAGGCGCGCCAGCGTGGTGGGCGGTGGCGGCGCACGGCGGTACGGCGGCATGCGTGAGGGGCATGGCGGGAGGTGGAGATGGGGACTAGGAGGCAGGGTCGGGGAGGCTGATTTTTTTTTCTTTTATCTCGGGCGTACTGGTTCAGGTTAGTCTATTATGAGGACGGAAACGAAACTGGACTGATGAAATTTAGTACCATCTCACGTATAAGTTTTAAATTCAAACTGAAAGTGTAAAATCATAAGAAGAAGCGTATTGTGACGGTGAACCCACGGAGTCAATCTATGCTTTATTATAATTATTATTATTATTATATTATATATATATATTATATATATATAATACTAGCAAAAGGACCAGTGCGTTGCAACGGGAGAAAAAAATCATAAACTTCAATGGGCATGACAACATTTTGCTGCATCACCGATAACATTTTGGCGACCATTTTGTTCAATTTCATTAATAATTCGTAATAAACAAAATTTTAAAAATAATATTTTTTGATTTCCCAAACATTTGTTTTAAAAATTGCAAACATGTTTTGAATATGCGACACAATCATTTTATGCTTTATTCAAAAATTTACTTAAAAGTTCTTTTTAAAAATTTTGGAGGTTTTTTTAAGTACCAAATTATTTAAAGGAGAAAAAACGATAATGGAAAAGAAAAAATAAAATAAAAAACGAAATTTAAAAACGGACCGCCCGCACATGGGCCGGCCCTAATTGGAGCGCCGTGTCTTCTCGCTGCGTGCGGAGCACAGTATAGGAGTTCACTACTGCGTGGGATGGCCCAGGCAGGGGATTCCCCAGTGTGAAATGTTTTTTGTCAACTTATAGATGACATTGGTGGGTCATATTTTATAAGTTTGGAAGAAATTGATGACTTTAATAATAATTATTATTATTATAGCGCATATGCCGTGCATTGCAAGAAGATCAAATAAAAAATAGCATGTCCATCAAAACATCACGATAGCGTTCAGACGCTGCCAACTGGTAGCTACAAGAAGGTCCATGTCCATATCTAGAAGAAATGTATAATCATAAAACGACCTTGCAATGACATGCGTCCGACCTGTAGCATCGCCAGTCATCCTTGCAACTTCCACGTGGTCACCTTTGCAGTGTTTTTCATCCAACTGGTAGGACAAACGATCGTCTTTCCAGCGTCCATATAATAATTTTGCAGCACTTTGGTCCGAATTGCCAATAGAAAAAAGGACAGCGGAGATTGATGTTACATTCACACTTTTTTTACTGGAAATGATATGGATGTCATACTCGTGTATTCAGTGATGGTTTACATAGAAACTGGTAGAGAGTAAATATATTCCGACACAAAGTTAACCTTCGTCTACTAATCTCAACCTATGTATTAGAAACATGCATGATCGTTCTCCAAAAAAACATTACGGTGAAATAAATGAAACTATAATTTTAATTAGCAAGGGATTTTAATCACTTGCATTACTACAACTCTAGAAGTGATTTTCTGTTTTTAGATGATTACAACTGTGATGTATATTGAGAATATAGTAACTTCTGTCAAGAAAATAATTCTAGAAAATCATGCACTTCCACTCACCTTCGAGCAGCATTTTTTTCTTGTTCCTGCTAGCTATACATCGCCTCGTATGTGTTTACAATCTGTTTCTTTATATGAAGGCAATCAGGTGTTACCTTCTGATTACAAAAAAGGTATGCAACATGTGTATTTTCCATCAACATTGACATCTTTAGGACCCTAGGAGAATTATCTGACTGCAAACATCATGCTTCAAATATCAAATCTTAGAGAAGAACATTACCTGATCAGAATGCCTATATGTCCATAATTTATGAGAAAGAAAAGAAACAAAATTTACTGTAGCAAGGATAGCTGCAATGGTCATGTTCAGGAAGTAGGAGGTTGCCATTGTAGCAGCAGCAGAACCTTGGTACAATATAGACGATGTTGCCGGTGTCGACCTGACCATCCGCTGCATAGATGTTCAATTTTTATTGTTTGCTAATTATTAAATAAGCCAAATCTGACCAAATGTGTTGATCTTCGAGGAGAAAATTCAAGGACCCAAATATGCAATGCTACACAACTAAAAAGATTAACCTTAGAATTGTGATCTTACAATGCAAATAAGCAATACCTGACAGCTGTCAGAAACGACATCCTAGTTCTAAAATTAGTAGCAGCGATTTCCTTCTAAACCATGCCTATTTAAATCAGCCATGACAAAGCTTAGGGTCCTAAACAACATTATCAATCATGGAGAATCAGAATCAAGAACATTACCATAGAACTGGAGTTCTCTTCCTCCCTTGAAATTAACAAAAAGAATATATATTAGAAAAAATCCTTGGGTTCGATACATAGAGGGCAGTATCGACGTACTTGCAGTTCTCACTCATATTTCCAAACTACATCAGACATTTCACAAGGCGCGTAGAGTTGTTCCAGTGAAAAAACAAACAAAAAGCTTCTATGGGAGATCACAAAAAGAGGAACATTCAAGTAACAATGAATGACATACTGAAATGCAAAAGAATGAGTTAGAATCGTAATTTACAGTCCCTAGCAACTGCAACAAACTGTAGTTCTACACATAAGTACATCTATCCTCTTACATAAATATACATCTATCCTAGATAAATATTTTCCGAACCTATCCCTTTTTCCCTGAAGCCAAGAATGAAAACAACATTACGTAGGTCTTTCTAAACTGACACCATACGTGTTAGCAAAGACAGTACTGCATGTGAAAGCATATACCTATAAGTTCTTAGCGGCAAGTATTATATGTGAAAATTGTAATAAACTCGGCTATTGTGTTGATTTTTTTTTCAGAAATTGAACTGTTAAAGGAAAAAATATCTTGGTTGTCAAAAAAAATTTGATAATTCAAAGAATTATTCTGAATTTCAAGAAACGTTTTCTAAAAGACATACTATAATATTTCGATCTAACCCGGCAATTACTTCTTCAAAATTCACGCTCATGTCGTAAAAATGTTGTAACAAACATGTTCAACTGAACTGTGTTTGGCACTGGATCAACTCATAAACTAACTTATAGACTGAAAAGTAGGATGCTTTTGTTGTCTTAAGGAAATACATATGGAAAACATCACAAACTCACATAGCTACAGGAAAATTCGTAGCTTTGTACTTACCTAGCTCATCTATGGATCTCAGAGTTTTTCTTTGAAGCATATATAGGAGACTTGTATACTAATTCACACGTCCATGCAACCTTCGCTTGGCCCTGTCTGCTCATGCAGGTTAGAATTATTTTTTCATGCATAAATGATGTCGGGATTTTTTCTTATCAGACACTCCAATTGGGCTCTTGTCATCGCCGTGAAGTCTCACCCAGTTGGCACTGCAGTTGAAGCATATAAAAGCCAAAACTTGTATGTAAATATATGTTAAGTAAAAGGAAGTGATTCCCACAACCCATGTTTTCTAACATATTTATGGGCATCCAAGATATTATGTCTGTCCATCAAGAAGATATGCATGGACAGATATCTTCATAGGGCGGAGCAGCAGCAATAACAGAAGGATTGCTGAACGGATACGTTACTGATGCAATATCCAGTCAAAGATTTGTCATCACCAATTAGGGAGAATCATAAGACGTGCAAAGTGCTAGTCTGCTACTTACTTTCATCCATCCATGCATGCTGCTGCTGCTGCATCCTGCATGAAAAGCCATCACCTCACCAGGATGTAGTTCACGCTCTTCTACAACTCATAGCAAGGTTAGAACATGAAAATTGGGATCAACGCTCTTCTACCTGCTTGGGAAGTATATGAGAAAAAGGAAAGCTGGAACAACGTTCAGAGTCACAGGCCACTCCACACTACACCAAGCACACGACTCTATCTCTGATTCACAATGTTGTGTGAACCTCGACCTCGATCAACATACCTTGGTGGTGCCATTGATAGGCGATGGAGTGGTAAACGGGCGAGACGCTTCTTCCTGCGCCAGCCAGCGGCTCCCGGAACACCTTAAGCACTGCACCATGACGAACAGCGAGAACATACGTCTGCAACTGCCAATGAAGGGAGCAATGAGTGGAGGATGATCGATGCATGAGGTTGGGAGGCGGCGACCTACTGATGATCGGTGCCGGTAGAGAAGAGCCCGATCACGGTTGACGGACGCGCTAGGCGGGAGCGGGAGAGTCCAGCGGGGGCGGCGCTGAGCGGAGGAGACGGTCGGCGGACAAATCTCATGGGGTGAACGGGTACTGGTAGAGCTCGATCTGGAGTGAAGTCCAGCGGGCGTTCTTGGGAGCTTTGCCGCCATTGCGATCTATATATCACAAGAGACGATCCAGCTCTCTAGAGCCGATCGAGTCGAGGAGGACGTGAGCAAGGTAACAAACATACGCATCGTGAGAGATCAAGGAAGTCATGCACACGACCTCGGGCAACACCGTGGCCGATCTCGATCGGGAGGAAGACCAAGGACGCCCATCGTGCTTCCTCGAACTCGGCGCTGCTCTTCCTCGATGCGAGGTCTCGGCGTCTCGCCTAGGTATAGGAGAGCACGTGATCCCGGGCATCATATATATGGGAGGGTTAGGAAGGTTCAACTGGAAGTCCTAATCGTGAGTTTCTTTGTTTTCTTATTTAATTGGTTTTCTAGTAGTAGTACATGACTTTGACACGACACGTACGTTTTATTGAACCAAAATTGTGCAATGAAGAAAACAAAAAAAGGAATAAGGAATAAGAACCGCGACCGGGAAAAAAATAAAAGAAGGTAACATGTATCTGTGCACAAGTGAGTTAGTGTCCTAGTGGTTAGTGCACTTGCGGTCTCCGTGAAGAGATCCTGAGTTCGAACCGTTCTGGCGCACTAACCTTTTTTGCTTGGGTTTGAAAAATATAAAGAAAAAACGGGCCGGTCCAATTACAAGCACGCCAATTGGTGAACCGGCGCAGAATTCGCCTCGTCGAATTACCGAGACAGAAATTTAGTACCACCTTGAATATGTTTCAAATTTAAACTGAAAGTGTAAATTCACGGAAAGAAAGTGTATTGTGACGGTGAACCCACGGAGTCAATCCGTACTTTATTATTATTATTATTATTATTATTATTATTATATATATATATATATATATACTAGCAAAAGGGCCAATTTAAACTGAAAGCGTAAATTCACGGAAAGAAAGCGTATTGTGACGGTGAACCCATGGAGTCAATCCGGTCCAATTACAAGCACGCCAATTGGTGAACCGGCGCAGAATTCGCCTCGTCGAATTACCGAGACAGAAATTTAGTACCACCTTGAATATGTTTCAAATTTAAACTGAAAGTGTAAATTCACGGAAAGAAAGTGTATTGTGACGGTGAACCCACGGAGTCAATCCGTACTTTATTATTATTATTATTATTATTATTATTATTATATATATATATATATATATATACTAGCAAAAGGGCCAATTTAAACTGAAAGCGTAAATTCACGGAAAGAAAGCGTATTGTGACGGTGAACCCATGGAGTCAATCCGGTCCAATTACAAGCACGCCAATTGGTGAACCGGCGCAGAATTCGCCTCGTCGAATTACCGAGACAGAAATTTAGTACCACCTTGAATATGTTTCAAATTTAAACTGAAAGTGTAAATTCACGGAAAGAAAGTGTATTGTGACGGTGAACCCACGGAGTCAATCCGTACTTTATTATTATTATTATTATTATTATTATTATTATTATATATATATATATATATACTAGCAAAAGGGCCAATTTAAACTGAAAGCGTAAATTCACGGAAAGAAAGCGTATTGTGACGGTGAACCCATGGAGTCAATCCGTACTTTATTATTATTATTATTATTATTATTTTATATATATATATATATACTAGCAAAAGGGCCCGTGCGTTGCAACGGGAGAAAAAAATTTATAATCTCGAATAATCATGACCATATTTTGTTGCATCATCAAGGGCTGGGGACGTCCCCTTCGCGGCATGTTTTCCTGACCTGTTCTCCATCGCGGTTGACCCGTGGATCTCTGTTGCAGTGGCCCTTATTGACTTAGGGCAGCTCACCTTCCGCCGTCCTTTTGGCCCAGATGAGAATGTCGCCTAGCATGACTTGCTCGACTGCATCGCGTTGCATGAGCCTAAGCTTGATGTGGAAGATGATCGCACCAGGTGGCGTCTAGAGCCCTCTGCTTTGGCGGCCGCTTAGCCGCCCCAGGAAGAGAGATGCCATCACCTCCATCATCATCCAGCTTCGCGCGATGGCTCTCCGGATGGCTCCACCGCCTCCCCCACCACCACCTGAGCCGGATTAGCTCCCTAGTCATCGTCGTCACCGCCTTGTTTGTTTTGTGCGTCCCTTGTGTTTGTTTTGGGCTTGTTGTGCTGTGCCTACAGCTGAACCAATGGAGTGAGTTGTGTGTGCGTGTTGGACCTTTGCCCACGGTGGCATTGTGTATTTGTGTTGTTCGGATGTTACATTGTTGACTTTGTGCTCGGTGGTTGCTTTATTTATAAAACGGGGCGAAAGCCTTTTTCATAAGATAAGCTATCACTCTCAATTTTATATCGGTGGTTTATTATGCACTCGTCTTAACCGGCATCAGCAATGCCTAAAGACAACTTATTTTTGTAGGCATGTACTCCCTCCGTCATAAAATAAGTGTCTCAAACTTAGTACAATTTTATAAGTGTCTCAAGCTTAGTATAACTTTGTACTAAAGTTGATACAAAGTTAAGACACTTATTTTGGAATAGAAAGAGTAGGTTATATCTTTTTATATGTGTGTCCTAACCTGTGTTTATATATAAAAGTTTTTTAGTTTTTACGTCCTAATGGCCAGTCAGTACGGTTTCATGAGGAAGACAAACGGAGCTAAATCCAATTTTGTGACAAAATTATCATGATGACTTTGTAAATTTTAAAATGATATGTCGGCTCAGTCTCTGAAAGATGTTCATAGCGATAGGGTATGTGTCTGCGCATTCACATGGGTGAGTGTACGCATATGTATGAGCGTTTATGTTTGTATGGTATTCAAAAAACAAAATTATCATGCATCAAATCCGGCAACGGGTGCATATAAATTGAATGAATCCCATGAGCGGCTGTGGTGATGATGGGAGGCTGGTTCCTCCTTCTTCCTTGCTTGTACCAGTTGTTTTGTCTTCTTCTCTCTACTGTTGATCTTTCTCAAAGAGGTTTCTTTGTCTTAGCGCAGGCCTTGCCCTCATTCGCCCTTCCAAGTTATTTTCTCACATTATCTCTCTTTATCAAGTCTCGAGGCTGCTTGTTGACTTGTTTAACTCCCTTGTATTTAAATTGGTGAGAATTAGTGCAAACAAGCGAGGTGGGACTAATTATTTGAGAAGGAATATCGGTTTTCAACACAGGCGTAATGGAGTTCTGTTGGTTGTGTTCTTCTTGATGGAACAGCAGGTCTTGTCTTCGAATCCAACATGAGCACCCACTTTTCACCTTTTTTTTATTTTATTTTTATTAAGCGGACCGTGGAAGCCCACTGGGCATATAGGCCCAGCAAAGCGAGGACCAGGTTGCACGGGAAAGGCCCCGGCGAGGCACAAATTGTACTAACGAGGGTTTGAAATTAGTACCACCTTGAATAGCAAAGTAAAATAACGAAAGCGTAAATTCATGGAAAAAAGCATATTGTGACGGTGAATCCACGGAGTCAATCCGTGCTTTATTATTAAGGATAGATTAGGGATAGATTCAAATTTAAACTGAAAGCGTAAATTCACGAGAAGAAAGCGTATTGTGACGGTGAACCCACGAAGTCAATCCGTGCTTTATTATTAAAAAATTAAAATTAATATTAATATTAATATATAATAGGGAAAGATATATTATTATTATTATTATTATTATTATTATTATTATTACTAGGAAGAGATTGGAAAACATGTTCAAGCACAAGCTACCCAGAAGGCGTATTTCCTTGAGGTACACGCACGGCGTGCCGTGTCCGAGCATAGCTTCTTTCTCCAAGAAAGAAAGGGAGGCTCGCGGGTCGCCACGCACTCGGGTCCACGTCTCTTTTAGCCGCCGCCGTGCCGATCCGACGAACCGACCGACCAGAAAACCCTAGCCCGTCGCGCCGCCGCCGCCGCCGCCGCAAAATCTTAAACCCGCACGCCCCTCCCTTGTCCCCGACCTCGCCGGCCTTGGCACCAGCCATGGCGTTCACCGCGCGCATGAAGGACCTCATGAGGAAGTACGGCAAGGTGGCCCTCGGCGTCCACGTCTCCGTCTCCGTCGCCTCCGTCTCCGGTATGTACGTCGCCATCAACAACAACGTCGACGTCGACGCCATCTTCCGCAAGATCGGCATCAGCGCCCCCGGCACCGCCGCCGCCGACGCGGCCCTCCCCGCCCCCGCCCCCGCCCCCGGCGCCGGCGACGGGGCCCTCCCGAACCCCGCCCCCTCCGTCGTCGTCGGCCAGGAGGCGCCGCGGAACCGGACCGGGGAGCTCGCGGCGTCCAGCGGCGGCGCGCTCGCGCTCGCCATCCTCTGCAACAAGGCCCTGTTCCCCGTCAGGGTCCCCATCACCATCGCGCTCACGCCGCCCATCGCCAGGCTCCTCGCCCGCTGGAAGCTCGTCAAGAGCCTCAAGCAGACCTGAGCTGTGAGCCCAATGACCCCCCCTCTACGACTTCAGCATCGCCTAGTTGGAATCAAAATTAGATGCAAATTTTGCTACACTGTACGATTGGTTTAGCTGTGAGAGGATTTGTGAATTATGCCCGTCTTCTATCCTAACTATTGGAACTGGTAACTTTGCAATGTAATTGGTAGCTTCCTTTCTTTTCTGGAGTACTCTACTGTTCTTCGTTTGTACTGCTCCTTACCTAGTTGTCCAGTACGGCTTTGAACAAGTTACAATATTAATACACTGTTTCGAATATCTAGCCAATCCTCTTTTTTGCAGTGTTCTGGATTCAGTTCCAACAACCTGGACAGTGTAGTTATCTGTATCTCTTTTTTGTACAGGCTAAAATACTCTGTTTTAAACAGTTTTAATTCTTAACACCAGTGTCAGTGCATCAGAAATTGGAAGAGGATTGTAATAGAATCATAACTGCCTCTTTGAGCAAGACCATTTTGAATGACTATTAATAAATTCTAAGCTCTATGAGTGTATAAACATCTAGTGCATATCAGGGGCAGCCCAACATATATGTCCCTACTGCATACCGTTCTCAAGCCTACTTTGCGTTGTGCAATAACTATCATTTCAAGTTAGGCATAGCGTGCTCACTGCTCAATAACCTATAGTATGATAATGTATACAACTATACAAGTACAATATACCTGTTGAAGAAGCTCTGTGCTCCCAAATTTTATTACTGAAACCAGAGCACGTACAGAAACTCAACGGAAATGTTATCATGTTTGTGAGGCAGGTTTAGACTCACAGTCTTAGATCCGGACATTGTCCATACGCCTGACAGCCGGATCCCAACCATGGCATAGAACAAACACTGAAAATAATCAGATTATACTTGTTTTTAATGAATAGACGAATTATAAGGTCATGCACATACACGTTCTCTATATAACATTCTATTCCACGCGGACTGTGGTATGCTGTTTATCAGTGTGGTTGCGTGCTAAATGCAGTAGTAGGATGTGAAAAATTTGTAGCTTACTTGCTGTCAACATAGTCAATTATCAAAAGCTTCATTACGTAGGAATAGGACTTTTTAGCCGGGGGGCTTACTTGAGGCCTGTCTTCTTCAAAACTCGAAATTCGTTTTTTCAAAAGAAACAGGATAGCCTTTAGAAGGCCAATTGACATTGACTTTTGATAGTTCCAGCTGCCCCGAGAAGATAGCATTTTTCAACAGATTGAGTATATGCTGCCACAGAATAAAATTTGAGTATATACTGCAACAGAATAGAATAAGGTGCCTGCACTCTGTCTTGTACTTATCATGTCACTTGTTCTTATAGGTGCCTTATTGCAAGTGCTCTGGGAGATTGCCGCATCCAGTCCAGGATTCAAGGTCTACTTTCCAGGGCATCCGCAATGGAGCAACGCCGTAAATTACCCCACTCTGCCGTCTGGTGCCATTGCACTTGTTTGATTTTTGTCAGGACATGGTTGCATGCACTTGCATCAAAGTTTCATACGCAGGAACTCTTGTTATCCCCTGAACTCAGAGGCGGCAACTCATTCTCTGAATTTTGTAACTTCTACAAAAAGAGAAGTTTGAGAACGGAATAAGCACTATGATGATTAATCCAAGTAGATTTACTTATGTGGCTTTTCAAGATTGTTGATATCACATTCTGTTACAGACATTTGGTCTGTGATGGCATGATTGGAATTCATGCACAACTCTTTAATTTGTTAAATGTCTGTGATATGTTATTTTTTTTTGCCACGTATAGCTCATTAATTTGTTCGATATCTGTGGTATGATCTGTTGATTATTTTTTGATGCATCATCTGATCTGGTTGAAACTCTGTACTGAAAAATGTTCATGTGACGTCTGAAGCACTGAACCTGAACAGACTGCATCAAGATTGGTGCGGCTCCAAGCACCGGTAGACAGTGGCCCTCCGATCCACTAGTATAGGCCGCCTTCGTCTCCTGCCCGCGCGCACGGTCCAACAACCAGCAGAGAACAGCCTCCGTCGATCCCCCGCGCGCCTCCGTCTCGCTGTCGCCGCTTCAACTGCCGGCCGGCAGGCAGCGCTGCCTCCGACCAGCTCGCCCGGCGGAAACATGATCGTCTGCGTCGCCGTCGTCGGCCACCAGGTCAGGACCACCTCTCCTACCCAGCCCCCTCGCTCCAGATCCCGAAATCCAGATCTCGTCTCCTCGCCGGCGACGGCGGGAGTAAAGCTGATCTTCTTTACGGATGCTCTGGTACTCGTCGCAGAACAACCCGCTGTACCTGCAGAGCTTCACGGAGGCGGACGACGCCCTCAAGCTCCACCACGTCGTCCACTGCTCCCTCGACGTCATCGACGAGCGAGGTAGGCGCATTACCCTTCGTGGCAATCTAGATCTAGGCATCTGTTCCTGTCAAATGCACCGAGATAGCTCAAATTCGATTCCATCTCCTGTCAAATCATCATTAGTTAAAGTCATTGGTATCTTGTTGTATCTGTCAATGGATGTTGATTACATATGAGATTAGACAACTAACTCATCTGGAACCCCTACAGCCACGCTGAAAGCTTCACAACGCGAGAGCGCAGAAGTTAATTGCAATTTATTCATTCAAAACCATGGGACTGGTTCGAGATGAGTCCTGATAAGTGTGGTGGTTGCATCCATCTCACTGGATTTAATTCAAATGAACTGGAGAGGGCTCAAATCTGACTCATCTCCTGTCAAATCCTTGGTTAAATGCATCGAACTCTAGTTTGTAACTGTTAATGGACGTTGATTATATGTCAAATTAGACAAGTGATCCACGTTAAGTAAAAGGGACTAGTTACAAATTCCATGTTGTGTGGGTACAGAAATCGCAATTAACTCTGCCACTCTGCTATGCAAAGTTTTTGATGTGCATATAGCTATAGGGTTTCCAGCTGAGTCCCGATGGTTGCAGCCATCTCATTAGAATTGAGACTCAATTCACATGGGTCTGTCTAACTATTTAGATTGCAACCATCAAAGTTTCATTCTAGTGTCATTGCAATTATTGTTTGTCGATCCCTTGTATCATATATCTTACTTCTGTTCACATACATTCCGTTGGCAGTGAACAATCCTAAAAAGAGTGCACCTACACTGAACGAAACATTTTTGGGTCTTCTATATCCGACTGAGAACTACAAAGTGTAAGTCCTTTCACAGTTTTGGTTATCACCTGTCCCAAGTCAAACTTCTTTAAGTCTTGACCAAGTATTTTGATTAATATGCTACTATCTAGAACATCAAGTGAAAATATGTTTTATGACAGAACTAACGAAACTAATTTGCTGTTGTCGATGTTAACACATTTTTATATAATCTTTGTCACATAATTACCGAAGTTTCAAAATCCAGTAGTTTTCATTTACAGAATTACCGAAGTTTCAAAATCCAGTTACTTGCCTTTACACAGAGTCACATAAGTTATTTTATCTGAATTATTCAGAAAGAAGTAAAGACAATGGCTCAATTCCAGAAAGAGTATATTAGATCCCTGCAGTATAATGTCAAGTGAGAAAAATAGAATCTCAACTGTGCTAATTGTTTATCATTTAGAGTAATATTTCTCTTCATTGCCAATTTATCGTTGTTGCTGGATGCACTTACTGCTAACAATTCATGAACTATGACAATCTATCATATGCAGGTATGGCTATTTGACAAACACAAAGGTCAAATTTTTAATGGTTACTACTGATCTTGATGTGAAAGATGCAGATGCCCGAAATGTAAGCTCTTAAACCGTTTATTTGCAGCAATTTTTAGTAGAATTACAGAGTTAGTATCCCCGGTGTATCTCTCTTCTTTCATCCGATGGGAAAGCGCAAGTACGGAGATATTTGATTATAATACTCCCGTCCTGTTTCTTGGCTGGTGTGATGAGTTTGCTGTTCGTACCAAGTCATACCTGACAACGTGGAAAGTGTCAGGTTTTCTCAGTCCAGCCTCTGAATAAGTCAGAACCACAAGTTTCAGACGATACGTAAATTTTATATAGTGATGATACTCCTAAATTCCGGACTCTTTCTGGGTGTACACAGTATGAAGTGTTGCTCATGCTTGCTTTGTGATGCAAAAATTAGAGTACCTTCTAACGTCAGCTCTTTTCTCAGTTTTTCAGGAAGTTCCATGCTGCATACGTGGACGCCGTCTCGAACCCCTTCCACGTCCCAGGGAAGAAGATCGCCTCGAGAAGCTTCGGTGCGAGAGTGAGCACCATAGTGAAATCCTTTGGCTCAGGGACTGTCGGTTAAAAACCACATCCGCCTGAGCACCCTCCGCAATCAATTGTCCTGTGCTTTACACCTTAACCGGCAACCTATCTTTACCTCCATTGTGTATCACAAAATGTATGTTGGACAAGAAATAGTTTGACACTCAAGGGAGAATATATGGCTGTTATTGATTACTAAGCATTATGCCTTGTTTCTCTTCCTTCAATTTAGTGCAGCTGTAGTGATCCATGCTGTGCTGTTACTTCTATCGTCCGCTTGTGTGGGCTGTCTCCTGCCCATCCTGTTCCCCCCTCTTAGCTGCAGGCAGCAATGGCTGTGTTTCCAAAGCATGGGTGACTAGGGGTGAGTTCCAGTGAAAGTTGAGTGGGTGGTTTGGCATGGCAGCAGCAGACTTTCCCTGCATATGCACCAGCAGGTGAATGCTGCTGCTGATGCGCTGGCTCTCGTTTCCTCTGCCTTTCATCATCAGGTGGAGCCGACAGGTATTTGGATGCACCTACAACTCCCATAATCTTGGACCCACTTGATTCAAATCAAATAAATGAATACTCCCTTCGTATCCAAATATAAGATGTTTTTTGACACTCTTGTCTTGTATTTTGATATGGAGGGAGTAAATTTTAGACCCACTACAAGAAAGGAAAAGATAATATTGGTGAGCCTGACTTAGACTTGACCTGATCTTGGTCAGATTAGTCAGCCAGCAAGACAACTCCACCACAACAACAATTTCGAAACGCAAAACCGGACGTGCAGAACATTATCCTAAAATGCTACCGAGCACGTCATGCCGAGCAAAAACAATAACAAATCTGCGGTGCTTTCTCATCTCAGACTAGTCGAAGCATGATATATTAGTTCTCTCTCCTATTTTTTCCTCGGATTCGGACCGATTAAACATAGTACCACTGACAACTCATACTAACTCTGAAGCATGCTATGTTTTCAGCTGGCTGACATTTTTGTTGCTTTCAGTCGATTTTCTCGGCTCAACTCATTCTCCACGAGACGGCATGAGCAGAACTGCAGCAGACGCACCTTGACGTGACGGATGGCAAGGCGCATTCGGTGCTGTGACCCGGGCTACCACTGTTGCTGCTGCACAGACCGGGGACAGATTGCCATCCGAGACTCGATTGAGAGACATATGCCTTTGCCTCTTGTCGTGACCAATAATGAGGCGACAGTTCACTGCCGACCCAGCTCCCGTCGTGCCGACACCGTGCCGGGCTGTAGCACCAGTAAGGCCAACTTCAACATTCGACCCCAACAAACGGGCGTCCGTTTTATTCAGATTTCATCTATTTGAGTCGGCAAAATGAATATGCGTGTCTGCAAGCGGTCGCATGGCTGTCGGCAATGCCCAAGCGACCGCCGCAACCCAAATTGTATTCATTTTTGGACTTTTAAATTTGTAGACTAATAGACATTGCAAATATTTTAGAAAACACTACATATTACAATAACGTCCACAAAGGTCTCAAGGCCACACATTCAAACTGATCTAGAAATTAAAATGACATAAAACGGACATAAAACTAGATAAGGGCTGTCGCCACCATGGCCGTGGTCGTCTTCGGTCGCCGTCGTCATCCTCCTGGTCGTTCTTGGTGAGGTCGATATAGGGCGGTGACTGCTATAGGTGGGCAGGCGGCACCGACGGCTGCCGCCAGGCAGGAGACACATGCACCACCTCCGGTCGTGGTGGAGACGGTGACCATGACTCGCCACCGTCCTCCTCCTCGTCGTTCTTGGTGAGATCGATATAGGGCGGTGGCTGCCATAGGTGGGAGGCGCCTGCACCAACTCCGGCCATGGCGGAGACGGCGACCATGTCTTGGTGCCCACCCTCGAGGGCGGCATAGAGACATACTTCGCCGTGCACGACGCCACCTTCGTCCATGACCACGTCTGGCCCACCAATGTAGGGTTCAGACTGCGACACTGGGCTCCTCCTCCTCCTACACGTCCTCTATGGCCTCCTCCTTGACCACGACGTCCAGCTCCGGGATGGCGATGTCGCCGGCTGCGGAGAGGGCTATCATCTCTTCGAGGCCCTCCCATTGGGCCTTGTCCTGGGTACGGACGGAGTCCGCCATCACCAGCCTCATGAGCTCCGCCTCCTCCTCGGCGGTCATTGGGGCTGGGGCGGGGGGGGGGGGGAGGGTGGGTTGGCGGGGATAGCGATGGGGAAGGCATGGGCGTCAGACATGTACGACCGCTGCAATCTTTGGTGTGGATCCACTGCCATCGGCATAGATGCTGGCGGCAGCGATGGCCATGGGAAACTCCAACGTGGATCACCAAATCGCACCCACAAATGTCCGGACCCTATGGTCTGGACACTTTTGGCCATCCAACGAGGGTCACCATTTTTTCTGGACCGGTCCAGACGCCTAAAATCCCATAAACCGACACCAAACTGGGGTGGAGAGTTGCGGAAGTCCGGATGTCTTCCATGTTAGCCTCCGATAACCCGGACCCACCTAAAACCCCCTCTCCTTCCTGTCCAGCAATGTTCGCTCTCTCTCCGCGTCATATTCATGTCGGCCAAAGCGGATGCGACTAGATGAGGCGATAACCTACCCACATTCATGCCGGCTAACCAGTCGCCTACCTACCCGGAATAAACGTAGGAGCAACGAACAAGAAGCCTACTCCGGCGCCTGCATTTAACCCACCACTCCGCCCACCCGATCTATTTAAAGCCAGTCGGCAACACCCCAAACCCTACCCCTCCAAGCTCCTTCTCCCACTGCCACCATAGCGCTACGCCGAAATCACGGGCGAGGCCGTCCCTGCCGTAGAGGCCTGTTGCCAGGCGCACATTGGGGGGGGGGGACAACCTCTAAGCTCTCTGAAGCAAAGCTCAGATGACTCGAAGATGGAGGAGGAGGGCGACCCCATGGCGATGGTGGAGACTGCGATGAAGGAGTCCAAGGAGGAAGAGGAGCAGGCACCCATGCCAGTGCAGGAGCCGTCGGTTTCCTGGTTCAACATGCTATAGGTGGAGCAACACTAGAACTAGGTGTTGGCCGAGGTGAAGGCGGAGGAGCAGACAACCGTGCCGATGCAGGAACTGCCGATGTCCGTGTTTCTGACTGCTGCAGGAGGACCTTCGGTACAACCTCTTGCTCCTAGAGGAGCACTGGCTGACGGAGGATTAGCTCGTGGTAGAGTGGGCATCCGAAGATGCCTTCGCGACCATTGTTGCGACGGACCTGGGTATCATCAATGAGAACCAGAAAGTTCTCAATTCCATGCACAACGCTTGCATCATCTGCTACAATCGTTGGTATCTCCGCGTCAACGAGATGGAGCGCAATCTTCTATTCGAGGGGTTGGAGACTGAGGACGGCGACACATCAGACCAGCACGAGGACGATGCCAACCCTACACATGTCAATAGCTCTTCCTTCTTCACGATGGCCCGCAACGACGACAAGGCCGAACCGTCTGGCATGGGGGTCATTGACCTCACCTCCGGTTGTGACGGCGAAGTCTAGGACAACGGTGATGAGGAGTATAATTAGTTTTTAGACGTTTTATTACTTGTTTTTAGGGCCTTTTACTATGTAAAATATTTTCTAAAAATCAATGCAAAAACCGGTGTCTCTGGTCTTTTGATGCCTATGGTTGGATGACCGGCTCCTTTTCCGCTGACTGGACGCATCAACGAACATTTAGTGATGCTATTTGGGGAGACATGAGCGTGATGGTGACTTGAGTCTCCTGAGTCACCCTAGGGAAGACACGCGAGTTAGAGGAAAACAGGATATCCTCTAGCTCAGAAGATTACAATCTTATTTTTCGAACATAGTAGGAGTCGAAGTGTGTTTACCCTAGATTCACAATATAGGAACCAAAACATGGGAAAAAACTTTCCGAGCGTCGTTTGGATGCAAGACAATAAATGTACTGGATTTGTGGACACAAGAACAACATGACGTAAGACCATATCATTTCTTGCCGGAATTTCTATGGAATAGTCCACTCTATAGGAGTTTCAAAGAAATCTAAGATATCATTTCCTTTGTCCTAAATGGTACCATCGTGTGGTTTTCCCTGTAGGAATCTTATCCTTCAGTATCCATCTTCTTACTTGCAGGATGGCTAGGGCCTATTCATGTGAAAGGCATGCACGTACGCCATTATTTGAGCATTTTCCTACACTTTGCTACGTACTAGACATGTAGTTTTTGAGGTTTTTTCTACAAGATCTATTTAGGGCCTATTCTTTCATCCAAGCGGATGAACATTGCCTTACTGACTCGATAGCTGTGGCGCATCATCAATGGGGACGGCGGCCTATGGCTCCACATCATCCGGACTAAATACCTCTGTGGCCGACCCCTAGTGTTCTGTCAGCGGTCCGGTGGCTTCCAATTCTGGCAATCCGTCATTCAGTTGTTGCCTGTTCTCCACATCGGGACCTCCATCTCGGTGGGATCGGGTACTGACAGCCTATTCTGGTTTGATAGGTGGGCTGGCGATACCCCACTTGCGGGCCGCTTCCAGGACATGTTCTCCATTGTAGTGGACCCTCGGGTCTCTGTTGAGACGACCCTTATTGACTTAGGGCGTCTTGTATTTCGGCGTACTTTTGGGCCCGCGGAAATAGCCGCATGGCATGAGCTCCTAGACGTCATTGCGCTCCACGAACCGGACCTAGAGACGACACACAACCGCTTATCATGGCGCCTAGAGCCCTCGGGCAGATTCTCCATGGAACCCCTTTATACTGCGCCATCGTGGCCATCCCGCCCCAGCCCCCCTGGAGGTGATTTGGGCGATCCGTCTCCCTCTGAAGATCAGAATCTTCTTGTGGCAATGAATCCGTGGGCGTATTCCCTCTGGCGTGGAGGTGTTAAAACGTAATGGTCCAGGTGACGGGCTTTGCCCTCTGTGTGGGACCGAGGAGGACTCTAATCACATCTTCTTCTCATGTGCCTCGGCCTAGTTTCTATGGAGTTGCTTGCGCGAGGTGATTGGTGGCAGTTGGTGCCACACCAACTTCCCGGACCTCTTTGCTGAACTTCAGGCATCGCCCCCCCTGTGAGTTGCCACATTAGGTGGCTGACCATAGGTGCCCTTGCCTGAACGCTTTAGACGATTCAGAATAATTAAGCTAGTCATATAGCGTATCCCTCTTTGACGTGCCACTGATCGTGGTGTTCAAACTATGTGGTTTCTTGTAGCTCTGGCGGCCTCTTAGCCGCCTCCAGGAATGGGATGCCATCAGCATCATCATTGCCGATCTCCGTGCGATGGCTCTCTGATTGACGCTGCCGCTTCCCCCGCCTCCTCCTAAGCCTGATTAGTGTCTCCATGGTCCACCTGCTTTTATGTTTTCTAGGGCTTGTTGAGCTGTGCCCTCAGCAGAACCTTCTGTACTATTTGTTGTGAGACCTGTGTGTGTGTGCCTGTGTGTGTGTGAGTGTTATGATGTGGTACTTGGTGGCCTTTGGTGGTTTGCTTTATTTATAAAGCGGGGCGAAAGCCCTTTTCCGTAAAGCCATGACTTTTCAAGGAGCACCTGGAGGTGGCTACCCTAACAAGGAGAGGTGAAGCTTTAGGTTAGTCTATTACCAGCTTATGGTGTAACCTTTTTTGCTAATGAGCAATGATAAACACTAATCTAATAAAGGATATGATGAATTTCATCCCGACTCTTCTATACCAGCTCTTCAATAGAAGAGGATCTAACCTTGAAGGAAACATATATCATGATTGTCATGCGTCCATAAGGAAACAACCGCCGCCACCCAAGCACTAAGCCACCGCGTACTATCTCTCTATCCCTACTGACCCTCGCCGTTGCTAGAGACTAGTAGCTAGGCTAAGCCCCGATACGGTAGCCTTTGGTGGTGACATGCGATCTACGGGGCAATGGCTAGAGGCAGAGGGTATGACTATGCAACGGTGTCAATGGAGTTCTGGCCTGGCCGATGGTCTCTGGTGGCAAGGTGCTGACGACCGCAATCATGCCTGCAAGTACGCGGGAAGCAGCGGTACCCTTCTACGTCCCATCGTAGTGGGCCTTTGCTCGGGCGCGCGGGTGGCGCTAGGGTCCTACGCTGTTAGGCGTTATCGCGACTGTGGTTGGACGGTGGTAGCTGAAGAGCTGGAGGCTCTCGGGCCTTCATATTCAGGGCAATGGTGAGTATTTTAGCCGAGCGATTCCATCGCCATAGGTGAGGACACTTAGCAAGAGGACAGTGTGGGGCTGCTGGAGCGTCCTAAATTGGGATTTTGGTAATGTTGATGACTTCCTTCCATTGTTAATCTTCGTCGCATGTACGAGGTTGACCTTTTGCTATGAAGGCTCGACCACTTTCTTGTGCGGGCATGGTCGTCACTTGGGTGGCATCTCATATTAAGACCGTGTTGTCCATGAATTTGCTGGTATCATGGAAAGTGGTGACGAAAACCCATGATAACCTCGATTTGGTGGCACTTCTCGAGTACCCAGTCTCGAGCTCTGGGGTGAAGACCATTGGTGATGCGGAGCATCCCTCGACCATCCCCATGGACATTACATCACCACCGTAAGCACGAAGAGTACCAATGACGAGAGCTCACACACGTGCCATCGAAACCGAGGTTAACTCCTTCCTCTTCGAACTCCATTTGAATTCTCACGAGAGTTGGATCCTACCTCAAATGGAAATGTTATGCTTTCTTAGGTACTACCTCCGTCCTTTAAAGAGTGTACTTCCAACTTTGTTGGAAAGTCAGACTTTTTTATGTTTGACTATATTTATACAATAATACACCAACATTTATGCCATCAAATTAGTATCAATATATTCATGATAAAATATACTTTCATCATATCCCTAATTGGTTTCATAAACATTGATATATTTTTGCACAAACTCGATCAAACTTTGAGATAGTTTGACCCTCCAACAAAGTTGAAAGTACACTCTTTGAAGGACGGAGGGAGTACCAAAGAGATGAACATGAAGAGGTGAGCACGGAGACCCAATAATCCATGGAGGAGGAGGAGAACGCAATACAGAGGGAGCACGAAGCAAGAGAGGTCTCGGACCACTCCGGGTGCCCGGCCACCCCCAGCCGCCGGCCGGCCGCACCACTAGCTGCCCCGGGTTCCTGGCCGCTGCCTGGGTGGTGCCCCTGAGCGCCCCGGGTGCCCGGCTCATTCGCTGGGGGCTACAGTCGCCGCCCCGGGTGCCCGGTCCCCCTCCTGCCGGCTCCCTGCCTGGTTCGGGTGCCCGGCCCTCTTCGCCCCGGGTGCCCGGCCGACCCTAGGCGCCAGCCCCTGCCCGGTCCGGGTGCCCGGACTCCACCGTTTTGCCTACGCACAATTAGGGCTAAAAAGATCCTTGTACCCCACTCTTCCTCTTATTTCGTCCCTAGCCTATAAAAAATCTTCCCCTAGCTCCTTCTTAGGGCCAGCAAAGTATTTGAGAGACATTAGAGAGCTTTGCTCCTTGTATACCCCTCCTCTTGGAGATCAAGACCCCTCTTTGGGAAGAATCCTTGTGGATTATCAAGGCCGCCTCTTGGAGAAGTTGAACATCAAGACCTCATCTTCTTGGAGTGGGAAGAACTCTACCCGAGTGCTAGTTTCCTTGAATTGTTCTTGTATACTTGTGGATCTCATGTATGCTACTCTAGTGGATGTGTGACCTTGGTTTGTTTGAGTGATTCTCTTCTTGTGTTCTTGTGTGTTCATCACCGTTTCCCCCTCCAAGTGTGAAAGATCTCATCTAGGGTTTCACCCTACAACACTTGGTCTAATCCCCTAGTTGGTTATATATAGTTGGCAGTGTTGGTGTTTTTGTGTTGTTAACTTATTGAAGACATTGCACAGACTTGATCTTCAAGGTGAAAACCCAAGATCTGGCCTTCGGTGGTATAATTCGGCAATCGGTGTCATTTGAGTGGCATTCCCTTTGTGAAGGCATTAATGATGGAGATCCTTTCCAGTTGTCCTTGTGAAGTCAAGAGATGGTTGGTGCGAATGGTCGTTGATGTAGTTCGTCGATTGCTGGTTTGATCACTTTGGAGTTTTTTCTATCAACTTAGGGATTATCTCTGGTGGAAAAAAAATCAGATTATCATTTTACCAAAGAAGGGAAATCATGCAAGTCGAATATCTTTTTTCTACTCTTAATCAGATTATCTCCGGTGGTCAATTTGTTAGAGAAAGTAGCCATGAAAAAAGTGAACTCTAATAGGATAAGAAAGCTTCCAAACATCATGAACAAATTAAGAAAGATGCTATTGGAAGACACAAAAATAGTGGAAATTTATATCCAATTAATAGTTTCGATAATATCACACTAAAATAACAGATGACGCTTCCCTTGTTCTAGCTTATACAAACTCTTTGTGAGATCTCTAGTGATCAATTTGTGTACAGAAAGTAGCTACAAGAAAGCATAACTACAATGGGATTAGAAATTTATGCTTCAGCATGAAGAACATATTAAGAAATAATGCCACTAGAAATCGCAACATGAAAAGATTGCACATGGTAGACGCATAATGAATTCATCATCCAAATTATGATTTCTTATTTATTGGTAAAGGCCAAAGACTGAGGAATTTCGAACAATATCATAACAGATACACATAATGACACCGATCTACAATACAATGACGAAACCTGATTTCAAGCTCAAAACCATTTAGACATTAGAAATGACAACCTGCATTCAGTTAAGAATATATGCCACCCATTTTTCATTATCGCACTTATCAAACTTCCAGATTCTCAACACATTTTGAGAAGGGCAAATCATAATCTATCTAGATTGCATAAATAAACACATATGGGTCCTCTGCCGCATGTCCATTTGTGATAAAATTGCCATATTTAATCATCGTAATCTTAATATCATCTAAAAAATACATATCTAAATCATCCAGTAAGCCAGTAAACACATAGATCAACACCTTATTTCAGCGACAATTATGGAACTATCAGAACTCTTTTACTCATTGTTATCTCAGCCCGTTGCCAAAGCAAGCCATGTCACCAAGCACATGGCAGAAAGTTATTCTGTTTCTTCCTTCCTTCTTTCTTTCTTTTCTCCTGCCTTCCCAGAGCATGTTAAACTAGTTATTGCGGCGTTGTGAACATCACAAAGACCAGTAAGCACATACAACCTGTTAATTTCACACAGCCCATTGACCTCTCTGTATGTATCTTTACACCGTCAGGTGGCGCTCAAAACATGCATGCATAGCTCGATCTTAATGAACTTTAGGTGCATGTCTGATGTCTCGCAGCAGCATCAGAGGAAAATTAACCAAGCTAGACGCTTGCTGGCTTGCACCAACTCCGGCGAACTCATTCTGAACTCGAACTGTTCTACTTGGAGAATCACATTTCCATAGACCTGATCATTGCAACAACCTGCAGCAGAAAGGATACATTTGTCTGCAGCCTGATCAGTAGTCTCAGATGATAAGCTTGATCTTGATCATGGCTTAATCCGAAAGGAAACCACGTACAGGCGGGTGCAAGAAATGGAACTCTCGCACGACCGGCTTGCATGGAGGCGCTTCTAGAACATTCCATTGCCCCCCCGCCATTGTTTCTGATCCCAGCAGCTCGATTATCATCCGTCCTGTGGGGTGCAACAGATTGGACTCGCATCAATCGACCAAACCAGTATGAAGAGGCAGGAGTTGTATCGAACGCACAGGCCGCGGGACGGGAGCAAGAGACTTCGATGAGTGGCCAGCGGCTCCAGCCTCCAGTACCATATCTATTGATCTACAGGACCAAAGTTCTACCACAAACAGAACGAACATTTCCGCTGGAAATTGGACTCGCAGATCAGTGCACTGCACCTCGTCGTTGCCCGAATCAAATAAACACAACACCAAATTTCACGAATCGATCGATCTTTCAGCGAATCGCACCCGCACTCCCATATACTAAATTGCGAAAATTGCTTGGACGCAGGCATCGATCGGCGGCGCTACCAAGCCGGATCCATGGCCGGAGCTATCATCCTCGTCGCCGTGGAGACCATCGATCTGCAAAGGCGACCGATTCGGCCGAGATCCAGCCTAGCCAGCTAGCACCACAGTACGAGACGAACCAAATTAACCAATTCAGTTGAGAATTCAGAAGCCGCCATGGATGGATTCAGCTCCGGACAACAAGTAAGTCTTATTGCAAAGATGAAGCTTTTACAGCGAGATCGATAGCGATAGCGACTCCTCCTCCGGGCGAGAGGAAGGAGAGGACTACAGGCTCGAACAACGAGCTACCCCCTAGCAATCATGTGAATTACAAGAAGGTCCTTCTCCCCTCTCATCTCTCCTTGTCTATTCCTTCTTGTTCTTCCGGCTGCCGCCACTGCGACCCCCAATTTCTTCCGTCGCGGCATAGATCTCAGTGATCAAGCGGTAGCGCTTCACCCTTCGCTGGCTCCCGGCCACCTCGTCCTCCTCCTCTTCCTCCCAGTCCACGCAACCACCAAGAATTACGGCGCCAGGAGACGGCGCCGCTGGTGGGGCGTTCACGGAGCGCAGGGAGGAGGAGAAGGAGCTGCCCGAGGGAGCCACGGAGGTGGCGACCGGATGGGCGCGAGGGGTGCCCGAGGAGGCGCTGCTCCGGCGGAGGTGGAGGAGCTGCTCGGCCGCGGCGAACTCGAGCGCCGTGAAGGCCGCCGGCGCCGCCGCGTCGGCCCTCTTCGTCTTGGGCTCCGGCTCCATCTTCCCCTTCGCCGGTTCTGCCTCGCGCTGTAGGATCTTCATTGACGATTGGTGTGGCTGGGTTGCCATGGACGCGCGCGTTGGCTAATTTCGCCTCTTTCTAGTCTGGTCTTTCTTTGGTTGCTATACTAGTTATTTTTCCTTGTCCTTTTCCTCTTGCTTTTGCGAAAGAGACTTGGATTTTATTTCTCTATTTTTCCTTTGATTTTTGGGTTTCAATTATTTCTCTAGCAGGTAGCTTTGCATAAATATCATTATGGTATAGAATCGATTTGACCCGACACGTGTAATTACCGTTAAGCCATATTCCGGTGTGAAATGCGTGACACATTGTGAGCTGTCCGGTTAATCCAGCACACAACCCGTCCAACCGAGTTTTTGCAACACGTCGATGGATCACATAGCCATTGGCACATCGCGTTGAAGGTCCTTACACGTCATATGTATGTACACACTACACATTTCTATGATATGTACATGTAACTTGTTTTGGGTCTAATTTCACGCTCGTTGTTACCGTTGCATATTCACACAACGGCTAAGTAGACACAATCACTACTGCAAAAACGATTACGAGAGACGGGCCTATTAATATTACTTTACATAACAATGTTGCACTCTAAATTTTGGTCATCACTCGTAGATTCACACCAGTAACTAGAACACCAGTTCCACAAAGCCCTTAGTCCTGTATGTCAAAGCTAACTATTCCAGACTAACTATTCAAGACTACTGAATCTTTTGAAGTTTCTTCGTTGCATAATTAAATAGCTACGTATGCTTTCTAATTAATTTGTTTTCTCTGGACAAGATTGATAATTAGTTTTTCAGAGGGAGTGGTGCATAGTACTGGTTTCAATCTCGTGGTGCTCTAATCCAGAGATAATAAGGACGAAGACACATATTGTATTGTTGTCACTAAGGATAAAGCGACATGGTTTAATCTTATTGCTAGATTTATTTATTTTTACATTATGTCATCTTGTTTATTACAATGCTCTGCTTCTTATAAACTTAATACCTTGAGATGCATGCTTGATAGCGGTTTTGGGGTGGAGTATTAGTAGTAGATGATGTTGGATTAACAGTTCACTTATCACAGATTTAATGCCTATGTGAGGTTATGTCATGAATGATCATAGTCATAAAGATTGCTATTCTTGCCGAACAATAATTTGTCACCATGCCGCTTGCTATCTTTTAAGAAAGACACCTCTAGTGAACCTATGGCCCAAGTCCATTCTCTATTAATTCAAGTCTTTCATACAATTTTCTCCTTTCATTTATTTGCTTTATTATTTTTCAATTTTACTACACAATTATCTATCTATCTATTAGTTTTTAATCTTGTAACTAGCAAGGACAAGGGGATTGACAACCCTCTTGTCGCGTTGGGTGCAAGAATTTTATTTTTGTGTGTGCAAGTGTTGTTTATCTTGTTGACTTGAAGCTCGTACTGATTCGATAAACCTTGGTTCTTAACTGAGAGAAAGCTTTGCTACTATCTACATCACCCTTCCTCTTTGGGGAAACCCAACAACTCCTGTGGGAGTAGCAATGAAATTTCTAGCACCGTTGCGGGAGAGTCTTCTTCTACCAAATCAGGTGCCTTCGCACAAACTCTTTTATTTGCTTGTTTTATTTCTTGTCTAATTGCCTCTGCCTTTTATTTTCCTTTTTATTTGCTTGCTAGAAATTTCCAAAATACCAAGAAAATATTGTGTTGTTATTTATGCTTTTGTTACCACGATGTCCACTCTGGATGAAGTTATTGTTGAAAGTGGTAGTGATGACAACTCTAGGGAAAGTAAAGAGGAAGTACCTAAAACACCTACTCACGATAATGATAATCTTCATAATGAAATTCCCTTAACTTGGAAAACTAAAAGATTATGCATAGGAAGTGGGAATGTTATTGGGAAAAGTGTCATTCAAGAGTTCATTACTTGTGCGGGAGTTATACTAGCAATAGTGGGAACCATTCTTACAAAAACTAATAGTTATGTGGATGCTATATGAAGGAAATATGCCCTAGAGGCAATAGTAAAGTTGTTATTTATATTTCCTTATATCATGATAAATTTTTATTATTCATGCTAGAATTGTATTAACCGGAAACTTAGTACAAGTGTGAATACATAGACAAACAAAGTGTCCCTAGTATGCCTCTACTTGACTAGCTCGTTAATCAAAGATGGTTAAGTTTCCTAACCATAGACATGTGTTGTCATTTGATGAACGGGATCACATCATTAGAGAATGATGTGATGGACAATACACATCCGCTAGCTTAGCATAATGATCGTTTTAGTTTTATTGCTATTGCTTTCTTCGTGACTCATACATATTCATCTGACTATGAGATTATGCAACTCCCGAATACCGAAGGAACACTTTATGTGCTATCAAATGTCACAATGTAACTGGGTGATTATAAAGATGCTCTACAGGTGTCTCCGATGGTGTTTGTTGAGTTGGCATAGATCGAGATTAGGATTTGTCACTCCGAGTATCGGAGAGGTATCTCTGGGCCCTCTCGGTAATGCACATCACTATAAGCCTTGAAAGCAATGTGACTAATGAGTTAGTTACGGGATGATGCATTACGGAGCAAGTAGAGACTTGCCAGTAACGAGATTGAACTAGGTATTATGATACCGACGATCGAATCTTGGGCAAGTAACATACCGATGACAAAGGGAATAACGTATGTTGTTATGCGGTTTGACCGATAAAGATCTTCGTAGAATATGTAGGAGCCAATATGAGCATCCAGGTTCCTCTATTGGTTATTGACCGGAGATGTGTCTTGGTCATGTCTACATAGTTCTCGAACCCATAGGGTCCGCACGCTTAACGTTCGATGGCGATTTGTATTATATGAGTTATGTGTCTTGATGACCGAATGTTGTTTGGGGTCCCGGATGAGATCACTAACATGAGGAGGATTTGAACTCAATTTTTTGTGAAAACTTGAAACTAAGATTTGAACTCAATTTTCTTGAAAAATATTTGCCTTTTGTGATGACTCATCTACTCTGCCCATACCTATCTATTCACAGGGCTAGTTTGCAAGATGTCAGAGGCAAGTGACAGTCAGAATGTGTCAGAACAACATGATGATCTCAGTGAAAGATCAAGTCCGGCTGAAAGTTTTGATGAAGGCAGCAGGAGCACTCCTAGCAATTTTCCTAAGGCTGCCAAGAGAACAACGAAAAACAAGGGCTCAGACACAGAAGATGAGGACACGGAAGATCATGACAACACACATCTAGTTGCAGAGAACATGATGCTGAGGAAGGACAAAGGTTTACGTCAGTGGAGACTGTATGATCCCTATGCTGCAAGGAGGAGGATTGCTTGTGATTATCTTTTCCACACACGAGAGCAACAAGATTTCTATGAGACTGTGTTGCTTGACAAGAAGCAAATCGTCAGTGATATGAAGTGTGTGGATTGGAAGTATATTGATGCAAATGAAGACAACTTTCCCCATGTTCATGAAAGCTTCAAGGTTGCAGGTGTTGATGATTTTGTTGGGACGAAGCTCACAAAGTGGAATAATGAGATGAATATGCAATTCTATTCCACTGCACACTTCTATCCAGATGGCAGAATAGTGTGGATGACTAAGGGAACCAGATACTAGTCAACCATCTCAGAATGGGCTGATCTTCTTGGTGCTCTAGAAGAAGAGGAGAATGATATTGATGTCTATGCAAAGCCCATGATGGATCAAAATTCTATGGCTAATATGTACAAGCCTATTCCTGAGGATAATGTTGAGACTCATAATCTTGCTTCAGTGACAGACTTGCTAGCTGGTTTGGCCACCACCAACACAATCTTGAGGCACACTCTCTTGCCCATGTCTGGAGATGAAAAGATGATCCATGGCCACTCCATCAACTTGCTACACTTGTTTGATACACCACAAAAGTTCAAAGGGATGAACCTTATTGTTGAAACAATCAAGAGAAGCACAACTGACTAGAAGAGATCATGTGGATTTGCTTCGACATTCCGTTGCTCATCAACTCCAAGGTTGGCACGAGCACATATCTACTTGATTGCGAGCATCTCCCATTACATCCGGAGTTCGCGGACAATGTAGTGGTGATGGACCCTTCACATCCTACATCTGCCCAAGCTCAAGAGAAGATCCAGGTGCAGCTGCTGCAGCAAAAGCAGTCAAGAAGGCCTCTACTCCCAATGCTTCCAGTGCTCCTATTGCTAACCTCAAGTCCAAAAATGCCCAGATGACTTATCTACTTGAAGCCACCCTGAGGATTGAGCGAACTCTGGCCAACCTCACCAAGAACTAGGAGAGCCTAGAGCGGATAGTCGAGACTAAGATTCATGATCTTGATGTGAAGATCATAGAGGTTCAGACTATTGTGGAGAAGCTACGAGATGATGTTGTTACAGCCAGAGCTGATGCCGATGACAATGGAGATGATAGACCAACGACTGACAGGTTCCAGACAGTTCCCAGGGCACCCAGGTCTGCCGCAGTGTCTGATGTAGATAAGAGGACTACAGTTTCTTTACATGTTGCTGCTTCTATAGTGCCACCTCTAGTTTCTACTACACCAGCCCAGCAGACATCAGGTCAAGCCATTGCAGATGCACTTCTCTCAATGACATCTACACACATCGGAGCTGCCAGCCAGAGATCACCTTCATGAGCTGTCGAGGATCATGCTTAGAGAGACGTATAGCTCTATACCTACTCAAACTTTTTGTTACTTGTTGCTAAAGGTAGAGAATTTGTATAGATCATTAACCTTCGAGAGAGAGTGTCTCGCTTTTGCTCGTTGGTTTTCTTGTGTTTTTGCTACTATTTCTGTTTGGTCCGTGCTACTTTGCTTGTTATGCATGTGAGATACTATGGTTATGTGTGATTGATAATGCTATGCTTCGTGTGATGCTTAATGCTTATCCTTATCATTATTCTTGTATGATCATTCACTTGTGTTTTTGGTGATGCGTGCTTACTATTCCATTCATATCATTTTGTGCGCTCCACCAAGTTGTATGTGTCATGGAGGAGTGACCCATGATCCTAATCGATTATGCATTTGCATTCAAAAGCAAATTTTTAATAATGCACAAATTTAGGGGGAGATCTTGCTTATCACATACTTCTCAAAGCGATGATGTATTTTATTCATTTAATCATTTGTCAAAGCTTTGACGATCTATATGTTGTCATCAATTACCAAAAAGGGGGATTGAAAGTGCAACTAATCCCCGGGTGGTTTTTGTAATTCATAACAACATATATCTTATCGAACTAATGTCCATTCAAGTTAAATATTTTAGGATGTTCAATGATTGTCATGGCAAGGACTAGTGATTGTGGACCCCTCAAATGCTAAGGGAATGGATTGGCAAAAGCTCAAAACTCTACATTTGTTGTTAAGTGATCCAAGATCACGTTGAGTCCGTAGGAAAGCAAATACTATTAAAAGGGGATGAGGTGTTTCTTAATGATCTATTTGCTCAAGTGCTTAGTGATATTGCTCCAAAACCCTTAACCACTTTCTCCATCCATATATGTCCAAACCCTACATTCCAACTCGGCTCCACTGGAATTTTCTATCCGGAGGCATCGAGTTCATCTAGACTTAGCCACTGCCAAACCCTAACAAATCGGATCCACCTATATGGATCTCGGTCCCACCGAGATGGCCTTGCCAACTCTCTGTTACAAGTTGCAATTATTTTGGTCCCACCAAGATTTGCAATCGGTACCATCGAGATGGCTTGCCAACTCTTTGTTGCCTTATTACTTCACTTCGGTCCCACCGAGTTGATGCAATCGGTGCCACTGAGACGAGGTTTGCCCTAGCCATTGCACATCAGTCCCTCCAAGTGGTTCTAGTCGGTCCCACCGAGATTCCTGATGTTCATATCTTCTACACAGGTCGGTGCCACCGAGTTGGGTCAAAAGTGTGTAACGGTTGGATTTCGTGTGGAGGCTATATATACCCCTCTGATACGTCCATTTTGCATCATGCTTTTATATCGATATTTATTGCATTATGGGCTATTATTACACATTATGTCACAATACTTATGCCTATTCTCTCTTATTTTACAAGGTTTACATAAAGAGGGAGAATGCCGGCAGCTAGGATTCTGGGCTGGAAAAGGAGCAAATATTAGAGACCTATTCTGCACAGCTCCAAAAGTCCTGAAACTTCACGGAAGACGTTTTCAGAATATATGAAAAATATTGAGCGCAAGAAGTTCACCAGGGGGCCACACCCTGCCCACGAGGGTGGGGGGCACACCCTACCCCCTGGGCGCGCCCCTACCTCGTGGCCCCCCTGGTGGCCCTCCGATGGCCATCTTCTGCTATATGGAGTCATTTGATGATAAAAAAAAATCATAAGCCATCTTTCCGGATGAGACTCCGCCGCCACGAGGTGGAACCTTGGCGGAACCAATCTAGGGCTCTAGCGGAGCTGTTCTGCCAAGGAAACTTCCCTCCGGGAGGGGGAAATCATCGCCATCGTCATCACCAACGCTCCTCTCATTGGGAGAGGGCAATCTCCATCAACATCTTCACCAGCACCATCTCCTCTCAAAACCCTAGTTCATCTCTTGTATCCAATTCTTGTTTCCAAGTCTGGGATTGGTACCCGTGGGTTGCTAGTAGTGTTAATTACTCTTTGTAGTTGATGCTAGTTGGTTTATTTGGTGGAAGATCATATGTTCAGATCCTATATGCATATTAATACCCCTCTAATTATGAACGTGAATATGCTTCGTGAGTAGTTACGTTTGTTCCTGAGGACATGGGAGAAGTCTTGCTATTAGTAGTCATGTGAATTTGGTATTCGTTCGATATTTTGATGAGATGTATGTTGTCTCTCCTCTAGTGGTGTTATGTGAACGTCGACTACATGACAGTTCACCATTATTTGGGCCTAGAGGAAGGCATTGGAAGTAATAAGTAGATGATGGGTTGCTAGAGTGACAGAAGCTTAAACCCTAGTTTATGCGTTCCTTCGTAAGGGGCTGATTTGGATCCATATGTTTCATGCTACTTTTGTTGTAGTTGAAGATGCTTGCAATAGAGGTTAATCATAAGTGGGATGCTTGTCCAAGTAAGGACAGTACCCAAGCACAGTACCGGTCCACCCACATACCAAATTATCAAAGTACCGAAAGCGAATCATATGAACGTGATGAAAACTAGCTTGACGATATTCCCATGTGTCCTCGGGAGCGCTTTACATCATATAAGAGTTTGTCAAGGCTTGTCCTTTGCTACAAAAAGGATTGGGCCATCTTGCTGCACCTTATTTACTTTTATTACTTGCTACTCGTTACAAATTATCCTATCACAAAACTATCTGTTACCTATTATTTCAGTGCTTGCAGAGAATACCTTGCTGAAAACCGCTTATCATTTCCTTCTGCTCCTCGTTGGGTTCAACACTCTTACTTATCGAAAGGACTATGATAGATCCCCTATACTTGTGGGTCATCAAGACTCTTTTCTGGCGCCGTTGCCGGGGAGTGAAGCGCCTTTGGTAGGTGGAATTTGGTAAGGAAAAATTTATATAGTGTGCTGAAATTTACTGTCACTTGTTACTATGGAAAGTAATCCCCTGAGGGCTTGTTCGGGGTATCTTCACCCCGACCAGTAGAGCAAAGAGTTGCTCCTCAACCTACTGAACCTACTGAAAATGAAAATGTCTGCTTTGAAATTCCTTCGGGTATGATAGAAAAACTGCTAGCTAGTCCTTTTGCAGGAGACGGAACAACGAATCCTGATGAGCACTTAATATATGTGGATGAAGTTTGTGGATTATTTAAGCTTGCGGGTGTACCCAGAGATGTTATTAAGAAGAAGGTCTTCCCTTTATCTTTGAAGGAAGATGCATTGACATGGTATAGGCTATGTGATGATACGGGGTCATGGAACTACAAACTATTGAAATTGGAATTTCATCAGAAGTTTTATCCTATGCATCTTGTTCATCGTGATCGCAATTATATATATATAATTTCTGGCCTCACGAAGGAGAAAGCATCGCTCAAGCTTGGGGGAGGCTTAAATCAATGTTGTATTCATGCCCCAATCATGAGCTCTCAAGAGAAATGATTATTCAAAATTTATATGCTCGGCTTTCTGATAACAATCGCACCATGCTCGATACTTCTTGTGCTGGCTCTTTTATGACGAAGACTATTGAATTCAAATGGGATTTATTGGAAAGAATTAAATGCAACTCTGAAGATTGGGACCTCGACGAAGGTAAGGAGTCAGGTATGGCACCTAAGTTTGATTGTGTTAAATCTTTTATGGATACCGATGTTTTCCGTAAATTTAGCACTAAATATGGACTTGACTCTGAGATAGTAGCTTCTTTCTGTGAATCTTTTGCTACTCATGTTGATCTCCCTAGGGAGAAGTGGTTTAAATATCATCCTCCCATAGATGTAAAAGTAGCTGCACCTATTAAAGTTGATGAAAAGACTATCACTTATAATGATCCTATTGTTCCTACTGCTTATGTTGAGAAACCACCTTTTCCTGTTAGGATAAAAGATGATGCTAAAGCTTCAACCGTGGTTCGTAAAAGCAATATTAGAACTTATACACTTCTCGAACAAGTTAAATTTGAACCTAATATTGCTATTGTTAAAGATCTCTTGTTTGAAATTTGATGCACATGTTATTTATTTCTGTGATGAAACTGCTAGAATTGCTAAGCCTTATGCTAAAGATAAACCTAGACCTGTGGTAGGCATGCCTGTTATTTCTGTTAAAATAGGAGATCATTGTTATCATGGCTTATGTGATATGGGTGCTAGTGCTAGTGCAATACCTATTGACTTATACAAAGAAATTATGCATGATATTGCACCTGCTGAGTTAGAAGATATTGATGTCACAATTAAACTTGCCAATAGAGATACTATTTCACCAATTGGAATTGTTAGAGATGTCGAAGTCTTGTGTGGGAAAACTAAATATCCTGTTGATTTTCTTGTTCTTGGTTCCCCACAAGATAGCTTTTGTCCCATTATATTTGGTAGACTGTCGGTGTCAAAACCGGCAGATCTCGGGTAGGGGGTCCTGAACTGTGCGTCTAAGGCGGATGGTAACAGGAGGCAGGGACATGATGTTTACCTAGGTTCGGGCCCTCTTGATGGAGGTAATACCCTACGTCCTGCTTGATTATTCTTGATGATATGAGTATTACAAGAGTTGATCTACCACGAGATCGTAGAGGCTAAACCCTAGAAGCTAGCCTATGGTATGATTGTCTGTTGTCCTACGGACTAAAACCCTCCGGGTTATATAGACACCGGAGGGGGCTAGGGTTACACAAGGTCGGTTACAAGGGAGGAGATATACATATCCGTATTGCCTAGCTTGCCTTCCACAGCAAGTAGAGTCCCATCCGAACACGGGACGAAGTCTTCAATCTTGTATCTTCATAGTCCAACAGTTCGGCCAAAGGATATAGTCCGGCTGTCCGGAGACCCCCTAATCCAGGACTCCCTCAGTAGCCCCTGAACCAGGCTTCAATGACGATGAGTCCGGAGCGCAGTATTGTCTTCGGCATTGCAAGGCGGGTTCCTCCTCCGAATACTTCCATGGAAGAGTTTGAACACAAGAATAGTGTCTCGCCCTGAAAAATAAGTTCCACATACCACTGTAGAGAGAATAATATTTCCACAAATCTAATTTGCAGACATGTTTTGACAGCTTGACATCACGCCATGGCCCGGTCACTATTCAAACCGTTTTTCTCAACCAGCACCGCACATATCGCGAGGCGGTTTTCTTGACACGTCTTGTCAAAGCAGAGATCGTGTTCCCCTTATTATGGGATTCTCATCAATGCGGACGTGGGTAACCCAACCGCGCCATCAATTACGGTGCCTGGGGAATAAGCGGTTTTACCAGGAAAGTGGGGAGACACATCGCCTCTTCCGCCCTTATAAAGGGACAATGATTTTCTCTTTTCACCCACACCTTCTTCCTTGCTTACCATTCCTGCACACTCGAGCTCTAGCGCCCAAGCTCGCGTTCTTCCTCTCAAACCACTCCAAGCATGTCCAGAGCAGGAGGCAAGTGGATGGTCTCCTCCATCACGGAGGAGAACATCAAAAAGTTACGGGAAGCCGGATATCTGGCCGTGAACATCGCGCACCGGCTGCCAGATGCAGGGCAGATCATCCCTACGCCCGAACCCCATGAGAGGGTAGTTTTTCTTACCCACTTCGTCCGCGGACTGGGATTTCCTTTCCACCCGTTCGTCTGCGGACTCACATTCTACTACGGGATGGATTTTCATGATCTGGCCCCCAATTTCATCCTCAACATCTCGACGTATATTGTCGTGTGCAAGGCCTTCCTCCGCATCAAGCCCCATTTTGGCCTGTGGCTGAAGACTTTTAATGTCAAACCAAAGGTGGTGGTCGTCCAGCAGGCAGAGTGCGGAGGCGCCATGGTGGGCAAGATGCCTAACGTCACCTGGCTCGAGGGCTCCTATGTGGAGACCATAAAGGGGTGGCAATCGGGGTGGTTCTACATCGCCGAGCCGCGCGATTCCAACTGGCGGCGGCCCCCAAATTTCGATCCGGAGCCCCCACGTGGCTCACCTCCTGGAAAGAGAAGGGCCTATCCTGGGGTTCTTCGGTAGAGCTGACCGGACTCCAGACCTGCATCCATAACATGATGAACAAGAAAATCAAGCTTGTCAACGTGGTCCAGGTTATGCTCTTCCGCCGGATCCTTCTGTGTCAACGACGGGCATTTGATTTATGGGAGTTTGACTCGGCCAAGCACCAGACGCTGCGAGAGCTCTACGACACGACGCACGAGGATGTCTGGAGGGTGCTGTTCAAGAGCGCCGAGATTCCTCCCTCACTCACCGAGGACCGCGGACTCAGCGCGAAGGGCCGCGCCCATCCGGTAGGATTTTTATATCTCTCAGGGTATTTATTTGCCCCAGTTTAGTTATGTGCAGGATCTAAGCTTCCATGTCATTAACAGGACTGGATAGAGACATTGGAGCGGCTTGATTGCCCAGCCCCCCTGCCCGAGGATCCTGCAGACGCTCTTCTAACGAAGATGCTGACTCCGGCACCTTACGAGGTGCCGGCAAAGAAGGCCAAGAAGAAGGTCATGGGGACCCGAAAGGGTCTCCGGTGCAAGGTTGTATCGGACTCATCGTCTGATGACTCCGACGTGCACTCCTTCCACGGAAACGAGGAGGAGGAGAAAAGTTCTCCCCCCTAGCCGGGGGAGACAAGAAAAGGAAGGCCGACCCATCCGGGGAAGCCAAAGGGTCCAAGAAGGGAAGGACCCTCCCTCCGGACTACGCCATGATGGCCGCCTACAGCGGCGACGAGTGGCTACCCAGGGACAAGCCCCTGGCGAAGTCGTAAGTGTCCGGACACCATAGTACTTTATGGTATGTTATATTGCACTGCCTCTCCTCATGTCGAACATGATTATGCAGTCCGTCCTGAGCTCATCTCGACGTACCCTCGTCGAGCGGATCTTTGGATTCGTCGGATATGAACAATGGTTCTCCTCCGACTGCTTCCACCCCTTGTCCTACGAACAATGCCGAGGTGTTGTCTCAAAAGGCACCGAGCCAAGGGGAGGTGGTCCTGGGGGCACTACAAAAAAAGACACATCCGTGACATTTTGGGCCGAACGGATTTTTTTTCTGTCACACATATGACACTTCTATGACGATAATTGTGACAAAACCCGGTATCATCATAGATGTGGTGGGCTCCTACTTCTATGACAAAAAATCATGACAGAAAATGGGCTTTTCGTCCTGGGCGGGCCGGAGACGCAGCTGCATGACATTCTTTGGGACGTCCATGACGGAAAAAACCATGGTAGAAGCGAGGGCGAGGAAAATTTCGGGGAGTTCCCGGTTACGGTGGGAGGTCGGGGGCCGAGCGATGCGCGTTTCTCTCGTACACGTACGCGCGTGTGTGCGAGGCGTTGGCTCTAATTGAACCCGAGCGAGGCATTGGGCCCTAACTGAACCCGAGTGATTGCACTGCAGGCTATGCATTACTGAACCCGAGCGATCAATCGATGGCTGTTAACTGAACCCGATCGAGCGATTCCTTCGCTACTGCTGCTAACTAAAGCCGATCGATTGGATGAACAGTGAGTGTTGCATGGGGGGGGGGGGCTTGGATGAACCGTGAGTGGTGGCGTTGCCTCTGGATGAACAGGACCCCGTGGTGTGGTGGAGGGTTGGATGAATAGTAGACGGTGGAGGGGTGGTTGGACAGGACCCCGTGGTGTGGAGGGCTGGATGAACAGTAGACGGTGGAGTAGCACACGCTGGAGGCTGGATGAACAGGAGCCCGTGGAGGCTGGAGGAGGTCGACGGTAGCCCATGGAGGCTGGAGGAGGTCGACGGTGGAGATGAACAGTATCCCGTGGAGTCCCATTTTGCGGTACGCCACACCCCTCCCGATGAACAGGACCCCCGTTTCGACCGTAGGAGGTTCGTTTCGTCCGTTTTGCGGTACGCCACACCCCTCCCGATCAACAGGACCCCCATTTCGACCGTAGGAGGTCCGTTTCGTCCGTTTTGCGGTATGCCAGACCCCTCCCGATCAACAGGACCCCCGTTTCAACCGTAGGAGGTCCGTTCCGTCCGTTTTGCGGTACGCCAGACCCCTCCCGATGAACAGGATCCCGTTTCGAACATGGCCGGTTGAACACAAGGCCGTTTCCTCCGTTCTGCGGTACGCCAGGCCTCGTTTCCATCGCCTGTTCTGTCCAAGCCCTCTCGATGAACACGACCACGCATTTCGTTCCGACCCAGCCAGTTGGCTCCCACGCGTTCCATTGCCTCCCCATGAACACGACGACGACGCTGTTTCTCCGTTCCGACCCAGCCATGTTAATGAGCCCTCGCCATAAGTATGCGCGAGTAGGCGTTCGAGACCCCGCCCGTATGTACACATACGTGGCCGTATTTTCTTTCTTGCACCCTGGCGCTGTTCGTACGTGTACATGCTACGTGCGCGCCTCTACTATGACACATGCGCGCCTCTACATCCACCAGTATATATGTACGTACACGTTCGCGACCAGAAAGACAACGCTACGTACGCTTCGACCAGGTGGGTCCCGACTGTCAGGCACTTCCTTGCATGCGAAGATGTAGCTGGTGGGTCCTAGCAGTCAGGGGGGCGAATCGTTTTGTTTTTTTGCCCGGACGCACTTTCTTGCGTACGAAGGTGTAGCTGGTGGGTCCCAGCAGTCAGGGGGGAAACATTTTTTTCGCAAAATACGGTGGCCTGTCCGGTGGGTCCCCGCTGTCAGGTGGAGGAATAATTATTTTGCGTGTAATAAGGAGGCACTTCCTTGCGGCGGCCATGGACCCAGCTGTCAGCGTCTCCACGCACAGTACTCTTCCGATGTAAGTCGGTCGTTGACCACATTAACCACGCCGTGCCAAGAGCACCACGGCGGTGGACGACGGCGAGGCCTAGGAAGGGGACGACACAGAGGCAGGGAAGACTCAGCAGTTGTTTCCCACGCGGAGGGGAGTACGACTGTACGAGGGTTTACTGGTTCGTCTGTCGTCGCCGGAGAATAACAACAGGTGTGGGTGAGTAGAGGGATGGCTAGACCAGCGATGGGAGTACGGTGGGGTGGTGAGGCCTGCGCGGCAGCACAGTCGACCGCGGGGAGGAGGGAGCAGGCAGTCCCGCTGACGCTTGTTTGAGCGGATGGAGCAGGAAGAGCAGAGATTGAAGAAGCACGACGGCCGTTGGATGGACATCCAACAGACAGTGCTTGTGCGTCAACCTTTTTTTAGGAAAGCCTCAAATCTGTGGAAAACAGCATACAACCCATCTTCCATTATTTCTAACAATTTACATCCCATTTGCTAATTCTTAAGATTTTTTTGGAGCCCATATTCTTTTTGTTAGCATTACAACCCGTATTGTGGCCACGGTTAAAAAATTATACGAAATTTTGCATATTTCGGTGCGGTCTGAACTGTTTTTAATCCCGAAATTTCGACTCACATTCAAACTGGTTTTAAAAATAAATGTATATCAATATAAAATCCAACAAATTCTCCACGCATAAAAATTAATGTAATTTAAAATCTTGAAATGAAAAAAACATATTTGAAACTAATTGCCGGTTTGATGTGTTTTAAAAATGTATAACCCATTTCTCATTACTGATGGGCCGTTTTCTCGGCCAGCCGAATGAAAGCTCTCCTCGTCTTGAAAGATTTGCAGCCCAACAGGCCTGACAAAGCGTCTTACTTGGCAAATCACAAAAAAACTGGGCTGTGGCCGTGGACCCAGCTGTCAGCCTCTCCACGTACAGTACTCTTCCGATGGAAGCTGTTCCTTGACCACGTTGACCACGCTGCGCGGAGAGCACCACGGCGGGGGACGACGGCGAGGCCTAGGAAGGGGACGACACAGAGCCGGGGAAGACGCGACAGTGGAAGCCCGCGCGGCGAGGGGTACAAGGGTTCACTGGTTCGGCTGCGGTGTGAGGCTACCATCGCTTCAGGGCCTGGCCAGCGGTGGGAATAGTAGGGGGCGGTGAGGCCTCTATGGCAGCACCGCCGACCACGGGAGGCAGGAGCATGCGGCTCGACCGGCGCTGCTTTGGGCGGCCAGAGCAAGAAGACCAGAGGTTGAAGAAGCACTACGGCCGTTGGATGGACATCGTACGGTCACTGGAGCTAGAATCGTTCATATTGACTAAGTTGACAAAGCCCTTCGTGCCCGTCAACTTAGTAGGCCCACAAGTCAGCCTCCCACCAAGGTGGGTCCCAGCTAGCCGGGGGAGTATTCTTTTTTTTGTGTGTAATAAGGAGGCACTTCCGGTGGGTCCGAGCTGACAGCGGGGGGGGGGGGGGGACATTTTTTTCACGAAATACGATGGCCCGTCCGGTGGGTCCCAGCAGTCAGGGGGAAACGATTTTTTTGCAAAATGCTGGTGGCCCGTCCAGTGGGTCCCTGCTGTCAGGTGGAGGAATAATTATTTTCCGCGTAATAAGGAGGCACTTCCTTGCGGCTGCCGTGGACCCAGCTGTCAGCCTCTCCACGTACAGTACTCTTTCGATGGAAGTCGGTCGTTGACCACATTGACCACGCCGCGCCGAGGGCACCACGGCGGTGGACGATGGCGAGGCCTAGGAAGGGGACGACGTGGAGCTGGGCAAGACACGACAGTGGATGCCCGCGCGGAGAGGAGTACGAGCGTTCATTGGTTCGGCTGCGGTGTGAGGCTGCTGTCGCCGCAGAATAACAGGGGGTGTGGGTGAGTGGAGGGATGGCCTGGCCAGTGGTGGGAGTAGTATGGGGGTGGTGAGGCCTCCGCGGTAGCACAGCCGGCCACGGGAGGCAGGAGCAGGCGGCACGACCGGCGCTGCTTTGGGTGTCTGGAGCAAGAAGACCAGAGGTTGAAGAAGCACTATGGCTGTTGGATGGACATCATACGGTCACTGGAGTATTGACTAAGTTGACAAAGCCCTCCGTCCCCGTCAACTTAGTAGGCCCACAAGTCAGCCCAACAATATGGTGGGTCCCAGCTCGCAGGGGGCATTCATTTTTTTGGGCATAATAAGGAGGCACTTCCTTGCGTGCGAAGATATATCTGGTGGGTCTGACCTGTCAGCGGGGGGAACGTTTTTTTCGTGAAATACAGAGGCCCTTCCTGTGGGTCCTAGCTGTCAGGTGGAGGAATCATTATTTTGCGCGTAATAAGGAGGCATTTCCTTGCGTGCGACCATGGACCCAGCTGTCAGCCTCTCCACGTACAGTCCACTTCCAATGGATGTCGGTCATTGACCACGTTGACCATGCCGCGCCGAGAGCACCAGGGCGGTGGACGACGATGAGGCCTAGGAAGGGAACGACACGGAGCCAGGGAATACTCGGCAGTTGTTTCCCACGCGGATGAGTATGAGGGTTTACTGGTTCGTCTGCCGTCACCGGAGAATAACAACATGTGTGGGTGAGTAGAGGGATGGCTAGGCCAGCGATGAGAGTACGGTGGGGCCGTTAGGCCTGCGCGGCAGCATAGCCGGCCGCGGGAGGAGGGAGCAGGCAGTCCCGCCGGCGCTTGTTTGAGCGACTGGAGCATGAAGAGCAGAGATTGAAGAAGCACGATAGCCGTTGGATGGACATCCAACAGTTACTCCTCTCGTGTGTTGACTAAGTTGACAGGGCATTGCATGTGCGGCAACCTTTTTTTATGAAAGCATACGCGTCAACCTGTAGTAGGCGCACAAGTCAGCCTCAAATCTATGGAAAACAGCATACATCCCATCTGCCATTATTTCTAATAATGTACAACCCATTTGCTAATTCTTAAGAATTTTTTTGGAGCCCATCTTCTTTTTGTTAGCATTACACCCCATATTGTGGCCACGGTTAAAAAGTATATGAAATTTTGCATATTTCGGTGCGGTCAACTGTTTTTAATCCAGAAATATCGATTCACATTCAAACTATTTTGAAAAATAATTTATATAAATATAAAGTCCAAATAATTGTCCATGCATAAAAATCAATGGAATTTAAGATCTTGTAATGAAAAAAAATTGAAACTAATTCCCGGTTTGATGTGTTTTAAAAATGTACAGCCCATTTCTGGGCAAACCGAATGAAACTCTCCTCGTCTTGAAAGATTTGCAGCCCAGCAGGGCCGATAAAGCAAGTAGGCCTTGTTTGGGTATTTCTTAAAAAAAATAGAACTGGGGTAGCCATTTTCAACAAGAAAAAACACAACTGGGCTCATGATGTGGTAAACGTAAATAAAACCCTGGCTAGACGGGCCATAGCCCCGTTGTTACCCTGACCCGTCGCTAAAACTAGTATAAATAACAACTGCTTGTTCCTCAAAAAACAAAAAACCACGCGACTTGCTGGGTCCCTGGTGTCAGCCGCTCATAGTGTAAATCTCTCGTTTATTGACTACGTTGACAATGGCGTGAGCCCCAGATGTCCAACCATTAGGAGGAACCATATTTTTGGGCTTGTACTATAGAGGCACTTGCGTGCGTACTGCCATGACGCTGGTGGGTCCCTACTGTCATCCTCTCCACGTACAGTCATCTCCTTGTTCCTCTCGGTTGTTGACGACGTTGACAACGCAAGAGGGCGGCGCACCGCGCACGACGAGCGAACCAAGGCCGCAAGGCGGAGGACGACGGCGAGGCCTCAGACGGAACGAACAGGAGCCGTTGAAGATGCGCCGGTCCAGTCGCAGGCGGAGGGGAGTACGAGGGTTGACTGGTTCGGGCGCGGGTGCGTGTTGGGGCTGACGTCGCCGGAGAATAACAGGACATGCGGGGGAATAGAGGAAGGGACTGGCCAACATTGGAGGGTACGTATGGTAGGGCGGCGGAGGCGCAGCCAGCCATGGGAGGCGGGAGCAGGCGGAGCCGACGGGGTGGTTTGGTTTGGGCGGCTGGAGGAAGAAGACAAGAGATAGAAGATACACGACAGATGTTGGATGTCAATCCAACGGCTGGTAGGCAGAATCGTTTGTTGACTGGCTGGTGAGTCGACACCACCTTGGATAGGCTAATTCCTCAGGGGCCCCAAATGTCAGAATCCAAATCTGTCACGGTCATGCAGCCTTTCCTATGAAAATTTACAGCCCATTTGATGTGCTAGTTCGAAATAAGTTTGTGGGTGCTGGTGGGGGCTAATCACTTGGCTTCTGTAATGCAGAGTGAGCTCAAGCAGCTAGCGAGAGTGATGTTATTTCCCTTGGTTGGGATTTGTTACAATATTTCACTCTAAATTAAACGAATGGCAAGCTATTTGCCTTGTTTCAAAGAAAATATGACAGTCACAACCGAGTTGAAAAGGGCAGGAACATCTAACTCCAGCTTACAAACTGTACAAAAGCATGAGGGTTAATTGTTCATCAGGTTTACAAAAAAACCAGATTGAAAAGGCCAACAACATTTAACTCCAGCACTGTTTTCGGCAGTCACAGTCAAATGGATCGGTCAGGTCCATAGAATGAACATCCTGGGTCGTAAAATTTACTGGATTATGACCACAATATGTTGTAAATAGAAGCCCGACACGTTCAGAAGCTCTTTTGCCCACCTGAAACTCCTTTTTTTGCTCTTCGACATACCCATCCGTCAATTCAGTAAATATATGGGCTTTTGAATTGATTTTACTATTTACTAGTGTGGATGGGCTGTTTTGTCTTGGGCCCAGAGAAACAATTACTACTAGTACAGTGGAGACACTCTACAACTACCCAGAAAACAATTACTACTAGTACAGTGGAGACACTCTATCGCTTCTGGCTCCTCCTAGGTCATTAAAACGTTTCCCTCTACTGAATGCCGTTATACTTTTGTTCACTAACATGCGGGCCATGTAGCGCGCGGGCCCAAATGCCATCCACCAAATTAGAAGGCAGTATGCAGGCGGAGAGTCACCCCGGTCGTAGCGCGGCAGTAACGAGCCGTCGTATCACAAAACCCCACCTCCCCGCAGTCTGAGTTTGACGGATGAAGCAACGATCATTTCACTCTTCACTGAATCCCCTTCTCCCTCACCGTCTTCAAGAAAGGCAACACTCGCATCTGCCACTGTTCTTCTCTCCGAATGAAGGGAAGGTAAGCGGATCCGTGATGTTGGTATATTTTCATTCAGAGAAAAAAAGAACTTTTGCAAAGCAGTAACCGATCCTCACTCTCTTTTTTGTTTCATTGTCATTGCAATTGTGTTTTCCTTTCAGTGGTCTCCTAGTATTCGTCAGTTTCATGATGGACCAAGGAGAACCAGGCAAAGATCTGCCGATATTGGAGCAAACGCGAGAGGCTGATCCCCATGAGACAGAGAGCTCCAAGAAGATGGAGGCAACCACCGAGCCGACCCCAGATACGCTCATGGCCACTACTGAGATGGTCAACGCCCCGTTTGAGGTTACAACCCCCGTGGCACTGCAGGAGCAGTTTTCCCCCTTCGAGGATGTGTCCCCCCCCGCTGAGCTGCCCAAGGTGATTTCCTTCTTTGCCGATCTCGATTGTGGTTTTTCATCTAAGTATGTGGTGATTTTTTTAGAAAAGGAAGTATGTTGTGATTAATAATGCAAAATTTTATTAGCTTCGATGCCATGCTATACATAGTGGTTTAAATAACTTGTGTTTCTTATACTGAAAAGTAATTCAGAATTTGTTTCTGTTTCAATTAGAGCCCTGATGCAGACAAGGATTGTGTGGTTGTACATGTCACTCGCTATGAGGCAGACGACCTGAATATACGCACTGGGAAAACAGAATTCTTAGGCTGTTGGATCCTGGAAGCCATTTGCGGTTATACCAATGAAGAGTTGTATTCCAGCCTCACCGTTGTCAGGCGTGTTGTCCAGGGTGTACTGAAGCACAAGAAGTTCAAAGCTACTCCTTCGTTTGTGAGGCATACTATTCTTGGCAAGCTTACGCAGGAAGATGACGTGGCATGCCTCCACAAACAAGTTTATCAGTGGAAAGGCCACAAAGTTGTCTTCATGAAGGTTCACAGGATTGAGCTGCTGCGGGACGTCCTCGATGATGTTCATGGCAAGGTCCGTCTTGTGTCCAGCCCAAATTAGATTGAGGCATGAAATAGTTGCCCCAACTAGTGTTTAATAGTAGTTTGGATTGTGTCTAATTATCCAAACCTTGCCTGTTATCGACCCCTCTGGGGCTAGTACTCTGTTTGAATCCGTCTATGGGAACTGCTGCTACTTTTGTGTGCCCGTGAATCATGTGAGAACCATCGTAATTGTTGCCGAAACAGATGCGTCCTCACTAGTTTTTTCATGAATATGGCATGATAAGACATAAGTTGTCACGGTTTATCATATGAGCAGTGTGTGTTCTGATGAAATAGAGCACTCATTTGAGAACCGTGCGCCGATGTATACATAAGTACTTGTAAACACTGTTGGTGCTACCCCACTTGTAAGCAGTTGTGCAAAACATGGCACATTGGCTCAGCTCGCTTCAACACTAGGCTATCGACCAGCTAACAATCAACAATCTGCTGTCTGACATATAAGCAACTATGTATCTTGTTACAGTGGTTCATGCAGTTAATTGAGGCCACAATGTAATAAATTCCAAACGTCACACGCTAGTCCAGCGCTCATGTGGAACGCTCACATTAAACTCGTCTTCATAAAAAACTTGAAAAGCATAAGTTAAGCAATTTTATACATCTCAATGATTCATAGAACATAACAAACATATACTAGTTCACAGCAAAAGACAAATTTGTGAGAAGGTTTACAAATTAGTAAAAAACAAGCAAGGCTTCTCTGAGCAAAGGGCCTCCGGGCAGGCTTAAATTTCCTGGAGTTCACTCTGGTTTTTTCTTGTTGCCACCATCCAGGGTTAGGTTCTCTCGTTCCAGAATAACCAATTATAATTGTGGTCTTAGCTAGAATGCTGAACTAAACCATGCAGTGTACTGACTAGCTGAAATTCTTGTGCATTCCACTAAATTTAAGCACTACTATTTGCAGAAATAAGCAGACCACAATGCCTCTTGTCCGCGCACCTGTCCAAAAAACCGCCGTGCAGCCGTGCCAGCTAGTCCTTAGTCCATGGATGAACTGGTAGAAAGTGCATTCCGGACTAGGATGCAGTTGTTTTCGCTCGTCCCTGCACTGCAATTAGGAAGTAAAACATACGAATCAGCTTCTTTTAGATTGCGTTGGTCATTCTACCTTAGTTACTACCAATGTAGGGATACCTTGAAGACGGGAGGTTAGACGACGACAACGAGGGATAGCCATCTCATTTTGCGCAGTTTTACTAAAATTGAGGTGTGTGCTTTTGATTGCGTGGATAGAAACGATACAGAGACAGACATCCCGAAACGATATGGAGACAGACATCCCTATTTGTGCAAATACGAAATACGGTTATTTAAGCAGTGACAGATGTTACTACTTTCCCCCGTTTCCTCTTAGAACCAAGTCCTAGATTCATGCTATTGCTTTCCCACTTTCTTCCCTGTTTGAACCAACGCTTTGAGTCGACTGTATGAACTAGCTTTACTTCTAATAATAGTAGAAGTCTAGGTGGCTTTGTAACAACGGACGGAAGTAGAAAAGGATCCACACAAAGGGAGCTGGGGCAGTAGAGCAAGGCAGGTTTTGAAGGAATATATACCTGAGGGTCGTCGGCATGTGGCAAAGACGGCGTCGGGAGGCCGCATCTTGGCCACAATACCGCAGGGAGGAAGAAAGGGTCGAAGGCCCTCCTGAGACAGAGCTCTCTCGGAGAGAATGGCACGGCCGCCGATCGGGATGCCCGGCATCCATTGGTCTCCTCCCTCGCCGCTGACGACAGCGTGAACGATCACTACTAGGGAAAACCTTATACACAGAGGTATAGCAGTAGCGTTGGTCAAAACTCGGCGCTAGCGCTACTTAGTAGTAGCGCTTGTTGCAAAACCACGCTACAACCATTATTTTAGCAGTAGCGCGTCTTCACGGAAAAGCGCTACTACTAAAATTCCCTCACTAATGTTGGTAGGCTAGGAATAGTAGTAGCGGTTCACCCAGAAGCACACTACTGCTAAAAACTTTGTAGCAGCGCGTTTGTGCTGTAGAGCGCTACTGCTATGAAAAAGAAAATAAATAGAAAAATAAGTAGAAAAGTAAATGAAAATGAAAGAAATAGAAAAAGGAGAAACGAAAAAAGAAAATGTAAAGAAAACAAAAGAAAAAGAAAAATAAAACAGAAAGGAATAGCTGTAGCGCGTTTCTCTGGAACATGCTATAGCTATCTTAGCTATAGCGCGTTTCGGCAAAACGCGCTACTACTAGTTTGACTCAAATCTCGGCAGCCCGGGCTCAAAATTTCGCTAAGTCCTTTCCCCCCCTCTCTACTCCCGGCCCCCTGTCCCCCAACTGCTCCATCGCCGCCGTCGCCCTGCCGCCTTCGACCACACCGCCACCGCCCGAGGCCGCCTTCGACCACACCGCCGCCGCCCGCCGCCTTCGACCACACCGCCGCCGCCCGAGGCTGCCCTCGACCTCACAGCCACCGCCCGAGGCCATCGTCGACCTCACTGTCGCCTCCCTCGAGCTCACCGCCGCCGCCCTCGACCTCACCGCCGCCGCCCGAGCCAGAGCCTGCCCTCGCCACCGACCGTAAGGCTCTGCCTCTCCTGTCCCCTACCCTCCTCTCTCTCTCTCTGCTAGGGCAATCCATATATATGTTGATACTGTGTTGATGTTCATATGAACCCTAGGTGTTCATATGAACCCTAGATTTTTTTAGGGCAGTAGGCATTTTATAACATTTAGGAAAAATGATTAGCAATTTTTTTAAGAAATTAGCTAGGGCAATTTCTATGAAAATGCCTAAACAGTAATTCCATTTAGCTTTAAACTAATAGAGGGTATATAAATAATAGTAGCATTTAGATTTAAATTAACAGAGGCTATAAACAAAAAACACTTAGCTATAAAAAATATTTGGACTATGGACCTGAATATTTCTGAAGAAATTGGGTGTAGGTACTAAGGTCTTGCTATGGAAATTTTGGTGAGGTCAGAAGGGTTAGAGAAAATGGAGTTCCTAGACTTTTAGCTTTAGACAAAAAACAAAAGTATTTAGCTATAAATAAAAAACAGTAGCTATGGCATTTAGCTATAAACAAAAAACAGAATTGTTTTTCTTTTCAAAAACTTGGTCAAACTAATTGTTGCTATGTAAACAAAAAACAAGACTGTTTTATATGATATATGTCATTGATGTTCATTTGCATATTCCATTATTGTTGATTATATCTTTTCATTGAAGTGGCCATGTTATATGCAAATTCCTCAATAGTGCTTGCTCATGTTATATCTTTTCATTGAAGTTGTTCGATTGTGCCCAAGTGGCTTTGTTGTTTCCAGGGAATGATGCTGAGTGGCCTATGTTTTGCCTGAATGTTGATTCATTTCTGTTCCAGCAAATTTCAGGTTCTCGATTTGTCCACTTTTTAGCAAAGTTCATGCCAAAATTTTCCGTGAATTTCGGCATGACTTGTGCTACAAACTAGGACATATTGAGTGCCCGAGATTTTCCGCACTAGGAAGGAGTCAACATTCCTGCAAAACAATAGGCCTTTTTAATGTCATTATTCATTTTATTAGGTCTAGAATTAATTGACTAGATTTAACCATAGGAAACATGGCTAGCAATGATGAAGGACAGGGTTCTGGTGATTGCGACGATGTCTACCGGGCGGCAGACGAATTTTTTAGCCTTGCCGACGATCAACCGGTGGCATCGGGGACTAAGACTGACACGCAGACCGGTGTTGAGACTGAGACCGGCGCTGAGACTCAGACCGGCATCGAGACCGGCGCTGAGACTGTGACCGGCGCTGCCTCAAGGAGCGGAGCCGGTGTAGAACCGAAAGCAAAGAGGAAACAGCTTCCTAACAAACTTAGGACTACTAGACTGGTGGTCACGGAGGTGGACGACGGCAATTTTGAGCCAAAGGCGCCCGAGGAAGCGCGTCGATGCTACGACAATCAAATAGGCTGCATCGTACAGACAACCGCCACCATCAACGATGAGAAACTACAGAAGATAGAAAATATGAGGAGCTCCCTCCTAAAGAAGTTTCACCAGATATTCTTGTTCCCAGGTCGGAATGAGAAGGATTGTGAAGATCCAGATGAGGACCCGGCAATGAAGAAGATAAACAAACACGCCATGACCAAGTTTAGCGACGCGTTGGCCGCCTGGAAAAATTGAGTGAAAGCAAAGATCATCGACAAGAAGGAACCCTACTCCGAGATTGTAAAGGATAATCCGACAATCACGGAAGAGCAGTTTCAAATATTCTAGGAGGCTTGCAAGGTCGAAGCTGCCAAAAAAAGTCTAAGTACATGAAGGGGCTTCAAGAGAGGAACATTGGGAGCCACCACCTCAAAAGCCGTGGTTACGGCGGAAAGAGGTCCAAATGGGCCAAGGAGGATGCGGAAGCCGCAAGTCTGGGCATCCCAGACCCCTTGGCAGATTTCACCATCCCGCAGGAGCGTGACATCCCCAGGGCCCGGCACCATTGGGACCCAGTGAAGAAGGTTTATGAGACAAAACCGGTCATTACGGAGTTCATGAGACTGCTGGTAATTTTAGTTTCTGATCAATTCGACTGCACACGTTAGTCATATTTGTAAACGATCCTTGTGCCTTTTGCAGAGAGAGTAGCACCGGATTGTGGCCGAAAGTGACTCGCCGTCTGAGGCATTGGCGAGGCCCAAGTGGGACACTCCATTCAACCGAGCATTGAACATATTGAAATGACAACCGGTGGATACTCGACCGTCGTATGGACGCGTGCACGGTGTCGGAGACGGTGCCACGTGGAAGAAGTACTACCGTGAGACCATGGAGGAGAGAAAGGAAAGACGGAGGTTAACTGAAGAAAACATCGACAAGAAGGTTGAGATTGCGGTTGAGAAGAAATCATCTCACACAGTCGCAACAGCGGTAGCTGCCGCAAAACAGGTGGTTGCAGATTTGTCTACTTCCTTGGTGACGGGCGTTTTCACTTGGACAAGGCAAAATCCAGAAAAAATGCAGAGGACTTTCCCCTTGCTGACTTCTTGGGGAGCAGCTCGACTAGCGTTGCACCAGCACCTGCTCCCACACCGGCTCCCGCACCAGCTCTCGCACCTGCTCCCGCACCTGCTCCCGCATCTGCTCCCGCACCAGCTCCCGCACCGAACGTGCTCAGTGGTGCTTCGTCTTTGGCTAAGCTCGATGCCCTCACGGTATCTGTCACACCGCCCCCCTTCAATATAAATGTATAATCTCCCATTTTCGTTGCCTTTTGGATGTCTCACATCGCAGACTTTTCTTTGCAGGCTGATGAAACCCCGTGCACCATATTGTACACCATCGGCGACCAGAAGGTGGACGTGGGGAAGGCGATGATAATGGAGCCGAAGGAACCATTGTTCCACAGCCGGCCGATCCCCTCGAACGTCTTCAAGGTTTCCGTGGCTAGTGTCAAACCGGGCCACGAGAATTTGCCTCCTCCAATACTAGTGGGGGATGACGACGAGACACCGCGGCGGCTTGGTGATTGTTGTAGTGGGTGGGTCCTGTTGTGGCCAAAGACTCTACTTCGTCTGGAGGCGGCCGGGAGCACACCCACGAGCACGCAGCCTCAGCAAGGTATGAACATCAACACCCCACCTACCCAATTAGCATCGGGTGTCGGGTTGGGTGATAGCGGACGGGGTAAGGAGGAGGCTCCATTAGTCACTAATGACGTCACCATGGATGAGGATGAGGACGGCGATGGCGCTGAACAGTATGTCTATACTGGCGCCTCCTCAGGGTTTGAGTGTCATGAGTCGGTGCCTGAATTGCCGTCTCAACGTATTATGGACGACCTTCCGGTAGTAAAGAAGTCTAGGAAGAGAGCGAGGAAAGGCAAAAAAGCTGATTCTATGATCCAGCCGCCTCAGCAACCTCGGCTTCAGGACCGTATAGATATCCCCGATGCGGATAAATGGCATATCCCCGGTCAACCAATCCTACCTGCAACAGCGCTACAAGTCAGATTCGGCGATCTAAGGAGACTTCATGACGATGTGCTGCGGGTAGAAAAAGGCCTCATCGCCTTGAAAGATCCAGGATACCCACTCTACGTGGTTAACATTCTGCGGCAAATGTCGTACGCCGACAGTTTCCCCGCGGATAAGTTCTTCCTCCGATTCGATTACATATTCGACATGTTTCACGTGAAGAAGCTGGATTTTACGTTTGTCCGCCTTTATGCCTTGCACATGAACTACATCATTGGGGTTGAGCAGATATCTCATATCCGTGTCGCTGACACGTACTACATGCACAAGGGCTTCTTGGGAGTCTGCGGAAAGCACCGTGAATACGCGAGGGATTACATCGTCAGTTTCATGCTCGCCAATAAGGACAAGGAGGCGATTCTCGTGCCTTATCATCCCATGTAAGTCATCCGCGCTGCTATCCTTCCTTCGATTTCAACCATTCATTTGCACGGTGGAGGCTAATTAATTTGAGGTGTACTTATTTTGCGCAGCGGCGGGCGCGCCGTCCTCATCATCCTCTACCCCCGATTCTCCCACACTCTTTACTTGGACTCGTCGAAGAACATTCACAAAAAGGATTACACCCACATCAAGGATGTTCTCGACAGTGCTATGTTTTACTACCAAGCAAGGGGTGGAGAGGTCAGGGACAAGAAGAGAAGGGGCGGCAGGGTCGCCTTCGGCCATAAGACCGACTTCTGCTGCATCCAGCAACCGAACGATTCTCTTAATGATGGATTCTATGTCCTACACCACATGCTGGAGTATAGACGGGATCACCAGAACCTTCGCATGTCACCTAGATTCGGCGATGCACATATTCTGCAATGGGCAAAGGACATAGGAGATATCGAGGATCATCGACTTCGAGCTGAGTTCTATAACATCCAGCGCGAACTTGCCCAAATCATCATGAAGAAGGTCGTCGGAAAAATAGGGATGTTCTACGGAGAAGGAAAAATGTCGCGGGAAGACATCCGAACATGGATAGCCTCTCAGCGTCTCGACATGAAGCCTTTCACTAAGCTCGAGGACTATCTCCCTGACTTGGATGGATGGAACGACATGTTGGAGTGATTGTCGATATATGACAATGTGTCCGTTTAGTCCATACTTTCTGTATGACAAAACTTTGAGTTATGCACGGTGAAACTTTATTTGTGATGTAATTAAACTGTCCTCCTCCTCGACTAGCAAAAATCACTCTAGTTAGGGCATTTTGGGGTACGATGAACTTTGTTATTTATGCTTATGATATGTTGTTTCTATTTTTGCCAAGTCTGTCTCTTTCTGTTGCTCAACTATATATGTTGCATATCATCGACTCATGTGACGATGCAGGTGCATAGATCATAGATGGCGAAGAAGTGCTATGCCATGAGTATATATACGACAAGTGGGCAGAGTGTCAGGCCCAAGTGTACCGGTTTCCGGTTTCCGAGCGACAGGCAGTAGTTAGTTTAGGTTCACGCTAATGCGAGAGAGGGATATGAACTCATGTACTCAAAGTGATAGCTCTTCTCACGTATATCATTGTTTAGATGGACGACGATGTATTTGCAAGTAATCGAGACTTGTATCGCTATTTTTGAGATGATGACGAGAGACCACTTTGTGTTGGATGATGATTATGATGATGACATGATTTGATGAGACTAATTATATGTATATGCTATGATTACATTTGTATGTGTATGATATGCTAAAGATTATTGCATAAAGCCTATTCAAATACAAAACAAATATGCAGGGAAAAAACTAATAAAACTAGTAGTAGCGAGGGGGAAAAATTTAGCAGTAGCGCCGCCTTACCAGTAGCGCTTCCCAGTAAACAGCGCTGCAGATAATATCAACAGCGCCCTGTTCTAAAGAGCGCTATAGCTATTCATGTATAGCAGTAGCGTGGGACAATAGGCGCTACTGCTATACATTAGCTGTAGCGCCTTATTAGTAGCGCCGGTCCCCGCGCTACTAAGAGGCCCAAAACCCGCGCTGCTGCTAGGCTTTTCCCTAGTAGTGGATGCACCTACACCCCTGCCCCGGTCGAGGTTGTCCTGCCGGATTTGTGACCAGCTGTGAGCTGAGAGAGAGTGTGGCCACCTATGTGTTGCTTAGATCTGGAGAGCATGAGAGAGTGAACGAGAGGAACCCTAGTAAAGCAAGCGCTAAGGCTCCTGCTTTTATATATAGTGGAGTGATTTTGTTATACCAACTTCAAAAAAATGCGCTCCTACGTGTACCCGCAAGTGGGTGTGAGAGAACTAGTGCGTGCGTGCACCGCTTCTCTTCGTGAGAGTACAATATACTATGCCCAAGGGACGTTCGCAGCAAGAGTAATAGTATAAGTGTGTGACGTGTGAGCTAAAATAAAATGTGCGCGCCGTCTTTTGTTTTTTAGAAGTTATGAGGGTAGGGTGTGAAGAGCACATATGTGCGTGACGTCTACCTGCAGATAGACGGTGGGTGTGACGTGCGAGTCTGCGAGAGGACTCGGGAGAGTCGTGACTCGTGAGGGTGCGTGTACGTGAGAGAGAGGGAGGCACGTATCAATGCAATGCATGTGTCCGTAAATCATTATCCGATAAACGTTCGCCACAAGCCTTTTCCTGACGAACGCAGTAAGAACCGTTAGATCGGCATCCGACAGTGTCAGTTTTGCCATGTCATTTAACAAAACAGCCACTCCTCCTACACACAAATCTTCCACTTGAGTGTTAGCAACTGCCGTATGCTCCCTCCGTTCCGAAATGTAGTGCATATAGCTTTATTGAAAATTCGAACCTCGCAAACTTTTACCGAGTTTTTGTGTACCAAATTGCACATGTAGAATACCATGTATATATCATTTCATTGATCTTCAAGAGGTAACTATAAAGATGGGTGAGGAGTCTACAAAGAAAGACCATCGTATCACCCACAACAATTTCAAGCATCCTTTAGTGTCGAGGAATATCATAGGAACTCTATATGATATGGTTTTTATAGGATTTTTTCCTTTAGAGCCAATTGGTTCATAGGAATAGATTCATATACTCCACATTTCAAAGGAAATAAACATGATATCATTTCTATAGCTTTAGAGCCACTTGGTTCATATGAATGGATTCCTATACTCCCTTAATTTCAAAGGAAAAATAAACATTAGCATATATTCAATAGAAAAGTCCTATGATATGAACCAAATTACATCTCTTTTCTAATCCCTCCTCATAGGAATTGAGATACATGTCATCTCTAGATTCAATAGAAAAGTTCCTATGATGTGAACCAAATGACATCTCTTTTCCAATCCCTACTCATAGTAATTGAGATGCTCCATGTCATCTCTTGCCCTACAACTTCCATGTATACATCTTCTATTCCTAAATAGATAGTACAACCCACTAGTAGCTTTTTTCCAAAAATGCAACCATGGCACAAGAACTATATAGTGTGCCAATAACTTTGAAAGATGGTCACTGGATGAAGCTAACCCGACAGTGCAGAGATAGGCAAATCCGAGCACTACTGGCCATTGGATATCATCAACATTCCACTAGATCTGCCACATGTACAATTTAGAAGACTCCATGGTTGAACTTAAGCATAATGCACACACCTCAAAACACAAGCACTTCTCCTTTGTTCTAGAATCTTCTGTATCATAATTGATTATTTTTTCTAAATGAATTGCCATTATTTGTTTTTTACTTTATGATTTACAATGCACAACCCCATGAATCTTAACATTTTTATAAAACTAATTGATTTTGAATGATATGAACTATAAGAACTAAACGAACATCTACATCATGCATATATGACTCAAAGCTTTACATGCTATAGTGTGTATTTATTCATAATTTGGTTTCAAAATCTCATGCGTTCAATACATGTGTACCTTAATAGTTTTGAGTAGAGTAGCAAATTTCACGTGGCCTCGGGTATATCAAAATGCAGGGCCCATGCATCATTGCCTTTCGGTCGAATCTATGTCCACAAGTTTTTGTATGTACTGTATCTCCACTGGTCCCCGAACCCAAAATGCTGCCTCGTTCCCGTAAAACCAAGCGGCCCACACATATTTAAGGCGTCGACTCAAACCCGTTTACTACGACGTGGCCCCGCATGCCGTAGTACTCCTACAAACCCCCACCGCCGCACTCATCATCGGTTTTCTTCAAGAGGACGAGGGAGAAGCCGATTTGTAGTGGATGCGCTTTAAAAAATGGATCTGTAGTGGAGACCCCTACCCTAGGGTGCCCTAGGTAGCTGCCGCACACATCAGTGTTTTCTCTTTTCTTTATGCTCTTGCGGCCTAGAGTGAAATGATGGTTGCTTCGTCCGTCCAGCTTAATGCGGGAAAGGTGGGGCTTTATGATTTGACCCCTCATCGCTCATTTTCTACTACTGTGGCGCTACGACCGGGGTGCCTCCAATTCCAACCGCTGCTCCGAACTGTAATTTGGTGCATCGCACGTGGAACAAGATGGTGGATGAGCCACATGTCGGCCAAAGGGGTCCTGTTAAGTGTGTCGCCATTTCGTGTGCGGACTGACCCTGCTTGAGTTGCTACGCAAGCACGACAGGAGCAGCCTACCACTTGGTTTTGCTCCTTGGTGAATCCCGACTATATTGATCTAAAAAGATACATGCTGAACTACCCTCTCTGTCTCGGTTTTTTTATTTTTAGGCGTCTCGGTTTATAGGGCCTGCACGTAGTTCTAGGTCATCCATTTGACTAACTAAATATGAGTTACTATGTCACAAAAAGTATATCATTGGATTCTTAAGCGGATGTAGTTGTATTTAAAAGTTGAGGGCGGGGCTTTTCCTGTGCGGTAGGCGGGGCAGTTCCACCTAGTCGATTCGACAGAGACGCGAGAAGATGAGGGAGTAGGCTGCTGCAAACGTAGGGCTGTGTGATTTGATAGCGAGTTACTGCTGGATAGGTGGGGCCCCGTGATTTGACTTGCCATTACCATTTTAACTGCGGCGCTACGACCGGCGTGAGTCTCCTGATTCCTGACCACCTCCATACAGGTGCCTCTCCCAATGCTCCACCATGTAGTAGAGGCTGGCTCTTGCATGAGAGCCCACTTCTCCACTTTTTCCTTGCCTCTCTTTCCTCCACATATGCAAAAATGCCATGTAAAACGCACTATTGTACTTACTTTTACTTGCTCCTACAGGTGCTTAAGCTTGCCACATAGGCATAAAGTCTGATGTGGCAAGTTAATCAAGAAGAGAGAGACTAGTTTGGTGACCCAAGGAAGAAACGGTGCTAAGCGCGTGTACCTAGGTGAAAAGACAATTTTGAGTCTATAGCTAATTAAATGAAGCAAACTTAGCAACACCATTTCATTTGAAGAGGTCACTCCTTGGCAGATGCAATAAATACTAGTACTCCCTGTGTCCCATAATATAAGAACATTTTTGGCACTACACTAGTGTCAAAAATGTTCTTATATTATGGGACGGAGGGAGTACGAAGAAAGAGATAGAGAGGAGTAAAAAAAATACACTTATAGCCAACCTTGTTGTAGTATGAGTGACTAAGTGATGACTATGTATGACATGCCAACATCAGATAGCCTAATGCACCGTGTTAAATCTCCAAGGGCGCGACCGCGCGAGCGACACGACGGTCATGGTAGGCGCGACCATGATACGGGCTGCTGGCAGCCCTTGGATCTGAGATCAAACGGTTGCATGCTAAGTTGCTGAAAATTTACAGAATAACCCTCCAGGATAGGATATTCACCCATAGGTCTAGAATCACGCCATGCAACTGTTCGATCTCAGATCCAAGGGCTCTCGGATGCCCGTTCATGGGAGAATGGAAATCCACTACCCTGCCGTTCGCACGCTGGCAATTCGCTCCTACTCATCCCCGCACGTCCTTCAATACTACGGCGGTTCGCTCCTAGTCGTCCCGTCCATTCACATTACGGTAGTTCCACTAATCCTAACCCTCATCCCAAATCCATGGCGTCCCAAATCTCCACGATCGGCGGTGAGTACAAGGTTAGAACCATCACCGGCGATGAGTTCGACGTCATCTACACCCGTTCTTCCGCGACGGTGAAAGGATGCCTTTCTTGCTTCAGACGCATGTTTGAAAACTCAGATGATGAGTGGGTCGCTGGGCTAGATGTTTTGTACACCACAGTCCTGGGACCAGAGAAGGATCTAAAGGACGAAGAAAGGAAGAAGCCCGCCGTGATCCAAGTTTGCGTACATAACGTTTGCTTGGTCTACCACATATGCCATGCCGACATTGAGTGCTGGGATTTTAAGAACTTCCTCAAGGACAAAACAGTGAAATTCGTTACTGTAGACTTTAAGAACGACAAAGAAGTCCCGGGTCGGATAGGCCTCGTTGTAGGCAACCCCTTCGACCTCCAGAAGAATCGGCTGGTGCCCTCTCGTCAGCCTTCAATGATGACCTTGGCAGGAGCCATGGTTCATCCTTCATACCGTAAACTAGAGAAACCTCATTACACGTTTCATCGTCATGCATGGCAGCGGAATGTACTAGATATAGACCACATCCACTACGCTGCAATGGATGGCTACCTTTGTTTCAATATCTACAAGGGTTGGATGAAGAGCAACAACCAAGTGTGCGGTTCAAGCAAAGAAGTATCGGCCAAGAGGAAGAGGGACAAGGACGATGTCGAGGACGTGGACGAGGACTCCGAGTAAGGTGGCAGTGTCATTGCTCATGGTGGTTCAAAACTTCTAATGCAGTGTCTACCGGATTAGTTGCATAGTCGAATTTCAGGTGTGCTTAGTTTAATTTGAGGGGTGTGTTGTGCTGAGCCCCCAGCAGAACTATGTTATGTTTCTTCATGTTACTTTAACTCTTCAGTATGTACATACTACTAGTATTTCTTTAATAGAATTTAGCACCCCAATTAAGCACGTACTAGCTTTTTTAATAGTACTATATGCATAATTTGGCGACGAGCGCTCTCTATATGTACCACCTTTTTTTTAATTTCAATTTTTTGCTTCATGGCGCAGTCCATCGATAGTACTACTATACAAAAGTATACATTTTTTAAAAGGCTAGAGTACTGTTCATCACATATATAGCCAGTTAAATTCTCAACCTAGAACGACGTGCATGCCATGTAGTAAACCGATACGGAGGAAGTATAGTAAAAATGAGGTGATTTTACCGAGCGATCGGCGGGGGAGCATGGCCTGTCATGCGGTCCCACGTGTCATGATGTACCAAGGCGATGTGCGTGTCCCTCTTGAGGCAGAAGCAATACTATGTGGTTTGAGATGATGGCGAACCGAAGTGTGAAATAATGGTTGCTTCGTCCGTCTGGGAAGGTGCGGCATTGTGATTTGACGTCTCATTGCTCATTACTACTACTGGGCCGGTACGAGTGGGGTGCGTCCCCCCTGCTGTTCTACACTGTTATTTGGTGCTTGACACGTCGACCCGGTTGCTATATGTCCCACATGTCGGCGACAGGAAGTACAAAATTCATGAAAGGGAGCGTCGTCGGAGGAGTATACTACAGAATTCATGAAAGGGAGCGACTTAGTTTTGGAAAAAATCTGTTTTTATGGAGTACGTACCCACTAGGGTTTATAGGGCTCATTTAAAAAACATTCGTTTTTCCGTTTGATAAGTCTCAATTCTACTATACTAGTAGTAGTACCATTACATGTTGGATTTCAAGGTGCATTAGATCACCCGACGCAAGAGTGTCAAGAGGAAACTAACCAATGCATGTACAAGTTCATGGAAATTTAGTGGTCATTCATGCATTCATTCTAATTAATGCCTCGGTAAACATAACTTCTTGAGAAAAACGAGCGTACTAATTACTTGTGCAAACTATGAAATTAATTCGACCCCTCACCGTCTACCTTGGTTGGAGAGATTTTGAAATTGAGCCATAAACTGAAAAGGAGGGAGTAGTAACTTTTGTCTCGATTACTATTTGTGGCCTTGTATAGATGCAAAATGTATTTTTTTATAGTGGCCTTGTATAAGTAAATGGAGGGAGTACTAACCAAAGTACGTAGTAGGGACGAGGAGTAAACGGAGGGAGTAGTAAAATTTTCCCCTCGTGCTGCGAGCCACCGCGCGCGTGGGCGAGGGAGCGGGCGTAAAGGCGTACAGTAGTAGTAGTAGTACTACTACTCGTAAGCAAGCTTCACCTCATCCTGCGAGCCACCCCGCCCGTGGGCAGGGGAGACGGCGTACTAAGCAAGCTTCTCCTCGTTCTACGAGTTGACGGGACACATGAAAAGTACTCCAGTGTATAGAGCCTTGCCTCTAAGGTAGGCCCCACATGGTTTGCCTCTTTTTTAATTTGACATAACGTGTCAAGTCGCAATTTGTTTGTTCACCCGTGGTAGACGATCCTCCCTCCACCAAGTGGACAACCAGTACACGTGCCAAATTACCACGTGGGCTGCCTTTTTGTACAGAAATGAGCTCCACCGTGTACCCGCGCGGGTGTGGTTGGGAAAGAGACGGGAGTACGTGCGTCGTGCGTGCACCTCTTCTCTTCGTGCACGTCCCCCACCTATGTGGGTGTGTGTGTGTGAGAGATACAAACCTAGACAGAATGCGCCATCCATCCCCATGCCTCCGCCCAGTCCGACCACCAGTCACCACCACGCCCCACTCCTCCTCACCTTATCTCTCATCTTTCTCCCTCCATTTTTATATACAAGGGGCCACTATCAAAATTACAATTTGCAGATATACAAGGCCACTAACACTAATCGATGCAATATTAATGGTGTTTGCCTCGTGGTACTAGCAAAGGAAGACATTAATTATCCCTTGCATGCATGCGGGAGTTTGTAAAAAAAATGCATCTTGATGTTCCGTGCAATGCACGGGCATCTTTCTAGTCCATGAAAACAACACATGGCAAAATTCCACGGCGAACGAGGGATTTGAATCTGTTGGGAGGGGCTGTTTGGATCTTGCCCGGGGTAGCCAAAATATTGGCGACCCTTTTGTCCGCCGGTGCCTTTGCCACCGATGAACGAGGAATGGCTCGGGTGCTCATGCTGTCATGCATCCTCCAGCGCGCACGTTGGAGACGAGCTCACACGAGTTGTGTTTTTTTGTCCCACAACGCCGCTTGAGCCGCCTGCAGACCGACCGGCGACCCGCAAATTACGCCATCCAACCGTAGCCGCACACATTATGATAGAAACTCAACCAACCGGACGAAATTCACGCAAACACGTAGATAAACTGATATTTCATATAAACAACGATGAAAATAATATAAATACCGGATTTTTATACAAACATGACGGATTTCATTACATTCAAATGAACTACACGGTGCTAGTTCTAGACAGCACATGTATATAATACCTGGCCTAAATGGTCGCCCGCCGATCGATTTGTGTTCCTCATGTCCGGCAGCACGATCACCGGACTGCCGGGAGCCCCGGAGGTATATGCTTCAGCGCAAAGGATGGCTCGCTTCCCCACTGCCCAACTGATATCATTGGCTGGTGTCGAAGATGATGGTGGCCGGCACCGGTTCGAGTTCATCACTGGCCACTACTTCGCCATGGCCGGCACCGGCTCGAGTTCATCCTAACATTCCCGTCTTCCGTGGAGCCCATGCAGGGTCGACAAAGGTCCTCGCAACAAAAGGATCCTGCAAGACACCTGCTATGTATGCCGGCGTCGCCTCTGCGGTGGCCTTCATGGGATCCAAGCGGCGGCGGCCTCCCGTGTTCTACTTCTCCTCGATGATGGCGGCGGACGCGGAGGCGCTGGCCATCGACTTGTCGCTCTCCGCGCACCCGGCTTCTGTCACTGCTTGCATGGCGCACCCGCCGGCGTGGGAGTCTCAGCCATAGAAACAGGAGACGCGGTACGAGGCGGCGGCGTGGAGGGCAGCAACAACGCTCGTGCGTCGCTCCTCGTCGAGCTGGCCTGGAGCGGCGAGTTGCTGAACCGCGCGCCGGCGTGGGCGGCAACCGGCTCCGTCAGGCGAGGGGAGGGAGGTGGATCAGTGAGCTGAATAGCTCGTATCTAGCGGGCTACCCAGCCGGCTTGGATGCGGAATAACCACTCTTCGTAAGCCATTGTAAGAGTGGACAAAATGGTGGAGGAGATAGGGGAGCGGTGGAGGTGTGCGATTCATGGCCGGCGTTTGGCCTCATTTAAATAGGAGATTAAATAGACAGCGAACGGGAGGAGCTCAGCCGGCGTTGCGTTTAACGCTGGCCCGGTCATGAACGGACGTGTGTCCAGAGTGGGTTTCTCGGCTTCCACACGGGCGGGTTTCATGGAGGCGTTTGAATGCGGCACTGAGGCGTGTTCAGCCGGGCATGCCACGAGTGGCGCCCTCGACTCTGACTTAGGACACCGCGCCATTCTTCCACTGACGTGTGGGTTCTTTGGGTGCATGGCCTGCATGCCAGTGACCCAACGCAGGCAGCGCATAGCAGAGGAACCTTTGGTGGGCCAGGGCGGTCAGAAGCGGGCATTTCATAAACCGATGATTGTTCATTGAGTGTGACATCATCTTTTTCATGTAGATAAGCCTACTATGTTGATAGCCCGTTCGATACGTTGTGATTCATAAAGACCGCTGCAAACATCAATGTTCTGCTTATCACAGATAAGATTGATTAATACCCGTAAAAATCCATGTCCTTAACAAAGGGTGCATGCACGTATAGGTTGAGCGTGTGTCTTGCGTCGTGTGTTGTGTGCATGCGGGCATGCGAGTGTTGCGTGCGTGCAAGGGTACGTTTCAGTGTTGCATGCATGGGTGCGTACGTGCGTGTGTTCGTGAGTGCATGTGTACGTGTCAGTGTTGCACGCCAACATGCATGCGTGTGTACGTGTCAGTGTTGCACGCCTACATGCGTGCATGTCTTGCGTGCGTGCATGTGTACGTGCGGGGTGAGGCTACACGTCAGTCGACTGGCTTTTTCATCTCTGCTCATTAGATTTTCTAGCCGTTGGATACGAAATCAAGGGCCTCCAGTTTATCATCAAACTCCACCCCCTGAGCCGCTAGCCACCACCGGCCGGACCGCCAGCCCCTGCCGCCCGCGGCCGGCCCGCCCTCCCCGAAACCACTCCCCACCGCCGGTCCGCCGCCGCACCGGCCATCCCTCTAGCCCCCCCTGCCGAGCTTTTTCTCCGGGGATCCCCACCCCACCGCCCAATGAACGCCCCCAACCGCCGGTGACTGCCAACCAGAGGTCTCACGACTTCGAATACCCACCGACCACTAATTTATTACCATTTCTATCCTTCATATACGCGCTGACGGGTGGGCCCTATGGTAATGTGCACTGCTGAATGTGGACCATTTGACTGGTCAATTGATCGTGTTATCAACAAATTATGGAGCTGTATGGTGAGCCAGTGACCATATGATCACCCTAAAATTTACTCCTATTTTATTAACACAGTACAGACTCAAACTACCATTTCTTTCTTTCATATACGGGCTGACAGGTGGGCCCCATGGTTACGCGCCCCGATGGTGCAATAGTAGTTGCACCGCGTGGAACGTTTGACTGGTCAATTGATTGTGTCATCAACAAAATACGGAGTTGTACGGGTGAGCCAGTGACCGTATAATCATGATATATATTTGTTTAACATGGTACAGACGCAAGGGCTCATATATACGCGCAAGCACTCACCACTATAAGCGCACACACATGAACCCTACCCCTATGAGAACCTTCGAGAGAGTGGGCCAGCATATATGATCTTGAGATTTTACAAAGTCACCATAGGTGCCTCGTAGTCGAGTGGAACGTCTCCTCCCACTGAACGTACATCGTCGGAAAATACTAAAATTAACACAAGATAAATGCGAGCACCGGGACTTTAACCTTGGTGGGCTCAAGAAACCACTGTCCTCTAACCATCCAACCACATGTTGGTTAGCACGACAAAATGTATGTGGTGACCGTGATGAGCTTATTCTGAAGTCCAGTGACCATATCGTGCTTTCGCTTCATATACAATGACCGTAAGTGTCATCAACAAAATACGGAGCATGCATCAAATGCAAAGTCCCTCAGTGTCATCAACAAAATATGGAGACGTATCGTGAGCTAGATACTGCTGTACTATTGTATATGCTTATTTTCTTAGTGGCCGATTGTGTGTGTGGTGTGGTGGGCACATCATTTCTAGTTGTGGTGGGTCAACATGAAGACTCATGGGTCGGTTCCATCCTGCGCCACATATAGGTTGGACCGAGACGTGTTATACGAAGACCCATGTGGAGGACTCGGCGTACAACACGAAGCTACCAGATCGCGGAGGACTCTATCCCCACTGGTGATAAGTCGACTATATATGATTTGTAACCCTAGGCCCTCAGTATGTTATACAAGCTTGGGGTCTAGTTCATCGATAGTATACACACACGCACAATGCCTGGTATTTACGTGTACTTTGTACACACCCCTATCACTAATATATAGTACCAGGAGTAGGCTCTTTCTTCAACTGCAAGGGTCCGATCCAAACTAGGGTAAAACTTTGCCTCGTATTACCATCCAGCCTAACAGCCAGGGATATCCTACCGAATGATATGATGAAATCATATCTGCCAACTACTAAGAGAGAGGTGTGTCTGGGGGGGAGGGCAATGTGTGCGAGAGAGGCCTAAAGATAATGTGCGTGCGGGAGACACATAGGCACATATATGTGCGTATAGAGGGCTAGTAGAGACCGTGCATGTGTATATATGCATGTGAGAGAAATAGTGTTTTCCAACTGAGATTAGTGAAAAGAGTGGTACATAGTAGTCAGAAAGAGAGAGAGAGAGAGAAACAGAGAGAGCATGTGCGTGAGACACCCCGACACCCTGAGAGAGATTCTGAGCATGTTTGAAAGAGAAATGCCGATGCATATAAAGTGTGTGCACTTATGCGTTAGATAGAGAGATATATAACGCGTTTGTGAGAACGGGGCGAGGCATAGTGCATCTACGTGTAAAAGGAGGTTCTACGCATTAAATTAAAATATAAATGGCATTATTATTTTTGGATGAGATCATGAATTTTGCAAATTGCGTATGGACGAAAATCGGTCTATCAGACACCCATACTCTATTGAATTATAGCATGTGCATGTGTTTATTTCATATTATCGATCCATAGAGTGAGAGCGGTTTGAAATACAGGCAATGGATGCTTTGCAATTCATATATAAACATTAATTAGTGCACTCCACGTTGTTAGTGTGAGGCACTTTATACATTTGTCACTTGCATGGACACATTCCAAATTGCTAGCTACGAAATAGAATACATGTTGAATTCAACATAATGGGGTTTCAAAGATTCGAATTCATAGGAAGTGCATTCATCTATTTGAACCCGAGATAATGGCATTTGTAAATCAGATGTTAAAGGGGGCATCAATCTTTGTTGTGAGTTTGAACATGCTATATATATATATTCATACGCATATCTAACTTTTTGTTTTGCAACCAAGGAGATTATATCTGGAACCATGCATGAACTGAGGTAAGTTGCATATTTTTTAATATATATACTCGTGTACAATGTATATTCAAATGTACCCCCTCCATTCCAAAATAATGGTAGCTTTAGGATTTTCAAGAGTAAAGATTTGTGAAGTTTGACAAATCCTGAAAGTTCAATTCAAGAGAACCGAAAACGTTAATGCTTCTGCTCCCAAATATTGAACGAAATGCCAAATAGGCCTCTGGTCACCCAAAACCGCGCGAGACTAATGTTTTGGTGGTAGGAAATTACTGTCCTAACTCTGGCCCGTGTAGCCTATCGGCCCGATCTCCAAAGGTCTAAACCGGGGTAGGTTTGTAACTTCACCAAGATGCCAGTCTCAACCGCCTCCGAGAAGCATTCATATGCCGTGGGCGCCTACCCATGCGCTCGGCCGAAATCTATCCCGCCCATATTTGGGACACCTGACATGACTGTCCTACCCCCAACCCGCAATAAGTCCAAAATTTTAGATGGGGGCAAAGTTTGTAACTTTCCCCAAATTTCAAACAAGCGCGTCTCAAACCGAAACATTGTTCCCCCTTAGTTCCCCGCCTCCCTCCGTTTCCCCATTCATACTCTGTGGGTGCGAAAATGCCCTCTCCACCAGCCGCGAAACCCCAGCCTCGTCCGTCCTCCACCCCATAGCGGCCAATCCATCGCCGCCCTCCTCCATCACGCCAGAGCCGGTACCCCGACATCGTCGTCCAACACAACCGCAACCGCAACGCCCTCAAGGCAGAGCTGCCTCCACGATGCCGACGCCGACATGCGCCGTACCAGAACCACTCCGACCACGCCGTCCTGCGCCTCACTACTGCGGCTCCACTATCGCAACCGTCCATCGCACCGGAGCTGTTCCCGCTACGCCATCGTTCGCCGCCTAGGATCTGCTTCCCTGCCGCCGGCAGACGGCCACCGCACCACACTCAACAACTTGGCCATGGGTTCCTCCAAGGCTGCACCGTCCTCCACAACTTCTGGTTTCCGGCGAACAACAAGAAGATCGTCAGAAATACAGAAGGAGGACACATCACTGCCAGCAGAAAGAGGTACTCCTCTTCCCTTATTCGTGCAAATCTTACGTCTCCGCTCACACCGTATTCATCCCACGTAAGAAACTAGTTGAGCGCTTCTTACTGCATCTTATTCATGATACTAAATGCATAAGGTTTCCTCCCTTTTACTATTTCACCTTTGCTAGAGGTCAGTAGCCCGCCTGGATTTTAATTCAGGGTCGGTCGAACCACAATTAAAAGAAGCAGCACCCGCTTAGGCGCGCGGAGTACCTAGTCCGCCTGTTCCCCGGGGAAGCAGCGCATCGGTGTCTATCATAGGGGTGTGGGGCGCAGGAGCTGCTTGCGCCTGATCTGGAGGTCGGCGGGGCTTGAATGGATGGCCGGGGGGGGGGGGTGCCAAGCACGGCGGTGCGGTGAGGTCGAGGGGAGGGCGCAGGCAGGGGAGAAATACTGGGCCGGTGGTCGCAGGCGTTTCGAGGAAGATCGTCAACACTGACTGGCTGGAGGTAGATGAAGGCGATCTGCCCGTTCTTTGTACATCAGACGGTGCAGAAAAAATGGACTGACCTATTTGCTTTCAGTCGACTGCTATTTTCATAGTATCCTGTAGTAATTTAGTGTGCCATGCATGTTGTAGAGCTATCATATGTCTCCCGTCATTTATTTCTCACCGACCTGCTATCTGCTACCTTTACACTGTACTAATTGTGCACACACTTCACCCATACTCAGACTATTGTTTTTTATGCATGGGTATTTCAGACTCTGACGCAGTGTTGATGAATGCAGAAAAGAAAAGACAGACGTCGCTCCAGTGTAATTCGAAGATAAGCACTGAGCGTTTCAGCGCTCTAATGGGTGCAGTGTCAGCTGTTGGAGACAGTAAACATAGCTCTGCAGTTGATGATCTCAATTGCCACAGACAACCATCCCAGGTGCTTGCTTTAACTTCGCGCTGTCAAATGTGGTTGCATGTTGCATATGGTGTCTAGCTTGTATTGCTTCCAATTTGGTTAAATTGCATCTGCTTACTTTACACATTATACCTTTGATAATGACATGCCTTCCTGTTTTTGATACATACTACATATGTCTATTAACCATGTTCATACATCAAACTAATGCTCTTTTGTATCCCTCGTCAATCACTTATGATGAGACAGTCACCCGAGTGGGTTACTGTGAGACGCCCTACTCGTTTAAAGAGTGTAGTGTCATCCTCCCCACATGATTCTCAAGAAATAGCAAGGCTAAATGAAGATAATCAACGTAGCTCTCTAGTTGATCACCGCAATTCCCCCACACCACCATCGCAGGCGCTTGCTCTTACTTGGCAGTGTGATATGTGGTTGCATGTTGCATATGGTGTCTACCTTGTAATGCTTCTAATTAGGGTAAATTGCATCTGCTTAGTTAACACATTATGCCTGTGAATATGACATGCCTTCCTGTTTTTGGTACATACTACGTCTTTCTATTAACCATGTTCTTACATCAAACTACTTTTCTTGTGTATACCTCATCAATGCTCCTAATTTGTTAAATTGCATCTCCTTAGCTTACACATTATACATGTGAATATGACATGCCTTCCTGTTTTTGGTACATACTACATCTTCCTGTCACACCATGTTCTTACATCAAACTAATGTTCTTGTGTATCCTGCGTCTATCGCTTATGATGAGACAGTCACACGCGTGGGTTAATATGACACGCAATACTCTTATAAATAATGCAATTTCATCCTCTCCACATGATTCTCAAGAAACAACAAGCCTAAATGAAGATATTGAACGTAGCTCTGTACCTGAAGACCGCACTTCCCCTACACCACCATCACGGGTGCTTGCTCTAACTTCGCAGTGTGATATGTGGTTGCATGTTGCATACGGTGTCTAGCTTGTAATGCTTCTAATTAGGGTAAATTGCATCTGCTTAGTTTACACACTATACCTGTGAATGTCAGATCTCGGGTTCGGCAGACCCTTAAGGTTCGAACACTGGGGTGCACGCGGAGATTACGCCTTCTACCTCCCCGTCTCGCAAAGATCTAAAACTACTGAAAGAACTGCGCAAGAGACACAAGATTTATACTGGTTCGGGCCACCGTTGTGGTGTAATACCCTACTCCAGTGTGTGGTTGGTGGATTGCCTCCTGGGGCTGGTGATGATGAACAATACAAGGAAGAACAGCCTCGTGAGGGTATGTTCTTGGCTGGGGCGGTGAACTGCTAGGAGGAGTTCAGTCACCCTTCTCTCTCTCTCTCTCTCTCTCTCTCTCTCTCTCTCTCTCTCTCTTTCGCTCCCCTTTTCTACTTGAACCGAATGAATGAACCTAACCCCCCTGCTGTGTGGGTGGCTGGTCCTATTTATAGAGGCCCTGGTCCTCTTCCCAAATATTGAGCGGGAAGGGAGCCAACAATGGCGGGCTAATTTGAAGGGGAACAGCAAGCATCAACTATCCTGACAAAAGCAGTCTTCGCCTGCGCAAAGCTCTGGTGATGACGCCGTCCTGGGCTCCATGGTGACCTCCGTCTCGTAGTCCTCCTAGTCTTGGTCTTGTTGCACCGAAATGGCAACCTTTGCCTAATGCCTCGGTACTCCGCGGCTGCGCTTGCCCCCTTTGCACCAAAGAGGAAAGAAGGACGCTGCGCGCGCTAGCGCCCGCCTGGCGCCCTGAGTCATCATGGCTCACGTCACGGGCACCTCACGAGGTACTCCGCCTTGATCTCTCCGCCTCCTCGCGAGCCAGCCTGACGAGGCCGTGCCTGAGGAAGTTCCGTGTCTTCCGCCTCGCGAGGCTTGGCCCCTCGCGAGGGTCTTGAGTCTTGTGCTGATGAAGATGGGCCATGCTGGGCCTCCCTTGAGCCACGTCGCAGGCTGCAGGCAGGCAAGTCTGGGGACCCCCGTTCCCAGAACGCCGACAGTAGCCCCCGGGCCCAAGGCGCGCCTGGACTTGGCCGCGCCGAGAGGCGAAAGGGCAAGGGCGAAGCGCCGCGGGCCCTAACAGCCTGCGGCCTTGGGCGCCCCGTGGCGGTTGATGGGACATGGGCATCTCCACTTCCCCACGAGCGTCGATGATCGCGCGAGTTGGACAAGTCCCTGCATGCAGATCGTGTCATGATTACCTGTGATCGTGGAGGCCGGCGGTTGGCCTTCGCCGGCTATAAGTACGGAGCTGTGCGTGCCCTTCCAGTCCATTCCTCCTCGCTTCTCCTTCTTCTTCATGGCCCCGTCAAAGAGATTTTCGGCTGCCGAGAAGGGGAAGGCTTGCCGGGTTGAGCCCGCCTCTGCCCCACCCAAGCGTGCCAGAGGGCGCCCTCGCAAGCATCCTGTGGCCACCGCGGTGGCTCCCCGCGGCCGTGGTGGTGATCTTCAGCACAACGACAGGTGGGTTGCTGCAGCTGGGGGGTGCGCCCCGGCTGCACGTCCCCCCAGGCCGCGCGTTCGTGCCATTGAAGCGCTGCCGAAGTTCATCGTGTGGTCGGCGGAGCTGGCCAGCACCCGGCTCCCGCTTCCTCGCTCCCTCCTGGGCGAGCTCCCGGCCGGTGCCCCGGGCGGCCTCTAGCTCCAGGCCGACGGCTGCTGCAGCCGGGCCTCATGGGTTTCCCTGGAGGTCTCCACGGCCGGGAATCAGTCCCTGGCCCGCGGTTGGCAGACATTTGCCCGTGCGCGTGGCCTGGGTCGCCGGTGCACCCTGCACTTCAAGTTCGACGGCGACGCCACCCTCTACGTGAGGGTGTTTGGGGAAGATGGTCGCCGCGCGGGGTGCTGCCCCGAGGGCGACGACCGCGGCTGGGAACCCAGCTCCGGTGATGATGGAGGGAGCAGCGCTCGCGCGGCGGGAGGCGCTCGGAGTTCCTCAAGCTTCTCTGGTTCTTCTTCAGACGGCGACTCCTCCAGCGGCGGCCGCGATTAGCCCCCACGCCGCCGCGCGCTGGTGAGGCGCGAGAGGGAGTCCTCCTGAGCTCCGAAGGCAGCTCATGTCTTCCTCACGGGCCGGTGCGAGGCGAGCCACGCCGGATTTGTTCTTCCTTTCCCCTTTTCCCTGTGTAATAAAGACAATAGTGCGGAGCCCCACGGGGGCGTGTTTGGGTTATTGCTGTTAATCATCATTTTGCTTTCGTTACCGTTCCTTCCGGCTGTGTGCTTGAGCGTGGATAGTTCCCGACCCTGGCCGTGGGGGGCGACCGACCCAGGCCCTTTGTTTGTGTCGCAATGCCCGTGGGGCACGGACTGGAGGGGTGCTCCTGTAAGGGGCCCGGGTCACGAACCTTTTGAACGACTAGGATAGGAACGCTCGTGAGGGCGCTCAGCTTCCCCCCTCGCGAGGCCTTGCGTAAGAGAAATCAAGGCAGGAGAGCGAAAATCCGAAGAACCGCAAGCCAAAGACGGCGACAACTTCAATAAAACTTCAAATGAGAAGGAACAAGCCAACTGCGGAAAGCAAATGAAAAGCCGCGTCCGGCACCTAGTCTAGTCTTCGACGTCTTCTCACCAGCGTGGAGCTAAGTGCTGCCACTGGGCGTGGGAGGGAGCCCCAGGGCCTGAGGCCGGCACTCCTGAGACTCCGGGGCGTGTACAGCCCCAACTCATTATTATGTGAGAGTGTCACGGGCGGCGAGCTTCACAGGCGTTGGCCTTCTTCACAGGCTCCGGGCCTTTTCCAAAACGCGATAGCTTCACAGGCACTCGCCTTGCTTCACAGGCTCTGGGCCTTTTCCAAAGCGCGATAGCTTCACAGGCACTCGCCTTGCTTCACAGGCTCTGGGCCTTTTCCAAAACGCGATAGCTTCACAGGCACTCACCTTGCTTCACAGGCTCTGGGCCTTTTCCAAGACACGATAGCTTCACAGGCACTCGCCTTGCTTCACAGGCTCTGGGCCTTTTCCAAAACGCGATATCTTCACAGGCACTTGCCTTGCTTCACAGGCTCTGGGCCTTTTCCAAAACGCGATAGCTTCACAGGCACTCGCCTTGCTTCATAGGCTCTGGGCCTTTTCCAAAACGCGATAGCTTCACAGGCACTCGCCTTGCTTCACAGGCTCTGGGCCTTTTCAGGGGTAGAACCTCCGGAGGTGCTGGATGTTCCATGCGTTCTGGATCGGCACTCCCTCTTGAGTCTCCAAGCGCGCGGAGCCGGGCCTGGAAACATGAACAACCTTGAACGGGCCCTCCCACATGGGGGAGAGCTTGTGCAGTCCCTCCCTGGAGAGGACCCGCCTAAGCACGAGGTCTCCTACCTCAAGAGTCCTGGGGCGGATGTTGCGGCAGTGATATCGCCGCAGCGCTTGCTGATACCTCGCCGCTCGCAGCGCGGCCTCCCGGCGTCGTTCCTCCCCCAACACAAGGTCCATCCCCCGCATGGCGTCCTGCTGCGCCTCGTCGAACGCCAGGACCCGCGCGGAGCGACGTCTGACCTCGTGAGGGAGGACCGCTTCCGCTCCGTAGACCAGGAAGAACGGGGTCTCTCCAGTCGGTTTGGTCGCGGTGGTGCGGATAGACCACAGCACAGACTGAAGCTCGTCGTACCAACCTCTGCCACAGGCCTCCAGCTTCTTCTTGAACGTCCTGGTCTTGAGGCCCCTCAGGACCTCTGCGTTGGCTCGCTCGGCCTGGCCGTTGCTTTGGGGGTGCGCCACTGAGGCGTAGCAGATCTGCGTTCCAAGGTTAGCATAGTATGTTTTGAAGAGGTTACTGGTGAACTGCGAACCGTTGTCTGTGATGATGCGATTCGGCACACCGAACCGGCTTACAATGCCCTTGATGAACTTGACCGCGGAGCCCGCAGGGATGGCGCGGACAGCCTCCACTTCAGCCCACTTGGTGAATTTGTCCATGGCAACGTAGAGGTAGCGATAGCCCCCTGGCGCCCGAGGAAACGGGCCCAAGATGTCCAGCCCCCAGACTACGAATGGCCATGAAAGGGGAATAGTCTGCAAGCCTCCTGCTGGCTGATGGATCTGCTTGGCGTGGAACTGGCAGGCTTCACAAGCTTTCACTAGTTCCACGGCGTCATTGAGCGCGGTGGGCCAATAAAACCCACTGCGGAACGCCTTGCCGACGAGGGTCCGTGATGATGAATGATGTCCGCAGTCTCCACTGTGTATATCTTCCAGTAGCTCCTTCCCTTGCTCCCTGGAGATGCAGCACAGCGATACTTCGTTTGGTCGCTTCCGATAGAGCTCTCCGTCTCTGATGCAATATGCTGTGGCCTGGCGTGCCACTCACTCCGCCTCCTCCTCCTTCTCTGGCAAGGCCCCTTGCGTCAAGTAGCTCCGGAGCTCCGTGATCCAACACCCCTCCTGAGGTTCCATCGCCAGGAGCAGGCGCGCTCCTGAGGCCGGGCAGCAGGTTGGAGCTCCCGAGGCAGGTGGCTGGGGGAGCTCCTCCAAGGGCTGAGCCGTGTTTGACAGTGACGGCAGAGCTGAGGGCTTGAAGAGCCGCTCCTACGCCAGGCTCCTGAGGTAACCGCCTGGACGCGCGTTTGGCGATATCGTCGGCCTCCTGATTGGTGCCACGGGGTACATGCTGCAACTCCAACCCCCAGAATTGCTTCTCCATCCCGCGGACTTCCGCAAGGTAGGCTTCCATGTGCTCATCCTTCGGCTCGTACACCTTGTTGGAGAAGTTGACAAGGAGCTGCGAATCGCCCTTGATGGTGAGGCATTTCACTCCCACGGCAGCCGCGGCCTTCATGCCGGCTATTAAACCTTCGTACTCTGCTATGTTGTTGGAGACCTTTTCGCCTTGCTGGAAACAGAGTTGCACGGCGTAGTAGAGCTTGTCCTGTGTGGGCGATATAAGCACCGCCCCAGCTCCAGCGCCATGCCTGGAGAACGCCCCGTCGAAGTACATGACCCAGCCTTCTGGTGCCTCGCTTCCCGGGGATAGGGACCGATCCTCATCGGCCTTGAGTCCTGGCGCCTCCGTCCACTCTGCCACAAAATCTGCCAACGCAGCTCCCTTGATGACTCTGGTCGTGCTGAATTCGAGCTGAAACGCTTGCAGCTCTATGTTCCACTCAGCGACCCTTCCAGCTGAATTAGGGCTCCTGAGCACTCTCTCCAGGGGGTACGACGAGATGACTCTGATGGGGTGACCCTGAAAATAGTGCCGCAGCTTGCGCGAAGCCACTAGTAGCGCGAGGAGGAGTTTCTGAGGCATAGAGTACCGTGCCCTTGCATCCCGCAGCACCGTGCTGACGAAGTACACTAGGTGCTCAACGAGGCGGGGTGCGTCGGTGCTGGTGGCTCCTTCCGGAGACCGTGGCGCCTCTTGAGGCAACGAGGCCTCCTGAGACTGGCCGTTCGAAAGGGGGGCTTCTTTCGCCTCTGGTGCGTCCCTCTGCGGCGGCTGATCCTCCTCAGCTGCGGTGGTGGTTTCTGTAGGCCTTCCTTGTTCCCATTCTGCCTTGTCCTGGGCTGCTACCATGGCTTTGACTCGGCGCTCCTCTCCGACTGCCACCAAGGCTGCGCTGGCGGAGTAAGGAGTGGCAGCGAGGTAAAGCACCAGGGGCTCCTGGGGGCGCGGTGCCACCATGACCGGTGGGCTGGTCAAGTATCTCTTGAGATCCTGGAACGCCTTGTCGGCCTCTTCGGTCCACTCGAAGGGCCCCTTTTTCTTCATTAGCTGGAAGAAGGGCAGGGCTCGCTCTCCTAACTTGGAGATGAAGCGCCCTAGCGCGGTCACGCGCCCCGTGAGCTTTTGCATTTCTCTGAGGGTCTTTGGCGGGCTCATGTCTTCCACCGCCTTGACCTTCTCTGGGTTAGCCTCAATGCCCCGGTGAGACACGAGGAAACCCAAGAGCTTGCCCGAGGGGACTCCGAACACACACTTCTCTGGGTTGAGCCGTAGGTTCACTGCGTTGAGGCTCGCGAAGGTTTCCTCCAGATCCTGTATCAAGGTCCCGGCCTCCCGAGATTTTACCACGATGTCATCGACATAAGCTTCAACATTCTTCCCGAGCTGCGGGCCCAAGGCGATGTGCATCAGCCGCTGGAAGGTCGCCCCTGCGTTACGCGGCCCAAATGGCATGCACGTGTAGCAGTATACCCCACACGGGGTCAGGAAGGCCGTCTTCTCGACGTCTTCTACCGCCATCTTGATCTGGTGATACCTAGAGAAGGCATCCAGGAAGCATAACAGGTTGCATTCCGCAGTGGAATTGACGATCTGGTCAATGCGGGGGAGCGGGAACGGATCTTGCGGGCATGCTTTGTTGAGGTTGGTGAAGTCGACACACATACGCTCCTTCCCTCCCTTCTTTGGCACAACGACAGGGTTGGCCAACCAATCTGGGTATCGGACCTCGCGGATGACCCCAGCGGCCTCTAATTTGCGGGTCTCCTGGACGATGAAGGCCTGCTTTTCAGTGGATTGCCGCCTGGCCTTCTACTTCACTGGGCGCACGTTGGGGCACACGTTGAGGTGGTGCTCGATTACACTTCTGGGGATCCCTGCCAACTGGTCCGGCTCCCAAGCGAACACCTTCTTGTTTGCGCGCAGGAACCTGACTAGGGCCTCCTCCTGCTCGGGTTCGAGGTGGGCGCCTATGGTAAAAGTGGCGTTGGTGGACCCGTCCTCATCGACGGGTATCTGCTTGGTTTCCGCCTTGTCTTGGGTGAACAACTGTTTCTTGTTGGCTGGCGCAGCCCCCTTGGCCTCGGGGGTCTCCAAGTCGGCGTGCTGTGCCGATGCCGCCGTCTTGAAGGCGAGTTTGAGCGCCCGCAGCGCGTCCCTGGTGTCCCCGTGCACAGTGAGGATACCGTTGCTCCCGGGTATCTTCATGAGGTTGTACGCCGGGTGCGTCGCGGCCATAAATTGGGCCAGCGCTGGGTAGCCAAGGATGGCGTTGTAGGGGAGGCCGATGGGGGCGATGTCGAAGTCGACTAGCTCCGTGCAGAAGTTGTCGTAGGTGCCGAAGGTCACTGGGAGCCGGATCTGCCCCAAGGAACTGGACGGCTTTCCCCCGACGCCTGAGAAGGGCCGGCTGGGTCGCAGCCGTTCCAGAGGTATGCGGAGGAGGCTGAAGGCCTCGACCGAGAGCACGCTGAGGCCCGCGCCGCCGTCAACGAGGGTCCTGGTGACGGCCACCTGGCAGATGGTGGGGGTGCACAACATGGGGAGTGCGCCGGAGCTGGCCGAGTTGGAGGGGTGGTCCTCCGAACTGAAGGTCAGGCCGAACTCGGGCGCCGTCCGATCCGGGGGAGCCCCCTGCCGCGTGGAAGCGGCGCTGACCCGGCGGATGAATGGCTTGACGTGATGACTTGTGGGCGGCGCCTGCGAGCCTCCCAGGAGGGCCGCGACGACCAGGGGTGTTGGTGTAGCATGGTGAGACGGCGCAGGAGAGCCCCCTGCAGCGCGGACGAGCTTGGTGACGCGGTCGAGCCACTCCTCATAGACGTCGTCGACGGGACGGTAGCGCAGGAGCTCGTTTGCCCAAGGGGCGCAGCTCGAGCCTCCATGGGTGCGCGGAGCGCGCGGGACGAAGAACCAGCGGGCGCGAGCGACGGAGTAGCAGTGTGGCCGTCTTGCCACACGGAGGGATGCTGGGACGACGCTTGCTGCTCGCCCCCCGCCGGGCCGGTGGTGGCGTTGACGGTGGGTGATGGGGAACGACGAGGACGGCCGCCGATGGGCGCCATCTGGGCGACGCGAGAAGCGATGGCGGCCTGGCGCTCGGCGCGAGCCCGACGTGCGTCGGACATGGATGCGACGGTCGGAGGAGAGCGGGGTGGTGGACGATGAATTCCGGCGCACCCCTACCTGGCGCGCCAAATGTCAGATCTCGAGTTCCGGCAGACCATTAAGGTTCGAACACTGGGGTGCGCGCGGATATTACGCCTTCTACCTCCCCGTCTCGCAAAGATCTAAAACTACTGAAAGAACTGCGCAAGAGACACAAGATTTATACTGGTTCGGGCCACCGTTGTGGTGTAATACCCTACTCCAGTGTGTGGTTGGTGGATTGCCTCCTGGGGCTGGTGATGATGAACAATACAAGGAAGAACAGCCTCGTGAGGGTCTGTTCTTGGCTGGGGCGGTGAACTGCTAGGAGGAGTTCAGTCACCCTTCTCTCTCTCTCTTTCGCTCCCCTTTTCTACTTGAACCGAATGAATGAACCTAACCCCCCTGTCGTGTGGGTGGCTGGTCCTATTTATAGAGGCCCTGGTCCTCTTCCCAAATATCGAGCGGGAAGGGAGCCAACAATGGCGGGCTAATTTGAAGGGGAACAGCAAGCATCAACTATCCTGACAAAAGTAGTCTTCGCCTGCGCAAAGCTCTGGTGATGACGCCGTCCTGGGCTCCATGGTGACCTCCGTCTCGTAGTCCTCCTGGTCTTGGTCTTGTTGCATCGAAATGGCAACCTTTGCCTGATGCCTCGGTACTCCGTGGCTGCACTTGCCCCCTTTGCACCAAAGAGGAAAGAAGGACGCTGCGCGTGCTGGCGCCCGCCTGACGCCCTGAGTCGTCATGGCTCGCGTCACGGGCACCTCTTGAGGTACTCCGCCTTGATCTCTCCGCCTCCTCGCGAGCCAGCCTGACGAGGCCGTGCCTGAGGAAGTTCCGTGTCGTCCGCCTCACGAGGCTTGGCCCCTCGCGAGGGTCTTGAGTCTTGTGCTGATGAAGATGGGCCATGTTGGGCCTCCCTTGAGCCACGCCGCAGGCCGCAGGCAGGCAAGTCTGGGGACCCCCGTTCCCAGAACGCCGACAGTGAATATGACATGCCTTCCTATTTTTGGTACACACTACATCTATGTGTTAACCTTGTTCTTACATGAAACTACCTCTCTTCTGTATCCTGCATCAATCACTTACGATGAGTCACCTTTATTCGTTGCATATTGCATATTATTTCTAGCCTGTTGCCATGTATTGCTTCTAATTTGGTCAAATACATTTGTTAGGGCACCCTTTTAATTTGGCAGAGTGATATTGGTTTAATATTTCATATGGTTTCTAGCTTGCATCGATTCTAACAAGTTCAAGCACCTTGTGCTTAGTTTACACTTTATACATCATACATGTCAATATGTCACACCGTCCTGTTTTTCATACATATTCCATCTTCCTATCATGCGGCTGCCTTACATGAAAGAAGTGTTCGTCAGTATCATGCATCAATGAGTTCCGAAGAGCAAATTTTATTCCTTTTTCTTGTGGGTTTGACTTGACAAGGAAAAATCAAGAAAGAGAAAGGAAAAGAGTAAGGAAGGCGATGATGGTGGTCCTCTGCAGCAACGTAAACGGAGCATCTGTACCGATTCTCCTTGTACTGATAGTGCATTACAAGGTCCAAGTCTCCGCTCCCCTACTCCACCATCCAAGGTGATTGCTCTAACTTGGCAGTGTGATATCTGGTTGCATGTTGCATATGGTGTCTAGCTCGTATTGCTCCTAATTAGTGTAAACTACATCTGCTTAGCTTACACATGATACATGTGACTATGACACGCTTTCCTGTTTTTGGTACATACTATATCTGTCTATCACACCATGTTCTTACATGAAACTACTCTTCTTGTGTATCCTGCATCAGTCACTTATGATGGGACACCTTTAAGTTGGCAGTGTGATATTGGTTTGCATCTTGAATATGATTTCTAGCATGTATTGCTTCTAGTTTGATGAACGCCACCTATGACAAGATTTAACTTGGCAGAGTGATATTGATTGCACCTTCCATATGGTGTCTTTTAGTGTTTCTAATTTGTTGAAGTGCCTTCTGCTTAGTTACCACATCATGGGTGTGAATATGTCAAGCCGTCCATTTTTTTGTACATATTCCATCCTCGTATCATGACTTTGCCTTTCATCAGAGTATTGTTCGTCAGTATCATGCATGAATGAGTTCTGAAGAGCGAATGATATTCCTTTTTCTTGTCGGTATGACCTCACAATGCAAAATTAATAAAGCTAAAGGAAATTGGCAAGGCATTGAATGATGGTGGTCCTTCCGAGCAACTGAAACAGAGGTTCTCTACAGATTCTAATTTCTTGAAGTGCCTTCTGCTTAGTTACCACATCATAGGTGTGAATATGTCAAGCCGTCCATTTTTTTGTACATATTCCATCCTCGTATCATGACTTTGCCTTTCATCAGAGTAGTGTTCGTCAGTATCATGCATGAATGAGTTCTGAAGAGCGAATGATATTCCTTTTTCTTGTTGATATGACCTCACAATGCAAAATCAATAAAGCTGAAGGAAATTGGCAAGGCATTGGATGATGGTGGTCCTTCCGAGCAACTGAAACGGAGGTTCTCTACAGATTCTAATTTGTTTCTAATTTGTTGAAGTGCCTTCTGCTTAGTTACCACATCAAAGGTGTGAATATGTCAAGCCGTCCATTTTTTGTACATATTCCATCCTCGTATCATGACTTTGCCTTTCATCAGAGTAGTGTTCGTCAGTATCATGCATGAATGAGTTCTGAAGAGCGAATGATATTCCTTTTTCTTGTCGGTATGACCTCACAATGCAAAATCAATAAAGCTGAAGGAAATTGGCAAGGCATTGGATGATGGTGGTCCTTCCGAGCAACTGAAACGGAGGTTCTCTACAGATTCTACTCCGCCATCCTCCCAACAAGATTCTTTAGACAACGCAAGGCTAGACAGTTAACGTAGCTGTGTAGATGATGAGCACATCTCCCCTACTCCACCATCACAGGTGCTTGCTCTAACTTGGCACTATTATATGTGGTTACATGTTGCGTACGATGTCTAGCTTATATTGCTTCTAACTTTGTTGAATTGCATCTGCTTACTTTACACATAATGCCTGTGTATATGACATGTGTTCCTATTTCTACATCAGACTACTATTCTTGCATATCCCACATCAGTCACTTATGATAAGGCACCTTTAAGTCACCACTGTGATATTGGTTGTGTCTTGCATATGATTTCTAGCATGTACTGCTTCTAATTTGTTGAAACGCCATACAGTTTGAACTTGGCAGAGTGATATTGGTTGCATCTTTCATATGGTGTCTAGCTTGTAGTGCTTCTAATTTGTTGAAATGCCTTCTGCTTAGTTACCACATCATAGGCGTGAATATGTCACACCATCCTGTTTTTCATACATATTCCATCCTTGCATCATGTGTTTGCCTTTCATCCGAGTAGTGTTCGTCAGTATCATGCATGAGTGAGTTCTGAAGAGAGAATTTTATTCCTTTTTCTTATCGGTTTGACTTCACAATGCAAAATCATTACAGCTGAAGGAAATTAGTCCGGCAGTGGATGATGGTGGTCCTTCGGAGCAACTCAAACAGGGGGTCTCTACAGATTCTACTCCGCCATCCTCCCAACAAGATTCACAAGACAACACAAGGCTGGACAATCAACGTAGCTGTGTAGATGATGAGCACATCTCCCCTACTCCACCATCACAGGTGCTTGCTCTAACTTGACACTATTATACACTACAAAAAAAGACACATCCGTGACATTTTGGGCCGAACGAATTTTTTTTCTGTCATACATATGACACTTCTATGATGATAATTGTGACAAAACCAGGTATCATCATAGATGTGGTGGGCTCCTACTTCTATGACAAAAAATCATGACAGCAAATGGGCTTTTCGTCCTGGACGGGCCGGAGACGCAGCTGCATGACATTCTTTGGGCCGTCCATGACGGAAAAAACCATGGTAGAAGCGAGGGGGAGGAAAATTTCGGGGAGTTCCCGGTTACGGTGGGAGGTCAGGGGCCGAGCGATGTGCGTTTCTCTCGTACACGTACGCGCATGTGTGTGAGGCGTTGGCTCTAACTGAACCCGAGCGAGGCGTTGGGCTCTAACTGAACCCAAGCGATTGCACCGCAGGCTACACGTTACTGAACCCGAGCAATCAATCGTTGGCTGTTAACTGAACCCGATCGAGCGATTCCTTCGCTACTACTGCGAACTAAAGCCGATCGATGGGATGAACAGTGAGCGTTGCGGGGGGCGGGGGGGTGGATGAACAGTGAGCGGTGGCGTTGACTCTGGATGAACAGGACCCCATGGTGTGGTGGAGGGCTGGATGAACAGTAGACAGTGGAGGGGTGCCCGTGGAGGGGTGGATGAACAGGACCCCGTTGTGTGGAGGGCTGGATGAACAGTAGACGGTGGAGGGGTGGTTGAAGAGGACCCCGTGGTGTGGAGGGCTGGATGAACAGTAGACGATGGAGGGGTGCCCGTGGAGGGGTGGTTGAACAGGACCCCGTGGTGTGGAGGGCTGGATGAACAGTAGACGGTGGAGGGGTGGTTGAACAATAGCCGGTGGAGTAGCGCGCGGTGGAGGCTAGATGAACAAGAGCCCGTGGAGGCTGGATGAACAGGAGCCCGTGGAGGCTGGAGGAGGTCGATAGTGGAGATGAGCAGTATCCCGTGGAGTCCCGTTTTGCGGTACGCCACACCCCTCACGATGAACAGGACCCCCGTTTCGACCGTAGCGCTCCAACAAAAGTCCGTTTCCTTCGTTTTGCGGTATGCCACACCCCTCCCGATCAACAGGACCGCCGTTTCGACCGTAGGAGGTCCGTTTCCTCCGTTTTGCGGTACGCCACACCCCTCCCGATGAACAGGATCCCGTTTCGAACGTGGCCGGTCGAACACAAGGCCGTTTCCTCCGTTCTGCGGTACGCCAGGCCTCGTTTCCATCGCCTGTTCCGTCCAAGCCCTCCCGATGAACACGACGCATTCCGTTGCCTCCCCATGAACATGACGCATTCTGTTGCCTCCCGATGAACACGACGACGACGCTGTTTCTCCGTTTCGACCCAGCCATGTACACGAGCCCTGGCTGTACGTATGCGCGAGTAGGCGTTTGAGACCCCGCCCGTATGTACACATACGTGGCCGTATTTTCTTTCTTGCACCATGGCTGTTGTACGTACGTGTACATGCTATGTGCATGCCTCTAGTACGACACGTGCGCGCCTCTACTACGACACGTGCGCGCCTCTACATCGACCAGTATGTACGTACACGTTCGACCAGGTGGGTCCCGACTGTCAGGCACTTCCTTGCCTGCGAAGATGTAGCTGGTGGGTCCCAGCAGTCAGGGGGCAATCGTTTTTTTGCCCGGACGCACTTCCTTGCGTGCGAAGGTGTAGCTGGTGGGTCTCAGCAGTCGGGGGCCTGGTGGGTCCCAGCAGTCAGGGGGGCGAATCATTTTTTTCGGACGCACTTCCTTGCGTGCGAAGATGTAGCTCGTGGGTCCCAGCAGTCTCAGGGGGCGAATCATTTTTTTCGCAAAATACGGTGGCCCGTCCGGTGGGTCCCCGCTGTCAGGTGGAGTAATAATTATTTTACGCGTAATAAGGAGGCACTTCCTTGCGGCTGCCGGTGACCCAACTGTCAGCCTCTCCACATACAGTACTCTTCCGATGGAAGTCGGTCGTTGACCATGTTGACCACGCCACGCCGAGAGCACCAGGGCGGCGGTCTGGACGACGGCGAGGCCTAGGAAGGGGACGACGCGGAGCCGGGGAAGACGCAGCAGTGGAAGCCCGCGCGGAGAGGAGTACGAGGGTTCACTGGTTCGGCTGCGGTGTGAGGCTGCCGTCGCCGCAGAATAACAGGGGGTGTGAGTGAGTAGAGGGATGGCCTGGCCAGCGGTGGGAGTAGTACAGGGCGGTGAGGCCTCTGCGGCATCACAGCCGGCCACGGGAGGCAGGAGCACGCGACACGACCGGCGCTGCGTTGGGCAGCTGGAACAAGAAGACCAGAGGTTGAAGAAGCACCACGGCCGTTGGATGGACATCGTACGGTCACTGCAGCTAGAATCGTTTATATTGACTAAGTTGACAAAGCCCTTGGTCCGCGTCAACTTAGTAGGCACACAACTCAGATTTGGCAGAGAAGATATAGCTCATTTGCGATTTGTAAGAATGTACAACCCATTTTTTAATTCTAATGGAATTTACTACAGCCCATTTACAGTTTGTTAAAAGTACAGCCCAACTTCTAGCTAGGACAACGATTAATAATTTCAAACAACCTCTCAAAACAGAATTCAAAAAAAATTCCCACATATTGATGGGATCCAAAATATTTTTATCTGAAATTTCTAGTCAGGTTAAATATAATTTCAAAATAAAGTTGTATTACGTTAAAATCCAATGAAATATTGTGCGGGCAACAAGTAATGAAATTAAAATTTTCAAATTTCAAAAATAATATACTTTTTAAACTAATTACGTGTTTGGTGCATAGTAACTGTCCAGTTATTATAATTACATCCCATTTATTATTTCTTAAAGTCCATTTTCTTGTTAAGCCTAATGCATACCTCCTAGGAAAGTTTGCAGCCCAGCGGGACGGAGAATAACAAGTTGACCCGGATATTGTGTACAACTGTCGGCCCAGTTGCATTGCTGATGTTGAAAAAAGCTATTTTTTATACACACATTTAAATTTTTTTGTATAGATAAGGAACATTTTTTATACACACATTTAACAATTTTAAATACATGATTAATACTTTTTAAAACATATTTTTAGTCAACAGTGGGCCCACAGCAAGCGGAGGAGGTCACAATACACATATTTTTTAAATACAAGATTAACACTTTTGCAAAAACAATTAGCCCACAGCGAGCCAATTAGCTCCAGTCGGCAGTCGGCCAGCTGTAGGCCAACTGCTGGCCTAATTAAAAGCTGTCACGAGCAAATAAATAATTCAACGGGTCCCACTTGTGCATGTGTGCGTGTGTGTGTGTGTGTGTGAGAGAGAGACCCATCGGCCGATGCTCGTAAATACATCTTTCAGCCATATGCATTACTGATGCTCAGTAAAAACTTATATAGTTGACACAATCATGTAGAACATCATAGCACACTGAACTTGCATACAAAAATTTCATGCAGGCGTCACAATCAGGATGGAAGCAGTGGATCGCTACGGGAAGGGCTATGTTGAAACCAACGAATTCGTACATAACGGTTCATCGCCTTTATCAATGACGGGGAAATATCTTGAATGTTGTGCAAAGAAAACAGACAAACAACACAATAAGTTCTCCTAGCACATTAAGTTGACGTACAACCCTTTCTAAAAAAAGTTCAGGTACAAAATTAGAACAGGTCACAATCAAATGTACTGGCATATCAGTGCTTCACACCCATAGCTCGGATTTAACTAGTATCTGACAAGATTCAGTTGTTACCTCAAATTAGAGCACATCTAGGCAGCCAGCCCTGCCTCTTCTCCCAAAGAAGCAGTGGCCTCCGCCACGCGATGGAGTAGGCCTTGTGCCATCCATCGTTCCGAGCAACACGGGGAAAGTCTAACGTTGACTCCTGTAATGGACGTCGTCGACGGACCCTGGCACCAGCGGCGGTGGCAAGACTTCGATTAATGGATTGGCCACTTCTTCGACATGCACGAACACTCGATACAGGTACATCCCTAACGTGGTCCGCGGCGGCCTTGGTGGCGACGAATAGTACAATCCCGGTTCCTGCACCGGTATCTCAACACCAATCACCTTCGGTATGGTGGACGGCTTCTTCATCCATGACATAACCGTCAGAGTCCAGCTGTCTGGAGGAACAAACATACTTATGAGCTCACCTCCAAGGTCGTTGATAAGCTCGTTCATGGACTCGCTGTTCCAGCACATCGAGGCATGCCGTGGAAGGTAAGCTTTGTTAAAAACTCAAGCTCAGAGGGCACCGAGCCCCATCCTGGGTGCCACCGATCAAATCTCACCAGCGCGCCATCGCAGAACAAATGCTGGGAAGATTCGAACACACGACTGCAGTTGAAAGTTGTCCGGAACCTGACGAAGAAATCAGCCGGTGGCGGACAGACTTCGACGAGCAAGTTACTTATTTGGACGCCGTGCACAATGCCAAGAGCTTTGACAAGGTCATCCGGCGAGACGGGAGGCCGGTCGCCGTTGATGGTTACCATCAGCACTTTGCCGGCAAACTAGTTGTCAAGCGCCGCCATGCCACTGTTGAGCAACAGCATGCAGTGACCGAAGGCAGGACAGACCTCAGGATCTCCGGCTCGGAGATCCGCGTTGACCGGCGACATGATAGTGCGCTTGAGTACAGAGAGTACAGGAGGGGGATTTGGGGGAACTGGAGTAGGAATCGAGATTCCAGAGGTGGGGGAGGGGCGGGAGACTGCGGATGAAAAGGTAGCATGAATTTCGAGCACGCGCCAATATGCTCTCGGCGCGCAAGCGCACGAAAACACCGGTGGCGCCCACATGTTGGCCTAAGAGTCCTTATTCATTCTTTTTTGGAGAGCCCAGACTTTTTTTTCAGGATCTTTTGAGAGCCCGGCCTGAGAGTCATAATTGACCTGTTTGGCATTGCGTTACTACTCGGCCCATATTCAACGACACCTCACTGGCCCAAACAAGTGTACATCATCGAAAAGACACTGATCTCAAAATATATAACATGGAAAAAGGAGATATACTCTGAACACTGGAGAATGGTGATGCCCTCATTTAGCCCACCAGTAGTTCGAGACAATAAACAGTTCGAAACAACGATATATACAACATTCAAACACTGACTAGTGACTACCACTGACATAAACAGCAAGACATGATAGTTCATAAGAAGTCTTGCTACACCACCAAAACGCACCCATCTGTAGCGCTCAGACTCTCATGATCTAGACGAGAATGACATTCTAAACAGAAGCAACTATTACATAGTAAGAGTGACATAGACGAGGATGACCAAATGACAAGGAATATGCACAACAAAAGAAAGAACTACCCATCCAAAACTAGCAACAAAGACAACAGTCATTCGAAGAGATGATCCAACACCATCATAATTTGCAGCCCCGCTTCAGCGACCAGTGATCCCGAGACACCAGTACTCCACCCTTTCGATGCAACAACCCAATTACCTATCAACCTGAAGGCTCGAACCACATCACTGCCTGTCGTAATTGAGACATCCAAGGATCAAAGTTAATCCGGATGCCTTTGTCATTCTCGCCGTCTTTTGGCTGCATGCTGTATCGTTGACAATCAGGGGAGTTTGCTCCCGAACTCCTAGGGCTCGCCGTGTAGACACCGTTTTCCATAGCAAACAGAGCCTCTCTGCCATCAAGGTCCTTGCCAACGGTGATCTCCTGGTTAATCAGATAATTGAGTCTGAAAAACATAGAGTGTGAACCAAGGCTGTTTACCCGCCTCCAATTAAAAAACCCTAAGGGCCCCAACAAGCTGGTATCTTGCTCATAGACGTAACAGCCACTGTCCGGATACTCACGTATTACACGGTGCTTGTATACAGGGGGGTTTTGCAATATAACTTTTCCGGCTCATGTGTCCGAATGATCATCAGTCTTTTGCCGTCGTCTGATCGAGCGAGGAACCAGTTGTGCTTCCCTGTTTTTGGCAAAGGTGCTGTGATTACAAAGGGCAGTAACTGTAGGGACACTGCATCATATCAAAAAGGACATGCATTGTTAATGTAAGATCAGCATTGTTCAGAGTATGAGTAGGATAATGCAAGAAACAACATTGATATGTCCCTGTTGGAACTGGGAGGAAAATACAGGGAAATGTATACTGGGATCGAAAATATAGAATTGCCATGCATGGTTATACTCATGTTATCTCGCAATTGATTCTTCACAGGAAACTGCCATGTCATGCATGTTATGTAATCATGTTCTATCCTCACAAACAAATTCTTCAAGGTAACTAACGGACCATGCATTGTTATATACTCGTGTTCTGTGGGCAAATTTTTTGTGAGGATATTATTCTAGTCATTGATTGCTGAAGGGCGAATATAGGTATGTACACATGGTAAGCATTGCAAGATTTCACTACTTCCAAATATAGAGTTCTCCATATGCACATTTACTTCCCTAATGTATGGTTAGATGAAACCAACAGTGTGGTGCATGTTTCTACATCATGAAAATGAGGAAACTAACATGACCATTGATACACACTCATATTTAGTAGTAGTATATAGATTACTGTAAAATAAGGATAATATCCATATATTCCTAACCATTTGATTATTCAGGGTACAAATTGGCTGTAATGACATGGTCACAATCGCATGAATTAATTCATTCCAAATATAGCTGATTTACGGCGTCTCTAATACATTCCCATAGTTCTACTCAAATTCTACTCAAACAGAGATATGCCAATCATCACAAAAAGTTCAAACAGTGTCATGGCGTCATCATTAACATGAGAGGAAACAACTTACACGAGCCGTCCCAGCAATACGTGGTGCCATCTGCTTTGTCGATCGTGTAGATGATGCCATTGTGTTAAATAGCATCATAGAAGTGTGTATCAACTTTGATGATGATCCACTGCGAGCCGAGTTGTCTCCAGCTAAAGAAGTCACCGGCGTAAAGATAGGCGAGTCCGCGGTCGAACAAGGCAATTAGCTTGAAGTCTGCGTAATTCGCATGTCGTGTGGGCACTTGGCAGATTACAATCTTCTGCAAAACAAGGTCCGTCCAACTAATGTAGTAATCTAGATGACTTGGACCACGATGGTAATACTCTATATAATCCAACAGAGGAAGGATAATCTCATGGGAGGTATGGAAGTTCATGAGCACCAACTTTTTACCGTCTTCTCTGAAGGCAGCCATCCAGTGGGAGCTCATGCCGACCCAGTACATACCTGCCAAGAAGTTTCGGGTGATGGTGATCGGATCGATGTCGAGGGAAATGATGTACGGCGACCCACCTGCAAAGGAGTTTCAGCTAATGGAGATCGGATTGAAGTCGAGGGGCATCATGCACGCCTCCGTATCATGGTGAGCCAATCTCGCAAGACCAGATAGCAGCAAGCAGGGTGTCTTGAAAAGCTTAGGCCTCGCTTCGGCAATGGCCGTGTGCATGTCCCTCAAGCATGCAGCCAGCCGCAGGGCGCTCAACATATTCATACACAAACAACAGAGGTCGAGGATGTCACTGGGGAGATTGCTCCAATCGCGGCTCATATGGATGCTGCACGGTTCGCGTTCGGCCATGGTGGAGTTTGGAAGGGGGATTGATTTATGGGGGAGAAGGATGTCGGTGCTGGAGCGGCTAGCGAGGGAATAGTGGTACTGGGGGAGGCGAGTGAGGTGACGGTACACGGGGGCACAGTGAGATGGAGACGGAGAAGGAGATGGAGATGGAGTGGTGCTATGGGAGCGGAGAGGGAGATGAGGCGAGGCGCCAATGTGTTGTACAGCGGCGGTGACAGACTGCACTGTGCACAGGGTGAGGCTGACTTTGGTAACCCGAACACGCCGCCTGGACTAGTGTCAGGCGCAGGGTGTTGTCACTTCACTGTGAGGACTGGATCAATAGTATTTTGACCATCAAGTGTACCACAGTTGTACTATTAATACTACTACTAGTAGGTACATGAGTACTCCAGTATTGTATAGCGTAAATAGGTCTCCCGTGCTAGCATGCCTGTTCACTTCATCGTTCAGGTATCATCCATATTGCGAGCAGAACCAAATTCTCGTGCATGCCCAATCAACGCTCTGTCGCGATGCATGCAGTGGTCGTTCTGGTGCATCAAGGACGGCATGCAGATCGTTCCACACTTGAGAAGAGGAAAAAATGGAAAGGTAGAATGTGGCAGCAGAGGAAGAGAACGCTCGCTAACGAGGCTGGGAGGGGATCGAGCAGGAAGATAATGCTCCACGCCTAAAGGTTTTGGGAAAACCTGATTTTCATAAGGTGACTTATACTCACTGATATGTCTCCGTCGTATCTACTTTTCCAAACACTTTTGCCCTTGTTTTGGACTCTAACTTGTATGATTTGAATGGAACTAACCTGGACTGACGCTATTTTCAGCAGAATTACCTTGGTGTTGTTTTCTGTGCAGAAAGCAAATATTCTCGGAAAGTCGTGAAACTCCACGGAATACCTTAGAAAAAATAATAAAAAATCCTCGCCAAATATGAAGACCAAGGGGCCCACACCCTTTCCATGAGGGTGGGGGGCGCCCCCACCTAGGGCGCGCCCCCTACCTCGTGGCCCCCCTGTTGACCCTCCGACGCCAACTCCAACTCTATATATTTGCTTTTGGAGAGAAAAAACAAGGGAGAAGAAATCATCGCGTTTTACAATACGGAGCCGCCACCAAGCCCTAAAACCTCTCGGTAGGGCTGATCTGGAGTCCGTTCGGGGCTCCGGAGAGGGGGATTCGTCGTCGTCATCATCAACCATCCTCCATCACCAATTTCATGATGCTCACCGCCGTGCGTGAGTAATTGCATCATAGGCTTGCTGGATGGTGATGGGTTGGATGAGATTTATCATGTAATCGAGTTAGTTTTGTTAGGGTTTGATCCCTAGTGTCCATTATGTTCTGAGATTGATGTTGCTATGACTTTGCTATGCTTAATGCTTGTCACTAGGGCCCGAGTGCCATGATTTCAGATCTGAACCTATTATGTTTTCATGAATATATGTGAGTTCTTGATCCTATCTTGCAAGTCTATAGTCACCTACTATGTGTTATGATCCGGCAACCCCGAAGTGACAATAATCGGGACCACTCCCGGTGATGACCATAGTTTGAGGAGTTCATGTATTCACTATGTGCTAATGCTTTGTTCCAGTTCTCTATTAAAAGGAGGCCTTAATATCCCTTAGTTTCCAATAGGACCCCGCTGCCACGGGAGGGTAGGACAAAAGATGTCATGCAAGTTCTTTTCCATAAGCGCGTATGACTATATACAGAATACATGCCTACATTACATTGATGAATTGGAGCTAGTTCTGTGTCACCCTATGTTATGACTGTTACATGATGAACCGCATCTGGCATAATTATCCATCACTGATCCGGTGCCTATGAGTTTTCCATATATTGGTTTACGCTTATTTACTTTCCCGCTGTTACTGTTACAATCACTACAAAATACCAAAAACATTACTTTTGCTGTCTTTACTTTTGTTGCCGTTACCACCACTATCATATTACTGTGCTACTAAACACTTTGCTGCAGATACAAAGTTTCCAGGTGTGGTTGAATTGACAACTCAGCTGCTAATACTTGAGAATATTCTTTGGCTCCCCTTGTGTCGAATCAATAAATTTGGGTTCAATACTCTACCCTAAAAAACTGTTGCGATCCCCTATACTTGTGGGTTATCAATACCTTTTTCTGGCGCCGTTGCCGGGGAGCATAGCTCTATTCTTTAAGTCACTTGGGATTTATATCTGCTGGACACTATGAAGAACTTGAGAGATCCAAAAACCAAGATCTATCCCTCAACTACGAGGGGAGGTAAGGAATTGCCATCTATCTCTGCACTTGATTCACCTTCTGTTATGAGTAAGTTAGCGACACCTACATCTGCTTCTGCTATTCGTTCTGATATGTTGCATGTTATTGATGATGCCACTTCTACTATGCATGATACTTATGATGAAACTGCTTCTATGCCTGATACTGCTGTGCCCCTTAGTGAATTTCTTGAAGAACAAATTGCTAGGTCTAGAGAAAGAGAAATTGATGAAACTGAATACGATGATGATAGTGATGATGAAAATATGCCTGTTATTCCTAAAGGTTATCTTTTTGATAAAGATTCTTCTTTAGCTATTTTAGCCTGCAAAGATAGATATGAGCTTAAAAGGTTATTAATTAAATGGAACAAAGAATCACTTAGAGATAAAATGAAACCCATCCTGCTTTTGCTACTTCACCTATATGTGTTCCTGATAAAGATTATGAATTCTCTGTTGATCCTGATATAATTACTTTGGTTGAATCTTATCCGTTTTATGGCTATGAATCTGAAACTGTTGTGGCACATCTTACTAAGTTAAATGACGTAGCTGCCCTGTTCACTAATAATGAGAGATCACGTTACCTCTATATACTCAAAATATTTCCGTTCTCATTAAAGGGTGATGTTAAGATATAGTTTAATTCTCTTGATCCTGGTTGTGTGCGTAGTCCCCAGGATATGATTTATTACTTCTCTTCTAAATATTTCCCTGCTCATTAGAAACAAGCTGCTTTGAGGGAAATATACAACTTTGTGCAAATTAAAGAAGAGAGTCTCCCACAAGCTTGGGGGAGGCTTCTCAAGTTACTTAATGCTTTGCCTGATCATCCTCTTAAGAAAACTGAAATACTTGATATCTTTTATAATGGACTAACCGATGCTTCCAGAGATTACCTGGATAGTTGTGCTGGTTCTCTTTTCAGGGAAAGAACACCGGATGAAGCTGAAATTCTATTGAATAATATGTTGACAAATGAAAATAATTAGGCACCTCCTGAGCCAGCTCCTGCTCCAATTAATGATCCTATTCCTAAACCAACTCCGAAGAAGAGAGGTGTTCTATTTCTCAGTCCCGAAGATATGTAAGAGGCAAAGAAATCTATGAAAGAAAAAGGTATTAAAGCTGAAGACGTTAAGAATTTACCTCCTATTGAAGAAATACATGGTCTTAATATACCGCCTGTTGAAGAAACATATGATCTTAATTATTTATTTGAACCTCCCGATATCCCAACACAGGTAGTAAAGGTAAATTATCTCTATAGATTTGATGAAGGTGATATCCCTCACTATAAGTTTGCTAGGCAATGCTTTGATGAGTTTGATAATTTTATTGTCAAACAAGAAAATTTCAATGCTTATTTTGGTAGACAATTGAAATATGATTCCGATATAATTAAATACTTGGGTGATTATATGCCTAATATTAGAGGTGAACTTAAACTTGTTAGCAAACATGCTTCTATGGTTACCACTCAAGGAGAACAAGTACTTACAGCTCAAAAAGAATTGCTCCATGAAATGAATAATAAGAAAAATGATTATGTTGTTAGAGTGGCTACTAGAACTGGTAGATGACTCAGGAACCTTTGTATCCTGAAGGCCACCCTAAGAGAATTGAGCAAGATTCTCAGAGAAATAATATTGATGTTCCTAGTTCTTCTAAGAAGAAGAAAAAGAAAAATGATAGAACCGTGCAAACTTCTAGTGAACCTATTGCTGAACCACCTGATAATCCAAATGATATCTCTATGTCTGATGCTGAAACACAATCTAGTAATGAACATGAACCTAGTGAAAATGTTAATGATGATGTTCATGATGATGCTCAACCTAGTAATGATAATGATGTAGAAATTGAACCTGTTGTTGATCTTGATAACCCACAATCAAAGAATCAACGTTATGATAAAAGAGACTTTGTTGCTAGGAAACATGGTAAGGAAAGGGAACCTTGGGTTCAGAAACCCATGCCTTTTCCTCCTAAACCATCCAAGAAAAAGGATGATGAGGATTTTGAGCGCTTTGCTGAAATGATTAGGCCTATCTTTTTATGTATGCGATTGACTGATGTGCTCAAAACAAATCCTTATGCTAAATATATGAAGGATATCATTACTAATAAAAGAAAGATACCGGAAGCTGAAATTTCCACCATGCTTGCTAATTATACTTTTAAGGGTGGAATATCAAAGAAACTTGGAGATCTGGAGTACCCACTATACCTTGCTCCATTAAAGGAAATTATATTAAAAGTGCTTTATGTGATCTTGGAGCCGGTGTTAGTGTTATGCCTCTCTCTTTATATCGTAGACTTGACTTGAATAAGCTGACACCTACTGAAATATCTTTGCAAATGGCTGATAAATCAACAGCTATACCTGTCGGTATTTTTGAGGACGTGCCTGTTGTGGTTGCAAACGTTACTATTTTAACGGACTTTGTTATTCTTGATATTCCCGAGGATGATAGTATGTCTATTATTCTTGGAAGACCTTTTCTTAATACTGCAGGGGCTGTTATTGATTGCAACAAATGCAATGTCACTTTTCATGTTAATGGTAATGAGCATACGGTACACTTTCCGAGGAAACAACCTCAAGTTCATAGTATCAACTCCATTGGAAAAATTCCATCGATTATAATTGGAGGTTTTGAATTTCCTCTTCCTACGGTCAAAAAGAAATATGATACACTTATTATAGGGGATGTGCATATCCCCGTTGAGGTAACTTAGACTTGATCAACCTTGTTAGTGGATTCTTTTTGATGAGCATGCGATGGATGAAGCTAGAAGCACAACCTTCTGTACCCTCTTTATATTTTCTGTTAATTAGTAGAAATAAAGTAAAAATAGTATTTCTCTGTCTGTTTCCTGTCTTGTCTGTGCAATATAAAAATATCCCGAAAATAAAAGTCCTCAGAATGCCATGCCAATTTAAATGATTTTTTCGGGAATATTTGTGGATTTACTGTGCAAAAATTACCACGGGAGGAGCTGCCACCTGGCCACGAGGGTGGTGGGCGCCCCCCATAGGGCGCGCCCGCTGCCTCGTGGGCCCACGGTGGCCCTCCTCGACTTATCCCAGCACCCATCTTTTTCCTCTGTCTCACACAAACCCGAAAAACCAACTCAAGCACGAGTTCCAGCCACTTTTGCTGTGATTTGCGATCTCCTTGCTCAAAGCACCTCTCGCAAAACTGCTTGAGGAGTTTGTTCCTTGGTATGTGACTACTCCATTGGTCCAATTAGTTTTTGTTCTAGTGCTCTATTCTTTGCAAATTTGTGCTGCATAGGTGACCATGTTCTTGAGCTTGCATGTCAAATTTATATGGTTCCAAGTAGTTCTAATGCTTGATATAGGCTCTAGGCACTTGTAGGAGTAGTTACTATCAATATTATTGAAGTTGGTTCACTTTTGTTTGAAGTTACTAAAAATTTCAGAATTTTTTCAGAGAAAAACAATATGTTTAGGAAGATGTTCCAAGGTGGTTCCTCTAAGAAGCAAGGACCCAGGATTGCTATGCGCGATGCTGACGAGGATCCACTAAGAGACGCTCCGGTACGGCCTTGCGAGTGGCCGTCGGAAAATTTTATGGACCGTGCGGGAATTAAAGAAGAATTCAAAGCATATTTGCGCAATGCCGGTCTTGAGGAATTTGAGGCCAACAAATGCCCCCAGTATCATGATCTCACAAGTTCATTTGTGAGGAGGTTTGAGTATTCATCTTCGCGTAATTCTCCTTCAGTCATGTTTGATCTTTATGATAAATCTTGTAGAATGGACTTAGAGGATTTCACTCTTGCGTGCAAACTTCCATTATGGGGCAGTATTAGGGATCCCCCTAAATCTGAATTTAGAAAATTTCTTGCTAGTATAACTGTGGGGGAATCCAGAGACATAATGCAGGCTACCATAGGGAGCATTCACTTTCCTGCTATACATTATTTTGCTCTCTTTATCGGTAGATGCATAAATGCTAAGGATGAAGCATGTCACATGTGTGTCCCTGATCTTAGCATTCTTAGGAGTGTTGTGTTAGGAGACCAATCTTATCATATGGGAGCCATTGTAGCTCGTAGGTTGCATCATAATAGACATAATGGAGATTTCTTTGGAGGAATTTACGCAACCCGCTTAGCTCATTTTCTTGAAATAGACATTCGTGAGGGTGATATGGAGTTGCCTCCCGCATATTTAGATCATAACTCTATGGCTTCGCACCAGTTTGTCGAGAGGCCTGAATCACCTCTCTTATATCGCTTAATTTTTGATAAACGACGTGTTTTCCGTATTACTCTCCCTGCTCCTGCCTTCTTTGATTCACAGACAAAAGGAAGATATGTTATTACCAAAGAGGAGGCAGAAGAGTACAAGAGGAGAGCGGAGGCAGCTCGACTCCACGCTGCAGCTCAGCAGGCGATAACTGCTGCACAACAATATTATCCCAACTATTCTTCCTCATCACAGTACGACCCCAACAACTATTATTATGGATATCCGCCAGGCCAGCCGTGGCCATAGACCAACTTAGGACAAAAGCCTAAGCTTGGGGGAGTACGTATTTCTCACCGACATTACATTCATGTTCACACACACTCATTGCTAGATGTCGGTGCTCATACTTTTTCACTGTAATATCCATGCTAGTTTATTTTCCTTTTCCTGCTTTCTTCTTGTGTGTTTAGTAAACCTTAAGAAAAACCAAAAAATTAGTAGTAATTTACTTTCCTGCTGTAGTAGTAATTAAAAAGAAAACCCAAAAATATATTTCCCGTTCTTCTTTTGCTTGTTGGGAGCTTTCCCGTGTAAATAGTTTTATTTTCTTTTCTTTTCTTTGGGGGTCACTAGGAGAAGACCATAATTAAATTGTTGTAGTGGCTCTTATATGCTTTAATGTTGATTTAACCCAGAGCCCATATTGCCTTGTCTTCTACTGTTTCTTGAATGCTCGCAGATTCCAGCTTAGTCCAATGCACGTGCACTCTTATTATTATTCACACCGTTCGGTCGTGCAAGTGAAAGGCAATTATGATGATATATGATGGACTAACTGAGATGAGAAAAGCTGGTATGAACTCAACCTCTTTTGTTTTTGTAAATATGATGAGTCCCGCGTTCTTGATTCAGCTTATTATGAATAAACATGTTTGCAATGACAATTAGAGATCATAGTTGCTTGTGCCATGCTTGATTAGCTATGAGTTATAATGATTTACCTTGTATGCCAACATGCTATTGATATGATTATGATGTGGTATGATGGGGTGGTATCCTCCTTTGAATGATTTAAGTGACTTGACTTGGCACATGTTCACGCATGTAGTTGAAACAAAATCAACATAGCCTTCATGATATTTATGTTCATGGTGGATTATATCCTACTCATGCTTGCATCCAATGTTTATTAATTTTAATGCATGTACATGGCTGTTGTCGCTCTCTAGTTGGTCGCTTCCCAGTCTTTTGCTAGCCTTCACCTGTACTAAGCAGGAATACTGCTTGTGCATCCAAGCCCTTAAACCCGAAAGTTATTCCAGATGAGTCTACTATACCTTCCTATATGCGGTATTTACCTGCCGTTCCAAGTAAATTTGTATGTGCCAAACTCTAAACCTTCAAATAAACATTTTGTTTTGTATACTCGAATAGCTCATGTATCAACAAAGGCTGTCCTTATCTTCCGTGTTAGGCGGGTTATTCTCAAGAGGAGTGGACTCCGCTCCTCACTCACGAGAAAATGGCTGGTCACCGGGATGCCCAGTTCCATGCTTTATGCAAACTAAATCAAAATTAATTGCAAACAAAACTCCCCCTGGGACCTGATGTATGTTGGAGGCACTCGTTGTGTTGAGCAAGCCATGGATTGATGCTTGTTGGTGGAGGGGGAGTATAAACTTTACCATTCTGTTTGGGAACCGCCTATAATGTGTTTAGCATGGAAGATATCGCCATCTCTTAGTTGTTACGTTGACAATGAAAGTATACCGCTTAAAATGCAATTTATCTCTATTTCAAAACCGAGCTTTGGAACCTCTACAAATCCCTGCTTCCCTCTGCGAAGGGCCTATCCATTTACTTTTATGTTGAGTCATCACCCTCTTATTAAAGAGCACTAGCTGGAGAGCACAGCTGTCATTTGCATTCATCACTATTAATCTATGTTGGGTATGACTATGATTGGATCTCTTTTACCATGAATTACAATGTCTAGTCAGTCCTTGATCTTTAAAGGTGCTCTGCATTTATGTTTTGCGGTCTCAGAAAGGGCTAGCGAGATACCATCTTGTTATATCATATTATGATTGTTTTGAGAAAGTGTTGTCATTCGAGATTTATTATTATGACTTGCTAGTTGATTATGCTATTGATACGAGTAATTGTGAGACCTAAGGATTATTGCAAATGTGGTTAGTTATGATATATGCTGAAAACTTTTATGCTGGCTTGACATAGTTACAACAACTAGAGCAAACAGAGTTCGTAAAAGTTTTTCTTTCTTTCTTTCAGTTTGTCAACTGAATTGCTTGAGGACAAGCAAGGGTTTAAGCTTGGGGGAGTTGATACGTATCCGTCGTATCTACTTTTCCAAACACTTTTGCCCTTGTTTTGGACTCTAACTAGTATGATTTGAATGCAACTAACCTGGACTGACGCTGTTTTCAGCAGAATTACCTTGGTGTTGTTTTATGTGCAGAAAACAAATATTCTCGGAAAGTCCTGAAACTCCATGAAATACCTTAGAAAAAATAATAAAAAATCCTCGCCAAATATGAAGACCAAGGGGCCCACACCCTTTCCATGAGGGTGGGGGGCGCCCCCCCTAGGGCGCGCCCCTACCTCGTGCCCCCCCTGTTGACCCTCCGACGCCAACTCCAACTCTATATATTTGCTTTCGGAGAGAAAAAAACAAGGGAGAAGAAATCATCGCGTTTTACGATACGGAGCCACCAACAAGCCCTAAAACCTCTCGGTAGGGCTGATCTGGAGTCCGTTCGGGGCTCCGGAGAGGGGGATTCGTCGCCGTCGTCATCATCAACCATCCTCCATCACCAATTTCATGATGCTCACCGCCGTGCGTGAGTAATTGCGTCATAGGCTTGCTGGATGGTGATGGGTTGGATGAGATTTATCATGTAATTGAGTTAGTTTTGTTAGCGTTTGATCCCTAGTGTCCATTATGTTCTGAGATTGATGTTGCTATGACTTTGCTATGCTTAATGCTTGTCACTAGGGCCCGAGTGCCATGAATTCAGATCTGAACCTATTATGTTTTCATGAATATATGTGAGTTCTTGATCCTATCTTGCAAGTCTATAGTCACCTACTATGTGTTATGATCCGGCAACCCCGAAGTGACAATAATCGGGACCACTCCCGGTGATGACCATAGTTTGAGGAGTTCATGTATTCACTATGTGCTAATGCTTTGTTCCGGTTCTCTATTAAAAGGAGGCCTTAATATCCCTTAGTTTCCAATAGGACCCCGCTGCCACGGGAGGGTAGGACAAAAGATGTCATGCAAGTTCTTTTCCATAAGCGCGTATGACTATATACAGAATACATGCCTATATTACATTGATGAATTGGAGCTAGTTCTGTGTCACCCTATGTTATGACTGTTACATGATGAACCGCATCTGGCATAATTATCCATCACTGATCTGGTCCCTACGAGTTTTCCATATACTAGTTTACGCTTATTTACTTTCCCGCTGTTACTGTTACAATCACTACAAAATACCAAAAACATTACTTTTGCTGTCTTTACTTTTGTTGCCGTTACCACCACTATCATATTACTATGCTACTAAACACTTTGCTGCAGATACTAAGTTTCCAGGTGTGGTTGAATTGACAACTCAGCTGCTAATACTTGAGAATATTCTTTGGATACCCTTGTGTCGAATCAATAAATTGGGGTTAAATACTCTTGTGGGTTATCAATCACCTAAACGGAGGGAGTATTCCTTAACCAGAGAATGTTGTGTCTCCCACTCACGCGCTCAAAAAAAACTACGACACATTTTTTATCTGTTTGCATAGGTCCCACCTATCAGGAAGGATGGGCACGTACACGAACAGGTACGACTCATCAGTCTACCCGCATAGCCTTTTCGTTCAGTCTACCTATCCGTCTAATCAACTGCCTGCATGCCACTTCTCCCATTACTTCTCCATCGGGAACCGATTCTCCTCGGCTTCTTCACCTCCCCTTCGTCTTCATTTGCATCCAAACCCCACTGTGTTCACATTGTTTTAACCTCTTTAAATAATCATCTACTACTTCAGTTAGACTAGCCATCTAATCCTAATTCTCCAAACCATAGCCCTCCATTCCAGTGGTTCCAAATGGCGATAGAGATCAAGATGCAGGTTTTTAGCGTCCAACATGTCCTCGTCGAAGGCTCGATGCGCATAGTTGCCACCGTCACCGTCCACCCAAGGGTTGTTCGGCAGTGGATCAACAATGTATCCAACTCCCTCGAAAAGGTAGAGACGAGGGTCATCGGTCTCGACGTAGAGTACACGGAGCGTGCCCCTGGGAAGATCCAGTGCGCCGCCGTCCTTCAGTTGTGCCTCGAAGATGATGTTTTGGTGTACTACATCATACACTCGCCCTCCATACCAGGTGAGCTTCATGATTTCTTGTCTCGGGAGGATGTATACTTCTGTGGGGCAGCCATCGAAGGGGACAAATAGAAGCTGGAGCCGTACAACCTTGATTTGAATAGCATCGCTGACCTACAAACCAGAATCAAAATTCCTGTAGAAGTTTGTGATAAACAGACACCATCCCTATTCGACGTAGAAAATTTTGTGCTTGGTACAAATCTTCAGAAGGGTGACGAGACGGTGTCATTAAGGTCATCCGGATGGGAGAATTATCCCTTGACGTACGAGCGGATAAAATATGCTGCCCTCGATGCCCGTGTGAGTTACGAGATAGCTGCAAGGTCCAAAGAGCTTGTTGCGAAGCCGTCACCCACAGAGAATGAGAAGAAGAAGAAGAAGAAGAAGAAGAAGAAGAAGAAGAAAAGGCTGCACCAGCAGGAGGGCATTATGGATGGATGAACTATTTCCTCTCTTGTAAAAAAACTTATTCCCTTTCGGTGTATATTGATATAGATGGACTATTTCGATGGTGTGCATGTCTTTGGAACAGAGTAGTAGCGTGGGTCCGCTTGACTATAAGGAACTATTTATCCGCATATATAGCTTTCTCTACTACTCCTTCTAGTGATCGGTATGCAGTGCATGTGTCCGTAGACATGACAGATTGTCCATGGAAGTTCAACTATGGCAACCATCGCGTTTCATATCGCGATTCCCACGACGCCTCTCCAACCCACGACACGATGCCCCCCGACGTGCGCCTCACCCCTCTCGGCCGCACCGCCCCTCTGCCTTTGTGTGCATGACATGTGGGCCACCTAAAATGCGGCGAGCATCAAGTTTCTACAACAGCCACCCGCAATTCCCACGACGCCGCTCGAACCCATGAAACCACACGTCCCCCGACCTGCGGATCACCCCTCTTGGCCCCACTGCCCCTCTGCCTACAGGAGCATTACATGTGGACCAGTCACCTATCAGGTCCACATGTTATTGACTCAAAGGTAGGTGTAGTAAGGCGCTGAAGCTTAGTCTCGACGGGCCTGAGAGGGAAATGTAACTCCTGCGCCAGGGCTTGTGGTGCTCCCGCAGCACAAAATCATGCCAAACTCGAGATTTGTTTCTTTACTATACATGCACGCAATGATTTAATGTACATTGTAATGTCAACATGTGATGGGGAACTCTAAATTTGAATTTAAAACTTATAAAACGAAAAGATTCAAAACAAATAAACTGGGAGAGAGGGAGTATATCATAGGATGTGTCCCATACAAAATAAGTCCCCTGGTTTGTCACCGCGAAGATGCGGTTAGAAAGGACCACAATGTCTTCCTTCTCGTACGGCAACAAATCGGCCGCAGACAGCATGGTCCACCTTTGACCACCATGTGCAAGGTTCGTGCTATCTTATTCAATCTCACCATGGTTCCATCGTACCAATTCATGCGGTGGCCCGCTGCATGGCTGATCCCAATGTTGGACAAAGGTTCTACGGGAACGGTTTCACCGTTCTAAATGTTGTGCAAATTGATGTTGGTACCCTCCCGTACATATGCAAGCCAAACTCCACTCGCACCGAGCCTAACCTGTGAAATAGTGGGCAGGGGAAGAATTAGGAAATGGAGACAGAAGTAGTCTTTAGAATGCATTTACTACGTGATCAAACTCATCTTACCTGCTCATCGGAGGAAATCCGAGTGCCCCTCAACGTCGGCATCTCAAGGGGCGTCAACTTGCAACTACGGCCACGCCGCGCTGGAGAGACCCCCAAGGAAACATCCTCGTGCGTTCCACGGAACATCAAGATGCATTTGTATGAGTAGTTTATCTTGTGAGAGAAAAGGATGAACGAGGGAAGGCCTCTAGAGATAGAGATGGACACTACTACTACCAATGTGCTGGCCCGTGCGTTGCAATGGATCCAAAGAATAATACTTGTTCACATGCTTGAAATATAAACGCTCTAGTTTTGATATACATGTGTCAGCAGACATGACAGCTTGTCCATGGAAGTTGAACCACGACGACCATCACGTTTCTTGTTTCTACCACTAAGCCACTGAAGTTCGGTCCCGTGGGCCCCGAGAGGGAAATGTAACTCCTGCGGCAGGCCTTGTTGTGCTCCCGTAGTACGAGCTCGTGCCAAAACTGGAATTTGTTTCTTACTACTACCAACTAGTACTAGTAAGGTACACGTGCATTGCACGCATGAGATTCTGGTGGTTTGTGCATTATGCATCTACATGTGGAGCTTTCTGGATTCTAACATGTGGCAAAATATGGTGGAATGAAAGGTTAGGCAAGTTTGATTAACTTAGGCGAGTGTTTGATTCAAGCCACACCTTAGGCAAGCCACACGAAGGCCCCACATGACATACACACAAAAAATGTGGCAAGATTCCCTTAGGCTTGCCAACTTGTTTCTCTCGTTTTGAAGAACTATTAAATTTTCCTAAGCTTAGTTGTGGCAAAGTTAGGGTCTGTTTGATTCAAAGGATTTTCATAGGATCTTTAAAGGATTAGAATCCTTAGGAATTTTTCCTACGTTGGTCGTTTGATTCGTAGGATTGAATCATGTAGAATATTTTCCTAAGGATTCATTTGTACTATGTTTCACAGGAATTCTAACATGCACTCCAACCTCTAGAAAGAAATCCTTTGTTTTTCATGTGACACAATCAAACAAACTCAAATCCTATACGGATCCAATGAACATGCCATTCCAATCCTACTTTTTTCCTATTCCTGTGTTTCTGCAATCCTATGAATCAAAGAGGCCCTTAGTCATGAATTAAGTTCAACCATGGAGTCTTCTAGATTATACATGTGGCAGAATCTGGTGGATGATATCCGACGGCCAGTAGTGCTCGGATTTGCCATCTTTGTACCGTTGGATTGGCTTCATCCAACGACCAACTTTCAAAGTTTTTCACACACTATATAGGGGGTATAGATATATATGTACCGGTCCGTTGCAATGGATCCAAAGTATATATATCTATTTAGTGGAGTGCACTCTAAACACATTATCTATTTATTTTTCTCTAACCTTCCGTAGCCATGCAACCAAGCCACATAAGCTTCATGGGTGCCCCCCACATCATATTATTCATACTACGTTGATTGAAAAAGATAAATCACCCAAAACAAGATCTTCCCGTTTTTTGTTCCTACGATGTTGTGCCGTGCACGTACCTACTAGTTGTATAGTGGTAGTACTAGTAATATAGTATTAGGAGTACAAACTTGGTACTAGTAGGAGTAGTACTAGTACGGAATGCTCCTACTCTATCATCGAGCCCCGTCTGACACCAAATTTCTTGGCTTCCGTGCTACAGCTAGATCTTCCCCTCGTTTCTGTTTTCCAACCCGGCGGCGGGTGGGGTGTCGGTTTACTCAACGGCGGTCCCACATGAAAGTGAAAATGCTAGGCAACACGCCTTCCCTAAGCTATGTGTCGTGCCGGACGGGCCGTGTTGTACTCCCGATTCCCGAGCGTGTGGGGGTGCGACGCGAACGCGGCAGGCCTTTTCCTTTTACCAGCAATGTGCCCGTGCGTTGCGATGGATCCAAAGTAGTAGAATAGTAGTATTTGTTCACAAACTTGAAATAAATCACTATTGTTTTGATATACTCCTAATATATTACTCCCTCCGTACCTAAATATTTGTCTTTTTTGAGATTTTAAATGGACTATCACATACGGATTATATAGACATATTCTAGTGTTTCTAGCAAGATGCCCGTGCATTGCACGAAGTTGATGGAAAAGGTAAGAACAACTTATAAATTGACAGATGGAGTACTAGTTACAGTGATGCATATAATTAAGCAAAGGAATCGCGCATGTCAGTATTGACTGGAACGAGAATGCAACAGCACAATAGGAATCAAGGTCACGATGATGCGATCGCAGTGGTGGTTACAAAAGGCAAGAAGAAAGATGGATCCACGAACTTACGACCTCCTCCTCCACCTCAACTTAGTGCGCCGGGCCACCGACCGGCGGGTAAGGAGCGGCGGCTTTTGTGGCGAGGTCGAGGTGCTTCTCAGCAAAGGCATCCAAGGCTTCTAGCCGGTTGAGGAAGGCCAATGTCGTAGCGTCCTCACTGGCCTTGTAGATACCTATGTACACGATTTCCTCATACATGTGGATGTGTAGGTCGACGAATTCTTGCGGGGCGAGGCGCCTCACGGCGAGCGCGACCTCCAGGTGGACATTCTTCGGGGCGTCGGCGGGCAGTCGCAGGGCCACCGGTGCTTGAAAGAGGTTCCAGCCATGGAGGCCGATTAGGGTGGCACGCAATGAGGAGCCCGGGCGTGCGGGCTGGAGGAGTATGGCGATGTCGTCCGCGAGCTTCTTGAGGACGGTGAACTTGTTGCTGGTGGCAACAATCATCTGGTCCAACTGAGAGTCGTAGTTAGCATCGAAGGCGGCCATCCACCAGCCGGTCTCCAACACCATCTGGAGACGATCCTCGGTGCCATGCCGCAGGCCGGCGTCATGGACCATCTGGCGCAGCCGCTGACTGCTCATGAGCATCGCCGCCATGGGTCTGGAGTGAGCTCTTTTGCACTTAGTGTAGGTGCTTAGGCAAATGCTTAGGTGCGTACGATGTGGTAGATGCATTGGAATGGAGGGGCGCCTTTATATGAGGGCAATGAGGGAAAACTGCGTTGCATTCACATCGTGCAGCCTCTTTTCCCGGACCTCCTCCCATTACTTCCCTCATGCATTAATTGAAGGAGGATGCATTGGCCGTTCAACATATCGGGAACCGCTACTCCCTCCCTCGTCTGCATTAAAGCCATGTCAGGAACTGCGTCGCCCGCTATCAAATGGAATACTCCCTCCGTCTAGGTTAGTATTAAGTCATCTTACGAAAACCAAATATTAAACACATAGGCGTGGTGCATTAACTATCACGTTGTTTCTTATTTTTTGACATAAATAGAGGAATCAACCAAGAAGAGATGTGGGGCTTGTATGCTTTTAATGACTTGAGACTATCAAACATGACATGCAGTGGTCAGTTTGTTGCACAAGAACAGATACAACCCATGTCAGCACACACACACATCTTATATAGCATCACATCCAATGTCTATAAAAGATGAATGAGACCAAATTATATCTCATCTAGATGAGTTCGAGCAAAACTATATTAATAATACTTAGTACTCCTGCGCCATGTATCATATATTAGTATCATGTAGTACTTTATTTATTTATGAGGTATCCAGATGGCACTCCACCGCCAAGAAAAGAGGGTAACATCAAAATTATGGACTACTTTTTTGAGTATGTTGGTAAGGTCCGGTCATAGTCACTTGTTGAAATCTCTAAAAAGACACATACTCCCTCCGTCCGTAAATACTTGTCATCAAAATGGATAAAAGGAAATGTATCTAGACGTATTTTAGTTTTAGATACATCTCTTTATCCATTTTGATGACATGTATTTTCAGACGGAGGGAGTAGAAAACAAAGTTGGTGATGATGGTGTGCGTGCCATCCTGCAATATAGGCCGTCAGATTTATATCTAACGGATAGGAAAGAAACTATGGCAATTTTGCAAAAATATACCCACACGTCTCTCCACGTTCGCAAATAAGGCCTTCCCTCGTTCAACCTTTTCTTTCACAAGATAAACTACTCATACAAATGCATCTTGATGTTCCGTGCAACGCACGGGCAACTAGCTTATTTCTTTTAAAATAGTTGCTGCGATAATTGGGTTGAAGTGATATATTTTATGTCTGCCCCGAATGATTTCAGATTCACTAGTAGTAACAAAGAAAAGGTTGCCTTGTTAATTAACAGAAAACAGGGTGAAAACTATCACATGAGGCCGGTAAAAACAAGGCACACTGGGTTCAGCGTCATCGTCACTACAACTGTGCGCGCACGAGAAGTCTACATATCAAGGGGGCTACCGAGCGAGGCACCGAGACACAATATTTGAGAGAGAAACCAATTGACAGATTATGACCAGATCGAGTTGTCACCCTTTTGCTGTCATTGTTGGGGGGGGAGGGAGAGAAAGACGTATCGAGAGTGTGCACGGTAGGCACAGAAGCACAACTAGCGAGTGTGTGTGTGTTTGAAAGAGGAGTAGATAGATTATTATCAAGATCGATGTGCCACCCTACTCCTTCGGTGCCGGGTACTCTGTGTGTGTATGTTTGAGAGAGAAGCTAGTCGATAGATTAGTATCAAGATCGAGGTGTCACCCTACTCCTTCGGTGTTGGGAAGTGTGAGTGTGTGTGTGGGGGGGGGGCAGTGACACTCACATATCTCTACTCTAATAAAAAACAGAGTTGGTGATGATGGTGTTCCTGCCATCCTGAAATATAGGCCATCCAATTTATATCCGACGGACAGGAAGGAAACTATGGCAATTTTGCAAAAAGATACCCACACCCCTCTCCGCATTTGCAAATAAGGCATTCCCTTGTTCATCCTTTTCTCCCACAAGATAAACTTCTCATACAAATGCATCTTGATGTTCCGTGCAACGCATGGGCATCTTGGTAGTAGGGAGAAGGAGTTTGTGTGACACATATCTAGCTATTTAATGGATAGGTAGATAGCATATGTGTGAGAGACATTAGTGGCTGTGGGTGGGCGGAATTAAAGGGGTGGGCGTGTTAGACATAGAGAGCGTGTGTGTTTCTATGTGAGAGACTTGTAGGACGGGGTAGAAAGACGAATTTAACCCTGACGGAGGGAGAGAAATACACGAAGTGCGCGTGTGTGATTCCGATGCCCACAGGGAAATGAGATATGCATGCGCGTGAGAGAGATTGCACAATTCATTCACGTATCACTATCTAGCGATCATGGACGTGCATCGCTTGAACATAAGTCAATATCTACTTCATATCATGGCCAAAGGTACAATATCGATTCAACGCTATAAAGATTGGACACTCACATATCACATATTTTTCTATTTAAATAAGCCTTTTTAGTTGTGCATGCCAAAGTTACAGTGATGTTTCTTCAAACAACCAATGTAGCTATCATGAACATGCACCATTGTTACTCTTGCATTCAAATTATTAGTCTTGGATGATTTAAGTTTCTATTTTGAAGTAATATATGTAATATTCATACATGAATTCAACGGGTATGCAATTTATGAAATGGAGGCTATGTAATCATATGAGGTAACACTTTCAAGTAGCTGACTACAATATCCATTTCTTTTTGTGTGCCTCTACACTAACACGTCAATGTATTATGTTTAAAGTAAATAACCAATGGCACTAAATTATCTATTTACACGATAAATACATAGGCTGAGCGTTTGATCCCTTTTTTGTGAACGCGCCACTACACCCGTACGATTGGCCGCGCCCGTGTGAACGTCCAAGTTATCAGCGCATCATCCCGAGTTATTGTCTTTTTTCTGGGGTGGACTTCACACCAGTTATTAACTGCTGACGCGTGCCCCGTGTACACAGTCTAGCATGACCTTCCCGCTAGCACGGTCCAAAATTAGTTGAAACTGGATACGAACGATCCCGCGGGTGGCAAAATCTCCCGCCTCCTTCTAAAATTTCCGCCACCTTAGTCTTTAGCATGCTAAATCCCCCTTTTGTCCTTGGTGAACGGAGACCAACAGTTACAACACCGCCCTCATCTACATGATAGGTCGGGGATGCTTTGGTAACTTCCGGTTCCCCCACTACACGGCACCCCCATTTCCTCTCCCCCTCCCGCAAAAAGGCTAACTCTACAACACCAGAGCATCTTACATCACGCCGTTAGTACTTCATCGCCCTTTCTCCCCTCCCCTCTCAAAACCCTAGACTGCTCATCCACTGGCGTACCATAGCCCATTCACTGCCAGCGGCGTCCACCTTGCCGGATCTGCTTCTGCGGCCGCATCTACCCCTCCCACCTCCCCTAGAAACAAGTAGACTGCTCATCCACCACTGTACCACAGCCCATTCAGTGTGGCCTTGTCCACGGCGCCGGATCTGCTTCGCCGGTACTCTCGTCAACCGCCGCGCATCTGCAACAGCTCATTCGTACTCCCCACCGGAGACGCTTCGTCCACACCCCCCGGAGCCGCCCCATCGACGCCCCCGTCGACGGCCTCTGATCCTCTTCGCCGACACCTTCCTCAACCCTACCGGAGCCGCTTCACCGACACCTTCCTCAACCCTACCAGAGTAGCTTCGCCTATACCATTCTCAACCCTACCAGGGCCGCTTTGCCAACTCACAAGTCCACGGCCTTAGATCCGCTTCCTCGCACCCTCATCCAACCTACCAGAGCAGCTTCTGACGCCCCATCCATGGCCGCAGATCCACATCGTTGACACCACCCTTAACCCAACCACCGGAGCAGCTTCTGACGCCCCGTCCACGGCCGCAGATCCGCATCGTCGACACCATCCTTAACTCAACCACCGGAGCAGCTTCACCTACGCCCTCATCCACGACCATAGATCCGCTTCGCCCACACCGTAGTCCACCCTACCGGAGCCGCTCCACAAACACCCTACTCGACGGTTCTAGATCTTATCGGACCCCGACAGCCAGCGCATCGTCATCACCCTCGACGTTTCTAACTTGATTCCCACAGTCTGGAGAGATGCCAAGCACCCGCCACGGCCTAGGTACTTGTCACCTTTAAACCCATCCAGCATCACCTGCCCGATGTACTTCAAATATACTAAGTGGTCGCTGTTACCTGTTATGCAGCTGGCAAAAACTACAAGGACGATGTTTTTTCTGGATCTAACAGCTTGGCCAACCAAGATCCTGGACTGAGGCATTGCTATGATCTTGTAAGCGCGTCTCTCTCTCTCTCTCTTGTCTTCTTCTGTGCCTGCCAGCGTGCTTTGCTAGGATTTTTGATGAGTAATCCCTTTGTGCAGACAATGATTTCTACTACTGGCTGCTAAATTAGATATGTAGATGTCATACATGATACTACCTCGTACCTCCGTTCCTAAATATAAGCCTTTTTAGAGATTCCACTATAGGCTACATACGGAGCAAAATGAGTGAATCTACACTCGAAAATGCATCTATATACATCTGTATGTGGTCCATACTGGAATCTCTACAAAGACATATATTTAGGAACACGGGTAGTACATTACACAAAATCGTAGGTGGCATGTAGGAATTCTAGTGCACTACATTAGGCTCCCTTAGAGTGCCTGCTAGTCCAGCATACAGAGTCATGGCTAGTTTATGGTACACACACAATCGTTAATTGGTGGTTTAAATATGCACAAGGGATATGCAATGTAGTATCATGTAGAGATGTCTGAAATTAGCCGTGTCAACTTGCAGATAGGGTTACCCAATGAAAAAGTACAATATGTAGTGCACCAGTGGCGACGGGTCGCTGGAGGAACCCTAGTGATGTCGGCAGGGGATCGAGGTAGAGGGAAAGGGGAGAGGAGATGCAAGCGAGCAGGGAATGAATGCTTGCGTGTTTGTTTTTACTTGAGGGTCAGGTGTGACACGGGTGTCAGCAGTTGCATTTTGAGTGTAATATAGGCAGACAACAGAGTCATTTCACTATTCCCCTTCCCTTCAATTTTTAGTGAGGTTCTACCCAAAACACCCCCCTCCAAAGAAAAATTAGTTAAGCCCAAGCCCATAACTAAAAAATGACTTCTTTACATCTTTTATGGCTTATTTTGACAATATGCCCTGAAAAGGCGGAATCGAACTGGCCCTTAACCTGCAATTCAATTGTGTGTGCAATGATGAATCACTCCTGCCTGCTATCTGTACATTTAGGAATCATCATACATGGCATAACCTAATACATGTGCATTCCATTGTAGAATCTAGAATATGCAATGTTTATGTTAGTTCATACGTTGCACATGATGTTTAAATGCCCCTTAAATCTGGTCAGTCAAGTGATGGTCTTTAAGCCTCCTTCTTTGCTTCTTTTCTTGATATGTAAGATTTTCTCACACATCTGTTCAATTGCTTGTTTGCATCAGCCAGCCATACTAGGACTGTTTGCTTTGATTACTTGCTGTTCTTGAACTAACACTCTAACAGAGCTTGTCAACGATTTAAACACTAAGGGCTGCTGTAGTGGGGCCTTGTCTAACTCATAGGTGACATAAAGGTTTGGCTGTACACTACAGTAGGCAAGTATGTTAGGAAAGTATGCATATTTATCTTCCAAGGAGACGAGTAACTAGTTGACATAACTATGTGGTGTTGTTTTGTTAGAATCTCATCCTTTTGTGTTCACAGACTATAAAGTATGCATATTTATCTTCCAAGGAGACGAGTAACTAGTTTGTGTCACCTTGCAGAGGGGATGCAATGAAGATAAGATTGAGGATTTCCAAGTACAAGATGTTAGGAAGGAGCCTTGCAAGAGAAGTAGGAGCTGCGCTGAGCCTCTTCAACCTGCTAAGGTAAGTCACTGTATGCAACTCAACTGTTCAATTCCTTGTTTGTTTCAGGCATAGTTAATTTTCTCTTTTCAATTGCTTTATTTGTCCTCAGTTAATGAGATGCCCAAATAATCATGCTTGATGTTCGGTACTTGTATCACTATTAGTTGACATAATTAAAGGCCTTACCATTTAATTACTCTGCCGAAGTGTGCCTGAAGCTTTGAAGTCTATTAACCAACTATTATTGCATGAGGCTCACAATCTAGTTTATGCTACGCTAATGATTGCATAGTTTTGCCTACTGTAGTATGTTTGTAGGAAACCATCTGCTGTTCATTATGCTCCCTAAGACTTTAATTGAGGCATAGAATGGACAACTGCTTGCTTACTTATACGCAACGTGCTGTCTAAATTTGTAACTTGTCTGTGTTTTTGATTGGGCCCCAACATCATGCTCCTCTGGTGAGCTAAGAGGGATTTCTGTATGCAGGCCGCACAGACTATCTTTTTTATAATTTTTAAAATATCACCTGCTTATGCTTCATGATGTGTAACATTTTTTTTGAAAGTGACATGTAACATTATTGTTAGTCCTGTTTGGCCATGTAGTACAAATAGTGTCTTGTTCGCTTCACTATTGTAACTATATTCTGCCGTAGTCATGTGTACTTACAGAAACATTTCAGGATGAAGTGACATCAACAGATCTGCGAGCAGTGCGGCATGGCCATTACCGAATGATTATGGATTGGAATTGGAATGTGCTGATGTTCTCGAGCATCAACTAGAGGTGGCAAGAGAACGTGTACATGATTGTCAACGTATAATCAACAAGTTGAGACTGGACATGCAGGTATTAGATGCAGGAGTCAAAAAAATGAAACACAACACTGAGGTAACCATGAAGGAATTGGAGATTTTGCAGACTGAAATTTGTGCTATCTGAATCCGGCCAATCCTATTTTCTGAAGAGATTATAGTTCAAATGGAGTTAAGTTGATGCGCGTCCATGATGTATGAGCTGTATTTGCCTAGTGTATGTAATTTGTTGTTTGTGTATGCTTTATTATCACCTGTGCCGAACCATAGTGCCCAGTGGGTATAATCGGCTGTAATTTCTTTATTGTATAGTGTAGGATTATTCTACCTTTCTATGCCTTGATCTCTTTGTTGTAATAGTGTAGGCTTGTTAGAGGTGATAGTATTGAGTAGGATAATTCTTTGAATATGCTATATCGTTCAAACGGGGGCCAATTCGCCCGACCATGGGCCTTCTACGTCTCGTAGGATCCATGGGCCTTCTATGTCTCGTAGGATCCATGGGCCTTGTACGTCTCGTAGGATCCATGGGCCTTCTATGTCTCGTAGGATCCATGGGCCTTGTACGTCTCGTAGGATCCATGGGCCGCCGGCTCATTTATGGGTCTTGTACGGGCCTTTAATGGGCTGTAGACGTGCCTTTAATGGAATTCGTACATTTTATGGGCTGGCCATAACGGGCCGTTAATAGGCCGTATTTGGTGATGCTATGAAAATGGCCCAACAGACTAATGGTCCACAAATGGGCCGACTGTAACGACGGGCTGAATTTGGCCCACAAACAGGAAATGACAGTAATGGGCCGTAAGTAACCGAATGCTGCAAATGAGCCCAAGAATAAATGGGCCCTCAGAAGGCCGAAAGTTAACTTGGGCCGGAAACGGCCCAACGGAATAACGGGCCGTTAATGGGTATAAAGTGATACACTGTTCATTACGGGCCAGTTTCACCACGAGCCGTTAATGGGTGTAAAGTAATACACTATTCATTACGGGCCAGTTTCAGCACGGGCCGCTAATGGGCCAAGAGTTACAAAGGGCCTCATATGGGCCGAAAGACGTCATGGGCTAGACATGGGCCAGAAGTGAAAACGGACTGGAATCATATTGGACGGCCCAGATGATGCTACTGGGCCTAATTCGGATAGGGCGTAACAGGCCTTGGGTTAGCGGGCTGTAAATGGGCTATATGCGAAGAGGCCATTAACAGGCTTTCCATGGGCCGGCCCGCCAGCTTTTGACCAAGTCAAATGGGCCGGCCTTTTCACAGGAATAGGCCACTGTTGGGCCGTGCCATGTGTCGACGTATCATAGGCGCCTTCTGTCTAGTGAGTGGATGACATCTGTCTCAACGATGAGCCGACACGTGTTTCCTCTAGCCAATGATGATTTTACACGTGGAAAATCCCCATTGGTCGGGGCTGTTAACGGGTTATCGGATCCAAAACCCGACCCGATAGCTTAACGGCATTCCATTACGATGGATGCCACGTGTCGGTCACCCTTGACGAAAGCACTTCTGTGACGCGTGATTTATTGTCATGGAACTGGACACTTCCGTGATGATAATTTTGGTAATGTCATGGAACACTTCTACGACAACACATGTATGACTATCTTGATTCTATCATAAATTTGTCATGGATGTACATGCATGACAAAAAAAGCGACCTACTGTGACAAACACGTATCATCACGGAAGTGTATTTTTTTGTAGTGATATGTGGTTGCATGTTGCGTATGATGTCTAGCTTGTATTGCTTATAACTTGAATTGCATGTGCTTACTTTACACATAATGCCTGTGAATATGACACGCGTTCCTGTTTCTAGAACATACGTGTACATGATGAGCACATCTCCCCTACTCCACCATCACAGGTGCTTGCTCTTACTTGGAACTATTATACGTGGTTGCGTTTTCCGTATGATGTCAAGTTTGTATTGCTTCTGATTATGTTGAATTGCATCTGCGTAGCTTACAACTTATACCTGCAACGATCACTTACCCATAAGGCACATTTAACTTGGGACTATGATGTAGGTTGCATCTTGCATTGTCTTCTAGCTTGTACTGCTTCTAATTTCTTGAAGTGGCACTTACGACGAGACACTTTTTACCTAATAGAGTGATATTGGTTGCATGTTCATATGGTTCCTAGCTTTCATTTCTTCTAATTTTGTTGAAATGCCTTCCGCTTACTATTATTTCATACATATTCCATCCTCCTATCATACGTGTGAATATGAAATGCTGTCTTTTTTTGTATATATTCCATCCTCCTATCCTGCGCTTGCCTTACATCAAAGTAGTGTTCGTCTGTATCATGCATCAACCAGTTATGCAGAGCTAATTTTATTCATCTTCTTGTGGTTTTGACTTCATAAGGCAATATCATAAAATAGGAAGGAAAAGAGTAAGTTAGGGGATGTTGGTGGTCCTCTGCACCGACGCAAACAGAGACTCTCTAGATTTGCCACTGCTACTGCTAATGAAGTTGAAGTCCCAAGTCTACATGATGAGTTCATCTCCCATACTCCACCATCGCAGGTGCTTGCTCTAAGTTGACAGTGTGATAATTGGTTTCATGTTGCATATGTTGTCTACCCTGTATTTCTTCTATTTTGATTAAATTGCACCTGCTGAGTTTATACGTTATACATGTGCATATGACATGGCTTTCTGTGTCTAGAATACACTGCATCTATCTATCATACCATGTTCTTACATCAAAGTACCGCTGTTGTGTATCCCGCATCAGTCACTCATGATTGGACGCTTTTAACATGGCAGTTTGATAGTGGTTGCATCTTGCATTGATTTCTACGTTGTACTGCTTCTAATTTTTCGAATTGCCACTTATGACAAGACACTTTTAACTTGGCAGAGTAATATTGGTTGCATCTTTAATATGGTGTCTAGCTTGCATTACTTCTGTTTTCTTGAAAATCCTTCTGCTTAGTTTGCACATCGTAGCTGTGAATATGTCATGCCGTCCTGTTTTTATTACATATTCCATCCTCATACGGTTGTCTTACATCAAAGTATTGCTTGTCTGTATCATGCATCAATGAGTTCTGAAGAGTGATTTTATTCTTTTGTGTTATGGGTACAACTTGACATGGCAAAGTCAAAAAAGAGGAAGGAAAATAATATAGTAGGGAGTGCTATTACTCGTCGGGTGAAACGAAAAAGGTTCTGCCGTCAAGATTCTGCTGGTACTTATAGTGCAGTAGAAGGTCCAAGTCCACCGGCTAAATCTACAAACACAGTATCACCTGCTCCACCAGCTGCAACATCTGCTTCAACTTTACTAGCATGTCAACCAGTTACTCGTTCGTTTGCTCTGGAACTGGCCAGTTCCCAAGATGCCTTCACACCTAACACTACTCCCGAAGCACTGCTGACACAACAGGACTTGACAAGATCAGATGAACCTCATGAGCATCAACACCAAGACGGTACCTTACCGAGTCAAGTTGCAGTTGGATGCTCCTTTATATGTACTCCCACAGTTTGATGTACACTAACACTTTCCATATTCATTGTTGAACTAGCACCACGACGCAAGCAGAAACAGACATCAGGGATAATGCTTCACAGATTAACAAAATCTAAAGGAGGAAGAATGGAGATCCATTTTGAGGCAGGCTTAAAAAGGCCACGTGATGCTACAGAGTTAGCCAAGTTAGTGTCAGAGGCAGTCGTTGCCGTTAGGTCTCATGCACGTATCCTCCCAACGTGGATCCAGTACAGGAATGAGAAATACAATACCCAGTTTAACACCTTCCTTGACCATTTATCCGTAAGTAATGTTATTCATCGCAATTAGTAATATTGTCTTGCTCTGTCCCATACTTTCTAGCTTCCTCCTAATATGACTCACGTTCTTTTTTCAACAGATGAGGTTCAAGTTGGATCCGAAAGATGATGCAACTAAACAAGCATGCACTCATGCTTTTCTGTATGCTCCGCGACAGTATCGGTACCACCTTAGAAAATCTCACTTTGAAGGCAAGGCTAACAATGAAATCGCCCAAACATCTCCAGTGGAATATATTACAGATGAAGACTGGACAACCCTCGTTAAACACTGGTCTGATCCAAAGTATCAGGTAGGCTATATGTATTTGATCAGACCACATATTGAACTTGTATTTATGTATGTGCCTTACAAGTGTATCTTCTTCTAGGCTAACTGTTTGAAGAACAAAACCAATCGTTCTAAAGTGAAATTCCAACAGACAATAGGATCTCGTAGCTATATTGCACATTGCGAGGCTCTTTTAAATAGCTGCTACTTCCTTCTTTTTTGTGCCATATTATCGTATCTATATTGACTTGTTCCAAATACAGAGGAAAGCCCGTGCGGACCAAAAAGAACATGAACCGAATGCAGTGCAAATCTTCAAGGATTGCCACACCAACAAGATGAAGGGCATGAGCACACCAGTTTAAGCCGCTGTTGTAAGTCCTTACTCCTCCTGCCTTGAACTGATTGGTACTGTGATGTGTTCATTTAACTACTTGGTTTGCAGCCAATGTCAGTTACTCTGTTCACTTTTATTCACAGTTGTCTTAACGTATCATTTCACCTTACATGGTTTAAAAGAGATGAAGGATATTATTTTGGTCTTGATCTATAATCTAGTTGTTATGTTCACGTGCGCACACAGTGATAAAATAGCACATTTGTTTTATATCTGTTTGCCCATGATATGAATGATGTCATACTATGTTCATCCTACTTTAAACCATGTCTCTTTATACTTAGATGTCAATGAATGTGAGGAAATAGATAATACAGTAGGCATGCTACATGGACATATGTTCCGAAAGTGATTTTATTATGTAGTTGGCACTACAATACATGCTAATGTATTACAGTAGTTCGCCAAAATAAGTTATGTATAAACATTTAACCTACTTTGTTTGTTTTTGTCTCATTAGTAACTTATCTGGTACACTAATCTACAAGTTCAAACTTTCAGGAAGCTATGGAACAAATGATTGAACAACCACAAACACCTGAAGGTGACGAGGCTACTACAGGCACAATGTCACCTCTTGCTGCAGTGCGTCAGTATCTCTCCACTAACAGTGCAAAAAGCACCTTCCTGCGTAATTCTGGGTTGGTTGTCAAGGTAACCTCGTCCAAATCGCCTACTGAACAAAATCTTCCTGCTAGACAGAGTGATATATCTGTGCTCCAGACACAAGTCCAATCCCTAATGGACGTTGTTTCAGAAACAAGAATAGTGGTCGAGAAATGCCGTCACGATATGAATGGTTTCGAAACCAGACTACCAGACATTCGCTTCGTTGTTCAAGAGTAATGGCGGAAAAAGGTGGAGATTGTGCTGCTCCATTAGATTCTACAGCCTGAAACATTAGCACTCAGGTCAAATGATCTGTGCTTCTATACATCTGATGGTGCTTTTATCTGGACGGACTGTAAACTTTATGCCAACAGGCCTTTTGTTGTATGGTTGGAATTTATTTTGTTGTGATAAAACATTTATGATGCTGGCTCAGGCTGCAGTAATTACGACGCTATTTTTGTTAGTGCAGGTTTATCTTAGTAATGTATTCAACCGAAAGCTTCGTAGGATCCCAACGTGCCAAAATTCGTCGGGCCCATTCCAATTGGGCTAAAAACGATTACGGGCCGAAATTGGCATGTAGCCCAGTAAAAATATCTGGGCCTAAATCAACATAAGCTTTCATATTTTTCTGGTAAGTCTGTGCCCATAGTGGGCCTTTAACAGGCCTAAACATAATTTGGGCCCTCAGTAAAAATAGGCCGTTTACAAATGTAAATATCTCGAGCCCATAGAAAACATGGGCCTTTAATAGACCAAAAGTGAGATTGGGCCCTGATTGTGCCAAATATCCCACTGGACTTAGCAGGCCGAAATGGTGGCCCATTTACGATGCGGATCTTTGACAGGCCAAAATTCGGACGAGCCGTAAATGCGCCGACCTAATATACGGGCGTTTAACAGGTTGGAACTTCGGTCGGGCTAGATTATCCTCATTTTTATATGGGCCGTTAATGGGACCGATATGACGTTGGGCCACATATGGCCCATGGTTTATGTCCGGCGTTAACAGGCCGAAAATGACAACAGGCCGAAAGTGGCCAAAAGCTATGGTGGGCCTCTAACAGGCCGAATGTCAGACATGGCCGAATATGACCCAAATCCTTGACGGTCGTTTATGGGCCGGAAGTTTTGATGGCCTGTAAATGGGCCCAAATGAAGCCGGACCTTTAACAGGCCGGAAATACACCGGGCCGTAACTCGGCCCAATTACTTAGCGGACTGTTAACGGGCTAGAAGTGACCATGGGCCGCGTTGATGACAAGTTTAGGACAGGCCATTGACGGGCCTATTTGACAATGTTGGGCCTTTAGCTGGGCCGGCCCATTATGGTCTGCAGAATCTTGTGGTCCTTTAGCTGGGCCTGCCCATTGTTGTCCACAAAATCTTGTGGGCCTTTAGCTGGGCCGACCCATTATGGTCTACAAAATCATGTGGGCCTTTAGCTGGGCCGGCCCATTATGGTCCGCTAAATTTTGTGGGCCTTTAGCTAGGCCGACCCATTATGGTCCGCTAGATCTTACGGGCCTTCGGTTGGGCCGGCCCATTTAAACTTTGTGGGCCATTTTTGGGCCGGTCCACGTGTTAACATATCATAGGCCCATCTCGACCGTTGGATGAGTGACACCTGTGCCAACGCGGTGCTGACGCGTGGATCCGTCAGCCAATGAGAATATTACACGTGGAAAATCGGCATTGGTCATGGCTGTTAACGGGTTATCAGATCCAAAATCCGACCTGATAGCTTAACGATGTTCTGTTACGGTGGATGCCACGTGTCGGTCACCCTTGACGAAAGCACTTCTGTGACGCACGATTTATCATCATGGAAGTGGACACTTCCGTGATGATAATTTTGGCAATGTCATGGAACACTTCTACGACAGCACAGGTATGACTATCTTGATTTTGTCATAAATTTTTCATGGATGTGCATGCATGATAGAAAACGCGACCTACTGTGACAAACACGTATCATCACGAAAGTGTATTTTTTTGTAGTGGGGCGCCTCGCGGCGACTTCCCGGACCCTGGGTACCAAGGGAGCGAGGCTCCTACAGGCTCCGAGTTTGGGCCCCAGCCGGACATTGCGCCGGAACCTCCAATGGTTCTGGACTCCGGCAGGCGGTCCCCCGTTAAGGGGGGCCAGCCATCCGTGCCGGTTTCCTCTATCCATCTAGAGGCACCAGACAACTTGCTAGAAGTGCTTCACAAGGCTTCCATCGACGAAGAGCACCGCACTATCATGAGCACGGTGGTCGAAAAGGTTTAGTTCGCCAAAAACGGACAGACCGAAGCTTACGCCAGCCTCCAAACACGCTTTGAGGTAAGCGATCAAAATATGAGATAATGGTACCGCACAGATAGTAGCTCCTGATGCTCTGTTTAGCGTTCAAGAACAAAAGCCGAATAGAGGATCAAATGATGAATCAGGAGTCTAATCAGAATGTATCTATGTGTATGTGCGGGCTTCGCTGCTGGCCGCTGCCGCACGTTCTGCGGAGGTCTCTGCACTGAAGCAGGACCTAGAGCGGTCCGAGACCGAGCTCGACCTTACCAAGAGGCAGCTCGAGGAGAACAAAGGTAAGCAATACCTTTGTCTATATATTAAAAAGGAGTTCGAGTGTAAGGTAATAGGATCATCATGGATTTGTCAGGGGCCACGACCGAAGTGGCGACCTTGAGGGAGGCGTTGGCCAAGGCTGAAGACAAAGCGGCCAAGGAGCGCATTGAACGGGAGAAGCAAGAAGCCCGAGTAGGCGAGGTGCAGCAAGAGCTCGAGGCTCTTGCCAAAAAGCACGAGTCCTTGGAGCTAGACTCTAAGACGCGAGAGTCTGAGCTCGCGCAGGTGCTTGAAAGCATCCGGAGCGCCAAGGCCGAAGCCCACAAGGCCCTTCAGGAGATTGACGCGGTGAAGAAGATAGCAGCGGGTAAAGCATTCATTATGCAAAGCAAGCATGTGAAGGAGACTTTCCTTTTTCTTACCCGAGTTCGGTGCTCTCCAGTAGCGTTTGCAGATCTTCCCCACAGTGTACTGGATGCCACGGAGTTTTACCAAGCTGAGGAGGGGAGTTCGGCGGAGAATTTGTTCTGGTCTCAGTATACTGTGACCAAACACCCCGTACCTTTGAGCGACCAGCTGAAGCAGTTGGTCGAGCTTCACAAGGCGGCCGAACAGGTCATGAGGAGCCTGATAGTCCGGATGTGGCCTGGCGAGCCCCTGTCCGGCAGCTACTTTGGTCTGGTGAGGCGGCTTGTGGAAGCCTGCCCACGGCTTGAAGTCATAAAGTGGTCTGTCTGCATCGAAGGTGCACGCAGGGCTTTTGCCCGGGCGAAGGTGCACTGGGCGAACCTGGACGCCGTGAAGCTGGTGAAGGAGGGGCCGCCGGAGGGCAAGGAGCATCTCTGCCCCGAGAACTATTATGAGAGTGTCCTGAAGGGCTCCCACCTAGTGGCGGATGAGTGTGCCAATGATGTAATTTTTGAATGAACATGCTCATGTGATCCTGTAATGTGAAATGAGTTTATTTGCGCCATGGGACACTTTCTTAATTTAAAATATTACCTTCTATGCGGCCGTTTATAAAATCTGAGAGTTGGCTAGTCGTCGGCTTCTGCACCCATGTAACTAGTACTGGGCTGTTCGGGATAAACCTGAGCACTCTTTACCCCAATTTTGGGTCCTTCAAGGGAGGTGCTCAGCACAACGAACCAGGCAATCAGGCTATAATGCTTTATCACTCTCACTTAGCCATAGAAGTCTACAATTCTAAATTTTGGCGAAGCCCCTGGTATTCGGAAGGCCGAATCTGGGCCGCTATACACGCCTAAGCCGGACAAGGCCGACTCCTCGCCCGAAGCGGAAAAAGTCTTTAAGGACTTGAGACCTCTCGAACAGCGACTAGTCTCTCGCCTTATCATGACAGTCAGTTTTCGGCTTTCTCTACTGAGGTGCTCATCCGGAAGAACCGGGACACAATCGTAGTAGTTCCCCCACCGCTACCTTAGCTGATATAGCGGAACATAAGGTACCAAAGCATGGGAGCCGGGCAAACCCAACATTTGACCAAAGACATGATTCAGAGCTGATGCGTATAATGCTATAAGTTCGGGGTGCCGCACTGCGAAAGTGTTCGGACTTCTTGCGCCGTATTGTGGGGTAAACGAAAGCCCCTGGCATACTGACCGTACCCGAACGTACATGTGTGGAATGTCGTAAATGGACATATAAGAGAGAAAAGAAGAAAAACTTAACTAATGCAATGATATACTATCGATGTGCATTGTTATTTAAATAATACGTCGAAGCATAATGGTACAAGTAGTGCAATAAGCAGAAAGCAGGACAATTTGAAATGTCCTATCTCAGGGCGAGCTGCGCATAGAGTAGTAAAAAACGGGTATATCGATTATTATTAGAGACCACCTGGGGGTTCCCGTGTTCATCTTAGCTCCTTGCCGCCTTGGTTGTTGCTTCCGGAATGTGTCCGGCAATCGTGCTGCCGGAAAGGGCTTCTAGAGAGTTAGGCCCTGAAAGAGAAAAAGAATGATAAAGGTATACAGCCCCTAGGGCGGTTAAGCCACATTGCGGGGCGTGTCCTGATCGTGCCCCCGCCTATATCCATGGTATTTTCAGTGCGTAGTTATGTACGCGCGATACGGATTTCGTCGCTTGACTGGGACTGGGGCCGAATTGCTAGGCGAGCTCTGATCGTGCTAGGCGATCCTGTTGCAGCTTGTTCCGGACTCGTTTGAAGGTGTCCGGGGGCTGTGACGCCGAATCAGTGGTCTGCCTTAAAAGGCTGCTTTGTGCTTCTGCCGCAAGGGCCGCAGTGTGCTCTTCCGTGCGGAGTGAGCGTTCTATGTTTCCATTTATTGTTATGACCGCCCTGGGTCCTGGCATCTTGAGCTTGAGGTATGCGTAATGCGACACTGCATTAAATTTTGCGAATGTTGTCCGTTCGAGCAGTGCATGATAGCCACTTCGAAACGGGACGATATCGAAGAATAACTCTTTGCTTCGGAAGTTGTCCGGTGATCCTAAGACCACTACACTTGGGATGACGCCTTTAAAGGTGGTTTTGCTGGGTTTGATCCTCGAGGGATTGATACCCATTTTTCGCACTGTATCCTGATAGAGCAGGTTCAGGCTGCTGCCGCTGTCCATAAGGACTCGAGTGAGGTGGAATCCGTCAATGATGGGGTCTAGGACCAGTGCGGGGGATCCACCATGACGGATGTTAGTGGGGTGGTCCCTGCAATCGAAGGTGATCGGGCAAGCAGACCATGGGTTGAACTTTGGGGCGACGGGCTCTAGCGCGTAGACGTCCCTTAGTGCACGCTTCCTCTCCCTCTTGGGAATGTGGGTTGCGTATATCATGTTCACCGTCTTCACTTGTGGGGGAAACCCCTTCTGTCATCCTGTGTTCGACGGCCGGGGCTCTTCCTTGTCATCACTATTCATCCCCTTCTCCTTGTTTTCGGCATTTAATTTGCCGGCCTGCTTGAACACCCAGCATTCTCTGTTGGTGTGATTGGCTGGCTTGTCGGGGGTGCCGTGGATTTGACACGAGCGATCCAATATGCGATCCAAACTGGACGGAGCCGGAGTATTTCTTTTAAATGGATTTTTTCGCTGACTGAATCTAGAGCCTCTGAATTCGGCGTTGACTGCCGTATCCTCAGTGTTATCCTTAGTGTTATCGCCGTATCCTCAGTATTAAGGTCTCTCTCCCTGTCAGGAGAACTTTCGGCGATGGATGCTGTTTTTACGGGGTCCGTTGGATGGACCTGGAATTTGACTATTTCGTCCGCTGGTTTAAAGGAGGTGGACTTGGATCTTTTGTCTAGTATCACGTTGTCCCTGTCCACCGTGGAGCACAGCGCGGTTAAGTCCTCTGCCACAAGGGCTTCGGATAATGCCTTGATGGCCAGTGTGGCTATTTTGTTCTCGGCGCGGAGTGCTATGTCCAGATCACTAACTAGAGTGATGATTCCATTGGGTCCGGGCATTTTGAGCTTCATGTACCTGTAATGGGGTATGGCTTGGAAGATCGTGAATGCCTCCTGCCCTAGAAGGGCGTTGTATCCGCTACTAAACGGGGCCACTTGGAATGTAATTTCTTCGGACCTGTAATTCTCCGGAGTGCCGAATACCACATCAAGTGTGATTTTCCCAGCACAACGTGCCTCCCGACTAGGGATGATTCCTCGGAAGGTCGTACTGCTTTGCTCAATGCGGTTGCTGTCTATTTCCATTTTTTGAAGAGTCTCCTCATAAATGAGGTTTAATCCGCTGCCGCCGTCCATGAGCACTTTAGTGAGCCGAAAGCTGTCTACAATTGGACTGAGGACCAAAGCGGCTGGTGCTCGGGCTGTTCGGAATTTAGGTTCGTCACTAGCATTGAAGGTAATAGCCGTGTCGCTCCAAGGATTTATTGCTGCCATGTGGCAGACTTTGGCAAGGCTGCAGAGTGCTCGCTTACGCCTATTATTTGAGGCGAAGGTTTCGAAAACTGTCAATACTGTATTGTTATCCATGGGAAGGTGCTCTGAGGTATTTTGGATGAGGAATTCCTCATCGCTCTTGGCCACCTGGCGGAGTACCCAACATGCTCTAAGGCTGTGTGTTGATATGGTATCTGTCGTACTATGGATTTTGAAGGGCCTGTTAAGCCATCCCTCCAATACGGTTCCATGCCCTGTAGTGGGCTTTTGCTTCTTTGTAATTGAGTTGGGCGACTTGTGAGAGTACACCCTTTTAGTTCGGACTTGGGGTTTTGTCAGGGCCGGATTATCCCAAAATTGCATTTGGGTTTTCCAGGCACTTTCCATCGCACAGTATTTCTGTACTATGGCCGCCAAGTCAGCGAAGTATGCTATGTCACGGCGACTTATGGTGTTGAGGATTCCCTTGTCCGTGCAATTGTTGCAAAAGAACGAAATTGCGTCTTCCTCGCGACAGTCCTTGACCTTGTTCATTATATGGAGGAATCTGGCCCAATAGTGATGTACTGTCTCTTGGGGCTCTTGCCTAGTGTGGGAAAGATCGTTTGTATCTGGGTGGGTGGGTCGATTTAAGTCCAGACCTTGTCCCAATCTGTGATCCCGGGGCAGGGGAGTTTCCGATCTTGGGAGTTCAGGCTCCGAGATGCTGCCCCGTGGGTTCGGTATGTGGCCTGATTCTGGGTTCAGGGTTAGGGCGGTGTCCTCCCGTGAGTGAGTATCCGGATCGGAGAGCTCGGGAATCCGAACATAGTTCGTCCCCGGGATAGAGGGAGAATTGCCGCATTGCTCCTCCACCACCGCTATCTGATGGGTGACCGGCGGAAAATTAATCTTCCTTTGGTCAGGTTTAAGCCCGATCCGATCCAGGTCCGTAGTGACTCCCAGAGCGGCGATGCAATCCAAGAGCTCATTCAAAGAGGAGAGCTCCATTGGGTCCATCTATTCGGCAAATTCCGAGCCGATGTGGAGGCTATTTTCGATGACCCGAGAAGTCATCGTCGGCGCAGCGGCCGAGCGGGCGATCATGACGAAGCCGCCTAGTCGGAGAGTTTGGCCTACAGCCAGGGCTCCCCCAGAGGTGATGTTATCCTTGACAACAAGACGAGCCATCCTCCTTATGATGACAACATAGTGTAACCCTCAATGAAGCACCAATGTTGGTGTCAAAACCGGCGGATCTCGGGTAGGCGGTCCCGAACTGTGCGTCTAAGGCGGATGGTAACAGGAGGCAGGGGACACGATGTTTACCCAGGTTCGGGCCCTCTTGATGGAGGTAATACCCTACGTCCTTCTTGATTATTCTTGATGATATGAGTATTACAAGAGTTGATCTACCACGAGATCATAGAGGCTAAACCCTAGAAGCTAGCCTATGGTATGATTGTCTGTTGTCCTACGGAGTAAAACCCTTCGGTTTATATAGTCATCGGAGGGGGCTAGGGTTACACAAGGTCGGTTAAAAGGGAGGAGATATACATATCCGTATTGCCTAGCTTGCCATCCACGCCAAGTCGAGTCCCATCCAGACACGGGATGAAGTCTTCAATCTTGTATCTTCATAGTCCAACAGTTCGGCCAAAGGATATAGTCCGGCTGTCCGGAGACCCCCTAATCTAGGACTCCCTCATAGACCCTTCTTGAACACTATTAATGCTAAGATAGATTGCAAAAAGGATGTTGTTACTATTGGTTTAGGTGATATGTCTCATGAATTTAATTTCTCTAAATTTCGTAGACAACACCATGAAGAGGAATTGCCTAGTAAAGATGAAATTATTGGTCTTGCTTCTATTTCCGTACCTCCTAGTGGTCCTTTAGAACAATATTTTCTAGACCATGAAAATGATATGTTTATGAATGAAAGAAGGGAAATAGATGAAGTATTCTTTAAACAGGAACCCATCCTGAAACACAATTTGCCTGTTGAAATCCTAGGGGATCCTCCTCCACCCAAGGGTGATCCTGTGTTTGAGCTTAAACCGTTACCTGATACTCTTAAATATGCTTATCTTGATGAGGAAAAGATATATCATGTTATTATTTGTGCTAACCTTTCAGAGCATGAAGAAGAGAGATTATTGAAAACTCTGAAGAAGCACCATGCTGCTATTGGATATACTCTTGATGATCTTAAGGGCAATAGTCCCACTCTGTGTCAACACAAAAGAAATTTATAGGAAGATGCCAAACCAGTTCGTGATCATCAACGACGGCTGAATCCTAAGATGAAGGATGTGGTAAGAAAGGAAATACTAAAGCTTCTTGAGGCAGGTATAATTTATCCCGTTGCTGATAGTTAGTGGGTAAGTCATGTCCATTGTGTCCCTAAGAAGGGAGGTATTACTGTCGTTCCTAATGATAAAGATGAGTTGATCCCGCAAAGAATTATTACATGTTATAGGATGGTAATTGATTTCCGTAAATTAAATAAAGCTACTAAAAAGATCATTACCCTTTACGTTTTATCGATCAAATGCTAGAAAGATTATCCAAACATACACATTTTTTCTTTTTAGATGGTTATTCTGGTTTCTCTCAAATACCTGTGTCAGCCAATGATCAATCAAAGACTACTTTTACTTGCCCATTTGGTACTTTTGCTTATAGACGTATGCCTTTTGGTTTATGTAATGCACATGCTACCTTTCAAAGATGCATGATGGCTATATTCGTTGACTTTTGTGAAAAGATTTGTGAGGTTTTCATGGACGATTTCTCCATCTATGGATCCTCTTTTGATGATTGCTTAAGCAACCTTGATCGAGTTTTGCAGAGATGTGAAGAAACTAATCTTGTCTTGAATTGGGAAAAGTGCCACTTTATGGATAATGAATGTATTGTCTTGGGGCATAAAGTTTCTGAAAGAGGTAATGAGGTTGATAAATCCAAGGTTGATGCTATTGAAAAGATGCCATGTCCCAAGGACATCAAAGGTATAAGAAGTTTCCTTGGTCACGCCAGTTTTTATAGGAGGTTCATTAAGGACTTCTCAAAAATTTCTCGGCCTCTGACTAATTTATTACAAAAATATATACCATTTGTTTTTTATGATGATTGTGTAGAAGCATTTGAAATACTTAAGAAAGCATTGATCTCTACACCTATTGTTCAGCCACCTGATTGACATTTACCTTTTGACATTATGTGTGATGCTAGTGATTATGTTGTAGGTGCTGTTCTAGGGCAAAGAGTTGATAAGAAATTAAATGTTATTCAATATGCTAGTAAAACTCTAGACAATGCTCAGAGAAATTATGCTACCACTGAAAAAGAATTCTTAGCAGTTGTATTTGCTTGTGATAAGTTCAGACCTGATATTGTTGATTCTAAAGTAACTATTCGCACGGATCATGCTTCTATTAAATATCTTATGGAAAAGAAAGATGCTAAACCTAGACTTATTAGATGGGTTCTCTTGCTACAGGAATTTGATTTGCATATTATTGATAGAAAGGGAGCTAAGAACCCCGTTGCAGACAACTTGTCTAGGTTAGAAAATGTTCTTGATGACCCACTACCTATTGATGATAGCTTTCCTAATGAACAATTAAATGTCATAAATGATTCTCATACTGCTCCATGGTATGCTGATTATGCTAATTACATTGTTGCTAAATTTATACCACCTAGTTTCACATACCAGCAAAAGAAAAAGGTTCTTCTTGTCACAGCCCTAGATTTTGCTTGTAGCTAATTACCTGAGTGAGCATCATGCATCATGTCTAAATTTTGAAAGTTGAATTGAGGTTAGTTGAAACCCTCATAAATCACTTCAAAAATAATCAACATTAAAATCTTTTCAAAGAAGTCCAAGAAAATGTTCCTCTTAGTCTCTGAAAATATTGGCAAGAGGTAAAACTTAAAACAATATTTTTGGAATCTCAGAGATATTTATTTTGGGCCTTTGAATTAAATCAATAACTATTTGCATTGGATATATATTTATTTATTAATTAATTAATATATGTCCAATAATTCTGATATTTGGTGAAGGTATTTGGAATAATCCAACTAGTCCCTACAAGAATTATCAGAAGCAACAAAAATGATTTAGTGTCTAAAACTAAATCAAAACAAATTACAGAAAATGCAAAACAAAAGAAAAAGAGAGAGAGAGATAGTACCTGGGCTTACCTGGCGGCCCAAGTGGCCGGCCCAGCCCACCACCGCAGCCTCCCTGTCGTCTTCCTCCCCGGACAGAAGGACGAGCGCGTGCTCGCCGCGCGCTGGCCACGTGCCTCGCCAGCTCCTGCTTGCCGCTCCCCATCGACGCCCTGGCCTTCTATGGAGACGCCACGCAAGCCCTGACCCTCTCGCTCTTCCCCGTGGCCCTCCTCTCCTCTACTTCTCTCTCTCACCTGCGCCGAGCGCCATCATCGCTGCCGCTTGCTGTTGTCGTGGCCACAGCCACTGCATCGCCTCGCCAACACGCTCAGAGGCTCCGCCTCGACCCCCTCCTTCTTCCACCCCGAGCCACGCCACCGCGGGAGCCCCACATCGCCGCCACGAGTCGTCTTCCCCGAGCACGGCCGCCGAACGCCATCGAAAAATTCGCCGCTTCCAGGTCAACCCCGAGCCCACTGAGCTGCGCTTCGACCTCCCAGTGAGCCTCGGCGTTTTTCCCCTCTCTCCCCAAGCTCGTTTGCCTCTCCTAGCTAGCCTAGCCACCGCGCCCGAGAGCTTCGCCCCACCGGCCATGGCATCGCCGTGGCCATAGTCGCTACAGCTCGCGGATGTGCGTTCCATCGTGCTCAGCGCGCTCCCAGGAAGCCATATCACTGCTCATCTCTCTCTCCCGTACACCGTAGCGTCGCGCCGGTCGAGCCCGTGCTCCGGCTGCCGCTGACCTTGACGCCGTCGTCGCCTCTGGCCATCCCACAGGCTCCTGCGTGTTCCATTGGATGCGCAAGAGCCTGGGCTTCGCACCGGTGGCCTCGGCCGCTAATTTGGTCGCTAGAGGGCAAAATCCGAGCCCCTCCGCTGTCTCGGCCTCACCAGCGACTCAACGTTGGCAGGGTTTGACCCCTGTTTGACCTCCCCTGCGTCCTGACGTGTGGGCCCAAGCCCCTGATTAGTTAACTCTAGATTAATTAGAACTAACTAATTTAGACAACTAAACAAGTCACTGACATGTGGGCCCCGCCCTGCTAACAGCCTGATTAGGGTTAGTTTAACACTGACTAACTCAGTTAGTGGACTGAGTCACTAAACGGTGGGTCCCACTGGTTAGGTTTGACCTGGCCGACCCAGTTGACCTGCTGACGTCACACCTATGTCATGCTGACGCAGTAAAGCATTTTCTAGATTTAATTTTATCCAGGAAATTCTAGAAAATGTTTTAAACTTCCAAAAATCATAGAAATTCAACCGTAGCTCAGAATGAAATAAATTATATACAAAAATGATCAGAAAAATATGAAGAATCTGTTTATGGCACTTTCATGCAAGATTGAACAAGTTAACCTAACTGAATAGGATAAATCATGATTAGGGCAATTTATGAACTAGCATTTGGAGTTGGAGTTTAACCCTGTTTGAATTCCACTTCAATTAACTTGGCTTACTGCTGCATTAGGTCAATTTAGTTCCTTAACATGACATGACATTCATTTGATTGTGCATTGCAGTGAGTGTTGGTTCTTTTTTGTTTGCCAATGATTGTCCCCTCTCAGTAGACGTTACTTCGATGATGTGATCGATGACACCGATGAAGAGTTATAGTATCTTTAGAAGTGCCACGCAAGCAAAACCCCCTCGCTCATTCCGATACAATCCCACTCTCTCGCTCCTGCTCTCTTTTACTGCATTAGGACAACAACGATTCAACTGTTACATGTTGTGCTAGTTGAACGCCTTTCCTCTGCATGACCTTTCATTGCCACAGTAAATAGATGAAACCCACTAGCATGAGTAGGAGTTGTTTGAGCCCTGATGTGCCTACTCATTCATGCTTGTTTGTCATGCCTGCTATTGCATAGAGTTGTGTCGGGTCTGATTCATCGGGAATGAATTGGAATGGTGATGAACATGTCCTGGTGTGTGTGAACACGATTTGGTAAAGGTAGCGGTGAGAGGCCTTGTAGGAGTACATGGTGGGTTATCTCATTGAAACCGTTCTTAGGAACTAAGTTCTGTGTCTGTGATCCATGAACAGCTACTACCACTCATTGGGATCCTTAATTGACCCTCTCAGCTTCTCAATCACCCTAGTACTCTGTCCAGGAGTTGCAACTAGTTTCTGGTGTTTGTAGGTTATGTGTTGGCGGCCGTGTGTAGCGCTGACCCTAGGGGTGGGCTATGATGCGGTAGATACACCATGGCACGGTCTACCGGGCGCCCGTTTGGTGTCTCAGGAACCCTGTTCACATCGTTCGGGGCCGTATGTGGAAACCTCGGCCGGACTCCCTGCGGATGGAACCTGGATAGGCGATAAACCTGGACTAGAGACTTGAGTGTTTAGGTAGGCCGTGGCCGACACCCTCGTTGGGCTTCCGCGTGAAGGTTGCCATGTACATGTCGTGTAAACAACGGTAAGTGGTGGGAGCGTGTGTGAAGAAGTACACCCCTGCAGGGTTATCATTATCTATTCGAATAGCCGGATTCCTCGGATATGGAAACTTGGACCCCTTACATAGTTCATAGACAAGTGAAAGTGGATACTCTAAAACTCGCAAGATAAGCGTGAGTGCTATGGATGGCCTTCTCGTAGGGAGACGGGAGCGGATCCATAGTGGTGTATTGATATGGTGGATATGTGGACTCATGTGCGCCACCTCAAAAGAGTTGCTTGCAGTCGTAGTTCAGGTTAGCCACTGAGTCAAAGCTGGCTTGCTGCAGTTAAACTCCACCACCCCCCCCCCCTGTTGATACTGATGCATATGTAGTTAGTTCTGATGTAAGTCTTGCTGAGTACATTTGTACTCATGTTTGCTTAATTTATGTTTTTGAAGAGAGACTTCAATCTCGCTAGTAGTTCCGCGTGGACTTCGACGTTTAGCTTGATACCTCAGCTACGATCTTGTGCCCTCGGCAGGATCTGGTAGATAGTCAGGCTTCTTAGCCTTTTTCATTTGTAGATGTCTGTACTCAGACAGGTTAAGCTTCCGCATGTGCTTGATTTGTATGCTATGATTGTTGGGTCATGAGACCCATGTTTGTAATATCTCGCTCCTCGGAGCCTAATGAATAAATACTTGAGTCGTAGAGTTATGTTGTGATGCCATGTTGTATTTACACATATCGAGCATATTGTGTGTATGATTGAAATGCTTGGTATGTGTGGGATCCAACAATCTAGTTGTTTATCCTTGACAGCCTCTCTTATGGGGAAATGTAGTCTAGTGCTCCTTGAGCCATAGTAGTCCGCTGCAGCCCGGTTCACCGGAGTCCTGCTAGCCCAGCACTACTGCTCATGACACTTGACTGGCCGGCATGTGTTTCATTTCGTTCCTATGTCTGTCCCTTCGGGGAAATGTCATGCGGTGACCTTCGGAGTCCTGCCTAGCCTGCTATAGCCCGGGTTCCCCAGAGTCCTGTTAGCCCAGTGCTACAGCCCGGATTCACTCGCTGATGACCGACATGCTCGATGTGATTCATGTATGCCTGTCCCCATAGGTCTGTGCCGCTTTGGGTTCACGACTAGCCATGTCGGCCCGGATTCTCTGTCATATGGATGCTAGCAACACTATCATATACGTGAGCCAAAAGGCGCAAACGGTCCTGGGCCATGGTAAGGCGACACCCATGGGGATACCGTGCGTGAGGCCGCAATGTGATATGAGGTGTTACTGGCTAGATCAGTGTGACATGGAATCAGGGTCCTGACAGCTTTGGTATCAGAGCCTGACTGCCTGTAGGATTACCAAGCCAAACCGGTCGAAGTTGAGTCTAGAAATGCTTTAGTTATGTAAGGGAATTGATTGTGGAAGGGAACATAAGGCTCTTTTTACTCCTTATACCTTATGCCCTTCTGATCTGAGACAACCTCTTCTTTTCTACGGGGTTAAGAAACTAGGCCTTCTCATCTATTTATCAGGATGACGTGTTACTAATATGTAGATTCATAGGATTGATGGATTCAAGCCCAGTTCAGTTTCTGCTACTTCTGTATGTTCATATCTGGCCTCAGAACCTTGATATTGAGTGGTTATGCCACCATTTTGCATGAGGTCTCAAATCTTTTGAAGCAATTACAGCTGTTATGCTGTCCGAGTCATCCCAGGTCTCTAAATAGTCTGATGCATTTGCAAATCCTTTCTTCATGTTCCTGTCGTATTTTTGGGCCAGATTAAGCACACTAATTGGTGTGTTGAGGTACTCCGTTGCCTTGACATGTATGTTGGAGTTATTATTATGACCCTAGGTGTTTTAGGGAGTCACCTAGTGATCTAGCCATGTTTTGTATCCCCAGTGTGTGATTCTGGCCATTACTCTCGAAAGCATCCCGTGATGCCATGTAGTAGTAGGTATTCTATTCCTGGGTTCTTGAACCCAACATTCACCCTACTTACCTCCTGTTGATAGTGTTTGCTCGTTTCTTTAGGATATTAGTAACCTTGCGACAGTCCTCGAGGTCCGTGGTATTTCTTTCTTCCAAATACCATGAACCATTAAGGCAGAAGTTCTTTGAACCAAAATATCACAATCAGAGTACTCTTGAGGAGTTCTCCATTCATAATTGTGATTCTGCCAGTTTTACCTTCCTGCATGGGTTATCTGGAAGAAACCTGTTGAACTTGGTTCGACATATTAAAATATGCATCCACAACTCAGAAAGATATACGTCCCTCTTCATTTGTACTCCGACCATCGCCTATCAATTGATAGTCAGGAGTTATTGTGCATCCGTGTTATCGATGTTATCATTCTTGTGGTCCGTTAAGCCATTCTATTTCAGAATGACTAGAAGAAACAAACTCCAGTACCTCATCCATATCCAAGATTGGGTCAAAGCAGTTGTATTCCGCAGATCAAAGTGCCAATCCAGCATTTGTTCTGTTCTACCTCAGAGTATTACCCCCTTTATGTCAGGATTGTCAGGAGAATTACACCATTTCTCATGAATTCTTGACATAGTGATACTTCTCGCTATCATTATTCATTCCTCGGTCCCGTGTTGTTGTAACCGGAATGCCGACAAGTGAACTGTGATGTGTGAAATCAATACTCCTAGCAACCCCGTTGCATGGTAGTTAATGGACAACACTCTCATTCTTAGTGTGCTGGTTATTAAATCATCATCCTAAGATTGATCGTGCTACCTAGTCCTTATTTCTGGTACACTCTTCGATCAATGAGTTAGGATTGTGTCAGTCCCTCGCCCTCTTGATCACATCATCTTGCCCTGAAGAGCAAGATTGTTCTCGAGCCTAGTAACATATCGGTGGTTCGTGATGTTCCGAATATCTTCTCGGAAGTATTACTAGGTTGTCACCTGGCCGCTATGTTGAGTTCGTGATCATGTTGGTTTTCCTCCAAACCACCCATTCTCCAAGAATCCGTGTCGGATATCCCTGAGCTAGTTGGTTAAGCCAAACAACAACTTGGAGAGTTGTAAGATAAAAGCTTGTCTGACTTAGTTCATGTTAAGGGATATCTTTTTGTGTGTGTGTGAGTTGAAGAAAGATGATATCTCCATCGATTGGTCCTCGTGATCAGATGTTGGATCTATTGCCTTGTCAAAACTTTGACTTGAGTATGGGCTATCGTCAAGTCAAATCAGAACCAACGATGTTCGTAATGTTGTCTTACTCGTGGTTGATCCCTTGAGCATACACCATTACATCCTTTGGTCTGACCAATACTATCATCGTGTTCACATGATGGTGGAAGTCCAGTGATATGGAAATTCTGATGAGTTGTGGTTGAGCCCATCAGCAGCATTTTGTCTCCCCCATGATTCATGTTGAACATCAACCTAGTGTTGGAAACTTTGTAAGCAATGCCCTCGTGTTCCGTTCATGAAGCTTATGCTTGGATGGAAGAAGTGACTTCCTCAAATTCATGTGCACTTGGTGCAAGTTGCCGCCGTGAGTTTGAGAAAGATTGTTTTGTTTCCCTTGGAATCATCCCAAATCAGTCATGCATACGTGCGAAGTATTCTATGGTTTGGTAGATTAATTACCTCCACTCAATATGTGTTCCTAGCACACCAAGCCACTGATTGACTTGTTCAAGGAAAAGGAGTCTATGCTTGGGATCTAATCGATGGACTTGCATAAGACTTCAAAATCCTTGATGATGGTTCCCCACCTGAACTCGATAGTGTTTTATTATAAGACTACTATGTGGTCATGCTCGTCTTGGATAGCGTGTTCATAGGTTTGTAGCAGAACCAGCTCATGTTTTGGAGCTTGCTATCTTAGTTCATTCCTCGAGAATCTCGCAACGCCATCTCATCGACTTATGTTGAAACTCTTCTTTTCAGACATGTGAGTCTGAAGTATCCTGTTTCTAACTAGATCTGAATCTCAGGCAGACATGATGGTTGGAACATTCCTGACATTTGCATTTTGTTCCCAGCTTGCTTTGCCTTCTGTCAATCTCCCATGGACTGCCCTTCTCAGCAATTGTTGTCCAGGATCATCCTCAAGGTGGTCCTGTCATGGGTCCCATCCATTTCCAGTGATAAGAAAAAATCATCCATTCTGTTGTCTTCAACAAGGTAGTCCACAGCATCCATTCTAGTCCGAGTATGTCATTCTTTTGAACTCCTTCAAAAGATCGATTGTGATTGCCTTAGGCTGGTATAAAGAGTTTCAATGATCTATGGGTCAAAAGTAATTCTTTTTGCCACTTAAGGGAATAGCTCTACGAGTCACCTTCCCTAAGGTGCCTCGTTACGATATTATGGGCAACATACTTCTCGCTACTTTGAAACCCCCTCACCATCTATTTAGGCGTGGAATTGTTGCCCACCAAATCAAACCCTGTCGTTGTTCTTCCATCCCTCTCGATGTGTTTTGTGTCTCAACACGAGATGTTTCAACATCTCATTCCGCGAGTTGATATTGTTTAGCTCGATCTTCGAGAAGATCAATCCTAGTTTAGTTTCTTTCCGTCGTCATCGCGTGGATGAAGATCTCAAAAGCGAGGATGTCAAGATTGACATGATGCAATGAATCAACATCTTCGAGAAGGGCAATAAGATCATGAAGATTCTTTATTGGTGTTCCCTCTGTCTTCTTACCTCACGTCTTGAATCTCGGGACGAGATTCTTGTTTAGTGGGGGTGAGTTGTCACAACCCTAGATTTTGCTTGTAGCTAATTACCTGAGTGAGCATCATGCATCATGTCTAAATTCTGAAAGTTGAATTGAGGTTAGTTGAAACCCTCATAAATCACTTCAAAAATAATCAACATTAAAATCTTTTCAAAGAAGTCCAAGAAAATGTTCCTCTTAGTCTCTGAAAATATTGGGAAGAGGTAAAACTTAAAACAATATTTTTGGAATCTCAGAGATATTTATTTTGGGCCTTTGAATTAAATCAATAACTATTTGCATTGGATATATATATATTTATTAATTAATATATGTCCAATAATTCTGATATTTGGTGAAGGGATTTGGAATAATCCAACTAGTCCCTACAAGAATTATCAGAAGCAACAAAAATGATTTAGTGTCTAAAACTAAATCAAAACAAATTACAGAAAATGCAAAACAGAAGAAAAAGAGAGAGAGAGATAGTACCTGGGCTTACCTGGCGGCCAAGTGGCTGGCCCAGCCCACCACCGCAGCCTCCCTGTCGTCTTCCTCCCCGGACAGAAGGACGAGCGCGCGCTCGCCGCGCGCTGGCCACGTGCCTCGCCAGCTCCTGCTTGCCGCTCCCCGTCGACGCCCTGGCCTTCTATGGAGACGCCACGCAAGCCCTGACCCTCTCACTCTTCCCCGTGGCCCTCCTCTCCTTTGCTTCTCTCTCTCACCTGCGCCGAGCGCCGTCGTCGCCACCGCTCGCTGTTGTCGTGGCCACAGCCACTGCCTCGCCTCGCCAACACGCTCAGAGGCTCCGCCTCGAACCCCTCCTTCTTCCACCCTAAGCCACGCCAGCGCGGGAGCCCCACATCGCCGCCACGAGTCGTCTTCCCCGAGCACGGCCGCCGAACGCCATCAACAAATTTGCCGCTTCCAGGTCGACCCCGAGCCCACTAAGCTGCGCTTCGACCTCCTAGTGAGCCTCGCCGTTTTCCCCTCTCTTCCCAAGCTCGTTTGCCTCCCCTAGCTAGCCTAGCCACCGCGCCCGAGAGCTTCCCCCCGCCGGCCATGGCGTCGCCGTGGCCATAGTCGCTACAGCTCGCGGATGTGCGTTCCATCGTGCTCAGCGCGCTCCCAGGAAGCCATATCACTGCTCATCTCTCTCTCCCGTACGCCGTAGCGTCGCGCCGGTCGAGCCCGTGCTCCGGCTGCCGCTGACCTTGACGCCGTCGTCGCCTCTGGCCATCCCACAGGCTCCTGCGTGTTCCATTGGATGCGCAAGAGCCTGGGCTTCGCACCGGTGGCCTCGGCCGCTAATTTGGTCGCTAGAGGGCAAAATCCGAGCCCCTCCGCTGTCTCGGCCTCGCCGGCGACTCAACGTTGGCAGGGTTTGACCCCTGTTTGACCTCCCCTGCGTCCTGACGTGTGGGCCCAAGCCCCTGATTAGTTAACTCTAGATTAATTAGAACTAACTAATTTAGACAACTAAACAAGTCACTGACATGTGGGCCCCGCCCTGCTAACAGCCTGGTTAGGGTTAGTTTAACACTAACTAACTCAGTTAGTGGACTCAGTCACTGACCAGTGGGTCCCACTGGTCAGGTTTGACCTGGCCAACCCAGTTGACCTGCTGACGTCACACCTATGTCATACTGACGCGGTAAAGCATTTTCTGGATTTAAGTTTATTCAGGAAATTCTAGAAATTGTTTTAAACTTCCAAAAATCATAGAAATTCAACCATAGCTCAGAATGAAATAAATTATATATGAAAAATGATCAGAAAAATATGAAGAATCTGTTTATTGCACTTTCATGCATGATTGAACAAGTTAACCTAACTGAATAGGATAAATCATGATTAGGGCAATTTATGAACTAGCATTTGGAGTTGGAGTTTAACCCTGTTTGAATTCCACTTCAATTAACTTGGCTTACTGCTGCATTAGGTAAATTTAGTTCCTTAACATGACAAGGCATTCATTTGATTGTGCATTGCAGTGAGTGTTGGTTCTTTTGTGTTTGCCGGTGATTGTCCCCTCTCAGTAGACGTTACTTTGATGATGTGATCAATGACACCGATGAAGAGTTATACTATCTTCAGGCAAGCAAAACCCCCTTGTTCATTCCGACACAATCCCACTCTCTCGCTCCTACTCTCTTTTACTGCATTAGGACAACAACGATTCAACTATTACATGCTGTGGTAATTGAACCCCTTTCCTCTGCATGACCTGTCATTGCCACAGTAAATAGATGAAACCCACTAGCATGAGTAGGAGTTGTTTGAGCCCTGATGTGCCTACTCATTCATGCTTGTTTGTCATGCCTGCTATAGCATAGAGTTGTGTCGGGTCTGATTCATCGGGAATGAATTGGAATGGTGATGAACATGTCCTGCTGTGTGTGAGCTAAGTGTGTGAACACGATTTGGTAAAGGTAGCGGTGAGAGGCCATGTAGGAGTACATGGTGGGTTGTCTCATTGAAACCGTTCTTAGGAACTAAGTTCTGTGTCTGTGATCCTTGAACAACTACTACCACTCATTGGGATCCTTAATTGACCCTCTCGGCTTCTTAATCACCCTTGTACTCTGTCCAGGAGTTGCAACTAGTTTCTGGTGTTTGTAGGTTATGTGTTGGCGTCCGTGCGTAGCACTGACCCTAGGGGTGGGCTATGATGCGGTAGATACACCGTGGCACGGTGTACCGGGCGCCCGTTTGGTGTCTCGGGAACCCTGTTCACATTGTTCGGGGCCGTATGTGGAAACCTCGGCCGGACTCCCTGCGGATGGAACCTGGATAGGCGATAAACCTGGACTAGAGACTTGAGTGTTTAGGTAGGCCGTGGCCGACACCCTCATTGGGCTTCCGCTTGAAGGTTGCCATGTACATGTCGTGTAAACAACGGTAAGTGGTGGGAGCGTGTGTGAAGAAGTACACCCCTGCAGGGTTATCATTATCTATTCAAATAGCCGGATTCGTCGGATATGGAAACTTGGACCCCTTACATAGTTCATAGACAAGTGAAAGTGGATACTCTAAAACTCGCAAGATAAGCGTGAGTGCTATGGATGGCCTTCTCGTAGGGAGACGGGAGCGGATCCATAGTGGTGTATTGATATGGTGAATAGGTGGACACGTGTGCCCCACCTCAAAAGAGTTGCTTGCAGTCGTAGTTCAGGTTAGCCACTGAGTCAAAGCTGGCTTGGTGCAGTTAAACTCCACCCCCCTTGTTGATACCGATGCATATGTAGTTAGTTCTGATGTAAGTCTTGCTGAGTACATTTGTACTCATATTTGCTTAATTTATGTTTATGCAGAGAGACTTCAATCTCGCTAGTAGTTCCGTGTGGACTTCGACATTTTGCTTGATACCTCAGCTACGATCTTGTGCCCTCGGAAGGATCTGGTAGATAGACAGGCTTCTTAGCCTTTTTCATTTGTAGATGTCTGTACTCAGACATGTTAAGCTTCCGCATGTGCTTGATTTGTATGCTATGATTGTTGAGTCATGAGACCCATGTTTGTATTATCTCGCTCCTCGGAGCCTAATGAATAAATACTTGAGTCGTAGAGTTATGTTGTGATGCCATGTTGTATTTACACATATCGAGCATATTGTGTGTATGATTGAAATGCTTGGTATGTGTGGGATCCGACAATCTAGTTGTTTATCCTTGGCAGCCTCTCTTATGGGGAAATGTAGTCCAGTGCTCCTTGAGCCATAGTAGTCCGCTACAGCCTGGTTCACCGGAGTCCTGCTAGCCCAGCACTACTACTCATGACACTTGACTAGCCGACATGTGTTTCATTTCGTTCCTATGTCTGTCCCTTCGGGGAGATGTCATGCGGTGACCTCCAGTGTCCTGCCTAGCCTGCTACAGCCCGGGTTTCCCGGAGTCCTGTTAGCCCAGTGCTACAGCCCGGATTCACTCGCTGATGACCGACATGCTCGATGTGATTCATGTATGCCTGTCCCCATAGGTCTGTGCCGCTTTGGGTTCACGACTAGCCATGTCGGCCCGGGTTCTCTGTCATATGGATGCTAGCGACACTATCATATACGTGAGCCAAAAGGCGCAAACGGTCCCGGGCCATGGTAAGGCGACACCCGTGGGGATACCGCGCGTGAGGCCGCAATGTGATATGAGGTGTTACCGGCTAGATCGATGTGACTTGGAATCGGGGTCCTGACACTTCTATGATTTGAGACATTACATTTGGGATGACCCGCACCTTTATAAAGAAGTGGTAGATGGTGTTATTAGACGTTGTGTACCTAAGCATGAACAGGAACAGCTCCTACGCAAGTGTCATTCCGAGGCTTATGGAGGACACCACACTGGAGATAGAACTACACATAAGGTATTACAATCCGGTTTTTATTGGCCTACTCTCTTTAAGGATGCCCGTAAGTTTGTCTTGTCTTGTGATGAATGTCAAAGAATTGGTAATATTAGTAGACGTCAAGAAATGCCTATGAATTATTCACTTGTTATTGAACCATTTGATGTTTGGGGCTTTGATTATATGGGACCTTTTCCTGTCTCTAATGGATATACACATATTTTAGTTGTTGTTGATTACGTTACTAAGTGGGTAGAAGCTATTCCAACTAGTAGTGCTGATCATAACACTTCTATTAAAATGCTTAAAGAAGTTATTTTTCCAAGGTTTGGAGTCCCTAGATATTTAATGACTGATGGTGGTTCACATTTTATTCATGGTGCTTTTCGTAAAATGCTTGCTAAATATGATGTTAATCATAGAATTGCATCTCCTTATCACCCACAGTCTAGTGGTCAAGTAGAATTGAGCAACAGAGAACTCAAAATAATTTTGCAAAAGACTGTTAATAGATCTAGAAAGAATTGGTCCAAGAAACTTGGTGATGCATTATGGTCCTATAGAACTGCATATAAAAATCCTATCGGTATGTCTCCGTATAAAATGGTCTATGGAAAAGCATGTCACTTACCTCTCGAACTAGAACATAAGGCTCATTGGGCTATTAAAGAGCTTAATTATGATTTCAAACTTGCGGGTGAGAAGAGGTTATTTGATATTAGCTCACTTGATGAATGGAGAACCCAAGCCTATGAAAATGCCAAGTTGTTTAAAGAAAAAGTTAAAAGATGGCATGACAAAAGGATACAAAAGCGTGAGTTTAATGTAGGTGACTATGTATTGCTATACAACTCTCGTTTAAGATTTTTTGCAGGAAAACTTCTCTCTAAATGGGAAGGTCCTTACGTTATCGAAGAGGTCTATCGTTCCGGTGCCATAAAAATCAACAACTTCGATGGCACAAATCCGAAGGTGGTGAACGGTCAAAGAATTAAACATTATATCTCAGGTAATCCTATAAATGTTGAAACCAATGTTATTGAAACCGTAACCCCGGAGGAATATATAAGGGACACTTTCCGGAACGTTTCAGACTCCGAAAAGGAATAGGTATGTGGTACGGTAAGTAAACCGACTCCAAAACAGTTCTAAGGGCAATTTTCTTCCAATTTGGAATATTTAGAAAAATATAAAAATAAGAGGCAGTCCGGGAAGGACACGAGGGTGGAGGGCGTGCCCTACCCCCGGGGCGCGCCCCCCTACCTCGTGGGCACCTCGTGTGCCCTTCGTACTCCGTTTTCTTACATGTTACGTATTTTGGTTGGTAAAAATTCATTATATAATCTCCCGGAGGTTTTGACTCCCGTATCACGCAATTAGCCTCTGCTTGTGTTTCGAGCTGTTGCTGCTCCAGATTAGAGCAAGATGTCTTCGCAAGAGTCAGTCGGGGAGAGCCGGGTGTCTCATCCAGCACCGGGATCAATGACAAAGAACAATGTTGACCACTTTGGGCCAGCAACGGAGGAAGATATGGAGGCTGATTTGAAGAGGATAGATGCCATGGAGGAGGATCAAGAAGTTACTTCCCACTTCCGAGCTGGATTCACAATGGGGGAACTGCAGAGCTCGACTATTCCAAACTCAGTTATCCCTTCCAATGTTAGATATCTTTCTTATGAGAATATGAAAAAGAGTGTCACTGGTTCTCCCGCCGCTATGCAGCACCCTTGGGTGCAGGGAGCATTGGCTGTTACAGGAAAACTTCGAAAGGAAATAATGGACCTCAAGCAGCAAGTCAATAAGCTCGAGGAGGAGAATCGTATCGTGAGGGGCATCATCGCCAAGAATATCACATCACCATCCCCGAAAAAGGAGACATAACCACATGGGCATGGGCACTCCCCTTGGCAACTGCCAAGCTTGGGGGAGTGCCCCGGTATCGTATCACCATCACTTTTATCTTTATGACTTTTCTTAGTTCGATCCTTTTGATAATATTTTGATCTAGTAGAATAAAAGTTCTTAGTATGATTTACTTGTGAGTTTTGCTTTATGATCCTTCTATGTAATCAAGTCCGTGAGCTATATAATAAAGATTAGTGTTGAGTCAAGGGCTTGATTATTTTGCCATGATCTTAAGTGAATAAAAGAAAAGAGAAAGAAATAAAAAGAAACAAAGAGATCATATGGATCTTATGGAGGGTAATGAGCTCACATAGAAAAAGTATGATGAATAAAAGTTGTTGAGAGTTGACAAACATAGTTATGGTCATCGTTGCAATTAATAGGAAGCAATAAAGAAAGAGAGGTCTTCACATATAAATATACTATCTTGGACATCTTTTATGATTGTGAGCACTCATTAAAATATGACATGCTAAAGAACTGACATTGGACAAGGAAGAGATACTACTAATATTGGACAAGGAACTGACATTGTTTTCTTACATTTGAGATAAATTATATTGTCTTGGATCATCCAACATGAATGAGCTTGTCATTTTCCTCATGCTAGCCAAATCCTTTGCACCAAGTAGAGATACTACTTGTGCTTCCAAACACCCTTAAACCGGTTTTGCCATGAGAGTCCACCATACCTACCTATGGATTGAGTAAGATCCTTCAAGTAAGTTGTCATCGGTGCAAGCAATAAAAATTGCTCTCTAAATATGTATGATTGATTGGTGTGGAGGAAATAAGCTTTATACGATCATGTGATATGGAAGAAATAAAAGTGACAGACTGCATAATAAAGGTCCATATCACAAGTGGCAATATAAAGTGACGTTCTTTCGCATTAAGATTTTGTGCATCCAACCATAAAAGCGCATGACAACCTCTGCTTCCCTCTGCGAAGGGCCTATCTTTTACCTTTATCTCCTACCTTACATCAGAGTCATGGTGATCGTCACCCTTCCTTTTTACATTTTATCTTTTGGCAAGCACAACATGTTGGAAAGATCCTGGTATATATGGCTAATTGGATGTGAGTTTTCATGAACTATTATTGTTGACATTACCCTTGAGGTAAAATGTTGGGAGGCAAAACTATAAGCCCCTATCTTTCTTTGTGTCCGACTAAAACTCCATACCCATAAGTATTGCGTGAGTGTTAGAAATTGTGAAAGACTAAATGATAGTTGAGTATGTGGACTTGCTGAAAAGCTCTTATATTGACTCTTTCCTATGTTATGACAAATTGCAATTGCATCAATGATTGAGATTATAGTTTGTTAGTTTTCAATGAAGTTTATGATTCATACTTGAAATTGTGATTGAATTGTTACTCTAGCATAAGAGATCATATGACAAGAATTATATAAGTTGTTGTTCTAAGAATGATCATGATGCCCTCATGTCCGTATTTTATTTTTATCGACACCTCTATCTCTAAACATGTGGACATATTTTTCGATTTCGGCTTTCTCTTGAGGACAAGCGAGGTCTAATCTTGGGGGAGTTGATACGTCCATTTTGCATCATGCTTTTATATCGATATTTATTGCATTATGGGTTGTTATTACACATTATGTCGCAATACTTATGCCTATTCTCTCCTATTTGACAAGGTTTACATAAAGAGGGAGAATGCCGGTAGCTGGGATTCTGGGCTGGAAAAGGAGCAAATATTAGAGACCTATTCTGCACAACTCAAAAGTCCTGAAACTTCACGGAAGACGTTTTCAGAATATATGAAAAATATTGAGCGCAAGAAGTTCACCAGGGGGGCCACACCCTGCCCACGAGGGTGGGGGGCGCGCCCCCTACCTCGTGGGCCCCCTGGGGGCGCTCCGATGGCCATCTTCTGCTATATGGAGTCTTTCGATGAGAAAAAATCATAAGCCATCTTTCTGGATGAGACTCCGCCTCCACGAGGCGGAACCTTGGCGGAACCAATCTAGGGCTCTGGCGGAGCTGTTCTGCCGGGGAAAGTTCCCTCCGGGAGGGGGAAATCATCACCATCGTCATCACCAACGCTCCTCTCATCGGGAGAGGGCAATGTCCATCAACATCTTCACCAGCACCATCTCCTCTCAAAACCCTAGTTCATCTCTTGTATCCAATTCTGGGATTGGTACCTGTGGGTTGCTAGTAGTGTTAATTAATCTTTGTAGTTGATGCTAGTTGGTTTATTTGGTGGAAGATCATATGTTCAGATCCTATATGCATATTAATACTATCGGGACCCTGATTCTAAGTCACACCGATCTAGCATGTAACACCTCATATCACTTTGCGGCCTCACACACGGTATTCCCACGGGTGTTGCCTTACCATTGCCCGGGACTGTTTGCGCCTTTTGGCTCACGTATATGATAGTGTCGCTAGCATCCATATGACAGAGAACCCGGGCCGACATGACTAGTCGTGAACCCAAAGTGGCACTAACTTACGGGGACAGGCATACATGAAACAACATCGAGCATGTCGGCCAGCAGCGTGTGAATCCGGGCTGTAGCAACTGGGCTAACAGGACTCCGGGAACCCGGGCTGTAGCAGGCTAGGCAGGACTCCGGATGTCACCGTGTGACATTTCCCCGAAGGGACAGACACAGGAACGAAGTGAATCACATGCCGGCCAGTCTAAGTGTTCCGGAGTTGTAGTGCTGGGCTAGCAGGACTCTGGTAAACCGGCTGTAGCACACTACCCTGGCTCGATGGAAGCACTAGACTACATTTCCCCATAAGAGAGGCTACCAAGGATAGACAACTAGGTAGTCAGATCCCACACATAGCAATACACGTCACACGTACGCATAACATGCAAGTATGTGCTGTACAACATGGCATCACAACATAACGCAAACTCATATATATAAAGGCCCAGAAGGGCCATATAGCATTAAATACAAACAAGGGTCACCTGACCCATCATTCAGAGCATACAAGCAACAAGCGGAAGCATTACATGTCTGAGTACAGACAACTACAAATGAAAAAGGCTGAAGAGCCTGACTATCTACAACATCCGATCAAGATCGTAGCTGAGGTAACAAGCTACGCATCGAAGTCCAAGCAGAACTACTAGCAAGACCGAAGTCTCCGCTACAAAAACATAAATAAAGTAACGTGAGTACAAAGGTACTCAGCAAGACTTACATCATATCCTAACATACATGCATTTGTATCAAGAAGGTAATGTGGGGTTTAGTTGCAGCAAGCCAGCTTTGACTCAGTGGCTATCCTGTTCTACGACTACGAGCAACTTCTTTGAGGTGAGGCAGCGCACAGGAGTCCACTAATCACCACATCAATACACTACTACGGATTCATCCCCGTCTCACTACGAGAAGGCCATCCATAGCACTCACACTTGTCTTGAGTATTTTAGAGTATCCACTTTAAGTTGTCTATGTACCACGTAAGCATCCAAAAAGTCCATAACCGAGGACACGGCTATTCGAATAGATCATGATAACCCTGCAGGGGTGTACTTCTTCACACACGCTCTCACCACTTATCGTCATGTACCTCGGCAACCTTCAAGCGGAAGCCTGGCGAGGGTGACGGCCACAACCTGACTAACCACACACGACTCTAATCCAGGTTTATCGCCTATTCAGGTTCCATCCGCAAGGAGATCCGACCGGGGTGTCGCTCACGGCCCCAAACGATGTGTGCAGGGTTCCCAAGCCCACCTCGCCGGATGGATGTACGCTTGGTACACCGTGCCACTTGTGCCTAGTCTGTCCCAAGCCCACCTGGCCGGGTGCCACTTGGTAGACTACTAACACTACCTACAAACACTAGAAACTATTTGTAACTCCTTGACAGAGACCAAGTCGGTTAATAAGTCAAGAGGGGTCGAGTTACCGGAACCCAATGTGTGGTAGTATCTAGTCATTGGAAAACATACACAGAACTCAGTGCTTAAGGACGGTTCCAGTGAGACAACCCACCATGTACTCCTACATGGACTCTCACCGCTACCTTTACCAAATCGTGTTCACACACTTAACTCTCAGCACTAGAACATATCGTAACACTCCAATTCATTCCCAATGAATCAGACCTGACACAACTCTAAGCAATAGCAGGCATGGCATGGTAGGAACACAACATGGCTCAATCAACTCCTACACATGCTAGTGGGTTTCAACTATTTACTGTGGCAATGACAGGTCATGCAAAGGAATGGGTTCAACTACCGCAGCATAAAGTAGCAGTTGATTCAATGTTGTCCTAATGCAATAAAAGAGAGCAGGAGCGAGAGAGTGGGATCATATCAGAATGAACAAGGGGGTTTGCTTGCCTGGTAGATCAACAAGGAAGGCACTGCTCCTCAGACAGGTACTCTGGAACTGTCTCCGGAGCAGGACCTATCGAGAAGGAACGATGTCGGAAATCAATACACAACCATATGCAACAATATGATGCATGAGCATGGCATGAAGATGTGATGTTGTTTGAGCTAATGCAACTAGCATTCATTTGGTTGAGGTCCATTTGAACCAAGGGTTCAAATGCAACTCCAAATTAAGCTCTTATATATGCCATTTATATGTTTTCACCTATACAGCAGGTATAAGTTGTTTTGTCTTGCATGAAACTGGTACAGATGGAAAGATTGTATTTTTCTGATAATTTTTGATATATAAATTATTTCAATCTGAGCTACGGTTGAATTTCTATGATTTTTTGAAGTTTGAATCATTTTCTGGAATTTCCTGATTAATTTTAAACCAGAAAATGAAATATTGCGTCAGCATTGCGTAATGCCTGCGTCAGCAAGTCAACTGTGGCTGACCAGGTCAAACCTGACCAGTGGGGTCCACTGGTCAGTCACACGGTGCTGTCTGGGTCACCGACAGGTGGGGTCAGGTCAACGGACACATCAGCAAGTCAACCTTGACGCGTGGGTCCCGCTGGATTATAAGCTAATTTAAACAAAAAATAAACCAAAGTTAATTAGGCGCAGGGCCCAGCTGTCGGTGTCACTAAAAGGGTTAATTAGCGGCGCCATTAGCCGCTAATGACGCTGCCACGTCGATACGGCCGGAGTTCAGCCGCCGGCGAGGTCAACGACGGCAGAACGGCTCGGGTTTCGCCCTCCGGCGACCAAACGCCGCGCGGAGGGGCTCTGTTGGTTCCTGGCGCTCATGCGCATCCGACGGAGGCGACGGGAGGTTGCGGGGCGGCGTAGCTCACCGGAGCGAGGCTCGCGGCGGCGGTCGGAGTTCGGTGGCGTGCAGCAGAGGGGCTAGAGGGCGGAGAAGGGCAGCGGAGTAGGGGGAACGACGGCGGGGCTCACAGGGGACCGGCGGGCGTCGTCGGGGAGCTCGGGGAAGGCTGGAGTCGTTGGGGCGGTGAGGACGATCTCCGGCGGCCGGAGATGAAGACGACGGTGCCGAGGATGAAGCGGAGCTCGCCCGGGTTGCTTTGCTCGGTGAGGAGGGAGAGGGGGTCGCGGCGGAGCTGGGAAGCATGTCGGGGAGGTGCGGCAGTGGCCGAGGCCACGGTGGCTGTGGACGGCGGCGACGGCGATTTCGGCCGCGAGAGAGGGAGCGAGGGGGAGGAGAGAATGGCACGGGAGAGAGCGAGAGAGGCTTGGGGGGGTGCATGGCGACGCGCGGGCGATCCAGGCGACGAGAGGGAGAAGCAGGAGGTGGCGGAAGACGTGGCCGCGGCTGGCTGCTATGCGGCCACGCAGCTGCTCCTACTGGTAGGAGCTTGAAGAAGCTCCTGGCAGTTGGGCTGGGCCGGCCTGCTGGGCCGCTGGGCCAGGTCAGGCTGCACAGGGCTGCAGGTAAGCGCCAGGTAAGCTTTTTCTATTTTTGTTTCTGTTTTCTATTTTTCTGACATTTGTTTTGATTTAATAAAATACTAAATCATTTTATTTACTTATACCAATTTTTGCAGGAGCTAGTGGTATTATTCCAGAGCTCCTCAACAACTAACATAATTTTTGGACATATATTAGATATATAACAAATATATATCCAAAGCAAATAATTATTCATTAAATCCAAATTCCCAAAGTAATTATCTATGAGCTCCTAATAATACTGGTTTGATTTTTATCTCTGTCCAATATTTTCAGAGAGCAACATGAACATTTTCTTGGAGCCTTTTGGAGCACTTCTTATTTGGTCATTTCCAGAGATGATTCTGAGGGTTTCACAAATCCTCATTTCAAATTTAAATGGAATTTAAACATGATGCACACATGAAGGGCTAGCCTAGGTCATACCAGAACTAGGGGTGTGACAACTCGCCCCCACTCGAAAGAATCTCGTCCCGAGATTCAGGAGTTGGCGGAAAGAAAGTGGGGTACTCCAGTCGAAGACGATCTTCACGCTCCCAGGTAGCTTCTCTCTCGAAATGATGAGACCACTGAACCTTGAGAAACTTGATGTTATGACGTCGAGTGACACGCTCTGCTTGATCCAGAATGCGGACGGGGTACTCTCGATAAGTGAGGTTATCTTGGAGATCAAGCATTTCGTGGTCCACTCCGCAGATGGAATCCGAGAAGCAACGCCTGAGTTGATAGACGTGGAACACGTCATGAACTTGAGAAAGGTGTGACGGTAGTTCCAACTGGTAGGCAACCTCTCCTCTTTTAGCGAGAATGCGAAAAGGACCAACGTAACATGGAGCCAACTTGCCCTTGATACCGAAACGATGGGTACCCTTCAAAGGGGTAACCCGAAGGTAAACCTTGTCGCCAACTTCATAAGCCACTTCCTTATGACGACGGTCATACTGGCTCTTTTGACGAGATTGGGCTGTTTTCAAATTCTCACGAATGATGCGAACTTGCTCTTCTGCTTCCTGAATCATATCCGGTTCAAAGAATTGTCTTTCACCGGTTTCTGACCAGTTCAAAGGTGTTCGACATCTTCGTCCATACAGAATCTCAAAAGGAGCTTTCTTGAGACTGGATTGGTAGCTATTGTTATAAGCAAACTCAGCGAAAGGAAGACACTTCTCCCAATCCATACCGAATGAGATAACGCAAGCTCTAAGCATGTCTTCGAGGATTTGGTTGATCCTTTCCACCTGACCACTTGATTGAGGGTGGAAAGCGGTACTGAAGGAAAGATGGGTGCCCATGGCAGTTTGGAAACTCTCCCAGAAATGAGAAGTGAAAAGACTACCACGGTCTGAATTGATCTCTAGTGGAACACCATGAAGTGTAACTATTCGAGAAATATATAAGTCAGCGAGCTGACTAGCGGTGATATTCTCTCGAATAGGTAGGAAGTGAGCCACTTTGGAAAGACGATCAATGACTACGAATATAGCATTATTCCCTTTCTTGGTCCTGGGAAAGCCGGTGATGAAGTCCATACCAACCTTATCCCATTTCCATTCAGGAATAGCTAAAGGCTGAAGGGTGCCAGCAGGTCTCTAATGTTCTGCCTTAACGCGACGACAAACGTCATAGTTAGCAATGAACTCAGCGATTTCTCTCTTCATCCTAGTCCACCAGAACCTCTGGCGTAGGTCTTGATATATCTTAGTACTAACGGGATGAATTGTGAGAGGAGATTCATGCGCCTCCTTAAGGATCAGTTGTCGAAGATGCTCCTTCTTGGGGACCACCAGGCGGTTTCCGAAGAAAACAACACCTCGATCATCTAATGAGAAACTACCAGAAATACCCTTGGCAATGTTTCTCTTGATCCGGGTAATCCCCGTATCATACTTCTGATCAGTAATGATCTGATCCTCAAGGGTAGGTTTCGCCACCAAGGTAGAAAGGAATCCGTGAGGAGCAATGTGAAGGTTAAGCTTACATAATTCCTCATGGAGAAGTGGCTGGCCCTGTTACAACATGAGATTGTTGCAATAGGACTTACGACTTAGTGCATCAGCCATGACATTCCCCTTGCCTGGGGTGTAGGTAATTCCTAAGTCGTAATCTGAGATCAACTCCAACCAACGTCTTTGCCTAAGGTTCAAATCTGGTTGGGTGAAGATGTACTTGAGACTCTGGTGGTCGGTGTATATCTCGCAACGTTTACCAAGAAGGTAATGTCGCCAGGTCTTAAGTGCATAGACTACGGCTGCAAGCTCTAGATCATGTGTAAGATAATTCTCCTCATGTGGATGCAACTGTCGAGATGCATAGGCAATCACATGGCGATCTTGCATAAGGATGCAACCTAGTTCCTGTCGTGAGGCGTCGCAGTAGATAACAAAGTCTTTAGTGAAATCCGGTGGCACAAGTACGGGAGCAGAAGTCAGGCGTCTTTTCAGTTCCTGAAAACTGTACTCACACTGTGGGGACCACTCAAACTTTTTATCTTTCTTGAGAAGTTCCGTGAGAGGTTTGGCCACTTTGGAGAAGTTCTCAACGAAGCGGCGACAATAACTGGCTAGGCCAAGGAAACTCCTAACTTGCTTAACCGTTACAGGTGGAGTCCAATCAAGAACGGCTTGAACTCTTTTGGGATTGACAGCAATGCCCTTACCAGAGATTACGTGGCCGAGATAGGTCACTTCTGGCAACCAAAATTCGCACTTGGAGAACTTGGCGTAAAGGCGGTGTTCTCTGAGTTTTTCTAACACAAGTCTAAGATGTTCGGCATGCTCTTCCTCGTTCTTCGTGTAAATAAGGATATCATCGAGGTAAACCACGACGAACTTATCTAGGTACTCCATGAAGATCGAGTTCATCAAGCGGGAGAATGTAGCTGGAGCATTGGTTAAACCAAAGGACATGACAGTGTACTCGTACTGGCCATAACGAGTGACGAAAGCCATCTTAGGAATGTCCCCATTTATAATCTTGATTTGGTGGTAGCCTAACCTCAAAGCCGTCTTGGAAAAGACTAAGGATCCAGCGAGCTGATCATACAGGTCGTTGATCCTAGGAAGCGGATACTTGTTCTTTATCGTGACCAAGTTAACGGGAGATAATCTACAACCATTCGGTCCGTACCATCCTTCCTCTTGACGAAGAGAACGGGGCAAGCCCAGGGAGAAGAACTAGGACGGATGAAACCCTTTTGCAAGGACTCATCGAGTTGTTTCTTAAGCTCGGCTAGTTCTAAGGGTGCCATCTTGTAAGGTCTCCTAGAAATTGGGGCGGTTCCTGGGATAAGATCTATGAAGAACTCTACATCCCTGTCAGGTGGAATACCTGGCATTTCTTCTGGAAAGACATCCGGAAAGTCATGGACTACCGGAATATCCTCAAGGTCTGGAAGAGGGCTGGCATTAAGAGAATAAAGCTGACGCTTTGCAATTCTGGTAGAGACAGTGACTATCTTGCCAGAGGGGTGTGTGAGCTGAACAGACCTAGTGTAACAATCAATCTTGTCATAATGAGCTTTCATCCAGTCCATAGCCAAGATGATGTTAATATCTGAAGACTTAGGAGATATCAAGGAAGCTAGGAATACAAGTCTGTCAACATGTATTTAATTGCCATAACTTATCCTAGAAGTTTGCCACTTGGATCCAGGAGTTTGAATGAGTAGTGGGGAGGGCATATCACAAAATGACATGTCATGCAAACGGGCATAACTTTCGGAAATGAAGGAGTGAGATGCCCCAGTATCGAATAGAACCGAAGTTGGGTGACAGTTGACAAGGAGTGTACCAAGAACGACATTTGGATCATCATGAGCGTCTTTAGCTGAGACGTGATGCACACCTCCAAGTTCAGTGGGAGCTGACTTGGCACTGATCATCTGGTGTGAAGGCTTACTACCACGGCCAACAGACTTCTCGGGCTGGGGTGGAGCAACACGGGTCTGAGTGAAAATACGGGCAATGTGGCCTGGCTCTCCGCACTTGTAACAGATCTTGGAGGTAGGACAAGGACCCGCATTGACAAGTGGTCTACCAATAGGCATGGGTGTAGCATATGGTTGAACTGGGTGAGGTGCCACACAAGAAGGCCTTGGTGTATAACCGGGTGGAAGAGCGGAGTTCGGAACCCAAATCCGGCGCTTCTGAGAACTAGAACCGGAGGAAGAACCCAAATCATGGATGTGCTTACGAGACTCCTCGTATGTGAGTTGAGCTGTCTCCGCATTAATGGCCTTGTTCGCAAGAGCCTGGATTGTATTGCAATGGTGCAAGTGGAGATCACGACGCAACTTGGGGTTGAGACCCTTCCGGAACCTAGCCTGCTTCTTGGCGTCCGTGGACACTTCTTCTGTAGCATAGCGGGCGAGGTTCTCAAACTCTCTACTGTAAGCATCAACAACCATCTTACCCTGGGTGAAACTACAGAACTCTTCTCTCTTGCGATCGATGAGGGCTTCAGGAATGTGATGCTCGCGAAAAGCCTCAGTGAAATCTCTCTAGGTAGGAATCTGACCAACTGGAAGCATAGCCTCATAGTTCTGCCACCAAAGACTAGCAGGACCTTCCAGGTGATATGCGGCATAGGTGACCTTGTCACCTTCAGCTACGTTTGCAGAACGGAGCTTGTGTGTGATACTACAGAGCCAGTCATCTGCATCGAGTGGTTCAATGGAATGATGGAAGGTTGGTGGTTTCAGACCAATGAAATCCTGGATGGTCGCTGACTCTTTGCACTGGGGTGCGGTGTTCTCCTCGATATGTGCTAACAAGCGGTTAGACTCACGCTTGTTCATCTCAACCTCTAACATGAACTTTGCCAACGAAGAATGGTCGGGAGGATCCTCCTCATCCCTACCACCTCCGTGGTTCAGGCAACGAGCAACAGAACTTCGGTTAACTGACGACATCCTGAGAAGCGGAACCAAGGACGAGGTCAACAACAACTATAGGTTGCAACATGTAGCACAAGGAAAATTAGTATCTCTTAAACTCCTAGGACAATTCCGGCAGCATAACGGCAGTAAAATGCTCAAAACGAGACATTCTGCAAAAGACGGGGTAGCACCAATCTCAACATCATCACTCAAGGTCTGAGATATTACTAAACAGACTACACCGGAAGTACTTGAAAACTGGAATATGACTCTGATCAACCAATCCTAAGAGACTACGGAGTAGTAACACGTGATCCTAATAGACAGAGAAGAAAGCCTAGTTCCTTAGCCCCGTAGGAAAGATAGGATGACTCAGATCAGAAGGGCATGAGATATAAGGAGTAAAAAGAGCCTTAAGTTCCCTTCACAATACATTCCCTTACATAACTAAATAATTTCTAGACTCAACTTCGACCAGGTTGGCTTGGAAATCCTACAGGCAGTCAGGCTCTGATACCAAAGCTGTCGGGACCCTGATTCTAAGTCACACCGATCTAGCATGTAACACCTCATATCACTTTGCGGCCTCACACACGGTATTCACACGGGTGTTGCCTTACCATGGCCCGGGACCGTTTGCGCCTTTTGGCTCACGTATATGATAGTGTCGCTAGCATCCATATGACAGAGAACCCGGGCCGACATGACTATTCGTGAACCCAAAGTGGCACTAACTTACGGGGACAGGCATACATGAAACAACATCGAGCATGTCGGTCAGCAGCGTGTGAATCCGGGCTATAGCAACTGGGCTAAGAGGACTCTGGGAACCCGGGCTGTAGCAGGCTAGGCAAGACTCCGAATGTCACCGCGTGACATTTCACCGAAGGGACAGACACATGAACGAAGTGAATCACATGCCGGCCAGTCTAAGTGTTCCGGAGCAGTAGTGCTGGGCTAGCAGGACTCCGGTAAACCGGGTGTAGCGGACTACCCTGGCTCGGTGGAAGCACTAGACTACATTTCCCCATAAGAGAGGCTACCAAGGATAGACAACTAGGTTGTCGGATCCCACACATAGCAATACACGTCACACGTACGCATAACATGCAAGTATGTGCTGTACAACATGGCATCACAACATAACGCAAACTCATATAGATAAAGGCCCAGAAGGGCCACATAGCATTAAATACAAACAAGGGTCACCTGACCCATTATTCAGAGCATACAAGCAACAAGCGGAAGCATTACATGTCTGAGTACAGACAACTACAAATGAAAAAGGCTGAAGAGCCTGACTATATACAACATCCGATCAAGATCGTAGCTGAGGTAACAAGCTACGCGTCGAAGTCCAAGCAGAACTACTAGTAAGACCGGAGTCTCCGCTGCAAAAACATAAATAAAGTAATGTGAGTACAAAGGTATTCAGCAGGACTTACATCAGATCCTAACATACATGCATTTGTATCAAGAAGGTAATGTGGGGTTTAGTTGCAGCAAGCCAGCTTTGACTCAGTGGCTATCCTGTTCTACGACTACGAGAAACTTCTTTGAGGTGAGGCAGCGCACACGAGTCCACTAATCACCACATCAATACACTACTATGGATTCATCCCCGTCTCACTACGAGAAGGCCATCCATAGCACTCACACTTGTCTTGTGCATTTTAGAGTATCCACTTTAAGTTGTCTATGTACCACGTAAGCATCCAAAAAGTCCATAACCGAGGACACGGCTATTCGAATAGATCATGATAACCCTGCAGGGGTGTACTTCTTCACACACGCCCTCGCCACTTATCACCATGTACACGTCATGTACCTCGGCAACCTTCAAGCGGAAGCCTAGCGAGGGTGTTGGCCATGACCTGACTAACCACACATGACTCTAATCCAGGTTTATCGCCTATTCGGGTTCCATCCGCAAGGAGATTCGGCCGGGGTGTCGCTCACGGCCCCAAACGATGTGTGCAGGGTTCCCAAGCCCACCTCACCGGATGGATGTACGCTTGGTACACTGTGCCACTTGTGCCTAGTCTGTCCCAAGCCCACCTGGCCGGGTGCCACTTGGTAGACTATTAACACTACCTACAAACAATAGAAACTATTTGTAACTCCTTGACAGAGACCAAGTCGGTTAATAAGTCGAGAGGGGTCGAGTTACCGGAACCCAATGTGTGGTAGTATCTAGTCATTGTACAACATACACAGAACTCAGTGCTTAAGGACGGTTCCAGTGAGACAACCCACCATGTACTCCTACATGGCCTCACACCGCTACCTTTACCAAATCGTGTTCACACACTTAACTCTCAGCACCAGAACATATCGTAACACTCCAATTCATTCCCAATGAATCAGACCTGACACAACTCTAAGCAATAGCAGGCATGGCATGGTAGGAACACAACATGGCTCAATCAACTCCTACACATGCTAGTGGGTTTCAACTATTTACTGTGGCAATGACAGGTCATGCAAAGGAATGGATTCAACTACCGCAGCATAAAGTAGCAGTTGATTCGATGTTGTCCTAATGCAATAAAAGAGAGCAGGAGCGAGAGAGTGGGATCATATTGAAATGAACAAGGGGGTTTGCTTGCCTGGTAGATCAACAAGGAAGGCACTGCTCCTCAGACAGGTACTCTGGAACTGTCTCCGGAGCAGGACCTATCGAGAAGGAACGATGTCGGAAATCAATACACAACCATATGCAATAATATGATGCATGAGCATGGCATGAAGATGTGATGTTGTTTGAGCTAATGCAACTAGCATTCATTTGGTTGAGGTCCATTTGAACCAAGGGTTCAAATGCAACTCCAAATTAAGCTCTTATATATGCCATTTATATGTTTTCACCTATACAGCAGGTATAAGTTGTTTTGTCTTGCATGAAACTGGTACAGATGGAAAGATTGTATTTTTCTGATAATTTTTCATATATAAATTATTTCAATCTGAGCTACGGTTGAATTTCTATGATTTTTTGAAGTTTGAATCATTTTCTGGAATTTCCTGATTAATTTTAAACCAGAAAAATGTAATATTGCTTCAGCATTGCGTCATGCCTGCGTCAGCAAGTCAACTGTGGCTGACCAGGTCAAACCTGACCAGTGGGGTCCACTGGTCAGTCACACGGTGCTGTCTGGGTCACCGACAGGTGGGGTCAGGTCAACGGACACATCAGCAAGTCAACCTTGACGCGTGGGTCCCGCTGGATTATAAGCTAATTTAAACAAAAAATAAACCAAAGTTAATTAGGCGCAGGGCCCAGCTGTCGGTGTCACTGAAAGGGTTAATTAGCGGCGCCATTAGCCGCTAATGACGCTGCCACGTCAATACGGCCGGAGTTCAGCCGCCGGCGAGGTCAACGACGGCAGAACGGCTCGGGTTTCGCCCTCCGGCGACCAAACGCCGCGCGGAGGGGCTCTGTTGGTTCCTGGCACTCATGCGCATCCGACGGAGGCGACGGGAGGTTGCGGGGGCGGCGGAGCTCGCCGGAGCGAGGCTCGCGGCGGCGGCCGGAGTTCGGTGGCGTGCGGCAGAGGGGCTAGAGGGCGCAGAAGGGCAGGGGAGTAGGGGGAACGACGGCGGGGCTCACAGGGGACCGGCGGGCGTCGTCGGGGAGCTCGGGGAAGGCTGGAGTCGGCGGGGCGGTGAGGACGATCTCCGGCGGCCGGAGATGAAGGCGACGGCGCCGAGGATGAAGCGGAGCTCGCCCGGGTTGCTTTGCTTGGTGAGGAGGGAGAGGGGGTCGCGGCGGAGCTGGGAAGCGTGTCGGGGAGGTGCGGAAGTGGCCGAGGCCACGGTGGCTGTGGACGGCGGCGACGGCAATTTTGGCCGCGAGAGAGGGAGCGAGGGGGAGGAGAGAATGGCACGGGAGAGAGCGAGAGAGGCTTGGGGGGTGCGTGGCGACGCGCGGGCGATCCAGGCGACGAGAGGGAGAAGCAGGAGGTGGCGGAAGACATGGCCACGGCTGGCTGCGATGCGGCCACGCAGCTGCTCCTACTGGCAGGATCTTGAAGAAGCTCCTGGCAGTTGGGCTGGGCCGGCCTGCTGGGCCGCTGGGCCAGGTCAGGCTGCACAGGGGCTGCAGGTAAGCGCCAGGTAAGCTTTTTCTATTTTTGTTTCTGTTTTCTATTTTTTTGACATTTGTTTTGATTTAATAAAATACTAAATCATTTTATTTACTTATGCCAATTTTTGCAGGAGCTAGTGGTACTATTCCAGAGCTCCTCAACAACTAACATAATTTTTGGACATATATTAGATATATAACAAATATATATCCAAAGCAAATAATTATTCATTAAATCCAAATGCCCAAAATAATTATCTATGAGCTCCTAATAATATTGGTTTGATTTTTATCTCTGTCCAATATTTTCAGAGAGCAACATGAACATTTTCTTGGAGCCTTTTGGAGCACTTCTTTTTTGGTCATTTCCAGAGATGATTCTGAGGGTTTCACAAATCCTCATTTCAAATTTAAATGGAATTTAAACATGATGCACACATGAAGGGCTAGCCTAGATCATACCAGAACTAGGGGTGTGACAAATACCCCTCTGATTATGAACATGAATATGCTTTGTGAGTAGTTACGTTTGTTCCTGAGGACATGGGAGAAGTCTTGCTATTAGTACTCATGTGAATTTGGTATTCGTTCAATATTTTGATGAGATGTATGTTGTCTCTCCTCTATTGGTGTTATGTGAACGTCGACTACATGACACTTCACCATTATTTGGGCCTAGAGGAAGGCATTGGGAAGTAATAAGTAGATGATGGGTTGCTAGAGTGACAGAAGCTTAAACCCTAGTTTATGCGTTGCTTCGTAAGGGGCTGATTTGGATCCATATGTTTCATGCTATGGTTAGGTTTAACTTAATACTTTTGTTGTAGTTGCGGATGCTTGCAATAGAGGTTAATCATAAGTGGGATGCTTGTCCAAGTAAGGACAGTACCCAAGCACCGGTCCACCCACATACCAAATTATCAAAGTACCGAACGTGAATCATATGAAGCGATGAAAACTAGCTTGACGATATTCCCATGTGTCCTCGGGAGCGCTTTACATCATATAAGAGTTTGTCCAGGCTTGTCCTTTGCTAAAAAAAGGATTGGGCCATCTTGCTGCACCTTATTTACTTTTATTACTTGCTCTCGTTACAAATTATCCTATCACAAAACTATCTGTTACCTATTATTTCAGTGCTTGCAGAGAATACCTTGCTGAAAACTGCTTATCATTTCCTTCTGCTCCTCGTTGGGTTCGACACTCTTACTTATCGAAAGGACTACGATAGATCCCCTATACTTGTGGGTCATCACCCTCCACCCCTTCTTCCTCAGAGGAGAGAGCCATCAGAACGTGCCTACACTTCCACCATTCATTATCTGAGAGAGAACCACCTACTCATGTGTTGAGATCAAGAGATTCCATTCCTAACATTTGAACCTTGATTTGTAGCCTTTCCTAAGTTGTTTTCCACTCAAACCGAGAGAGAGTTGAGTGTTGGGGAGACTATCATTTGAAGCACAAGAGCAAGGAGTTCATCATCAACACACCATCTATTACCTTTTGGAGAGTGGTGTCTCCTATATGGTTAGGTGTCGCTTGGGAGCCTCCAACATGATGTGGAGTTGAACCAAGAAGTTTGAAAGGGAAGGGAGATCGCCTACTTCGTGAAGATCTACCCGAGTGAGGCAAGTCCTTCGTGGACGATGGCCATGGTGGGATAGTCAAGGTTGCTTCTTCATGGACCCTTCATGGGTGGAGCCTCCGTCGACTCACGCAGCCATTACCCTTCATGGGTTGAATTCTCCATCAACGTGGATGTATGATATCACCACCTATCGGAACCACGCCATAAATCTTCGTGTCCCCATTGCGTTTGCCTTCTCCAAACCCTTCTCTTTACTTACATGTGCTATGTCTTACTTTCCGCTGCAACACTCTTAGACTTGCATGTGTGGGGTGTTGCTTGACTTGTCATAATTGTTAAAATCTATGTACAACTAAAATTGGGAAAATTTTGGGTTTTATTTGGTCAAGTAGTCTAATCACCCCCCTCTAGACATACTTTCGATCCTACACGGTGTCCTAGCCCAGTTGCCTTCCACCACGCGATTCCCGGCTTGGTAGGACGGACAGAGGACCCCTAGGTCCGTTGCCTCCAAGGACACATTGTGTAGCCCCTGGCATTGATGTGGAAGACTTCAGAAGATTTGTTGTACTAGACAAATATATTGGAGCAGTGGAGCACTCTATCTACCTGACGGAACCGATTAGGATCTGTAATCCTACGACCCCTGGTATGTGTTAGAGTCAGCCATCCGATGGAGCCGCATCGTGATGAACAACATGGATTACATGTCAAGCAGCTACCAAATAGATAGTTTCCATCTCTGTTGGTCTATTCTTATTGTACACAAACTCTGTAATTTCTGGTTGCATATATATGCGAGGAGGTTGTATTGTGGCTCGCATTGAGCCGCTCGGTGTATTACAATTTACATGTTATCAGGCCACATCGTTCCTCTCCTATCAACACTCGATCTCCAAACCTAATCGCGGCTATGGTGTTGATGTAGAAGCCCTCCGTGATCGATTCCCCCTCCGGCAGAGCGCCGGAAAAGGCCCGAAGATGGGATCTCACGGGTACAGAAGGTTGCGGTGGTGGAAATAGGGTTTCGTGGTGCTCTTGGATGTTTTCGGGGTATATGGTTATATATAGGAGGAAGAAGTACGTCGGTGGAGCTGCGAGGGGCCCATGAGGGTGGGGGCGCGCCTACCCCCTGGGTGCGCCTCCCTGCCTCGTGGCCTCCTCGCTTCTTTCTTGACGTCCACTCCAAGTCTCCTGGATCACGTTTGTTCCAAAAATAACTCTCCCGGAGGTTTCATTCCGTTTGGATTCCGTTTGATATTCCTTTTCTGCGAAACACTAAAATAGGCAAAAAAACAGCAATTTGCACTGGGCCTTTGGTTAGTAGGTTAGTCCCAAAAATATTATAAAAAGGTAAATTAAAGCCCATTAAACATCCAAAACAGATAATATAACAGCATGGAACAATCAAAAATTATAGATACTTTGGAGACGTATCAGCTACCATGAATGATGACGACCTAAAGAAGCTCGAAGAGGAGCTCAAGCAATGCGAGTCCATCATCAAAACTCGCGGGGAAGAACTCCAGCGTCCTAGCAAGAAGTGCAGCAAGATAGTTCTCGCATACACCCCTGCACCTATTCCTGCACTGTCCTCCTATGCTGCTTCAATCAAGACATATGTTCCCGTCACTCTTGATCTTTAGGACTCCAACTACGCCAAGTGGCAGGAGCTTTTTCTCGCGGCCCTCGGGCGCTACTGCCTCTCCAGGCATGTCGGCGGCGCCACCGACGCCACCCCCTCCGACACGTCGCCTACCTCGGATTGGGGATGCGATGACTACATGGTGCTCTCCTGGATCTACGGCTCAATCTCCATCAAGATCTTAGGCATCATCATGGATCCCGGCTCCACAACACGGCAAGTCTGGGACTCCAATGCCAACCTCTTCAACGACAATAAGAAAAGCTGAACGTTAGCCCTCGATGCTGAGTTCCGCAACACTCCACAAGGGGACATGTCTGTCCATGACAACTGCGCCAAACTCAAGTCTCTTGCCGATACTCTCAGCGATGTCGGCCAACCTATATCCGATGAGACGCTCGTCCTCATGGTGCTTCGTGGCCTCAACGAACAATTCATCCATCTTCGGTCTTTTCTACTGTTCCAGGTGCCGTTCCCATCCTTCCTGCAGACACGTTCCACTCTCGTCCTCAAGGAGACGCAGAAAAATATGGACGCCAAGAATGTTGGGACAACCGCACTATGGGCAAGCGGCAATAGCATGCTCTCACATGCTGGCAGGGAGCGTGCACCTTCTTCTGGCCGCAGCACTGGCTAAAACGGCAGTGACTCATACAATGCCGCCTCACACTCCACCATGCCCTACCGCAACCCTGGCATGGCAGTGGAAACGGTGAAATCCGTGGACATGGAGGCGTCCGCGGACGAGGCCGTGACAATCCCTGGATGTTCAACCCATGGACCGGCCTCCCGACTCATGCTCAATAACAGTAGCGTACTCCCTCCACACCGTGGCAGCCCCGCTGGTGTCCTCCCAACACTGGCTTCCTTGGTCCTCACCCAAGTGCTACTCCTTTCCAGGCATACATTGCATATGGTCAACAACACACCAACAATGGTGGCATGATGCCGTCACCATCTACAAGCTATCCAGGAGGTCACTAGCAACTTGATCCAACCTTGTTGAACGCACTTCAGAACATGTAGCTTCTTGGCAATCAAGAGTGGTACATGGACTCTGGAGCATCATCCCATATGGCATCTGATCATGGTATTCTCTCCTCCTCCCAACCCTCCTCTTCTCACACCATCACTGTTGGTAATGGTGCCTCCCTTCCCATCTCTCACATCAGCACAGACACCCTGCCCTCTCTTTCGAAACCTTTATATCTTAATAATGTTCTTGTCGTGCCACATATCATCAAAAATCTTCTTTCTATTCGCAAACTTACTACTGATAATTTTGTTTCAATAGAATTTGACCCTTGGTTTTTTTTCCTGTGATGGCACTTCTCTCTATTAATTAATTAGCTACCTAACGCAATATATGAAACACCCCAAAATTAACCATACAAAACCCCCCAACCCCCCTTCAGAAAAAAACAAAAACCATAGCCCCTGAAATGTTGACGCGTGGTAGCTTATTGGTCCCGGTTGGTGCTACCAACCAGGACAAAAGGCCCCCCTGCCAGGGCAAGCCGCAGCGGCCACGTGGAGCCCCATCTGTCTCGGTTCGTACCGACCCTTTAGTCCCGGTTCCCCAACCGGGACAAATGGGCCTTACGAACCAGGACAAATGACCCTTTTTCTACTAGTGCATACTCCCTCCACACCATGGCAGCCCCGCTAGTGTGCTCCCAACACTGGCTTCCTTGGTCCTCACCCCAGTGCTACTCCTTTCCAGGCATACATTGCATATGGTCAACAACACACCAACAATGGTGGCATGATGCCGTCACCATCTACAAGCTATCCAGGAGGTAACCAGCAACTTGATCCAGCCTTGTTGAATGCACTTCAGAACATGTAGCTTCTTGGCAATCGAGAGTGGTACATGGACTCCGGAGCATCATCCCATATGGCATCCGATCATGGTATTGTCTCCTCATCCCAACCCCCCTCTGCTCACAACATCATTGTTGGTAACGGTGCCTCCCTTCCCATCTCTCACATCAGCACACAAACCCTGCCCTCTCTTTCGAAACCTTTATATCTTAACAATGTTCTTGTCGTGCCACATATCATCAAAAATCTTCTTTCCGTTCGTAACCTTACCACTGATAATTTTGTCTCAATAGAATTTGACCCTTGGTTTTTTCTTCTGTGATGGCACTTCCCACAAGGATCAAGATTCTTCGATGCAATAGCTCCGGACCACTCTACCCAGTATGTTATCCCACACCCGCCAAAGCACATGTCATCACCATCACCCTCAACCTTTGGCATCACTAACTAGGACATCTCGGTCATCACACCATTAAGCGCCTTCAAGGTTCTCGCCATATCTCCTACAATAAAGTCATGTCGTCCCTTTGTCATGCCTGTCAGCTTGGGAGATATGTTAGATTACCCTTTTATCCATCTGTCTCTTATACTAGCAAACCTTTTGCATTATTACAATGTGACCTTTGGACTTCTCCCATTCCAAGTATGTCTGGATTTGCCTATTATCTTATAATTGTCGATGATTTCACTCATTATTTTTGGACTTTCCCACTGCACAAGAAATCTGATGTCTATGTAACACCTCTCACCTGCCATGCTTACGCTCGCACTCAATTTAATCTATCTATTTTAGCTTTCCAATGCGACAATGGACGAGAGTTTGACATTACGAAAAGAGATACTTTTTGTGCCTCTCACGATATTCTTCTTCGCTTCTCCTGTCCATACACCTCTCAGCAAAACAGCAAGGCTGAACGAGCTTTTCGCACCACCAACAATGTCATATGTACCCTTCTGGTTCAAGCTTCTCTCCCCCATCCTTGTAGGCCGAAGCACTACACACTGCCACCTTTCTTATAAACATTAGACCGACGTCATCTACCAAATTTATCACACCGTATGAAACTCTTCTTGGTTCGTCACCGCCATATGACTCACTTCGTGTGTTTGGTTGCCTCTGTTACCCTGACACTACATCCACCTCTACCAACAAACTATCCCTACGCTCCACAATATGCATCTTTCTTGGCTACCCGACAGGCCATAGAGGTTATTGGTGTCTTGATTTAACCACGCGACGGATCATCATCTCTCGTCATGTGGTTTTTGATGAGTCCTCCTCCCCTTATGCATCCGCCCCAATTCCTAATCCACCACATTGCACCAAAAAATTTGACCCACCTGAACCAATCCATCCGCTTGTTCCCCCTGCCATGCACGCATCCGCTCCACCCGCGCCCGCTATGCAAGCGCCTAACACCCCCACCAACGCCTCCTCCTTCGAGCTAGTATTCAACACCGCCTACTAGCACCCCACTCGCTTCTCCACCATTGGGATCTTCCTCCACTCGCGGGGTGCATCCTAGCCCACCTGGCTCGCCATCCCCTACCCCCATACGACCATCTACTCCACCACTGGCCGGATTCCTCCACCCATCAACCGCCTTAACCTCTCTTCTATTGCTTCTTCTCCACTCCCACACAACTATCATATGGCACTACTGAAGGAAATATGCTCTAGAGGCAATAATAAAGTTATTATTTATTTCCTTATATCATGATAAATGTTTATTATTCATGCTAGAATTGTATTATCCGGAAACATAATACTTGTGTGAATACATAGACAAACTAAATGTCACTAGTGTGCCTCTACTTGACTAGCTCATTAATCGAAGATGGTTATGTTTCCTAACCATAGACATGTGTTGTCATTTGATTAACGGGATCACATCATTAGGAGAAAGATGTGATTGACATGACCCATTCCATTAGCTTAGCACCCGATCGTTTAGTATGTTGCTATTGCTTTCTTCATGACATATACATGTTCCTATGACTATGAGATTATGCAACTCCCGTTTGCCGGAGGAACACTTTGTGTGTTACCAAACGTCACAACGTAACTGGGTGATTATAAAGGAGCTCTACATGTGTCTCCAAAGGTACATGTTGGGTTGGCGTATTTCGAGATTAGGATTTTGTCACTCTGATTGTCGGAGAGGTATCTCTGGGCCCTCTCGGTAATGCACATCACTTAAGCCTGGGAAGCATTGAAACTAATGAGTTAGTTGCAGGATGATGTATTATGGAACGAGTAAAGAGACTTGCCGGTAACGAGATTGAACTAGGTATTGAGATACCGATGATCGAATCTCGGGAAAGTAACATACCGATGACAAAGGGAACAAAGTATGTTGTTATGCGGTCTGACCGATAAAGATCTTCGTAGAATATGTGGGAGCCAATATGAGCATCCAGGTTCCGCTATTGGTTATTGAGCGGAGACATGTCTCGGTCATGTCTACATTGTTCTCGAACCCGTAGGGTCCGCACACTTAATGTTACGATGACAGTTTCATTATGAGTTTATATATTTTGATGTAACTAAGTTTGTTCGGAGTCCCGGATGTGATCACGGACATGACGAGGAGTCTCAAAATGGTCGAGACATAAAGATTGATATATTGGACGGCTATATTCGGACACCGGAAGTGTTCCGGGTGATTCCGGAGAAAACCGGAGTGCCGGAGGGTTACCGGAACCCCCCCGGGAGAAGTAATGGGCCTTGTGGGCCCTAGTGGAGAGAGAGAGAGGGGCGGCCAGGGTGGGCCGCACGCCCCCTTCCCCTCTGGTCCGACTTGGACTAGGAGAGGGGGGCGGCGCCCCCCTTTCCTTCTCCCTCTCCCCCTTCCTTTCCCCCTCCTAGTAGGAGTAGGAAAGAGGGGAGTCCTACTCCTACTAGGAGGAGGACTCCTCCTCCTTGGCACGCCCACAAGGGCCGGCCGGCCTCCCCCTTGCTCCTTTATATACGGGGGCAGGGGGGCACCTCTAGACACACAAGTTGATCTTCGTGATCGTTCTCTTAGCCGTGTGCGATGCCCCCTCCACCATAATCCTCGCTAATATTGTGAAGGAAATATGCCCTAGAGGCAATAATAAAGTTATTATTTATTTCCTTATATCATGATAAATGTTTATTATTCATGCTAGAATTGTATTAACCGGAAACATAATACATGTGTGAATATATAGACAAACAAAGTGTCACTAGTATGCCTCTACTTGACTAGCTCGTTAATCAAAGATGGTTGTGTTTCCTAACCATAGACAAAGAGTTGTTATTTGATTAACGGGATCACATCATTAGTTGAATGATCTGATTGACATGACCCATTCCATTAGCTTAGCACCCGATCGTTTAGTATGTTGCTATTGCTTTCTTCATGACTTATACATGTTCCTATGACTATGAGATTATGCAACTCCCGTTTGCCGGCTGAACACTTTGTGTGTTACCAAACGTCACAACGTAACTGGGTGATTATAAAGGAGCTCTACATGTGTCTCCAAAGGTACATGTTGGGTTGGCATATTTCGAGATTAGGATTTTGTCACTCTGATTGTCGGAGAGGTATCTCTGGGCCCTCTCGGTAATGCACATCACTTAAGCCTTGGAAGCATTGAAACTAATGAGTTAGTTGCAGGATGATGTATTACAGAACGAGTAAAGAGACTTGCCGGTAACGAGATTGAACTAGGTATTGGATACCGATGATCGAATCTCGGGCAAGTAACATACCGATGACAAAGGGAACAACATATGTAGTTATGCGGTCTGACCGATAAAGATCTTGATAGAATATGTAGGAGCCAATATGGGCATCCAGGTCCCGCTATTGGTTATTGACCGGAGACGTGTCTCGGTCATGTCTACATTGTTCTCGAACCGTAGGGTCCGCACGCTTAAAGTTACGATGACAGTTTCACTATGAGTTTATGTATTTTGATGTACCGAAGGTAGTTCGGAGTCCCGGATGTGATCACGGACATAACGAGGAGTCTCGAAATGGTCGAGACATAAAGATTGATATATTGGACGGCTATATTCGGACACCGGAAGTGTTCCGGGGAAGTTTCGGATAAAACCAGAGAACCGGGGGGTTACCGGAACCCCCCGGGGGGTTAATGGGCCTCATGGGCCCAAAGTGGAGAAGATCAAAGGCAGCCAGGGCAGGCCGCGCGTCCCCTCTCCCCCTAGTCCGAATTGGACAAGGAGGGAGGGGCGGCGCCCCCCCTTTCCTTCCTCTCCTCTCTTCCTTCCTTCCCCTTCTCCTACTTGGACAAGTACTACAAGAAATATGTCAACTTGTACCTTGACAATTGGTCACTGAAACGTCACAAATTTCCATTTACGACCTTTTTGTGACCAAAAACAGAAGGTCAAAAGCTGGCGGTCGTAAACTGACTATAGCGACCTTCTCTGTGAGAAGGTCGTAGACGTTTATGACCAAAATATGTCTACTGTGGCGTTTTGGTTACTAGCAACCTCCCCAGGCCACGTAGGCATCCAGCGTGGCAAGCTGATGTGGCACAAGATTCAGCCCGGTCCAATTCGGTTTTCTACATGGGCTTAACCCAAAAATTCAGCCTTTTTACTGTATATTTTTTCTATGAATTTTGTCTAGCTACATGGGCCTGGCCAACAATTTGGCCTTTTTTATATTTTGGGCCATGGCCTTTTTAGTTTTTCAATATTCAATCTGGTCCCACAAGTCAGATGGGTCCCACTTGTCATAATCTCCTATATTGGTCCCACATGTCAAAAATGTGAGCATTGTTTAGATTATTTTCACAAATGGGCCCACTAATCAGGTTTCCATTTCACACGTCTTCAAATCACACAAATAATCCATATTTTAAATAGAACAGAAAAAATGTAGAATTTCTTAGGCCTGGAGCTACTGTACATAGTCTATTACAATCTGTGCATAGTCTATTACAACCCAGATATGCCTACTATTACAGTACTATAATATTTACAGTTTATTACAGTCAAACAGAACAAATCTTTGCTGCTAGGGCTACACGCTGCTTCGAACTTGAAATTTCCTAGGCCTGGAGCTCCTGTAAAAGGGTGAACACAAAGGCATTAGAGTACCATCTTCATTCCTGGATTAGATATTCAAACCTCCAGGTTTAGTGTATAGACAATCTAGAAAATATATATTTAACAAAATTTCACAGAAATGTAGATGTCTATAATGTAATGAAGATGTAATCACAACAACTGATGTATACATGAGAAGCAGCAACTAAAAGAATTCTACAATCTTTCATAGCAAGATATTGTATATTACTGTACTATGATGTATTGTATATTACTGTACTTCAGATGTATTGCCACACCAAATTCTACAAGACGTCTGAAGTACAGTAATATACAATACATCATAGCAAGCTGACTAGACGAGTTTAGTTTGAACAACCCACTAAACAATTTAGCAATAAGAGCATACAACTACAGAAAAACAGAGCATAATTCAGTTCTAATATGCACAACTAAAACAACTCCAATTTTGGTTTTAATATGTATACAGCACGCATCATTGACCACGGAGCATAGGCCACAGCAAAACAAGGGAGCAATTCAGGGAAAGGAATACTACGGTTGCTTGAGACATGTGCTACTCGCTCGAAAGTAATCAGTAACCAACGAGTCAATAAAAGTGTGCAAGTAGGCCACGCTACCCAGTGAGATTAATACACTACAGAATCTATCTAAGACAAGACCACCACCGACATTAAACTGTACTATATTTCTGGACAGCAAACTAAATAGATGGCTGCTCTCAAACCATACATCCAAACGAAGCAAACGAGTACTCTACGGAAACCTTAGAGCATGCTTTACAACTCATATGTAGAGGCCAACTTGAAATTATGAGCATAAAAAACTCGTTTTTCAGTTAGAAGCTCGCTGCCCAAAACTGTCAGGTAGTGCAGTTTTTTAACTGAACCAAATTTAGTTTACGGAACGGCCAGAGAAATCCAATTCTACAGGAGACATGATCATATTCCTAATCATCATGCATTTGCCATGCAGATCAACCAATTCTTCTTGAAAAATGAAAATTACAGCAGTGATTCTGAAATGGCATTTACCTTCCATATCAAAGATGAAGCGTTCCCTTCTTTTAACTTCTTCAACCTAGAGCTCCTGTAGAGGAATGAAAATGATCGTTATCATGGCCGCCAATTCAAAATGAAAGCAATACCTTCCAACAGAGAACAGCTAGGAAAATAATAATTAACAGAATAATAAATAGATACACAAGCAGCTAGGAGTCGATCCTGAAGCATGAGGGCATTGATAACAGTAGCAACCATGAGGAGTAAATAGTAGCAAATATTATATTGGTGGAAAAAGGTAAATACCAGCAAGCTCTAAGAAGACTCCAAGAGCTTGATGGCTCACAATATAATCATGTTTTCGATAACAAATACTACTAGAATTAAGGCACTAAACATATTCTAAGAAGTATCAACATCATGGCAGTAAAAATTAGTAGTAGCAGCTAGCAGGACATCAATCGAAGACAACGTAATTATCATTTGAACAATCGAGACAACAAGTTACAGAACAAGCATGTATTGACAGGATAGTTATCAATAGTATAGAACAGAACTAAATCAAACAGAACTAAATATGCAAACGACAAGTGTACAAAAGCTGTATATACTGATACATACATGCTAACTGATTTCTGTTTGGCCTTTAAAGCATTAGTACGCTTGTTACTCTTTTTAGAGAGACAGGTATGTATATGGTCCTTTTTGCGCCTGTGGTTGCAAGCATATGCAGAAGAAGCAATTGCCGGACGACACTTATATGTGTACATTCAAAAGTAAGTACAAAATGGCTTTAGCTTCGAAACAAGAGAACTAGATGCATGCCCCGTGCAGTATTTAATTTCAGGCGAGTGGGTGCAAACACCAACCATAACCAGGAATACTGGAGAACTACAAGTTAAATGTACTCAAAGAAACCACCAAAATCTCTCAATACCGGTCACAACAAGTAATCAGAATACAGCAGCAACAAGTACCAGGAATAAATCACGTAAGTAACTAGAACAGAGAAAGAAAATGTAGAAGTGGCACGAGTCATGAATGGTGTCTTGAGTTACTGCTGCATCGTCCGTAACAGAGGCCAAGGAACTCGCTGTGATGGGTTGCAGCATCTATGCTGATGCAGTCTCAGCCACAGGCTCCTCCTCACACCTGAAGTGAAACACGCAGGTTGGTCAGCAGAACTACAATAGTTTAGCTTTTGGAGATGACGAATAACTCAAATTACCCTTGATATCTGTTTCAAAAAAATTAACCTTCTAGTATGGCCATGTTAATACATAAAATTAACCTTTTCCCTTTTACTTTCTATGAAAAATGTAAGAGACCAGAATTCTACATGTAGCTTCTGTAGACATAAATCCTAGAGAAATACAACTCTGTACGAGAATCACCCCAAATATGAACAGAACAATTCGGTATCGCCTAGACGAGGAATTGAAAATGCATGAGCTGATGCTATTGTATGATACAGTTATATACTCCCATAAAAGAAGTGTTGTTTAAGTACACTCTCTTCTCTTTATTCCATCTATTAAGTATATACTCCCATAATAGATAAAAGAAGTATATACTCCCATAAAAGACTTCCAGCTGCCTTTCAGTGCCTACGTACAGTGCTTTGCAGTCAGGTTTAGGACTCACAGTGAAAAAAAACTATCTACTTGTTGTACTTGTTATGTTAAACCATCGAAATCAATCTGGTGTGACAGAGGTGGGTTATGCTATCCACGACACGAGCACTGCATTTGTTAATATCGACTGCAGTAACGAGGGACTGTTCAATGCTATGATTCAACCACGGAGTAAACTCAAATGAGCGTGGAAGAAGAGCTCACCTCGTTGAAGGCGAGGATCTGGCCGTAGCTCTTCTTCACGCATTCTCGAGAGGCTTCCGAATTTGAATCATGTCCTCACCAGAACTTGGACTTGGCGTGGATCTCGCCGGTGGCCCAAAGCTTCATGCGGTAGATCCTGGGATGCTCCTCGGTCGGCGTCGGCAGGCCCCTCCCGACAACCTCGTACTGGTGGAACTGCACGAGCGCGAGCGCCAAATGGTCAGTTCAGATCACACGACAAGAACTAATCCACATGATAATGGTGCGTATGAGTAAGAGGGGCTCACCCTGACCGTGACCATCCTGGCCGGAGTTGCTGAGGTCGCCGTGCGTCAGTCTGGGGCGATGGGATTGCTGTTGTGTGATGCTGTGGCGGGCTTCTGTTCGCGGGAGCCGCGCCAGCCCAGGGCCCCGCCGGTGAGCTCCGACGAGGGGAGGGGGAGGAAGGCGACCCCCATCACCATGGCTGCCAAATCCCTCCCTCCGGATCGAGGTTGTGTCCGCCAGATCGGTGTGGCCAAGGCTGCCAATCCGCCTTGCCTGCTCGAACTGGGCCTCGAGGAGAGGAGGTGGTGGCCATCGACGGTGGGGATGAGGGGCGACGGCGGCGGCGGCGTGCATCTTCGCCTGGATCACGCGCGTGGGGGTATGGGGAGGGGAGGGGAATTGGCTCGCGAGATTTGTTCGCGAGGGGGCGACTCGGACAGGAGGGGTGGTGGAAGGAAGGATGGCCGGTGCTGGGGGTGATGAGGAGGTCGGCGACGGCGGGGGTGGGGGAGGCCGGCGACGGGGTTGGGATGGCAGAGAGAGGGAGGTCTGGGTCGGGGACAGTGGGATCTGGGAGGAGGTGGCGGCGGTGAGGAGCTGAGGGAGGAGGAGTGTGGGTGCGGGTTAGGGTTTGGGCTGCGGATGGATGGCTGGATGGAGAGGTGGAGAGTTGGACGGATGGATGGGCGGCATGTCATCGATCCGTGTGACAACTAAACCCACCAATGAGAATAGAGCAGATATAATTGTGTTTTTCCTTTTGTTTTTCTTCTACTTTTACACATGAAAAAAATCAAAAAATGGTCTCACATTATGCACAAGTTTGTATCTTGAATGAAAAACAATGTTGCCTAAGAAATTTTTCATTTTCGTTGCATGAAATATTCATTTTCCATTTCTCGAGTGCTCAAAATGAGTTTTTTTGTGAAGAACATACCAAATATCTGTTGCAAAATTGTATCAAATCATTTTTCTAAAATACTAGACCATATTTAATGTACAAATAACCAAATGGTTGGGTGTCGAAACTTTTAATCCACCTCTCGTGAAAAAGACAAATTTCCGCCAATTCAGCTGGAAGCGGGTCAAATTTGAACTACAACTGCCTCATACTTTGCTATTTATTTTTTCCAAAAATCATTTCTAGGTACATAAGTATCTATTTAATCAGAGAAACATCAAAAGTTTTCCAAGATTCAACCACTAGCTACGAACGGTCAAGCCCGCCGTTTTGATCGCATTTTGAAACGGGCATAAAAAATTCAAAAAAAATCAAAAAATTGGAAAACCTTCGCATTGTGTCATTATATGTGACCAAGTTTCCAGGAAAAATAATAAACTTGTAATACGGTAATTATTTTAAAAAAGTGTTCTCAGAAATGAGCTATCATGTGTGAAGATTCATGGATTTCAACCCAAACGCTCAATCTCATGGTCACATTCATGGCATAGTTTGCTCAAATGATCTCATATTGTGCACAAGGGTGCATCTTGGAATTCCAAACAATGTTGCCAAAGGGAGTTTTCATTTTCTTTGCACGGAAAATTCATTTTCCATTTTTCGAGTGCCCAAAATGAGGTTTTTTTGTGAAGGACCTACCACATATTTGTTGCAAAATTGTACCAAATCATTTTTATAAAATACTAGACCATATTTAATGCACAATTGACAAAATGGTTGGGTGCCAAAAGTTTTGATCCACCTCTGGTGAAAAAGACAAATTCCCGCCGATTTAGTTGGAAGCGGGTCAAATTTGAACTGCAGCTGCCTCATAGTTTGCTATTTATTTTTTCCAAAAATCATTTCTAGGTACATAAGTATATATTTAATCAGAGAAACATCAAAAGTTTTCCAAGATTCAACCACTAGCTAGGAACGGTCAAGCCCGCCATTTTGACCGCATTTTGAAACGGGCATAAAAAATTCAAAAAAATCAAAAAATTAGAAAACCTTCGCATTGTGTCATTATATGTGACCAAGTTTCCAGGAAAAATAATAAACTTGTAATACAGTAATTATTTTAAAAAAAGTGTTCTCAGAAATGAGCTATCAAGTGTGAAGATTCATGGCTTTCAAGCCACATGATCAATCTTATGGCCACATTCATGGCATAGTTTGTTCAAAGGATCTCATATTATGCACAAGGGTGCATATTAGAATGGCAAACAATGTTGCCTAAGGAAGTTTTCATTTTCTTTGGACGAAAAAACCATTTCCCATTTTCTGAGTGCCTGAAATGAGTTTTTTTTGTGAAGGACCTACCATATATTTGTTGCAAAATTGTACCAAATCATTTTTATAAAATATTAGGACATATTTAATGCACAATTGACAAAATGGTTGGGTGCCAAAAGTTTTGATCCACCTCTGGTGAAAAAGACAAATTCCCACCGATTCAGTTGGAAGCGGGTCAAATTTGAACTGCAGCTGCCTCATAGTTTGCTATTTATTTTTTCCAAAAATCATTTCTAGGTAAATAAGTATCTATTTAATCAGAAATACATGGTTTGATGGCGAGACAACGAGGTTTGGACGGTGGCCGAGGGCCCCAACTCTAGAGCGCGTAAGCTCGCATGCCCGCCGCGTGGTCACCGCGTGACCGTGGCGTTGCCATGTGTTCAGGGCGGCCTAGGCATGTCTAGTGGGTTGGGCACTCCCCAGTTAGGTGCTAGGAAGAAAATCACAACATAAGATTCTCACGAGGAGACCGATCGATGCTCAAACATGAATAAGCAGCCAAGTGTTTGATTTGCGATACGGGAAATACACATGGCTAATGGGCGTGAGTTTTGGCTGAGGACGATCAGTTACTAAGAATACCGTCTTCACAAATTTTCACCTCAAAAGGAGGAGCCTAGGTGGTACTTGCTTTACAAAGTACCACACTGGACATAAATACGAATGTTGAAGCTGGGCTCAAAGTAATGAATGGATTGATTTGGCATTTGGTGGAGGATGGTTATTTGGGCATAGGAAAGCACTGTAGAAAATGGATACCATTTGGACATGCCAAAGTGGTACTTCCTTCACAAACTGTTGTTCTGAACAGAATAGGAAAATGAATATTTTTGAATTATTTTTGAACTAGGAAAGGAAGGTTTTTACATATTTGACGAAGATATGACCCAAAGAATTTATGAGATTTTTTTGGGAATTTTGGGAATGACAGAAATATAGGTTGCTTCACAACCTAGGGCAAAAACTGCCACATGGACATGACACATAGGCAGAACTGATGAGATGGCGCCTAGTCATCGCAACCCACCACAATTTACAAGGCTATGACCATCTATATTGGTCGTTAACAACTAGAAATAAGGCAGTGGACTAGCGCTGTTTGCTTTATGACCATTTCGTGTAAGGAAATTATGACCTTTCTGACCAAAATGGTCGCAATGGTTTAGGGTTTGGAGCCCCCCAGATAGCTTTTGACCAATTGGTCTAAAATGGTCATAAATTTATGACCAATTCTTCGAGGGTCACTGACAGAAGGTCATAAATTGACATATTTCTTGTAGTGAAGGAAAGGGAGGGGAGTCCTACTCCCGGTAGGAGTAGGACTCCTCCTGCGCGCCTCCTACTAGGGCCGGCCACACCCCCCCTTGGCTCCTTTATATACGGGGGCAAGGGGGCACCCTAGGACACACAAGTTGATCTTCGTGATTGTTCCTTAGCCGTGTGCGGTGCCCCCATCCACGATATTACACCTCGATCATATTGTAGCGGTGCTTAGGCGAAGCCCTGCGACGGTTAAACATCAAGATCGTCACCACGCCGTCGTGCTGACGAAACTCCTCCCCGAAGCTTTGCTGGATCGGAGCCCGGGGTGCGTCATCGAGCTGTACGTGTGTCAAGAACTCGGAGGTGCCGGAGTAACGGTGCTTGGATCGGTTGGACCGGGAAGACCTACGACTACTTCCTCTACGTTGCGTCAACGCTTCTGCTTCGGTCTACGAGAGTACGTAGACAACACTCTCCCCTCTTGTTGCTATGCATCACCATGATCTTGCGTGTGCGTAGGAATTTTTTTGAAATTACTACGTTACCCAACAGTGGCATCCGAGCCTAGGTTTTATGGTTTGATGTTATTTGCATGAGTAGAACACAAGTGAGTTGTAGGCGATATAAGTCATACTGCCTACCAGCATGTCATACTTTGGTTCGGCGGTATTGTTGGATGAAGCGTCCCGGACCGACATTACGCGTACGCTTACGCGAGACCGGTTCTCCCGACGTGCTTTGCACATAGGTGGCTTGCGGGCGACTGTTTCTCCAACTTTAGTTGAACCGAGTGTGGCTACGCCCGGTCCTTGCGAAGGTTAAAACGGCATCAACTTGACAAACTATCGTTGTGGTTTTGATGCGTAGGTAAGATTGGTTCTTGCTTAAGCCCGTAGCAGCCACGTAAAACTTGCAACAACAAAGTAGAGGACGTCTAATTTGTTTTTGCAGGGCATGTTGTGATGTGATATGGTCAAGACATGATGCTGAATTTTATTGTATGAGATGATCATGTTTTGTAACCGAGTTATCGGCAACTGGCAGGAGCCATATGGTTGTTGCTTTATTGTATGCAATGCAATTGCGCTGTAATGCTTTACTTTATCACTAAGCGGTAGCGATAGTCGTGGAAGCATAAGATTGGCGAGACGACAACGATGCTATGATGGAGATCAAGGTGTCGCGCCGGTGACGATGGTGATCATGACGGTGCTTCGGAGATGGAGATCACAGGCACAAGATGATGATGGACATATCATATCACTTATATTGATTGCATGCGATGTTTATCTTTTATGCATCTTATCTTGCTTTGATTGACGGTAGCATTATAAGATGATCTCTCACTAAAATTATCAAGAAGTGTTCTCCCCGAGTATGCACCATTGCGAAAGTTCTTCGTGCTGAGACACCACGTGATGATCGGGTGTGATAGGCTCTACGTTCAAATACAATAGGTGCAGAATAGTTGCATACGCGGAATACTCAGGTTATACTTGACGAGCCAAGCATATGCAGATATGGCCTCGGAACACGGAGACCGAAAGGTGGAGCGTGAATCATATAGTAGATATGATCAACATAGTGATGTTCACCAATGAAACTACTCCATCTCACGTGATGATCGGACATGGTTTAGTTGATTTGGATCACATGATCACTTAGAGGATTAGAGGGATGTCTATCTAAGTGGGAGTTCTTTAAGTAATTTGATTAATTGAACTTAAATTTATCATGAACTTAGTACCTGATAGTATCTTGCTTATGTATGTTTGATTGTAGATAGATGGCCCGTGCTGTTGTTCCGTTGAATTTTAATGCGTTCCTTGAGAAAGCAAAGTTGAAAGATGATGGTAGCAATTACACGGACTGGGTCCATAACTTGAGGATTATCCTCATTGCTGCACAGAAGAATTACGTCCTGGAAGCACCGCTGGGTGCCAGGCCTGCTGCTGGAGCAACACCAGATGTTATGAACGTCTGGCAAAGCAAAGCTGATGACTACTCGATAGTTCAGTGTGCCATGCTTTACGGCTTAGAATCGGGACTTCAATGACGTTTTGAACGTCATGGAGCATATGAGATGTTCCAGGAGTTGAAGTTAATATTTCCAGCAAATGCCCGGATTGAGAGATATGAAGTCTCCAATAAGTTCTATAGCTGCAAGATGGAGGAGAACAGTTCTGTCAGTGAGCATATACTCAAAATGTCTGGGTATAATAATCACTTGATTCATATGGGAGTTAATCTTTCAGATGATTGCGTCATTGACAGAATTCTCCAATCACTGCCACCAAGCTACAAGAGCTTCGTGATGAACTATAATATGCAAGGGATGAATAAGACTATTCCCGAGCTCTTCGCAATGCTGAAAGCTGCGGAGGTAGAAATCAAAAAGGAGCATCAAGTGTTGATGGTCAACAAGACCACTAGTTTAAAGAAAAAGGGCATAGGGAAGAAGAAGGGGAACTTCAAGAAGAACGGCAAGCAAGTTGCTGCTCAAGAGAAGAAACCCAAGTCTGGACCTAAGCCTGAAACTGAGTGCTTCTACTGCAAGCAGACTGGTCACTGGAAGCGGAACTGCCCCAAGTATTTGGCGGATAAGAAGGATGGCAAGGTGAACAAAGGTATATGGGATATACATGTTATTGATGTGTACCTTACTAATGCTCGCAGTAGCACCTGGGTATTTGATACTGGTTCTGTTGCTAATATTTGCAACTCGAAATAGGGACTACGGATTAAGCGAAGATTGGCTAAGGACGAGGTGACGATGCGCGTGGGAAACGGTTCCAAAGTCGATGTGATCGCGGTCGGCACGCTACCTCTACATCTACCTTCGGGATTAGTATTAGACCTAAATAATTGTTATTTGGTGCCAGCGTTGAGCATGAACATTATATCTGGATCTTGTTTAATGCGAGACGGTTATTCATTTAAATCAGAGAATAATGGTTGTTTTATTTATATGAGTAATATATTTTATGGTCATGCACCCTTGAAGAGTGGTCTATTCTTATTGAATCTCGATAGTAGTGATACACATATTCATAATGTTGAAGCCAAAAGATGCAGAGTTGATAATGATGGTGCAACTTATTTGTGGCACTGCCGTTTAGGTCATATCGGTGTAAAGCGCATGAAGAAACTCCATACTGATGGACTTTTTGAACCACTTGATTATGAATCACTTGGTACTTGCGAACCGTGCCTCATGGGCAAGATGACTAAAACACCGTTCTCCGGTACTATGGAGAGAGCAACAGATTTGTTGGAAATCATACATACAGATGTATGTAGTTCGATGAATATTGAGGCTCGTGGCGGATATCATTATTTTCTCACCTTCACAGATGACTTAAGCAGATATGGGTATATCTACTTAATGAAACATAAGTCTGAAACATTTGAAAAAGTTCAAAGAATTTCAGAGTGAAGCTGAAAATCATCGTAACAAGAAAATAAAGTTTCTATGATCTGATCGTGGAGGAGAATATTTGAGTTACGAGTTTGGTGTACATTTGAAGCAATGCGGAATAGTTTCGCAACACACGCCACCCGGAACACCACAGCATAATGGTGTGTCCGAACGTCGTAATCGTACTTTACTAGATATGGTGCGATCTATGATGTCTCTTACTGATTTACCGCTATCGTTTTGGGGTTATGCTTTAGAGACGGCCGCATTCACGTCTAATAGGGCACCATCAAAATCCGTTGAGACGACGCCTTATGAACTATGGTTTGGCAAGAAACCAAAGTTGTCATTTCTGAAAGTTTGGGGCTGCGATGCTTATGTGAAAAAGCTTCAACCTGATAAGCTCGAACCCAAATCGGAGAAATGTGTCTTCATAGGATATCCAAAGGAAACTATTGGATACACCTTCTATCACAGATCCGAAGGCAAGACTTTTGTTGCTAAATTCGGAAACTTTCTAGAGAAGGAGTTTCTCTCGAAAGATGTGAGTGGGAGGAAAGTAGAACTTGATGAGGTAACTGTACCTGCTCCCTTATTGGAAAGTAGTACATCACAGAAAACTGTTTCTGTGACACCTACACCAATTAGTGAGGAAGCTAATGATAATGATCATGAAACTTCAGGACAAGATACTACTGAACCTCGTAGATCAACCAGAGTGAGAACCACGCCAGAGTGGTATGGTAATCCTGTTCTGGAAATCATGCTGCTAGATCATGATGAACTTACGAACTATGAAGAAGCGATGGTGAGCCCAGATTCCGCAAAATGGCTTGAAGCCATGAAATCTGAGATGGGATCCATGTATGAGAACAAAGTATGGACTTTGGTTGACTTGCCCGATGATCGGCAAGCAAATGAGAATAAATGGATCTTCAAGAAGAAGACTGACACTGACGGTAATATTACTGTCTACAAAGCTCGACTTGTCGCAAAAGGTTTTTGACAAGTTCAAGGGGTTGACTACGATGAGACCTTCTCACCCGTAGCGATGCTTAAGTCTATCCGAATCATGTTAGCAATTGCCGCATTTTATGATTATGAAATTTGGCAGATGGATGTCAAAAATGCATTCCTGAATGGATTTCTGGAAGAAGAGTTGTATATGATGCAACTGGAAGGTTTTGTCGATCCAAAGGGAGCTAACAAAGTGTGCAAGCTCCAGCGATCCATTTATGGACTGGTGCAAGCCTCTCGGAGTTGGAATAAACGCTTTGATAGTGTGATCAAAGCATTTGGTTTTATACAGACTTTCGGAGAAGCCTGTATTTACAAGTGAGTGGGAGCTCTGTAGCATTTCTGATATTATATGTGGATGACATATTACTGATTGGAAATGATATAGAATTTCTGGATAGCATAAAGGGATACTTGAATAAGAGTTTTTCAATGAAAGACCTCGGTGAAGCTGCTTACATATTAGGCATAAAGATCTATAGAGATAGATCAAGACGCTTAATTGGACTTTCACAAAGCACATACCTTGACAACATTTTGAAGAAGTTCAAAATGGATCAAGCAAAGAAAGGGTTCTTGCCTATGTTACAAGGTGTGAAGTTGAGTCAGACTCAATGCCCGACCACTGCAGAAGATAGAGAGAAAATGAAAGATGTTCCCTATGCTTCAGCCATAGGCTCTATCATGTATGCAATGTTGTGTACCAGACCTGATGTGTGCCTTGCTATAAGTTTAGCAGGGAGGTACCAAAGTAATCCAGGAGTGGATCACTGGACAGCGGTCAAGAACATCCTGAAGTACCTGAAAAGGACTAAGGATATGTTTCTCGTATATGGAGGTGACAAAGAGCTCATTGCAAACGGTTACGTTGATGCAAGCTTTGACACTGATTAGGACGATTCTAAATCGCAGACCGGATACGTGTTTACATTAAATGGTGGAGCTGTCAGTTGGTGCAGTTCTAAACAAAGCGTCGTGGCGGGATCTACATGTGAAGCGGAGTACATAGCTGCTTCGGAAGCAGCAAACAAAGGAGTCTGGATGAAGGAGTTCATATCCGATCTAGGTGTCATACCTAGTGTATCGGGTCCAATGAAAATCTTTTGTGACAATACTGGTGCAATTGCCTTCGCAAAGGAATCCAGATTTCACAAAAGAACCAAGCACATCAAGAGACGCTTCAATTCCATCCGGGATCTAGTCCAGGTGGGAGACATAGAAATTTGCAAGATGCATACGGATCTGAATGTAGCAGACCCGTTGACTAAGCCTCTTCCACGAGCAAAACATGATCAGCACCAAGGCTCCATGGGTGTTAGAATCATTACTGTGTAATCTAGATTATTGACTCTAGTGAAAGTGGGAGACTGAAGGAAATATGCCCTAGAGGCAATAATAAAGTTATTATTTATTTCCTTATATCATGATAAATGTTTATTATTCATGCTAGAATTATATTAACCGGAAACATAATACATGTGTGAATACATAGATAAACAAAGTGTCACTAGTATGCCTCTACTTGACTAGCTCGTTAATCAAAGATGGTTGTGTTTCCTAACCATAGACAAAGAGTTGTTATTTGATTAACGGGATCACATCATTAGTTGAATGATCTGATTGACATGACCCATTCCATTAGCTTAGCACCCGATCGTTTAGTATGTTGCTATTGCTTTCTTCATGACTTATACATGTTCCTATGACTATGAGATTATGCAACTCCCGTTTACCGGAGGAACACTTTGTGTGCTACCAAACGTCACAACGTAACTGGGTGATTATAAAGGAGCTCTACAGGTGTCTCCAAAGGTACATGTTGGGTTGGTGTATTTCGAGATTAGGATTTGTCACTCCGTTTGACGGAGAGGTATCTCTGGGCCCTCTCGGTAATACACATCACATAAGCCTTGCAAGCATTGCAACTAATGTGTTAGTTGTGAGATGATGTATTACGGAACGAGTAAAGGGACTTGCCGGTAACGAGATTGAACTAGGTATTGGATACCGACGATCGAATCTCAGGCAAGTAACATACCGACGACAAAGGGAACAACATATGTAGTTATGTGGTCTGACCGATAAAGATCTTCGTAGAATATGTAGGAGCCAATATGGGCATCCAGGTCCCGCTATTGGTTATTGACCGGAGACGTGTCTCGGTCATGTCTACATTGTTCTCGAACCGTAGGGTCCGCACGCTTAAAGTTACGATGACAGTTTCATTATGAGTTTATGTATTTTGATGTACCGAAGGTAGTTGGGAGTCCCGGATGTGATCACGGACATAACGAGGAGTCTAGAAATGGTCGAGACATAAAGATTGATATATTGGACTGCTATATTCAGACACCGGAAGTGTTCCGGGGAAGTTTCGGATAAAACCGAAGAACCGGGGGGTTACCGGAACCCCCCGAGGGGTTAATGGGCCTCATGGGCCCAAAGTGGAGAAGAGGAAAGGCAGCCAGGGCAGGCCGCGCGCCCCCTCTCCCCCTAGTCCGAATTGGACAAGGAGGGAGGGGCGGCGCCCCCCCTTTCCTTCCTCTCCTCTCTTCCTTCCTTCCCCCTCTCCTACTTGGACAAGGAAAGGGAGGGGAGTCCTACTCCCGGTAGGAGTAGGACTCCTCCTGCGCCCCTCCTACTAGGGCCGGCCGCACCCCCCTTGGCTCCTTTATATACGGGGGGAAGGGGGCACCCTAGGACACACAAGTTGATCTTCGTGATCGTTCCTTAGTCGTGTGCGGTGCCCCCCTCCACGATATTACACCTCGATCATATTGTAGTGGTGCTTAGGCGAAGCCCTGCGACGGTTAAACATCAAGATCGTCACCGCGCCGTCGTGCTGACGAAACTCCTCCCCGAAGCTTTGCTAGATCGGAGCCTGGGGTGCGTCATCGAGCTGTACGTGTGTCAAGAACTCGGAGGTGCCGGAGTAACGGTGCTTGGATCGGTTGGACCGGGAAGACGTATGACTACTTCCTCTATGTTGCGTCAATGCTTCCGCTTCGGTCTACGAGAGTACGTAGACAACACTCTCCCCTCTCGTTGCTATGCATCACCATGATCTTGTGTGTGCGTAGGAAATTATTTGAAATTACTACATTACCCGACATATTGTAGCGGTGCTTAGGCGAAGCCTTGCGACGGTAGAACATCAAGATCGTCACCACACTGTCGTGCTGGCGGAACTCTTCCCCGACACTTCGCTAGATCGGAGCCCGAGGATCGTCATCGAGATGAACGTGTGCTAGAACTCGGAGGTGCCGTAGTTTCGGTGCTTGATCGGTCGGGCCGTGAAGACATACGACTACATCAACCGCGTTGTCATGATGCTTCCGCTGTCGGTCTACGAGGGTATGTAGACAACACTCTCCCCTCTCGTTGCTATGCATCACCATGATCTTGCGTGTGCGTAGGAAATTTTTTGAAATTACTACGTTCCCCAACAGTGGCATCCGAGCTAGGTTTTATGCGTTCATGTTGTGCATGAGCAGAACACAAGTGAGTTGTGGGCGATATAAGTCATACTGCTTACCAGCATGTCGTACTTTGGTTCGGCAGTATTGTTGGATGAAGCGGCCCGGATCGACATTACGCGTACGCTTACGCGAGACTGGTTCTACCGACGTGCTTTGCACACAGGTGGCTGGCGGGTGTCAGTTTCTCCAACTTTAGTTGAACCGAGTGTGGCTACGCCCGGTCCTTGCGAAGGTTAAAACAGCACCAACTTGACAAACTACCGTTGTGGTTTTTGATGCGTAGGTAAGAACGGTTCTTGCGCAGCCCGTAGCAGCCACGTAAAACTTGCAACAACAAAGTAGAGGACGTCTAACTTGTTTTTGCAGGGCATGTTGTGATGTGATATGGTCAAGACGTGATGAGATATAAGTTGTTGTATGAGATGATCATGTTTTGTTGAAGTTATCGGCAACTGGCAAAATCCTTATGGTTATCTCTCTATTGCATAAGATGCAAGCGCCAAATAATTGCTTTACTTTATCATTATGCCATAGCAATAGTTGCAAGAGCAATTGTTGGCGAGACAACCATGTGACGACACATTGATATAGATCAAGATGATGGAGATCATGGTGTCATGCCGGTGACGATGGAGATCATGACGATGCTTTGGAGATGGAGATCAAAAACACAAGATGATGATGGCCATATCATGTCACATATTCTGATTGCATGTGATGTTTATCTTTTTACATCTTATTTTGCTTAGTTCGACGGTAGCTTTATAAGATGATCTCTCACTAATTATCAAGGTATAAGTGTTCTCCCTGAGTATGCACCGTTGCGAAAGTTCTTCGTGTTGAGACACCACGTGATGATCGGGTGTGATAGGCTCTACGTTCAAATACAACGGGTGCAAAACAGTTGCACACGCGGAATACTCAGGTTAAACTTGACGAGCCTAGCATATACCAGGTATGGCCTCGGAACACGGAGACCGAAAGGTCGAGCGTGAATCATATAGTAGATATGATCAACATAGTGATGTTCACCATTGAAACTACTCCATCTCACGGGATGATCGGACATGGATTAGTTGATTTGGATCACGTGATCACTTAGAGGATTAGAGGGATGTCTATCTAAGTGGGAGTTCTTAAGTAATATGATTAATTGAACTTTAATTTATCATGAACTTAGTCCTGGTAGTATTAGCATATCTATGTTGTAGATCAATAGCTCGCGTTTAGCTCCCCTGTTTTATTTTTGATATGTTTCTAGAGAAAACTAAGTTGAAAGATGTTAGTAGCAATGATGCGGATTGGATCCGTGATCTGAGGTTTATCCTCATTGCTACATAGAAGAATTATGCCTTTGATGCACCACTAGGTGACAAACCTATTGCAGGAGCGGATGTAGATGTTATGAACATTTGGCTAGCTCAATATGATGACTACTTGATAGTTTAGTGCACCATGCTTAAACGGCTTACAATCTGGACTTCAAAGACGTTTTCAACCTCATGGACCATATGAGATGTTCAGGAGTTGAAGTTAATATTTCAAGCAAATACCCGAGTTGAGAGATATGAAGTCTCCAACAAGTTCTATAGCTAAAAGATGGAGGAGAATAGCTCAAGCAGTGAGCATGTGCTCAGATTGTCTGGATACTACAATCGCTTGAATCAAGTGGGAGTTAATCTTCCAGATAAAATAGTGATTGACAGAATTCTCTAGTCACCATCACCAAGTTAGTAGAACTTCGTGATGAACTATGATATGCAAGGGATAACGGAAACGATTCCCAAGCTCTTCGTAATGCTGAAATCGACGAAGGTAGAAATCAAGAAAAATATCAAGTGTTGATGGTAGACAAGACCACTAGTTTCAAGAAAAGGGCAAAGGGAAGAAGGGGAAAGAAGAACGGCAAGCAAGTTGCTGCTCAAGTGAAGAAGCCCAAGTCTGGTCCTAAGCCTGAGACTAAGTGCTTCTACTGCAAAGGGACTGGTCACTGGAAGCGGAACTACCCCAAGTATTTGGCGGATAAGAAGGATGGCAAAGTGAACAAAGGTATATTTGATATACAGATTATTGGTGTGTATTTTACTAGTGTTCGTAGCAACCCCTCGGTATTTGATACTAGTTTAGTTGCTAAGAGTAGTAACTCGAAACGGGAGTTGCAGAATGAACATAGACTAGTTAAGGGTGAAGTGACGATGTGTGTTGGAAGTGGTTCCAAGATTGATATGATCATCATCGCACACTCCCTATACTTTTGGGATTAGTGTTGAACCTAAATAAGTGTTATTTGGTGTTTGCGTTGAGCATGAGTATGATTTGATCATGTTTATTGCAATACGGTTATTCATTTAAGTAAGAGAATAATTTGTTGTTCTGTTTACATGAATAAAACCTTATATTGTTACACACCCAATGAAAATGGTTCGTTGGATCTCGATCGTAGTGATACACATATTCATAATATTGAAACCAAAAGATGCAAAGTTAATAATGATGGTGCAATTTATTTGTGGCACTGCCGTTTAGGTCATATTGGTGTAAAGTGCATGAAGAAAATCCATGCTGATGGGCTTTTGGAATCACTTGATTATGAATCAGTTGATGCTTGCGAACCATGCCTCATGGGCAAGATGACTAAGACTCCGTTCTCTAGAACAATGGAGCGAGCAACAGATTTGTTGGAAATCATACATACTGATGTATGTGGTCCGATGAATATTGAGGCTCGTGGCAGGTATCATTATTTTCTGATCTTCACAAATGATTTGAGCAGATATGAGTATATCTACTAGATGAACCACAATTATGAAACATTTGAAAAGTTCAAATAATTTCAGAGGGAAGTGGAGAATCATCGTAACAAAAATGAAAGTTTCTACGATATGATCGCAGAAGTAAAATATTTGAGTTACGAGTTTGGCCTTCAGTTAAAAACAATGTGAAATAGTTTCACTACTCATGCCACCTGGAACACCACAGCATAATGGTGTGTCCGAACGTCATAACCGTACGTTATTAGATATGGTGCGATCTATGATGTCTCTTACCGATCTACCACTATTGTTTTGAGGTTATGCATTAGAGACAGCTGCATTCACGTTAAATAGGGCACCATCTAAATCCGTTGAGACGACACCGTATGAATTATGGTTTGGCAAGAAACCTAAGCTGTCGTTTCTTAAAGTTTGAGGTTGCAATGCTTATGTGAAAAAGTTTCAACCTTATAAGCTCTAACCCAAATCAGAGAAGTGCGTCTTCATAGGATACCCAAAAGAAAATGTTGGGTACACCTTCTATCACAGATCCGAAGGCAATATATTCGTTGCTTTGAATGGATCCTTTCTAGAAAAGGAGTTTCTCTCGAAAGAAGTGAGTGGGAGAAAAGTAGAACTTGATGAGGTAACTGTACCTGCTCCCTTATTGGAAAGTAGTTCATCATAGAAATATATTCCTGTGACTACTACACCGATTAGCAAGGAAGCTAATGATGATGATCATGTAACTTCAGATCAAGTTACTACCGAACCTCGTAGGTAAACCTGTTCTGGAGGTCATGTTACTTGACCATGATGAGCCCGAACTATGAGGAAGCGATGATGAGCCCAGATTCCGCGAAATGGCTTGAGGCCAGGAAATCTGAGATGAGATCCATGTATGAGAACAAAGTATGGACTTTGATTGACTTGCCCAATGATCGGCGAGCCATTGAGAATAAATGGATCTTCAAGAGGAAGACGGACGCTGATAGTAGTGTTACTATCTACAAAGCTAGAATTGTCGCAAAAAGGTTTTCAACAAGTTCAAGGTGTTGACTACGATGAGAGTTTCTCACTCGTATCTATGCTTAAGTCTGTCCGAATCATGTTAGCAATTGCCGCATTTTATGAAATCTGGCAAATGGATAAACAAAACTGCATTCCTTAATGGATTATTAAAGAAGAGTTGTATATGATGCAACCAGAAAGTTTTGTCAATCCTAAAGGTACTAACAAAATATGCAAGCTCCAGCGATCCATCTATGGACTGGTGCAAGCATCTCGGAGTTGGAATATATGCTTTGATAAGTTGATCAAAGCATATAGTTTTATACAGACTTACGGTGAAGCCTGTATTTACAACAAAGTGAGTGGGAGCACTACAACATTTCTGATAAGTATATGTGAAAGACATATTGTTGATTGGAGATAATGTAGAATTATTCTGCAAAGCATAAAGGAATGTTTGAAAGGAGTTTTTCAAAGAAATACCTCGGTGAAGCTGCTTACATATTGAGCATCAAGATCTATAGAGATAGATCAAGACGCTTCATAAGTTTTTTCAATGAGTACATACCTTGACAAGATTTTGAAGTAGTTCAAAATGGAACAGTCAAAGGAGTTCTTACCTGTGTTACAAAGGTGTGAAGTTGAGTAAGACTCAAAACCCGACCACGGCAGAAGATAGAGAGAGAATGAAAGTCATTCCCTATGCCTCAGCCATAGGTTCTATAAAGTATGCCATGTTGTGTACCAGACCTATTGTATACCCTGCCCTGAGTTTGGCAAAGAAGTACAATAGTGATCTAGGAGTAGATCACTGGACATTGGTCAAAATTATCCTTAGTGGAATAAGGATATGTTTCTCGATTATGGAGGTGACAAAAGGTTCGTCGTAAAGGGTTACGTCGATGCAAGTTTTTACACTGATCCAGATGACTCTAAGTCTCAATCTGGATACATATTGAAAGTGGGAGCAATTAGCAAGACTAGCTCCATGCAGAGCATTGTTGACATAGAAATTTGCAAAATACTTACGGATCTGAATGTGGCAGACCCGTTGACTAAACTTCTCTCACAAGAAAAACATGATCACACCTCAGTACTCTTTGGGTGTTAATCACATAGCAATGTGAACTAGATTATTGACTCTAGTAAACCCTTTCGGTGTTGGTCACATGTCGATGTGAACTATGGGTGTTAATCACATGATGATGTGAACTATTCATGTTAAATCACATGGCGATGTGAACTAGATTATTGACTCTAGTGCAAGTGGGAGACTGAAGGAAATATGCTCTAGAGGCAATAATAAAGTTATTGTTTATTTCCTTATATCATGATAAATGTTTATTATTCATGCTAGAATTGTATTATCCGGAAACATAATATTTGTGTGAATACATAGACAAACTAAACGTCACTAGTGTGCCTCTACTTGACTAGCTCGTTAATCGAAGATGGTTATGTTTCCTAACCATAGACATGTGTTGTCATTTGATTAACGGGATCACATCATTAGGAGAAAGATGTGATTGACATGACCCATTCCATTAGCTTAGCACCCGATCGTTTAGTATGTTGCTATTACTTTCTTCATGACTTATACATGTTCCTATGACTATGAGATTATGCAACTCCCGTTTGCCGGAGGAACACTTTGTGTGCTACCAAACGGGACAATGTAACTGGGTGATTATAAAGGAGCTCTACAGGTGTCTCCCAAGGTACATGTTGGGTTGGCATATTTCGAGATTAGGATTTTGTCACTCCAATTGTCGGAGAGGTATCTCTGGGCCCTCTCGGTAATGCACATCACTTAAGCCTTACAAGCATTGCAACTAATGAGTTAGTTGCAAGATGATGTATTATGAAACGAGTAAAGAGACTTGCCGGTAACGAGATTGAACTAGGTATTGAGATACCAACGGTCGAATCTCGGGCAAGTAACATACCGATGACAAAGGGAACAAATTATGTTGTTATGCGGTGTGACCGATAAAGATCTTCGAAGAATATGTGGGAGCCAATATGAGCATCCAAGTTCCGCTATTGGTTATTGACCGGAGACATGTCTCGGTCATGTCTACATTGTTCTCGAACCCGTAGGGTCCGCATGCTTAACGTTACGATGACAGTTTCATTATGAGTTTATATATTTTGATGTACCGAAGTTTGTTCGGAGTCCCGGATGTGATCACGGACATGACGAGGAGTCTCGAAATGGTCGAGACATAAAGATTGATATATTGGACGGCTATATTCGGACACCGGAAGTGTTCCGGGTGATTTCGGAGAAAACCGGAGTGCCAGAGGGTTACCGGACCCCCCCCCCCCGGGAGAACTAATGGGCCTTATGGGCCCTAGTGGAGAGAGAGAGGGGCGGCCAGGGTGGGCGCGCGCCCCCTTCACCTCTGGTCTGAATTGGACTAGGAGGGGGGGCGGCGCCCCCTGAGGGAGTCCTGGATTAGGGGTGTCCGGATGGCCGGACTATACCTTCAGCCGGACTCCTGGACTATGAAGACACAAGATTGAAGACTTCGTCCCGTGTCTGGAAGGGACTTTCCTTGGCGTGGAAGGCAAGCTTGGCGATACGGATATGTAGATCTCCTACCATTGTAACCGACTCTATGTAACCCTAACCCTATCCGATGTCTATATAAACCGGAGTGTTTTAGTCCGTAGGACAACATATACACATCAACAATCATACCATAGGCTAGCTTCTAGGGTTTAGCCTCCTTGATCTCGTGGTAGATCTACTCTTGTACTACCCATATGATCAATATTAATCAAACAGGACGTAGGGTTTTACCTCCATCGAGAGGGCCCGAACCTGGGTAAAACTTCGTGTCCCTTGCCTCCTGTTACCATCCGGCCTAGACGCACAGTTCGAGACCCCCTACCCGAGATCCGCCGGTTTTGACACCGACATTGGTGCTTTCATTGAGAGTTCCTCTGTGTCGTCACCGTCAGGCTCGATGGCTCCTACGATCATCAAAAGCGATGCAGTCCAGGGTGAGACCTTCCTCCCCGGACGGATCTTCGTCTTCGGCGGCTTCGCACTACGGGCCAATTCGCTTGGCCGTCTGGAGCAGATCGAAAGCTACGCCCCTGGCCGTCGGTCATATTTGGAAGTTTAAACTACATGGCTGACATCCGCGGAGACTTGATCTTCGACGGATTTGAGCCACTATCGAGCGCGCCGCTCTGTCACGACGAGCATGATTTAGCTCTACCGCCGAATAGTGCCCTGGAGGCCGCACCCACGTCAACTCCGATCCCTAATTCGGAGCCAACTACGTCGATCAAGGATGGGCGGTTGGACGCCACCTCGGGGGCTGCGACCCTAACGGCGATTGAGCCGAACACCAGCCTCATACTCTGCGAGACTCGTGACTCCAAGGAGCCGGACTCCGAACCCTCCGCGCCCATGCCGATCGAATCCGATTGGGCGCTGATCATGGAGTTCACTGCCGCGGACATCTTTCAGCACTCGCCTTTGGGCGATATCCTGAAGTCACTGAAGTCTCTCTCTTTATCAGGAGAGCCCTGGCCAGACTACGGTCAGCAAGGTTGGGGTACGGACGATGAAGAAATTCAAAGCCCACCCACCACCCACTTTGTAGCCACTGTCGACGACTTAACCGACATGCTCGACTTCGACTCCGAAGACATCGACGGTATGTACGCCAATGAAGGAGATGATGAAGAACCAGCGCCTACTAGGCCCTGGAAAGCCACCTCGTCATATGACATATACATGGTGGACACCCCAAAAGAGGGAGATGGCGATGAAACAGCGGAGGATGACCCCTTAAGGAAACAGCCTAAGCGCCGGCGTTAGCGGCGCCGCTCAAAATCCTGCCAAAACAAATACGGTGATTCCAGCACGGCAGATAATAATACTCCGGAAAGCGCTGAAGAAAACCCCCTCCAGCAAGATTTAGCATAGGAGGATGGAGAAACCAGCCCTCATGAGAGAGCGGCAGACAGACAGGTCGAGGACGATAATTATATGCCTCCCTCCGAAGACGAGGCAAGCCTCGACGACGACGAATTCGTCGTGCCAGAGGATCCCGTCGAGCAAGAGCGTTTTCAACGCAGGCTTATGGCCATGGCAAGAAGCCTCAAGAAAACACAGCAACAGCTTAGAGCTGATCAAGATTTGCTAGTCGACAGATGGACTGAAGTCCATCCGGCCAAAGAGCATAAACACGAACGCCCCTCCAAGAGCTACCCAAAGCGCAGGTTCCTACCCGATTAGAGGAGGAAGCACTTGATGCGGCCGACCGACCACCTCGTGGCCACGACAGGGAGGCCTCTCGGCCCTCCACTCAAGCCGCGCCCCGTACCAAGGCACGGGAATATGCGCCGGACTTACGAGACATGTTGGAGGACAAGGCAAGGCAAACAAGATCGATCTACGGATCACGTGGGCGCCCCACGGCTCGAGACGGTAACCGTCACGCCGACCACAAATTCGGTGGGGCCAAACACAGTAGACAAGGCTCATTGGAGCTACGTCATGATATATCCCAGTACAGAGGCACCGCACACCCACTCTTCTTTACAGACGAAACAATGGATCATCAAATCCCCGAGGGTTTCAAACCCGTAAACATCGAATCATATGATGGCACAACAGATCCTGCGGTATGGATCGAGGATTATCTCCTTCATATCCACATGGCCCGCGACGATGATTTCCACGCCATCAAATACCTCCCACTCAAGTTTAAAGGACCAGCTCGGCATTGTCTTAACAGCTTGCCAACAGGATCAATCAGTTGTTGGGAGGACCTGGAAGCCGCATTCCTCGACAATTTCCAAGGCACTTACGTGCGACCCCCAGACGCCGATGACCTAAGTCACATAATTCAGCAGCCAGAGGAATCGGCCAGGCAATTCTAGACACGGTTCCTAACAAAGAAAAATCAAATAGTCAACTGTCCAGACGCTGAGGCCCTAGCAGCCTTCAAGCATAATATCCGTGACGAGTGGCTCGCCCGGCACCTTGGTCAGGAAAAGCCGAAATCTATGGCAGCACTCACGACATTCATGACCCGCTTTTGCGCGGGAGAAGACAGCTGGCTTGCTTGTAGCAACAATATGACCAAGAACCCTGGTAATTCGGACACCAGGGACAGTAGTGGCAGGTCGCATCGCAACAAGCAGAAGCGCCGCATTAACGGCGAGAATGCTGATGATACGGCAGTTAATGCCGGATTCAGAGGCTCTAAATCCGGCCAGCAGAAAAAGGCATTCAAAAGGAATCCTAGGGGCCCGTCCAGTTTGGACCGAATACTCGACCGCTCATGCCATATACATGGCACCCCCGAAAAGCCAGCCAATCACACCAATAGGGATTGTTGGGTGTTCAAGCAGGCAGGCAAGTTAAACGCCGAAAATGAAGACAAGGGGCTGCATAGCGATGACGACGAGGAGCCCCGGCCGCCGAACAATAGTGGACAGAAGGGTTTTCCCCCACAAGTGCGGACGGTGAACATGATATACGCAACGCACGTCCCCAAAAGGGAGCGGAAGCACGCGTTAAGGGACGTATACGCGGTAGAGCCAGTCGCCCCAAAGTTCAACCCATGGTCCTCCTGCCCGATCACCTTTGATCGAAGGGACCATCCCACTAGCACCTGTCATGGCGGATTCGCCGCATTGGTTCTAGACCCAATTACTTACGGATTTCATCTCACTAGAGTCCTTATGGACGGCGGCAGCAGCCTGAACCTGCTTTACCAGGATACAGTGCGGAAAATGGGCATAGATCCCTCGAGGATTAAGCCCACCAAAACGACCTTTAAAGGCGTAATACCAGGTGTAGAGGCCAACTGTACAGGCTCAGTCACACTTGAAGTGGTCTTCGGATCTCCGGATAATTTCCGAAGCGAGGAGTTAATCTTCGACATAGTCCCGTTTCACAGTGGTTATCATGCACTGCTCGGGCGAACCGCATTCGCTAAGTTCAATGCGGTACCGCACTACGCATACCTTAAGCTCAAGATGCCAGGCCCTCGAGGAGTAATTACGGTCAATGGAAACACCGAATGCTCCCTCCGAACGGAGGAGCACACGGCGGCCCTTGCAGCGGAAGTACAAAGCAGCCTCTCCAGGCAGTTCTCCAGTCCGGCCACTAAACGACCAGACACCGTCAAGCGCGCCCGGAGTAACCAACATCAAGACCGCCTGGCACGATCCGAGCAGGCGTAGCAATGCGGCCCCAACCCCAACCCTCGCGAAAAGGCGACGCTAGTACTTCCCGTACATAACTACGCTCTAGAGATACCATGGGTACAGGGGGAGGGGCACCATCACGGCACGCCCAAAAATACGGCTTAAACCGTACCAGGGGCTGCCGATTATTTTTTTTAATTTTCTCTTACTTTCAAGACTTCATCCTTCGGAAGGCCTGTTCGGCAGTTCAATTGCCGCACAAACGATGCAAGAACCAGGGAAGCAGACAAGCCATGCCGCAGTACGGAACTCCCAGGTGGTCTCTATCATGAGCAGTATACCTGTTCCGCATACTATTCCGCAGCTTGCCCCTGGAATGGACATGTTAACTAGTCCAACCGTCCACTTATCGCATTATTTGTATCGTTCTACTTTGATCACACCCCTTTTTAATAAACAATGCATAGCTTTCGTCTATTTTTGCATTACCTTTTTTCTTTATATATGTTCCTTAACGACATGTTGCACCCGTACACGTTGGTACGGCCAAAATATGCCAGGGGCTTTAGTACCCCTCAATATGGTGTGAGAAGTTCGAACACTTTAACAAGTGGGGCACCCCGAACTTATAGCATTATATGCATCGGCTCCGAATCATGTCTTGGGTCAATAGTTGGGTTTGCCCGGCTCCTATGTTTTGGTGCCTTACGTTCCGCTATATCGGCTAAGGTAGCACTAGGAGAACCACTGCGATTGTGCCCTAGTTGAGCTGGGTCGAGCACCTCAGTGGAGAAAGCTAAAACTGACTGTCATGATGAAGCGAGAGCTGGTCGCTGTTCGAGAGGTTTTTTCGAGTCCCTAAAGACTTATGCCGCTTCGGGCGAGGAACCGGTTCTGTCCGGCCAAGGCATGGATAGCGCCCCGAACTCGGTCTTCCGAATACCAGGGGCTTCGCCGAAATTTAAAATTATAGAATTCTATGGCTAAGTGAGAGTGTTCACGCATTATAGTCCGATTGCCTTGTTCGTTGGGCTGAGCGCCTCCCTCGAAGGACCCAAACATGGGAAAAAGAGCGCTCAGGTTTATCCCCGAACACCCCAGCACTAGTGGCACGGGGGCAGAACCTGACGACTCGCCATCTCTCAGAATTGATAAACAGCCGCACAGAAGGTAATATTTTAAATTCAAACAGCATTGCTTAGCGCATATGAACAAGTTTTCAGCGCACAGGACAAAACGAGCGAGTTTTACTCAAAAATTACATCTCTGGAACATTCATCCGCCACAAGGCAGGCACCCTTCAGAACATCCTTATAATAATTTTCGGGCTTGCGATGCTCTTTCCCCGCTGGTGGCCCGTCCTTCACAAGCTTCTTAGCATCCAGCTTGCCCCAGTGCACCTTAGCACGGGCAAGGGCCCTATGGGCACCTTCAATGCAGACGGAGCGCTTGATGACTTCGAGCCTTGGACAGGCCTCCACCAGCCGCCACACCAGCCCGAAATAGCTCCTAGGCTGAGCCTCTCCAGGCCACAGCCGAACTATGAGGCCCTTCATGGCCTGTTAGGCCGCCTTGTGGAGCTCGACCAGTTGCTTCAGCTGGTCGCTCAGGGGCACGGGGTGTCCGGCCTCAGCGTACTGAGACCAGAACACCTTCTCCATCGAGCTGCCATCCTCGGCTCAATAGAATGCGGCGGCATCGGACACACTCCGGGGAAGATCTGCGAACGCTCCTGGAGAGCTCCGGATTCAGGTAAGTAACAAGTAACTCACATTTATGTGTTTGCTTTGCATAAATAATGCCTTACCTGCCGCTATCTTCTTCACCTCATCCAACTCCTGGAGGGTCTTCTGGGATTCGGCCTTGGCAGACTTGGCATTTTCAACAGCCACCGCGAGCTCGGACGCTCGCGTCTTTGAGTCAAGCTCCAAACTCTCATGTTTTTCCATGAGAGCCTGGAGCTCTTGCTGCACCTTGCCAACCTCGGCCTCATACTTCTCCCGCTCGGTGCGCTCTGTGGCCGCCCTCTTCTCGGCCTCATCCAGCGCTTGCTTAAGGGTCGCCACCTCAGACGTGGCCCCTACAATAGCCATGATAATCCTATCATCTTTTGCAATTGCACCTTATATATATATATATATATATATTTAAACAAGGTATTTCTTACCTTCATTGTCCTCGAGCTGCTTCTTGGCACGCCCGAGCTCTGCTTTAGCGTGTCCACTTTCGGGGTCAGTGCGGCGGACGCAAGCAGAGAAGCCTGCATACGCATATTGACTCCTTTTTGTTAGACTCCTGCGAATTTTATTTGATCCTCTATTCGGCTTTTCTTCTCGAACGCCAAACAGAGCATCAGGGGCTACTATCTGTGCGGTAATATTATTTACACATTCTTTACTTACCTCAAAGCCTGTTAAAAGGCTAGTACAAGATTCAGTCAGTCCGCCCTTGGCGGACTGAACCTTCTGGATCACCGCACTCATAATAGTGCAGTGCCCCTTGTCGATGAAGGCTCCTTGGAGCGCCTCCAACAGATTGTCCGGCGCCTCCGTTTGGACGGGGGTCGCCGGCACAGTGGGCTGGCTCCTCTTGGAAGGAGGTCGCCCACCGGACACTAGAACCTTTGAAGGTTCCGGAGAGGTGTCCGGCCTAGGGCCGGACTTGGAGCCCCGGGGGGTTTCATCCCCTTTACTCCTGGAGTCCGGGAGGTCGCCTTGCGGCGCCTCCAGGACCACCTCCCCCTGGCTTTGAACCTGTTGGGACAACGCTTCGGTGTCGTCTGTAGGGCGGGGGGAGGAGGCCGCCGGAAGCGAGTTCACATCCGACGAGTCCAGTGAGCCGCTCGATGACGCGTCGAGCCGATCTTTGGGTGGGCTGCATAAACACATTCGACATAAGGGAAAGCTGTGCAATAAACGAATACTATGAATTACTCTGGAATCCAGATACTTACGATTTCGCCAGGGGCTTGGCCCTGGGCGGCCACTCCTCTTCGCCGTCGTCGGCGTCGATGGAGCAGTCCGGAGGAAGGGTTCTCCCCTTCTTGGACCCTTCGGCCTCCCCAGTTGGGGCGCCCTTCCTTTTCTTCCCTTCCCCCACTGGAGGGGGAGAGGACTCTTCTTCCTCCTCCTCGTCTTCGTGGGAGGAGTGCGTCTTGGATTCGTCGAATAATGAATCGGACACATCCGGGCGTCAGGCACTCTTTCGAGTCCCCGTGTCCTTCTTCTTGGCCTTCTTCTCCGGCACCGCATAGGGTGCCGGAACCAGCAGCTTCGCCAAGTGGGCATCGGCTGGGTCTTCGGGCAAAGGTGACGGACAGTCGATCCGTCCGGACTTCGCCTGCCAATCCTGTCAAAGGTAAGGGAGCTTAAATCCCGCACAGAGTTAAACTATGAAAAACTAGTGCCCTGTAAAAGGTACAAAAAACTCATCGCGCTAGCGTGACGCTGCGCGCTGAATCCGCGATCCTCGGTAGCGGATGCGGGAGCCTCGGCGCCCTTGAAAAGCACCTTCCAGGCATCTTCGTATGTCGTGTCGAAGAGCCTGCTCAGAGTCCGGTGCTGCGCCGGATTGAACTCCCACAGATTGAAGGCTTGTTGTTGACACGAGAGGCTCAGGCGGAGGAGCATAACCTGGACTACGTTGACGAGCCTGAGCTGCTTGTCCACCAGGGATTGGGTGCATGTTTGTAGTCCGGTCACCTCCTTTTTGCTGCCCCATCATAGGCCCATCTCTTTCCAGGACGAGAGCCACGTTGGGGGTCCAGACCGGAACTCGGGGGCTGCGACCCACTTAGGGTCGCGTGGCTCGGTGATGTAAAACCACTCCGATTGCCACCCCTTCAGGGTCTCCACAAAGGAGCCCTCGAGCCATAAGATGTTGGGCATCTTGCCCACCATGGCGCCTCCGCACTCCGCCTGGTTGCCGTGCACCACCTTCGGCTTGACGTTGAAAGTCTTGAGCCATAGGCCGAAATGGGGGCGGATGCAGAGGAAAGCCTCGCACACGACGATAAACGCCGAGATGTTGAGGACAAAATTCGGGGCCAGATCGTGGAAATCCAGGCCATAGTAGAACATGAGCCCCCGGACAAATGGATGGAGAGGGAAACCCAGTCCGCGGAGGAAATGGGGGAGGAACACCACCCTCTCATGGGGCCTAGGGGTGGGGATGAGCTGCCCCTCTTCGGGAAGCCGGTGCACAATGTCGTTAGACAGGTATCCGGCCTTCCTTAGTTTTTTGATGTGCCCTTCCGCAACGGAGGAGGCCATCCACTTGCCTCCTGCTCCGGACATAGATGGAGAAGGTTGAGATGGGGAATGCGGACTTGGGCGCTGGAGCTCGAGTGCGCGAGAATGGATAAGCAAGGGAGGAAGAAGGCGTAGGTGAAAAGGTGGATCCTTATCCCCTTATATGGGTGGACGCAACTACATGTCCCCACCAGCTTGGTAAAACTCGCTTATCTCCAAGCGCCGTAATCAATGGCGCGGTTGGGTTACCCACGCCCGTATTGATGAGAATTCCGGAATAAGGGGACACGATCTCTGCTTTAACAAGACGTGCCAAGGAAACCGCCTCGCATAACGCGCTGAGATGGGACAGTAAAACGGTTCGAATAAAAGCTTGGCCGTGGTGTGATGTCACACTACGGAATACGTCAGCAGATTAGATTTGTGTAAATATTATTCTCTCTATGGCAATATGTGGAAACTTATTTTGCAGAGCCGGACACTATCTTTGTGTTCAAAATCTTCTATGAAGTACTTGGAGGAACCCGCCTTGCAATGCCGAAGACAATATGCGCGCCGGACTCGTCATCATTGAAGCCTGGTTCAGGGGCTACTGAGGGAGTCCTGGATTAGGGGGTGTCCGGATGGCCGGACTATACCTTCAGCCGGACTCCTGGACTATGAAGACATAAGATTGAAGACTTCGTCCCGTGTCCGGAAGGGACTTTCCTTGGCGTGGAAGGCAAGCTTGGCGATACGGATATGTAGATCTCCTACCATTGTAACTGACTCTATGTAACCCTAACCCTATCCGGTGTCTATATAAACCGGAGGGTTTTAGTCTGTAGGACAACATATACATCAACAATCATACCATAGGCTAGCTTCTAGGGTTTAGCCTCCTCGATCTCGTGGTAGATCTACTCTTGTACTACCCATATCATCAATATTAATCAAGCAAGACGTAGGGTTTTACCTCCATCGAGAGGGCCCGAACCTGGGTAAAACTTCGTGTCCCTTGCCTCCTGTTACCATCCGGCCTAGACACACAGTTCGGGACCCCCTACCCGAGATCCGCCGGTTTTGACACCGACAACCCCCCCCCTTTCCTTCTCCCTCTACCCCTTCCTTTCCCCCTCCTAGTAGGAGTAGGAAAGGAGGACTCCTCCTCCTTGGCGCGCCCACAAGGGCCGGCCGGCCTCCCCCTTGCTCCTTTATATACGGGGGCAGGGGGGCACCTCTAGACACACAAGTTGATCTTCGTGATCGTTCTCTTAGCCGTGTGCGGTGCCCCCCTCCACCATAATCCTCGATAATATTGTAGTGGTGCTTAGGCGAAGCCCTGCGACGGTAGAACATCAAGATCATCACACTTTGCTGGATCGGAGTCCGGGGATCGTCATCGAGCTGAACGTGTGCTAGAACTCGGAGGTGCCGTAGTTTCGGTGCTTGATCGGTCGGGCCGTGAAGACGTATGACTACATCAACCGCGTTGTCATAACGCTTCCGCTGTCGGTCTACGAGGGTACGTAGACAACACTCTCCCCTCTCGTTGCTATGCATCACCATGATCTTGCGTGTGCGTAGGAAATTTTTTGAAATTGCTACGTTCCCCAACAACTACGTGATCCCAACTGGCGTCAAGCCATGCAAGAAGAGTTTGATGCTCTCATCCTAAATCAAACATGGACTCGTGTCCCTGCTACTCTCGGTGCAAACATTGTGAGCAGTAAATGGATCTTTCACCTCTCTGCTATTGCTTCTTCTCCACTCCCACACAACTATCTTATGGCACTACGTGATCCCAACTGGCGTCAAGCCATGCAAGAAGAGTTTGATGCTCTCATTCTAAATCAAACATGGACTCTTGTCCCTGCTACTCTCGGTGCAAACATTGTGAGCAGTAAATGGATCTTTCACCATAAATATCATGCCAACGGCTCTCTCGCTCGTCACAAAGATTGTTTGGTAGTCCGTGAGTCCGTGCTTTTTCCCAACAACCAGGAATTGACTTTGATGAAACCTCCAGTCCTGTTGTTAAACCTGCCACTATTCACATTGTTCTCTCTCTTGCTATCTCTCAATCTTGGCCCGTACACCAGCTTGATGTAAAAAAATGCCTTCCTCCATGGTCATCTTGATGAAGTTGTCTATAGTCAACAACCCTCTGGCTTTGTTGATCCACGTCACCCCACTTATGTGTGTCGTCTTCTTAAATCTCTATATGGTTTAAAACAACCTCCACGCGCATGGTTTCAGCAGTTTGCCACCTTTGCGCGCTCCATTGGGTTCGTTGAATCCAAATCAGATTCCTCTCTTTTCATTTTTCATCAGGGCACCAACTTAACATATCTCTTTCTTTATGTCGATGACATCATTCTTACCGCCTCCACCCCATTTACTCTTGCTACTATCACCCATCCCATGGCACGCCAATTTGCTATGAAGGATCTTGGCCCCTATATCACTTCCTTGGCATTTCTGTCACATGTACATCTATTAGCCTCCACCTCTGTCAACGAAATTACATTGTTGACATCTTGAATTGTGCAGGCGTGCGTGATTGTCATCCCATCACTACACCTATTGATACCAAAGCAAAACTCTCCTCCACATCCGAGTCCCCCGTTTCCGATCCTTCTCAGTATCGTAGCTTAGCCGGCGTACTACGATATGTTACACACACTCGTCCTAACATTGCTTACGCCGTGCAGCAAGTATGTCTCCATATGCAAGATCCACGAGAACCCCATTTCTCTGTCAAAAAACGCATTCTCCGCTATCTCCATGGCACTCTTGACCTTGGTCTTTCTCTGCATCGCACTTCTTCTCACTCTCTCATTGCATACTCGAATGCCGACTAGGCTGGTTGCCCAGATACCCGACGCTCTACGTCTGGATTTTGCATGTACCTTAGTGAAAATCTTATTTCTTGGTCCGCACGATGACAGACGACCGTCTCCCACTCTAGTGCCGAGGCAGAGTATAGGGCAGTAGCCGCGGCTGTTTCAGAGTCATGTTGGGTTCGGCAGCTCCTACAGGAACTTCGACGGCCAATCTCGACTGCCACCATTGTCTACTTTGATAATGTCAGTGCTGTCTACTTGTCTACCAACCGCGTTCAACATCGACGGACCAAGCATATTGAGCTAGATATTTACTTTGTTCGGGAGAAGGTAGCCCTTGGAGATGTGCGCGTTTTACATGTACACTCATCTTCGCAGTTTGTGGACATTTTCACGAAGGGTTTGCCTACTACTCTTTTTCAAGAGTTTCGCTCCAGTCTTCAGGTCGAGAGCTCGCCCGGTTCAGACTGCGGGGGCGTGTTAGAGTCAGACCATCCGACAGAGCCACATTGTGATGAACAACGTGGAGTGCAAGTCAAGCAGCTACCAAATAGTTAGTTTCCATCTCTGTTGGTCTATTCGTATTGTACACAAACTCTGTAATTTCTGATTGCATATATATATATACGAGGAGGCTGTACCGTGGCTGGCATTGAGCCGCTCGGTGTATTCCAATTTACAGCATGTTCTATAAACGGGGAGCCAGGCTCGTCGATAAAACATACACACAATCCCTTAGTATTCACCTATACTTTTCCAATTTGGGTGTCTGAGTCTTAGGTCTTGCTTGTTTCAGCTTCAGTTGGCTTCGGATCACCCAACTGAAGCCGAAACAAACAACCTTATTTCAGGGAGACCATTCCTCCATAACATTACCCTCAGTTTGCTTAGTGACACTAATGGAATTATTCGAACCCTCATTGTCATAGTTATCCCATTCAATCTCCAAAGAAAGCCATGTCACCAAGCACATATGCATGATAGAAAGCTACTCTGTATCTTTCATTCTTTTCCCCTGTTTGAAGAATCAGCGTTCCAAAGCATGTTAGAAATTTGTTCCTACGTTGTGAACACATTAGAGATCCAGTAAGCATATATAACCAGTTTCACACAGCCGATGGACCTCTGTATATCTTTATTACAATATTGCGCTGCAAACATGCATGCATCATCGGTGCTAGCTCGATGAATCTTGCAGTTGAAGAACGAACTTTGAGGTCATGTCTCACAGTATCAAAAGTGAAAATAGACACTGCTAAAAAGAGGATTACATTTCCATAGATCTGATAAGTACACCAACCTGCATCAGAATTCAGAAAGCTCAGAGTAAATTTATCTGCAGCCTCATCAGTCATCTCAGATGATAAGCTCGATCGTGGTATGTATAATATAGGAAGGAAACCACGTAGAGGAGGATGCAAGAAATGGAACTCTCGCATGACCGGCTTGGCCGCCACTTACCGGGTGGCATGGAAGCGCTTCTAGAACATTCCATTCGCCCCCGGCCAGTTTCTGATCCAGCAGCTCGATCGTCAATCCTCACTCCAATGCTGCGGAAGGAAATTGGACTCGCCTAAATCGACCAAACCAGTATGAAGATAAGAGGCAGGTGTTATACCGAACAGTCGAACTATGAGTTGCGCGACCACCGGAGAACAAGACATTGCAACCGCCGGCTGCTCCGGCCTGCACCCTGCAGAGCCAAATCTACTGATCAACAGTTCTACCACACGCAGAGTAAACATTTCTGCTAGAAATAGGACTCCCAAACCAGCGCAGACAGCAGTGCACCTCGTCGCCGCCCAAATCCGATAAACAAAGCACCAAATTTCACGAATCAATCGATCGATCTTTCAGTGAACCGCAGCTCCTCATGGGACAAGGAATAGTTAATTTCAAAAATTGCATGCAGGCAGGGATTGATCGACCGCAGGCGCCGAGTCGCAAGCTACCACGAAATCGAAGGAGGAAGCCTGATCTGATCCTCTCCGCCGCGGAGATCATCCATCTGCAAAGGCCGTCCATCGGTCGATCGGCCGAGATCCAGCCAAGCCAGCTAGCAACTGTGGAACAAAATAAATTCAGTTAAGAATTCGGAAGCCGACGTGGATGGATTCAGCTCCAGCCAACAAGTCTTATTGCAAGGATGAAACTTTTACAGCAAGATCGATAGTGATAGCGATTCCTCCCGGCGAGAGGAAGGAGAGGACTGCTAGCTCGACCTACAGGCTACCCCCTAGCAATCACTTGAATTACAAGATGGTTGGTCCCTCTCCCCTCTCATCTCTCCTCATCTATTCCTTCGTCCGGCTGCTGCCGCTGCGCTCTCCAATTGGCTCCGTCGCGGCGTAGATCTCGCTTATCAGGCGGTAGCGCTTCACCCTCCGCTGCCTTCCGGCCACCTCGTCGTCCTCATCTTCCTCCCAGTCCACGCAACCGCCAGGAATTATGGCGCCCTTAGCCGGCGGCGCCGTCGGGGTGTCCACGGAACGGAGGTAGGAGAAGGACCCGCCCGAGGACGCGCTGCTCTCGCTGAGGCGGATGAGCTGCTCGGCCACGTCGAGCTCGAGCGCCGTGAAAGCCTCCTTCCCCGCCAGTGCTGGCGCCCCGGCCTTCTTCGTCTTCTGCTCCGGCCCCATCTTCCGTTTCGCCGGGGGTGCCTCGCACTGTAGGAATTTCTTGGACGATTGGTGTGGCTGGGTTGCCATGGACGCGCGCGTTGGCTAATTTCGCCTCCTCTCTCTCGTCTACTCTTTCTTTGGTTGCTAGTTAATATTCCTTGTCCTTTCCTCTTGCTCTTGAGAGGAAGACTTGGGTTTTATTCTCTATTCTCCCTTGTTTTTTTGGATACGTTTAATTATTTCCATGGGTGGCTAACTGGCTATGCATAAATGTTCCTATAGCCTGGAATTGATTTGGCCTGACCAAGATTTGACATCTGCGTAATCTAGTGTAAATGTGCGCGTTTTCGTGTGGACGCGTCACGTGTGACATGTCGTGAGTTTTGGGTGGATACAGCGTGTAGCGCGTCCAATCGGCTATCTAGCACGTCGTCAGATCAGACCACTATCGGCACGCTCGGCTGGAGGTCCCACACGGCTCTACAAAATCCGTGATTATCTGTACATTTTGTCATAATCTAGGATTAACTTGTTTCTGGTTAGTTTCATACACATTGTTATCGTTGGATATTCACACGAGTAGGTTGACATGGATTTAAAAATTCGGACTAGTGATCAAACCAATGAGGTTTGTCGATTCAGGTTTTTACTGATTGGTCTGCTGGTTTACCAGTTCAATGTGTGGTTTTTTAGCCCCTAAAATATGTATTTAGCAACAAATACTCCAAGCAACATCTTAACCCAAATGTTAGAGATCTGATGTTAAATTTGTAAGGATTCTCAGTGAACGCCCTCATGCACGTCGAACTTGACGCACGAATTCTAATGTCTTCGTAGTGCATGCAACCTTTGAGCGAACTGCGAGATGACAACAATAATTGGTTAACTAATCACAATCTAAGCGAACACATTTGGGGATGGCAATTTCTGTTTTTAGGGCACCACAATTCTCACCAGTTTTTCGTTGATATAGCATGGCAATTTCCTGCGGCCAGCATGGCAATTTTCATCATTTTCTTTTCCAGGTTGGCAATTCTTCATGCTGCAATCATGGAATATCCCCCAAAACGCATGGCAATTAGGGCCTGTTCGGATGTCCCCTAGCTTCTCTAAATCCTGAAATCTCGCTTCTGTTTTCCAATTCCAGCTTCTTCGACGGATTGTGATCGATGGAAAAGCGTTCGGTTGGCTCGCTTCCGCTTCTCATTCGCGCCAGCAGGCCAGCCTGCCTGGGCGGGCTAGAGCCCAGTCAGCTCAAGAGGTAGACAGGAGGAGAGAGGATGGGCTTGGCCCAGATCGGAGGGAAAAGGTAACGAATCGGTATGTGAGTCACTTGGCGGTGGCATTACTTCGTAAATTAGGCCAATTCCAGATCTCACTTTTCCTGGGATGACCAGAACCGCCGCTTCAGTTTTTTGCACATCGGCCACCCTCAGATCTGGGAAGCTAGCTTCCTGGAGTTGGACTGTTCGGTGCAACTCCCCTGGGGATTTACATGATCTGGAAGCTAGGCTATTGCCGAACAGGCCCTTACTCTGCTACAACATAGCTTTTTTCTACCACTCGTTTTATACAACATGACAGCTTTTACTTTATAACATGGTAAATCTTTATGTAATCGCATGATAATTTTATCATTTCACATGGCAATTCTGAAGCGTTGGCTAGGAGTGATGTTTTTTAGCGAACAAAATTGTAGTTCTCTCCTACCTAGCTAGGGGAATGATATTTCACTTTGGTGTCTTCCCTGCGGGACGTCAACGCGTTATCGTGGTCTTATTTTAAAATATGTGCAAAAACATGAGAGAGCGGCCAGCTTTAGCATCTTAATGAATGATATGGCTGAATGTACTAACTAGACCAAACTACCTACAGGAAACGGTAGATTGTAACACACATACTCATAAAGTCACAAAGTCACAATTTCACCAATCATAACACACAAATCGAACATAGAAGCAGCAACCCCAATCCCATTCTGCAATCTGCAATTATCTAGCAGATGACCACAGGACAAACAACGACATACACCATTACACATACAGTTTACACATGGAGGAGATAGTGGATGCACCTCGAGCATAATAGTGAAGAACATACCTCCTGCTCGCATCGGTGCTGAGTCGGTGCCTTGGTCCTGCTCGTGAATTCCATAGTCCTTTGTTGGAGGCTGGAGAAGCAGCGACAATCGCATCCTTTGGCATGAGAGTGTAGACTCAAGTTGTGTCAGTGGCGTCCTGGCCTAGAGAAGGCAGGAGCATGGACTTCAGCTGTGTGTCAGTGTATGTGACGTGCGAGAGAAGAGACAAGAGAGCGAAGTGGTCAGCGACTCAGCTAGCTAGGTACTGCTGGTGGCACTCCCGCTTGACCGCCCCTCCTCTGATTCGTCCACCGTCGAGCCATGGCCACATGTGGGTTACGATAGGTGCATTGGCTATAATATAAAAAAATTCCTACGTGCAGATCAACCGGCACTAGTAGAAAACAGGGCTTTGGTTTGGGCATGGCAATCCCATTAGTCCCGGTTCAGTCATGAATCGGGACCCATGGGGCATTCGTCCCGGTTCATGAGTCCAGGGGGCCGGCCGGAGCCTCGTAGGCATTGGTCTCGGTTCGTATGGACCAATTTGTCCCGGTTCTAGTTACGAACCGGTACCAATGGGCCTCGCCCCTGGTCTATAACCGTTGGTCCCGGTTCTTGGTTTGAACCGGGACAGAAGGCTGGGCTTTAGTCCCGGTTCCAGCCACGAACCGGGACAAATGAGTTGCATATATATATCCCATCGCCGCACCAGAGCACTCCACAGTGCTTTGTTTTTTCTAACCGGCAAGGAGAGAGCATTTGAGTGCTCTAGCTCATCTCCTATGCACATGAGGTGTTCGATGAAATGGCCGAGCCACACTAGTTAAGCTTTCTCCTCTCGAAGCTCGACCTCCAAACTCCATTTCCCCTGAGATTTGCATAGGTTTAGCGGTCTGTCACGTGCCGTCCCCGTCTTCACCGCCGTCGATCACCCGCGCCGATCTCGTCGCGGGCACCACCGTGGTGAGCCTCTTGTTCTTATATTGTTTTTGAAAAAAAATAATTCTTACTTTACATAGATACTTGTCTAATTTTCTAACTTTTATTATTGCTTGTTATTATATAGTGCAATGGTTTTGGTATCCGCCCCCGTCGGCCCTCGTCCTGTCTATGATTCAGATGTGGTATATATTATCTTTTTATAACTATTTGGTTCATTTATTGTTTATGAAAATTATGCCGACCAATGTGACATAGATTTTATTTATGTAGGAGGTAGTTGAATCGGAAATTCCAACCGACCCTATTGTCGAGAGGTTAAATTTAGTTGAAGAAGAAAATAATTACTTGAAGGAAAAAAAATTGAGGAGGAGAAGATGACATTGGAGTTGCATGTTGCGGATGTCGACGATGATCACAAAATCAAGATCGATGCAATGCGGTTGAAGATTAGAAAGATTAGAAAATATGCCATTCATACCGAGGCTTGGTATCATTATGCCGTTGGATCAATTTTTACCTTGGTTATGATTATGATCACATTTGTTGTTGCATTGAAAGGTTTTACATAGTTTCAATGTATGGTTTTAACTAGATGCTCCGGAGAGCTATATGTTGTTCAATGAGAACTATGTATGTACTTTGTTTTTAATGTGATGATGAACTTCTACTAATTTGGTCACTTATTTATTCATGAGAGCTATATGTTGCCCTCAATTTCAGGGTCATATAGCTTAAAATAATAAGTAAATGCATGAAAAATAACAAATGAAGTCAGAAAGGGTTGAAAATTGATGATGTGGCTTTGAATGGTGCATTTTGAACACAGAAAAACTATGGAGTTCAAAAAAGTTAAAAAAATGAAATCCCTTTGTAACGGACGAGTTTTCGTATGAAACTCTCATACTTCGAAAGAGACTGTCTGTTTTTGTACACGAAGCGCACCCAGTTTTTGTCATAACCCTCTTTACTTTCTTGCACATGCTATGTGGATAAAATGATGATACCATGCCAAGTTTCAACCTTTTCAGAGTTCATTTAAAATTCTTTTCAATTTCAGGGTCTTATAGCTCAAAATAATCATCAAATGTATGAAAAATAACAAATGAAGTCAGAAAGGGTTGAAAATTGATGATATGGCTTTGAATGGTGCATTTTGAACACAGAAAAACTATGACGTTCAAATAAGTTAAAAAATGAAATCCCTTTGTAAAAGACGAGTTTCCGTATAAAACCCTGATACTTCGAAAGAGATTGTCCATTTTGTACACGAAGTGCATCCAGTTTTTGCCGTAACCCTCTCTACTTTCTTGCACATGCTCTGTGGATGAAATGATGATAGCAAAAATAAAATTAACTAAAAAACTTTTATAAAACTCTAATAGCAAAACGAATGAACTAAAAAGTTTTTATAAACCTCTAGTATTTTTAAACTAAAATTATATAAAATTCATGTCACTGAAATTATCAAAGTATTTTCTGTTCAAAACATGAAAAGCAGAAAGAAACAAAATAAACTTTAATAAATAAGTAGAAAAAAAATAAAATAAAATAAACTTTAATAAAATAAATAAGTAGAAACAAAATAAACTTTAATAAAATAAATTAAATAAACTTTAATAAATAAGTAGAAACAAAATAAAATAAAATAAAATTTAATACGATAAATAAGTAGAAACAAAATAAATGAAATTAAAATAAACTTTAATAAATAAAGAAGTAGAAACAAAATAAATTTTATAAAAGTAAAATAAATAAACTTTAATAAAATAAATAAAAATAGCAACAGTAAGTTTTTTGTTGTAAGTAGAAACAAAACAAAATAAATAAATCAAGAAAAAAATAAAAAAAAAGTGCCAGCTACTGGGCCACCACGGCTTGAATACGACTATAAACCCAACCATGGGCCAGGATTCAGGCCCGCAAGAGGTCCAGTAGGCCCACAGGCACATCGTGACAAATTAAGCCTGAAAGCCTGCAGTTGAGAGGAGCTCGAGAGGGTTGGCGCAGCAGCGCTTATAAACCCTCTCGAGCTCTCTCAACTAGCGAGGTGGGACAAAACTTTCGGCCACGATGCGGCAGCACATGGCCTTTGGTCCCGGTTGGTGCCACCAACCGGGACTAAAGTGATGCATTGGTACCGGTTCGTGGCACCAACCGGGACCAATGTCCCCCTTTAGTCCCGGTTGGTGCCACCAACTAGAACCAAAGGTCGCTGCTTCCTGCCCTTTGGGCTGCTGAAAAGAGACTTTTGGTCCTGGTTGGTGGCACCAACCGGGACTAAAGGAGGCATTGGTCCCGGTTGGTGCAACGAACCGGGACCAATGCTCCTGGTATATAAGTAGCACTTAGCAATTTTGCAGATTTCATCAGCACAGTTGCCCCCGACGACATCGAGCACATCGACGTCTCCGGACTGCCCCGCCGCCGCCCGCCGCCCCCGCCGTCGCCGTCGCCCGTGCCCTCGCCCACGCCCTCGCCCAACGCCGTTGCCACGCGCTGTCCCTGCCCTGACGCGCGCCTCCCCTGCCCCGACGCCGCCGCCGTGCCACTCCCCGCACCCCTGCTAGCCCCAACGCCGCTCGTCACGCGCTCCTCCCTCTGGGAGCACCGCGCCTCTGCCGGCCCCGCCGCCGCCGTGCTATTTTTTTAGTTATACATGCTATTTTTTTACATGTTTTTAGATTTTCATATATGTATGTATGTATTTTTTTAGATATATGTATTTTTTATGTATGTTCATATATGTATGTATGTATGTATGTATGTATTTTTTACATGTTTTTTGTATGTATGTATGTATTTTTTCAATTGTAATGATGTTTCCAGTATACATATATGCAAAATTTAGACTTTTAGAAAAGTTTTATCTATGTATGTTCTCTGATTTAGTACATTAATTTTAGGTTAGTTTCATGTTTAGAAAAGTTTTATATATTTAGGAAGAAGAAAGAGAAGGAAGAAGGAAGAAGAAGAAAAAGTTTTATGTATGCAAAAGTTACATTTTTAGAAAAGTTTTATATATCTAGCTAGAAAAGGAAGAAGAAGAAAAATAATGAGAGGAAAAAGGGAAATAAGAAGAGGAAGAAAGGAGAAGAAGGGGACAAATAAATAAGAAGAGGAAAAAAGAAGAAAAAGAAGAGGAGAAGAAGAAAGGAATAGAGGAGAAAAAGATCCTCTATTCCTTTCTTCTTCCCCTCTTTGTTTTTCTTCTTTTTTTTCTTCGATCTTCTCCTCTATTCCTTTCTTTTTCTCTTCTTTTTATTTCTTCTTCGTCTTCTTATTTTTTATCGGGTATGTCGTTGTCGATATACCCCGTCCCGATAACTTCGTTTAATTTTAGGATTATTTTAGTTTATATTTAGTTTAGGAAGAAGGAAAAGAAAAACGAGAAGAAGAGGAGAGGAAGAAGAGGAGAAATAAATAAGAAGTGGAAAAGGAAAAAATCTATTTTTTCTTCTTCTCCTCTTTTTTTCTTCTTTTTTTCTACGATCTTCTCCTCTTTTTATTTCTTGACCCCCCCCCCCCCGGCCCTCTCGCTCGACCAAAACTCTCGAGGACACCCAAACCCTAGAAAAAATGATGTCAGTCTCCTACCCCCTCCCGCCACGCCCCTACCCGACAAACCCTCTCGAGGCCACCCAAATTTACCAAGTTAAAAGAGTGTTGTCGTCGAGGCCACCCGAAACCCTTGAAGCGTTGTCGAGGCCACCCCAAACCCTAGAGAAGCGTCGAGGCCACTAATATGATTCCTTATTGTGATTAGCTAGCTGGTTCTACGTTTGCCACTAATATATCCATCTGTCATGATTGAATAATAATTGCCATGTTGTAAATATGTGCAGAAACTATGGAGCACCCCCAAGACGAAGCAACAGAAGTGGTGTTGGGGGACATAATCGCAGCCGGAAGTGATGCCGTCATGTCGTTTCTCAACGAAACCGATGGTCTGGAAGGGCAGGGTGAAGAAGCAGGCTACGGTGATCGAACAATGGAGGAGGAAGGACATGATTATGATGGCTCTGGTGACCGAATGCCAGTGGAAGAAGGACACCTTGATGACGGCTCCGGTGACCGAATGCCGGTGGAAGAAGGACACCGTGATGATGGCTCCGGTGACCGAACGGAGTCCGGCCATGTATATATATTAATTAAGCATGTGCTGACTATAGCTAATTGATGCATTAATTTTTTTTGGTATGTACACATATTAATTAATAACTCTCATCTTTCTTCTTTTTTCTAGCCCTCCGGATCGAGCACAACTTCGGTAAAGAGACGAGGCCCGAAGAAAAAGCTGCGCTCGGATGAAAGGTTTGAGATCACAGCAATCACGCGCGATGGCCGACCGATTGAACCCATCCGGACAAAGGAAGCATTTGCTGCTCAGTGCGGGGTTCTTGTTAGGGACAAGATCCCGATCAGCATCCATCAATGGTATAAGCCGGCTAAAGATGACCCTGAGGTGTCTTATGTCAACGATATGCAGAAAGATGATCTTTGGACCGCGCTGACGGCAAATTTCACCCTACCGCCAGAGGAGGATCCGGAGAAGCCAGTTATAGAGCAATTGATCAAGTCTCATGCTCTTAAGAAGATGGTAGAACTATTCAGGAGGTGGAAGAATGAGCTGAAAACAACGTTTGTCAACAAAGAAGAGACACCAGAATTCACCGACCGGTATGAGAAGATCAGAGATTAGTGGGATGACATTGTGGCCCACAAGACATCGGACAAGAGTAAGAAGATGTCAGCGACAAACAACAAAAATGTTGCGAAGAAGAAGCTTCACCATCGCACAGGGTCAGGTGGCTACCTCAAAGCCCGGCCGTTCTAGACCAAGGCTGAGAATGACCTGCTTGATAAAGGGGTCGAACCAGAGACATTGAATTGCCCAGACCGTTGCCGGACTTGGTTCTTCGGGGTTGGTGGAACCTTGGACCCTGTATCAGGGAAGTGCCGTTGGATGAACGAGCAACTGCGAATACCCGTCACGAAACTTCGGCAGTATATCGATGCAGCGCAGCAAGGGACGTTCGTTCCAGACAGAAAGAACGACAAGCTCACAATGGCCCTCGGGAATCCTGAGCACCCTGGACGGACACGAGGCATGCCAGGCTCCGTTTCATGGAAGGTTGGGTTTCCAGACACATGCGGTTACAAATGCCAGGAGAAGAGGAAGAAAGTGGAGCAGACCTAAATTCAGGCACTGCACGCAAGGGTACAAGCGATAGAGCAACGAGAAGCAGATCGCAGCAAGCGACCTGCCGAAGCTTCCCTCGAAGCTACCCCGCCATCTCAGCAGAGAAGCAGTGTGGCTTCAACCGAGCTGCTTCAGCTGGAGCATGTCTTCACGGCTCCTGCTAGCTACCCCGTGGACTTCATCACGGAGTCTCAAAATTGCCACCTTATGATGCAATGGATGAAATTTAAAGTCAAGGCGGTTGTTGGCTTTGTTGCACCTCCTGAACTTGGCGCAACTTTTCACTGCTAGCCGATTCCAGAAGGATATGCTAGGGTGATGGTGGATGAAATAACAGACGGATTTGAGGACCTCAAGCTTGACCACCCTATGGGTGAAGGGGAGACTCGGCCGGGTTCTCGTCTGTTGACTCCATGCCTATGCCGGAAGGAGCTCATCAACCTTCCGAACTGGACACCTCCGCCTCCTCCTCCGGCGAGTCAGGGAACTCCGCCTCCTCCTCCGCCTCCTTCTCCGGTGAGTGATCAGGGCAATCAGCCTCCTTCTCCGGCGTGTGGCAGCACTCCGCCTCCTTCTCCGCCTGCGCCGGCGCGCCCGAGCAGCCAGCCTACTCCTTCTCCGCCTCGTTAGCAAGGGCGGAAGAGACCCGCCGCTGCTCCGGCTGCTCCGGTGCATTGTAGTCCTTCTCCTCCGCCTCGTAAGCAAGGAAAGAAGACAGCCGCATCCGCTCCGTTTGCTCCAACATCTAGCAGTACAGCCAGAGGCGGGAGGAAATACAGATTTGGTCCTTCTCTGAAGACTCCAGAAAAGTTACCATACGAGAGTACCCTGGAGGAAAACGTGAAGATCGTGCGAGCCGAAGTGACGAACTTCTTTGAAGGGGTGAAAGCAAAGAAACATCCACCTCTGGAGGAGAAGATAGATCCGGCGAAAGCGAAGCGCACTGTGGCTGCCCTGAAGAAACCACCAAAGTCTCCCGCCGAAAGGGAACTATGAGCACATTATTGAAAGGTCATTTATCGAAGCGGAGCGGTCGGGAAGTACTGTCAGTGATCAAAGGTTAGCGGAACGACGAGCTGGGAAAAAAATTGCCCAGCTTGGCGAATAAGCAAACCAATCGTGCCCCCCGCTCAAGGTGTCTAGCGATATCGTCACTAATGATTCGAGGATGGTGCCCGGTTATACCAATCTTGGAGATTACCTGCCCAATGATGTACATTATGATTTCTTGGAGGTGGACGAACACAGATACGAGTACGATAAGCCTCTCGTCAAAGATGAAAGATCTCTAACAACGATGATGTGAAGATTCCATGATTGGTACATGAAAACCTGCAGAGAGTCTGGGGGGAGGAATATTTTGACGCTGAGAGTTAAAGAGGAGCATGACCTCGTTGGAACTAATCTGTTGAATGTTCCATTTGAGGAGTTCTTCCAGTTTTTCAATCAGAAGGCCCTCGATAAATTAACGGTCACTTGCTACTGTCTGTAAGTACTACTTCTGTCATTAAGTCTCTATATATAGGTCAGTTTTTTCATTGCATGTATTTATAATTATCCTCACTATATTATGCAGATTGAAGATCGCCGAATTGAAGAAAAGACAAATCGGTGATATTGGGTTCATTAACACAAATCTCATAGATTCATATTCGGTTGAATTTCAGGAAAAAGATACCGAGGCCAACTTCCTACGATCATTGGTATTAAATCAAAACAAAGCTATAATACTCTTTCCTTACAAATTCAAGTGAGTGTTACTTTCTTATGCATATTCGGTTTCCCTTATTAGTCGAGGTTATAGTAATGTAATTGATGAGTTATGCATGTGTGCGCAGGTTCCACTATATTCTCCTAGAGATTAAGCTTGAGCAGGGACTAGTAACCGTCTTAGACTCGAGACGAAAAGATCCCTAGGAGTATGCGGACATGACTCAAATGCTCGAGAACACTAGTAGAAAAAGGGTCAAACGTGAAGCACATTAGTGCTGGTTTGTATTTGAGCCGGCACTAATGTATACATTAGTGCCGGTTCCAATGGCTAGCCGGGCCGCTTTCATTAGTACCGGTTCGTGGCGAACCTTTAGCACCGGTTCGTGCCACGAACCGGTACTAATGAGAGTGGTGGCAGGATGTTGTCAGACTGGGGCCCCTCCATCCCCTTTAGTACCGGTTCTTGGCATGAACCGGTACTAAAGGTCATCCTACATAAACCCTTCGTCCACCCGAGCTCGCTCTGTTCTTCCCCTTTCCCCTCTCCTCTCTGTTCTTCCCCTCTTCCTCTCGAGCTCATCACACATTTTGCCCAAATTTTGTCAAGATTTGAAGGCCCCCATCCATTGAAATGATCACAAAGGTTAGCAACTTTGTCCTTTCATCTCTCATTTCTAGATTTACTCTTGCAATGATTCGGATGTGGTATATATATTCTCTTTTAAAACTAGTTGCATTTCGTGTTTATGACAAATTATGCCCATCAAGTTGACATAGAAATTTTTTCTAGGAGGTATGTGAACCGGAAATTCCAACCGACCCTATTGTCGAGAGGTTAAATTTAGTTGAAAGAGAAAACGAGTACTTGAAAGAAAAATTGAAAAGAATTGAGGGGGAGAAGATGGAATTGGAGTTGCATGTTGCCGATGTCTCGATGATCACCAGATCAAGATGGAGAAAATGCGCTTGAAGATTAGAAAGATCAGAAAATATGCCATCGATAGTGAGGCTTGGTATCATTATGCTGTTGGATCCATTGTTACCTTAGTTGCGATCTTGATCGCATTTGTTGTTGCATTTAAATGCTTTAGCTAGAGAGTTATTTGTTTGTTGCATTTAAGTGTTGTATGAACTTTATGTATGAACTTGTATTAATTTGGTCTATTCGGTGTTGTGTAATGAAGATGAGCCGGCAATGGATGTACGATGACCGATGCTCTCCCCAGTTCGTTGAGGGCGTGCATACTTTTCTGATTGCGGCTGAGGCAAACAAGCGGGCGGATGGTTTTATGCCTTGTCCATGTGCTGGCTATAAGAATGGTCACAATTACTCTACGTCAAGAACCATTCACGTCCACCTATTTGAGTCCGGTTTCATGCCCCACTATAATGTTTGGACCAAGCACGGAGAAAGAGGGGTTATGATGGAAGACAATGAAGAAGAAGAGGACGACGACAGCTATCCTGGCCATGGGTTCCCTGAATACGATGATACAACAATGGGGGAAGAAGCTGAGCCGGTAATGCGGGAAGAAGCTGAGCCGGCAATGCGGGAAGAAGCTGAAGAAGAGGCATCAGATGAGCCCGTTGATGATCTAGGTCGGGCCATTGCCGATGCAAAGAGAAACTGCGCAAGTGATTTGGAGAAGAAGAAGTTGCAGCGCATGTTAGAGGATCACAAAAAATTGTTGTACCCGAATTGCGTAGGTGACAAGAAAAAGCTGGGCACCACACTGGAATTGCTGCAATGGAAGGCAGAGAATGGTGTATCTGACAAGGGATTTGGAAAGTTGCTGGTAATGATAAAGGATATGCTTCCAAAGGACAACGAATTGCCCGAGAGTACGTATGAAGCAAAGAAGGCTGTCTTCCCTCTAGGGTTAGAGGTGCAGAAGATACATGCATGCCCTAATGATTGCATCCTCTACCGCGGTGAGTACGAGGATTTGAACGCTTACCCGGTATGTGGTGCATTGCACTATAAGATCAGCCGCGATGACCCTGGTGATGTCGAGGGCCGGCGCCCCAGGAAGAAGATTCCTGCCAAGGTGATGTGGTATGCTCCTATAATACCACGGTTGAAACGTTTGTTCCAAAACAAAGAGCATGCCAAGGCGATGCGATGGCACAGAGAAGACCGTAAGAAAGACGGAAAGTTGAGAGTACCCGCTGACGGGTCGCAGTGGATAAAAATCGAAAGAAAGTACGGGAAGGAGTTTGCAGATGACGCAAGGAGCGTATGGTTTGGTCTAAGCGCAGATGGCATTAATCCTTTTGGGGAGCAGAGCAGCAACCATAGCACCTGGCCTGTGACTCTATGTTTGTATAACCTTCCTCCTTGGTTGTGCATGAAGCGGAAGTTCATTATGATGCCAGTGCTCATCCAAGGCCCTAAGCAACCCGGCAACGACATTGATGTGTACCTAAGGCCATTAGTTGAAGAACTCTTACAACTGTGGAATGGAACAGGTGTACGTGCGTGGGATGAGCACATGGGGGAAGAATTTGACCTAAAGGTGTTGCTGTTCGTGACCATCAATGATTGGCCTGCTCTCAGTAACCTTTCAGGACAGACAAACAAGGGATACCGCGCATGCACGCACTGTTTGGACGATACCGACAGTATATATTTGGCTAATAAGAATGTGTACCTGGGACATCGTCGATTTCTTCCGAGCAGGCATCCCGTAAGAAAGAAAGGCAAGCATTTCAAAGGTGAGGCGGATCACCGGACGAAGCCTCGCCACCGTACTGGTGCTGATGTACATGATATGGTCAAGGATTTGAAGGTGGTCTTTGGAAAGGGTCCTGGTGGACAACCTGTTCCGAATGACGCTGACGGACGCGCACCCATGTGGAAGAAGAAATCTATATTTTGGGACCTGCCCTATTGGAAAGACCTCGAGGTCCGCTCCGCAATCGACGTGATGCACGTGACGAAGAATCTTTGTGTGACCCTACTTGGCTTCTTGGGCGTGTATGGGAAGACAAAAGATACACCTGAGACACGGGAGGACCAGCAACGTATGCACGGAAAAGACGGCATACATCAGGGTCATGCAAGCTACGCTCTTACCAAAGAAGAGAAGGAAATCTTCTTTGAATGCCTGCTCAGTATTAAGGTACCGTCTGGCTTCTCGTCGAATATAAAGGGAATAATAAACATGGCAGAGAAAAAGTTCCAGAACCTAAAGTCTCATGACTGCCACATGATTATGACACAACTGCTTCCGGTTGCATTGAGGGGGCTTCTACCGGAAAACGTTCGATTAGCCATTGTGAAGCTATGTGCATTTCTCAATGCAATCTCTCAGAAGGTAATCGATCCAGAAATCATACCAAGGTTACAGAATGATTTGGTGCAATGTCTTGTCAGTTTCGAGTTGGTGTTCCCACCATCCTTCTTCAACATCATGACGCACGTCCTAGTTCACGTATGCGAAGAGATTAACGTTTTGGGTCCTGTATTTCTACACAATATGTTCCCCTTTGAGAGGTTCATGGGAGTCTTAAAGAAATATGTTCATAACCGTGCTAGGCCAGAAGGAAGCATCTCCAAGGGCCGTCAAAATGAGGAGGTCATTGAGTTTTGTATTGACTTTATTCCTGACCTTAAGCCGATTGGTGTTCCTGAATCGCGGCATAAGGGCAGACTGGATGGAAAAGGCACGCTAGGAGGGGAACAAATAATATGTATGGACGGACATTCTCTCACTGAAGCACACTACACAGTTCTACAGAATTCCGCCTTGGTGGCTCTGTATATGGATGAACACAAGAATTTGCTACGCTCCAAACACCCGGAGTGGTCTGATGACTGGATTACACGTGAACAAACCAGGAGTTTCGCCAGCTGGTTGCAAGCAGGTATCATGCATGACACCTCTATTGAAGATGACCTGTACTTGTTGTCCCAGTTACCATCTTCGAATATAATGACTTTCTAAGGGTACAAGATAAATGGTAATACATTTTACACGATCGCCCAAGATAAGAAGAGCACCAACCAAAACAGTGGTGTCCGCTTTGATGCAGAAACCAAGACGGGAAAGGAAACATATTATGGTTATATACAGGACATATGGGAACTTGACTATCGACGTGGTTTGAAGGTCCCTTTGTTTCGGTGCAAATGGGTCAATATGACACGAGGAGGGGTAACGGAAGACCCGCAGTACGGAATGACAACAGTGGATCTCAACAATCTTGCGTATGCAGACGAACCATTTGTCCTAGCCAATGATGTGGCACAGGTTTTCTATGTGAAGGACATGTCTACCAAGCCAAGAAAAAGAAAAGATAAGGAAGCGAATGCATCGTACGATGAGCCAAAGCGGCACATAGTTCTTTCTGGGAAGAGAAACATCGTGGGAGTGGATGACAAGACAGACAAGTCGGAAGATTATGAAAAGTTTGATGAAATTGCTCCATTCACAGTGAATATTGACCCGAGCATCCCGTTAAATGATGAAGATTTTCCATGGCTACGACGCAAAGGGACACACGCGAAGAAAAAGTTTCACACCCAAAGATCTGGGATGTGATCGGCTTAACTATCATCACTTTCTTCTGTGTTTCACACCCAGGAGGGAATCTCTGTAATAGTTAGGGTAGCTAGTTATGTGTTTTGGCATTTGAAACGCGAAGAAATTTTATGTGCAAGCAAATTCTTTCATGCATTTACTAATTTTTCCAGCTAAATGACCCTGAAATTGAAAAGCATTTCAAATGAACTCAGAAAAGGTTGAAAGTTGGCATGGTATCATAATTTCACCCACATAGCATGTGCAAAAAAGTAGAGAGGGTTACCGCAAAAACTGGATGCACTTCGTGTACAAAATGGACAATCTGTTTCAAAGTATCAGGGTTTCGAACGAAAACTCATCCGTTACAAAGGCATTTCATTTTTTAAATAACCTAAGCATTACCAAATTGAATATAATGATAAAACACACTAATATTAAACATAAGAAAAAAGAATCACTGAAAAATCTATTTCCAAAGTTAAGTTATTCACAAAAATAAATAAAGCAAAAAAAATAAGAAAAAAAAGCCCACCTACTGGGCCACAGCGGCCTACATACGACTAGAAACCCAAATTCAAGTTGGACCAGGATGCAGGCCCGCTAGCCCAGTAGGCCCAACAGGGCATCGTAGAAGAGGTAGGCCCAGAAGGCCTGCTTAAGAGAGGAGCTCGAGACAGCAGCGACGGCGGGGCTTATAAGCAGGTGCGAGTGCCCCTCGGCTAGCGAGGTGGGACTGAACTTTTGTGCCCCTCGCCTGGCAGCGCACACCCTTTAGTACTGGGTCGTGGCACCAACCGGTACTAAAGGGGGGGGGGGCCTTTAGTACCGGTTGGAGCCACCAACCGGTACTAAAGGGGGTTGCTTCCCGCCGCTTGGGCTAGCCAAAACAGACCTTTAGTACCGGTTGGTGGCTCCAACCGGTACTAAAGGTGGGTTCTATATAAGAAAACACTTCAAAATTTCGTCAGTTTCTCATCTCTCCCTCTGCTTCTTCTCCTTTGCACCGTCGCCCGCCGCCCCCGCCGTCTCCATATCCCTTGTCGCCGCCCCGGTCCGTCGCTGCCCCCGTCGCCGCCCCGTCCCCGTCGTCGCCGCCCCGTCGTCCCGTCCCCGTCGTCCCGGTCGTCACCGCCGCCCCGTCCCGGCCGCGTTGTCACCGTCCCCGTCGTCGTCGCCGCCCTGGCCCGTACGTCCCCGTCCCCGTCGTCGCCGCCCCGTCGTCGCCGCGCCCGTCGCCGTCCCCGTCGCCGCGCGCCCCCCGTCGCCTCTCGCCTCGCCGGCCGGTGCGCGCGCGCACACACACACATACATTTTTAGTTATAGATTTTTCTGTTTTTTAGAAATTGTTAGACATTTTTCTGTTTTTTAGAAATAGTTAGAAATGTTAGAATTGTTAGAATAGTTAGAAATGTTAGAATTGTCAAAAATGTTAGAATTGTTAAAAAAAATTCTATTTTTTAGTTATAGAAATAGTTATAAAAAAGTTAGAATTGTTAAAAAAAATCTGTTTTTTAGTTATAGAAATAGTTATAAAAAAGTTAGAATTGTTAGAAATTTTTCTGTTTTTTAGTTATAGAAATATTAGAAATGTTAGTTATATATAGCATTGTTAGAAATGTTATAGAAATGTTAGAAATTTTAGTTATCAAAATCCAATCATTAAAAAAATATTACTTTTTGCGGGCATATAGCTAGTATTTGTTGTCGACGATGCCCGGCCCGCATCCTCGCCGTCGACACGTCCGCGACGACGTCCAGCTGACCCATGTCCGGGACTGGACTCCGCCGGGCTGGCACTGGGAGGTGCTGCCTGGAGGGGCGCGCCGCTTGATGAGGAACCCGGCCCCGGGTCCCGTCGTCGACCCTGATCTCGTTTGGTGGCGTTCGCGTGGGCCAGTTTCGGTGCGGAGGGACCCGGCCCCGCCGGAGGTGGTACGTCGTCGTGTCAGGGAGGAGGACAAGCACGTCCATCGCTACATGGTTGCGTTAGAGGGCGGCAGGTTCTCCAATACCTGGCAGTTCTTCAGGGATCTCACTTCAGCTATGATCCTGTGAGGGTTCCTTCTCTTTGGGTGTCCACCGCCTAGCCAATGATGTACTATTCAATATTATATATTATTCGAGACGATGTATTCGAGATTAAATCTATTATTCGAGGCGATGTATTCGAGATTATATCTATTATTCGAGACGATGTATTCAAGATTATATCTATTATTCGAGATTATACTAAATTGTTTTATATTTCTTTTGGCATAGTTAAATAAAAGCTATGGCGGACAATACCGACACAGAGAGAGAATAGACCATGTTCGATATCATACACGGGCCAGATGATGATCAGAATGAAGAAGATTTTGACGGCTTCGAATTTCTAAACAACACCGGAGAGGGTGATATGATATTCGATCGCGACGACCGAATTGATGAAGTCATGAACTACGACGAAGAACATGTTGATCCTGAAACAACAAACACCGGCGAGGTATATATATTTATATAAGCAGGAATCTGGTGATCATCGCATGTTTTAAATGAGTTGAAGATATATTAACGAATCGATATTTCTTCTTTCAGCCATCCGGATCGAGCAAATCTTCAGGCAAAAGGATGAAAAGAGGCCCGAACAAAAAGTTGAAGGAGGGCGTAAAGTATAATATCGAGGCATTCAAACCTAATGGCGAACCATTAGCGCCTAAGAAGATTGCGGACAAGTTCGTTGTTAGTGCGGAGTTCTTGTGAAGGACCAACTCCCGATCCCCCTTCAAGAATGGAGAAAGCCAGCAAAGCCACGTCCAAATGTTACTTTTGTCGACGAGAATAAAAAAACTGCTTTGGGATACTCTCATGGAACATTTCACCCTACCAGATCATTTCACAGAAGCAGATGTGCAGAACAAGGACGCTGCTTTTAGGAAGATGGCGGTTGCATTCAAGAACCACAAGAGAACGACGTGGGAGAAGTACGTCAAGGGAGGAAGGAAGACTCCAGTATTCGAGGGGATACTAGAGAATCAAAGTGCTCATTGGGACGATTTCGTGAAATTCAAGGATTCAGAATTAGCTAAGGAACGGTCGAGAATAAACAAGAAGAATGCCGAAAAAAAGGATAAGTTCCATAAGCTGGGGCCAGGTGGCTACGCGGTGGCAATGCCTAAGTGGGATAAGTCTGAGAAAGAGATGGAGGATGCAAGTGTCACTCCGGTTACTAAGAGCTGGCCCCCCAGGTGCAGGACTTGGTTCTATGCGCATGGGGGGGGAGTTGGACCCGAAGACAGGCAATGTTTCGACGAGGGCATGTCTGAACGGAGCCGACGATGCGATACTTGTTGCAATAGAAGAGGCTCGATCGGGGGTGTTCCAGCCCAACAGAGAGAACGACGAGCTTACGCGTGCCCTGGGAAATCCTGAACACCCGGGAAGAACACGAGGCAAGGGCGCTATTCCGTGGTATGAGGGGTTTTCGGACTGGAACGCCGACTACAGAACCCGTGCGAGAAAGAAGATTGCGGAAGAGAAGAAGAGGAAGATGGAGGAGGAGCAGAGGAAGCGGGACTATGAACGCCTTCAAGGCCTAGAAGCAAGTCAAGCGGAATTGGCAGTTAAATTCCAGCGGCAGCAGGAGCAGATCGACTCACTTAGCCAGCAAAGGGGGTCTCAGCAGCTGCAGCAGCTAGCGGATGATCCAGCATTGGATAGCACCGCCCCATCCATGCCGAGAAGCAGCGTGGGTTCCGCCCCGGGCAACGCAGTGCTGGATAGATACCCCGTGGATGACATCATGGAGAACACTAACTGCGAGCTACACTTCAAAATGAAGAACATATCCATGAAGGTGGCGGACGGTGTTGCTTTTTCAAATTCCCCCGAGGCAACCTTCCATTGCAACCCGATTCCAGCGGGCTATGCTCGTGTCGTGGTTGATGAGGTGGTGGACCAATATTCGGGGCTAGAGCTTGACATTCCTGGAGGTGACGAGGAGCACACACTCGAAGATGCCAAACATCGTATCATCCTATGGAGAAAGGATTGCATCATCTTTCGAAGGCCACCGACACCGCATCACCCGACTCCTCGTCGAAGTCCGCCACCGAGTCAGCAGACTCCCGCTCCTCCAAGTCCACCAACGCGTGAGGCCACTCCTCCTCCTCCAAGTCCGGCAAAGTGTCAGGCCACTCCTCCTCCAAGTCCGACACAGCGTCAGACGTCCACTCCTCCTCCAAGTCCGGCACGACCTCAGGCCACTGCAAGTCTGGCACAGCTTCAGGCCACTCCTCCTCGTCCAATTCAGCCCGTCAGCCGTCTCCACCGCCTCAGTAATCGCAGAAGAGACACCCCGCAGCTATGGTGTGTAGCGGTACGAGTCGAGGTCATAGTACAGGAAGTACAGGCGGAGGCAAGCGATATAAATATGGTCCAAACCTCACTACTCCTCTTCCTGTGAGGGCTTACGACAAGACGGAGGAGCAAACCAATGCCATAGTGCGGGCAGAAGTCGACGCCCATTTTGGACCGAAACCGCCACCGCCGCCAAGGGAGAAAGTGCCTGTGGAAGTAGTTGACCACTTCATTCGTATGGCTCAACCACCAGCTCCTAAGCCTGTTGACACAGACTATGAGCGCCACATCAGGAAGTTACATCGACAACGTCTACAGAAAGAGGCGAGCTCGAGCTCGAGAAAACAACAAGCAGCTGTCAAAAAATGCGGGAAAACCGTTGCCCAGCTGGGAGAACAGGCGGCGCAATCGATCCCCCCGCTTGTTGTGCCGCCAACAACACGTGACAGTATGCGCGCCCAATATTATTGTGGCCAAACAGTTTACGTTCCCGAGGTGGGCGATGTGGTAATAACCCAGGAGCATATAATGCAGGCTGAAACTCTCAAAATCACTGTTGGACAACTCCTCGAGATCGAGGACATGCCTGTGCTTAAAGAGGAGGAAATAAAACGGAAATATGCCCGGGGCCAACCTTTGGTCAAGCCAGAAGAGGTCAAGAAGCTCCCAATGAGAATGTATGAATTACATGAATGGTACATGAACATTACCAAGAGATCCGATCGAGAGTCCCTCATGGTGCAAGTCAAGAAGGATCATTACTACCATGAGAAACCTGTGACCGTTGAGTATTCTGAACTATTTCAGTCATACAATCAAGACGCACTCGACAAATCTATCGTTAGTTGCTATTGTCTGTAAGTGATTTCTTTCTGTAATTTAAGTCTCAAGCTAGCTGTAGTGATCCTTTTGATCAATCATTACCTGTAATTATCCTCACTATATTCTTTTCTGTGGTATTATGCAGGATGAAGATGTATGAAATGACAAAAGATGGACGCTATGGCATTGGGTGCATTGACCCAAACACTGTTAATGAATACACATGGACAATAAACAAGCATCATGAAAAGCAGGTAGAGGACAGCATGCTAGAGTTCTTGAAGCGCCTCAAATACAATGAAGATATACTACTTCCTTACAACTTCCAGTGAGTCACACTTTCTTGTACTACAAATTCTCTGTTTTTGCCTACTAGCTAGCGACATGTTTTTGCTTACATATGCCCGCTTAATTAAGACATGCAAACGTGTGTGCATGCAGATTTCACTGGGTCTTGTGTATCATTAAAGTTGACGCCGGAACAATTCAAATACTGGACTCACTACTCAAAGCAAATAGTGACTATAACATCTTGTTTGGGATAGTCAACAGGTAATTTCAATCATTATTAACTATATATCTCAGCCTATTTAGTTTGTCATTTCATGATATGAACTGTTTAATAACCCCTTTATTCATTTTCTTTGTCGGCGGGCAGGGCTTGGGCAAGGTTCATCAGCGTCACGGAAGGCGAATGGAAACGACAGCTGAAATGGTTTCGACCCAAGGTAAGTAATTAAGTAGTACTAGCTAGCTGCCATCTCTTTAATTATCATGCTTGATTAATTATTATCTGATCAAATTAAATTCCATTCTCGTAATAAAGGCCCTGAAGCAGGCGCAGGGGACTAATCTGTGTGCATTCTGCGTTTGCAAGAACATTCGCATGATGGCGTCCGAAAGGAGCAGATCTCAAAGACAAGAATGGGTACGCTTGTCAGAACACTATTCACAATTTTTACACCATTATCGATATCTAGTCACACAACTAATACACATGCATATTGATCTCCTTCTTAACAATTCAAAGAGGTGCGGGACAAGCTCCTAGAAACGGAGCGCGTAGAAGCACTTCAAGAGGAAATAGCGAGATTTTTGCTCGACCAGGTCATAAATCTGAAGGGAGAATACTATTACCCGCTACCGCCCCCATCGACCAGGTCATGAACCACTTCCAATTGTCATCGTGCTCCGAAGGCACCAATTAGGCTAATGCCACTGGCTCTGAAGGCAACATGCACATGTAGGAGAAATTGTATATAGCTATACATGTGTGTATGTGTGAATTAATATGGTTTGTGAGACATTGATGATATATATATGATTGGTTCTACTAGAAATTCTATATATATATATATATATGCATAACGTGTACAATGTGTAGTATCGTAAAATACCAGCAAACAAAAAAGAATTAAAATGGAAAACACAAAATTAAATGAAAAATAAATCATAAAACCAAAAACCCCCCAAACATTTTAGTACCGGTTGGTGTTACCAACCGGTACTAAAGGGCTCCCGGCCCCCGGAGCTGGCTCGTGCCATGTGGTTGCCCTTTAGCACCGGTTCGTGCCGAACCAGAACTAAATGGGGGGGGCCTTTAGTGCCCACACCCTAGTGCCGGTTACCTAACTGGCACTAAAGGGCCTTACGAACCAGTGCTATTGCCCGGTTCTGCACTAGTGGAAGTAAGTTAAATCGATCATTTTCGCACCATATCGGCAACTTAGTTCACTTCCTGATATCAAGTAATTGTTTTCTTTGTCTGGCAGGGTTTGGAAAAAATTCACCTCAAAAGCTCCAGGACTGTCGAAGAAGCAGCAATTTAAACACCCGAAAGTAAGTACTACAAGCATGTTTCACGCATCTCCTAGTGATTCAAGCGCTAGTTTCATCAATACCATTTAGCATGCTTGCTTATCAGTTTGATTGACCTCTATTTCTTGTAAAGTGGTTGTGGCAGGAAGCTGGGAATAATTACTGTGGATACTATGTTTGCGAGTCCATCCGCCACATGACCTGTGAGTGGGGCTACACTAAAAAACAATATGAAGTGAGTAAGCAATAATATTCATAATTTTATTTTATTACCATCATTTGTGTTGAGTTTCATTCATTCATATATATGTATTGACCCCCTTCTTCAAATTAGATGTTTCGGATGCAGGATGAACTCCTAGCACGAGACCGCATGCGAGCAATTCAAGAGGAATTGGCGGCATTCTTTCTTGACCACGTGATCGATAAAGACGGAGAATACCATGTGGACCCTGAGGTCATATATAATTAAGGGATTATATTGTAAGAGATCTTATATTGTAAATATGTAGCCAGTAGTGTCGGATAGATATACGAAAACTTGTTGTTCGACCAATCTCTCGGAGAAGGAGAGGTCGATATCACTTCTCTCTATATGCATATGTTCATGACGATCTTCTGTTTCCTTCATTTTTGCTTACTAGCTAGCATGTCGAGTCCTCTCTATACGTATAGTACGTAGCGTCGACCAAGCATGGAGATAAGATAGGACACTTCTCTCTATTAATTAGCTAACTAACACAATATATGAAACACCTAAATTAACCCCCCCCCCCAAAACCCACTAAACCAACCCCTTTAAAAAAACCTCAGCTCCTGCGAGCTGCTGACGCGTGGATGCCTATTGTTCCCGGTGGGTGCCACCAACCGGGACCAAAGGGCCTCCTGCCTGGGCTCGCCGCACCGGCCACGTGGAGGCCCATCTTCCCGGTTCGTGTAATAACCGGGACTAAAGGCCAAGGGCTTTTGTAACGACCCTTTAGTCCCGGTTCAATGCTACCTCTTGAGCAATGCGTTGGTTTTCCCTTGAAGAGGAAAGGGTGATGCAGTAGAGCAGCGTAAGTATTTCTCTCAGTTTTTGAGAACCAAGGTATCAATCCAGTAGGAGGCCACGCACGAGTCCCTCGCACCTACACAAACAAATAAACTCCTCGCAACCAACGCGATAAAGGGGTTGTCAATCCCTTCACGGTCACCTACGAGAGTGAGATCTGATAGATATGATAAGATAATATTTTTGGTATTTTTATGATAAAGAGGAATAAAGATGCAAGTAAAATAAATGGCAAAGGAAATAACTAAGTATTGGAAGATTAATAGGATGGAAAATAGACCCGGGGGCCATAGGTTTCACTAGTGGCTTCTCTCGAGAGCATAAGTATTATGGTGGGTGAACAAATTACTGTTGAGAAATTGACAGAATTGAGCATAGTTATGAGAATATCTAGGTATGATCATGTATATAGACATTACATCCAAAACAAGTAGACCGACTCCTTCCTGCATATACTACTATTACTCCACACATCGACTGCTATCCAACATGCATCTAGAGTATTAAGCTCAAGAGAACAGAGTAACGCTTTAAGCAAGATGACATGATGTAGAGGGATAAACTAATGCAATATGATATAAACCCCATCTTGTTATCCTCGATGGCAACAATACAATACGTGTCTTGCTGCCCCTACTATCACTGGGAAAGGACACCACAAGATTGTGACGCCCGGATAGTTAAGCTACAATAACCATCTACTAATGATGCCACGTCACCACGATTACTGTTGTTAGTTTCACGATGATTCAAATCTCTTCTGAATTCAAATTCAAAATCTAGTCAAACGGTAAAAGTTTTGAAAAAAGTCAAATCTAAAATGTTCAAAGTGTAGAAAATAAATCATAGATGATTATGGTGGTGGATCCAAATTAACGTACAATGTTTAAATGCACTAGATAATAGGAACAATCGCTGCAACAATTGTTTAAACGTCTCTTAAATAATTAAATTATTAAAAACTACTTTCTATAACTACAAGAATAATTGTGGCGGTGGTATAATTACTATTAGTAATTTAGGTGCTAACTATATGTTTTACAAAACTAAAACAATTAGGGAAATGAAATAAAACAGAAAAGGAAATAAAAGAAAAGAAAAACAAAAGACCAAAAAAAGGAAAAGAGAAAAGGAAACCCCCCTGGGCCAGTCGGCCCAGCTTTTAGCCAGGCCGGCCCAACTGGGCCTGCGAACCCACCCCCACTCCTCCCTTATCCCCTCACACCGCACCCGAACCATATCCACTCCCCCACTCTTTCCCCCACGACGCGCCACCTCCCCTGATCCGGATCGGATCGGGGCTCGCCGCCACCCCGCCATGTCGCCGTTGCCCGACCCCATCGTCTCGTTGGTCCCAGCTGCTGGATCGACGGCATCATCACCGTGCGCGGCACCGCCACCCCCGGCCTCCTCCGCGCCTCTCCTCCCCTTCGCGCGACGCCGCCTAGAGCCGCGGCCTCGCCTCGTCGTCGACCCGACTCCGTCGCCGGCGCTCCCCGTCCCCATCGCTCGTCTCCGATCTCCTCCCCGAGCACCGCTGCCCGAAACCCCTACCGCCCCCCATGAGCGCCCCCTCGGTCCCGTCCCTCTCTCTCTACACGCAGTCCCCGGCGCCGCTCGCTCATGCCTGGCCGCCTCGCGCGCGCACACGCGCCCCGCCTCGTCCCGGCTCACCCGCACCCCCTATCGCCCTTGGCCTCCACTCCGTCCCGCCCTGGTGCCATCTCGCCACCGTGCTCGCGCCCTGTTTACCCCTACTCGCCCACGCGTGACCCGCGCCATCCGGCGGCGCCCTGCTGCCTTGCCTCGCCTGTCGCCACCGCTCCCCCTGCCGCCTCCCACTGTCCCTGCCTGCCCGCGCTGCCGCTCCCCCCCCCCCCCCCCCCCCCCGTGCCTCCCAGGGCGCCGGCGCCGTGGCCGCGCTTGCCTCGCGCCCACAGTCGCCGCTCTCGTCGGCTTCCTGCTCCTGCCGCCTCGCTGAGGCCACGGCCGAGCCTCGCCGCGCCGGGCTTCGGCCCCGACAGGCGCCCGCGCCTGCTAAACCACCACGCCTGCGCGCCCAAGCGCCCGCTTAGGCCCCCAGGGCCAATGACAAGTGGGGCCCCGCCCCTGGAATGTTAAAAAAAGATAATTGAAAATAAATAAATCACATTTAAAAAGTAATAATTAATTAATTAATTAATTAATTAAGCTTAATTAATTAACCTAATCACTAAATTAAATTAACTAATCCTGTTTAGTTAACCTAAGTCAATGACAACTGGGACCCACGTGTTAGTTTGACCAAGTCAAATGACTGTTGACTGCTGACATCACCCTGATGTCATGCTGACATCATAATGGAATTTTCTAATTAAATTAATACTGATAATTCTAAAAATGATTTAAATCTTCTAAAAATAATATAAAATAAACCGTAACTCGGATGAAAATACTTTGTACATGAAAGATGCTCAGAACGACGAAACTTTCCTAGCATAGCGAACACGCAACTTTCCCCGTCCGGTTTATCTGTCCGAAAACGATAAACACCGGGGATATTTTTCCGGATATTTCCCCCCTTCACCGATACCACCTCAAACCGTGTTAGAACACACATAGCATCACGCTTTGTCATGTCATGCGTTGTCATGCATTTGTTTGCATTATATTTATTGTTTCTTCCCCCTCTTCTCTTGCTAGACACCGAGACCGACGCCGCTGCTACCTAGTACGGCTACGGTGTTGATGACCCCTCTCTCTTGCCAGAGCAACCAGGCAAGCTCCTTCCCCCTTGATCACCAGATATCGCCTACTCTCCTCTATACTGCTTGCATTAGAGTAGTGTAGCATTTTACTGCTTTCCGTTAATCCTATCCTGATGCATAGCATGTCCTTGCTATTACTGTTGTTACCTTTACCTGCAATCCTAATGCTTAATATAGGATGCTAGTTTATCATCAGTGGCCCTACATTCTTGTCCGTCTGCCATGCTATACTATCGGGCCGTGATCACTCGGGAGGTGATCACGGGTATAGACTATATACTTTATACATGATACATGTGGTGACTAAAGTCGGGTCGGCTCGTGGAGCACCCGCGAGTGATTCACGGATTGGTGGCTGAAAGGACCTTTGTCCCCACGACCCTCTGTGTGGATCTTTGTGGCGAAGCGACAGGGCAGGTTGAGACCACCTAGGAGAGAGGTGGGCCTGGCCCTGGTCGGCGTTCTTGATTATTTCAAGATAACACGTTTAACGAGATCTTGGTATTTGATCTGAGTCTGGCCACTGGCCTATACGCACTAACCATCTACGCGGGGACAGTTATGGGCACTCGACATCGTGGTATCAGCCGAAGCCTTCGTGACATCAGCGACTGAGCGGCGCGCGCCGGGTTGGACCGTGTAACGCAACTTCCTTTGTAAAGGAGGTTTCTAGGTCTGCTCTCCGGCCGCCCTCGCAACGTGCAGGTGTGCAATGGGCGATGGGCCCAGACCCCTGCGCCATAGGATTTAGACCGGCGTGCTGACCTCTCTGTTGTGCCTAGGTAGGGCTGCGACGTGTTGATCTTCCGAGGCCGGGCATCACCCAGGAAAGTTTGCCCGGCCAAATGGGATCGAGCGTGTTGGGTTATGTGGTGCACCCCTGCAGGGAAGTTAATCTATTCGAATAGCTGTGATCTTCGGTAACATGACGACTTGGAGTTGTACCTTAACCTTATAACAACTAGAAACGGATACTTAATAAAACACACCCTTCCAAGTGCCAGATACAACCCGGTGGTCGCTCTCTAACAGGGCGACGAGGAGAGGATCGCCGGGTAGGATTATGCTATGCGATGCTACTTGGTGAACTTACCATCTACTCTCTTCCCCTGTTGCAAGATGGAGGTTACCAGAAGCGTAGTCTTTGATAGGACTAGCTATCCCCCTATTATTCCGGCATTCTGCAGTTCAGTCCACATATGATACCCTTATTCCATTTGATACCAATGCATACATATGTAGTGTAGCTCCTTGCTTGTGAGTACTTTGGATGAGTACTCACGGTTGCTTTGCTCCCTCTTTTCCCCCTTTCTATACCCGATTGCTGCGACCAGACGTTGGAGCCCGGGAGCCAGACGCCACCGTCGACGACGACTACTACTACCCAGGAGGTGCCTACTACTACGTGCAGCCCGTTGACGATGACCAGGAGTAGTTTAGGAGGATCCCAGGCAGGAGGCCTGTGCCTCTTTCGATCTGCATCCCAGTTTGTGCTAGCCTTCTTAAGGCAAACTTGTTTAACTTATGTCGGTACTCAGATATTGTTGCTTCCGCTGACTCGTCTATGATCGAGCTCTTGTATTCGAGCCCTCGAGGCCCCTGACTTGTAATATGATGCTTGTATTACTTATTTTATTTGTAGAGTTGTGTTGTGATATCTTCCCGTGAGTCCCTGATCTTGATCGTACACGTTTGCGTGAATGATTAGTGTACGATTGAATCAGGGGCGTCACAAAGATTGAACCCAAAGCTAAGCACTTCTCCTATTGCAAGAAAGATCAATCTAGTAGGCCAAGCCAAACTGATAATTCGAAGAGACTTGCAAAGATAATCGATCATACATAAAAGAATTCAGGGATGATTCAAATATTGTTCATAGATAAACTTGATTATAAACCCACAATTCATCGGTCTCAACAAACACACCGCAAAAGAAGATTACATCGAATAGATCTCCACAAGAGAGGGAAGAACTTTGTATTGAGATCCAAAAAGAGAGAAGAAGCCATATAGCTAATAACTATGGACCCGTAGGTCTGAAGTAAACTAAGCACACTTCATCGGAGTGGCTATGGTGTTGATGTAAAAGCCCTCCATGATCGATACCATGTTTTTTGCAATGAAGTAACCATCATGCAACTCATGGACTAGTGGTATGTATCCACTATAATTTTAGCTAATTTGATAATTGTTCTTGAAAGTCTCAGTGTCATTTATGAATGAGACAAGAGATCCTTTCTCCTCACAAGTTAGCTCCGAGCCATAACTGTAGTACAACTTGTCTACATCCTTCTAAGGATTTCTTGAAGAAAAGAAATAAGCTGTCCGTTATAAATAAACAAGTTTAATAGGGATGAACACCAACTATTTTTAAAGAAACAATATAAATTACTTAAAAATTTTGTTTGAAAAAATCACGAAGAGGTAGAACTGAAAGCATATCCACGTTCACCCAAATGTTGACATTATTTTCAATATCATCTTCAGGATGAATATCGAAGGTTATTTGCATATTCTCCTGAAATCCATAGGCCTTGCATAGAGCTTCCCTATTTGAGCAATCAAAATGTGAGTTATTAACTGCATTGTAGAGCTTAACCCGAAAAGCGTAACCATGTTTAGTCTTAAGGTGAGCTTTCCTCATCTCCATATTCTCACTATCTTGGAAATCGAGCTTCTCGAAGATATACCGTCTTGCATGGCAGGGGATGCACTAGTCAAATTGTAAAAAATGGAAATTACACGTTGAAGCAAAGAAGCACAAGTCATGATTAATTACGAAAAAAATACTTGTCGTCATTACGTACAGTAAAAACATAGAAAGGTCTCGTCCAGCTTGATGGTGAAGAACCTACCGTTTTTCAGGTGAGGCACATCGCACATACCTCGGTCGTCACCGCAGTAGTCGCACTCAGGAATTCTATCATCACTAGACATTTCCTGTGTTCATAATTTAAAGATTATAAATCAAGGACAATTCCAGGTACTCAACACACAGATCACTATTCAACATGGGTTGACTTTTGGTCTGTTGAGTTTTCGTTGAAAACTCTCATCTCATGTGGTGTATATGGTGGGCCCTCCCTCTCTGGTATATTCGACCATCGGTGATGGTCGCTCCTCCCTTCATTCCCGAGTGCATTACACCAAAATGTCTAGTACAGGGAACAAAGGAGAAGTGACCCCATGACAACAATCTATATTCTTCCTCTTTGATATTTCGACACTATATGGTGGACACTCCTTCACAGATATTTCGGCCATCGATGATGGTCGCTTCCCCTCCTTCTCTCGTGCATTACCAAGGTACATCATGAGAGGAAGGAGAGGAAACGACCCCCATGACAACAGTCTGGATTCTTCGTGTCTGATATTTCGATAGTATATTATGGACACTCCCTTATAGATATTTCGACTGTCAGTGATGGTTGCTCCTCCTTTCTTTCCAAACTGCATTAAACAAAAATTTCTAGCACCTGGGAAAGAAGAAGAAGGAAACCCACGATAATAGTCGGGATTCTTCCTCTTTCAAAGTCAAACTAGGAGCCACAATACACTGAGAGTCAACCCGTTACATATATTGGAGTAATGACATAAAAAATACCATATGTTTTGCCAGAATATCGTTTAGTTCCCACTCTGGCAAATTACGGGCGCTCGATATGTCCTACTTTCTAGCACAAGTCATGCCAAAAATCACGGAAAATTTCGGCACGACCTTTGCTAAAAACAAAACATATCGAGCGCCTGAAATTGGCCTGAACGGAAATGAATCAGCATTCCGGCAAAACAGAGGCCACTCAGAGTTTCCTTGCAATAGAAATAGACATATGTGGCTAGCTTTGGCACCACATACACAACAACTCAAGTTCATACAATCTTTGTATAAATGTTGGTAATTTTCATGTCTACTTCTAGTGTGCATACACTTTGCTGCAATGTCTACCCTAGGTGATTGGTATTAATTCAGCAATTTGAATGGCGGTGATGTTCTTAATTTAGGCAATTAGCTAGAGTAACAATTAGTAGTTATGGTTTAGTGTAGCAACCCGACCCGAATGGATCAAATCTTTGTGCTTAAGTGTCATCCCTAGATCGGTATGCTGACACACACAGTACTCCAGGATTTATAACAGAGGTAAATCACATGTGTAAAGTAACGTAAATACTATTACCTCAATCCAAATAGCAGAAGTAACAACAAGGTTGTGGATTCCCATCAACACCAATGGCAAAGTTGAGTGTAGAAATCGTAACCCTAACGTATCACTTACGCATCGTAAGATTCCTACAATATGAGACGTTGCAACCACAAAGGGTCATTACATTGAATGTACTGGCAATTTCAAACTGTAGAGCAATGCTGAATAATGGCTATCACTACATGCATATTTGGCTGGTGGAAAAGCTCTATGGTTATCATGTTTTTGCGAAAAGCCAATTTTTTCCTACAACAAAGGAATATATTTTATTTAAGTACAAAGTTGGTTGAAAATTATTGAGAAGGTTCCTCCAACTCAATCCCAAAGTAAAAATTATAATCCAACAAATTAATTAAGTAAAGTGATGAGATCAACAAGATAATCCATGAACCAGATACTCAAGATGTCCATAACCGGGGACACAGCTAATCATGATTAGTACACTCTGCAGAGGTTTGCGCACTTTTCTCCACAAGACTCGATCTCCTGCATTGGATTTCTCGCACTACATGGTGTTTGAGAAACGGATGACCGAGACACAGTCTTTCAGAAGCATTAACTCTAACCCCAGGTAGACCGTACCAACCTACATCCCCTACATCTGCTAGCCTACCACTGGAAGAGGTCTCACAACATACTCAACTATGCCAGAGCCCATAATGGCTTGTGGCTGCACACAGAAGTTTCTAGCATGAATAATCTTATGATCTCTTTTAGCCTGGGTGACATTCCATAGGGTGATCACACGGGTACGCCGGGATCCCCTTGGGCAAGCACTGGGTTCTCTTGGTGCCCGGGCAAACCACTGGGTGCTCCAGGGTGCCCCAACCAATCCACCCAGATGTGTATTAAAATAGCCACCTTAAGTTTAACCATTAATAATAACTCTCACATCTGTCATGGATCACTCAAACCAAACCACGTCTACTAGCATAGCATAGCAGTATAAGCATAACGTAGAATTCCCAGGGTTTGAATAAAAGTCAACAGGTTCCTACCTCATCAACTACTTCCCAATACCCACATGTTAATCAAATCCTAACCATGCAATGTTTGAGGGTGAAACTAATGCAAGTAAAACTGGGTATGAAAAAGGTATGATCAAAGTGTGAACTTGCCTTGTACTGTTGATGAAGATAATTCACACTCATAACTCCTGATAGTTCTACTCGTCACACTCCATTCAATCTATCGTGAGCAAGCAATAGTAACCACACATAAGTAATCATGCAAAAGAATCGAAGAAAAGATCTCAAAAAACTTCGAAAACAAGCAATTAAATCTTGCAACAGAAAACAATTCCTAACAGTACCAAAATTGGGTAGATTTGGTCTTATCAGAAAGTTTAGGTCAAGAGTTTCGATTTGCAAAAAGAATCAACTAAATCGGAGTTACAAAACTCAAGTTATGATCAAAAGAAGTTTGAATATGAATCTGAACAAATTTGGAAATTTCAAAAAAATTGATGTGACGGGTTCACTGGATAGGTGAAAACAAGACAAAACTATAGGCGCTGGTTTCATCTAATTTGGATGAACGAGTAAACAATTATTTCTATTTGAAAAATCAGGGCCAAGCTGTTTTACGGAAGAAAAATAGCTACGGCTAAAATAATTCTAGGTCTAATGTATAAACATAGAGACTAATTGATAATCTAATTATTCTACTGTACTAGTATAGAAATAATAAAGTATGGAAGTATAAAAAGAAACAAAACAAAGAAAGATACCTTTATAAGGTAGAGAAAAGACGATTTTGGAGCAAGGAGACAACTTCCAGAAATCCCGCTGGAGAGGAGAAAAAAATATTTTTCTTTAGTGAATCTAGTGAAACCAAAATATTGATTTAACCCGAATTGAATGATTTTTAGAGGCTCTATGGGTCCATATTTATAGGTGGAAAAGAGAATTAGAGGTATATAGCTGGGCAATGTGGGACTAAAGGTAAATGAAAAGAAAAGAAAAGAAAAGAGGAACCACATGGGCTAAGAAGCAACACGGCGGCCGCAGACGTACACTGCGTGCTGCACTTTCTTTTGTGGCTAAAGAAGAAAAGGAAAAAAACTGTGAAGGATTATGGCTTGCTGGGCCTGGCCCATGTAGGATAAAGAAAAGGAAAAGATGGGGCGTCTGCTGCCACTATGCTGCGCACGTGGGCGACAGTTAGTTCCAGGCGCACGTGCAGTTTTTGTTTTTTTAACAGAAAACGATAAACTGAAAAATAAAAATAAAAATAAAATTTTACATAGGCATATTATATATCAAAATTTTCAGAAAAAGATTTTATAAATGATGAACATATTTTCAAGGGCAAATAAATTCCACACAAAATCAAATAAAGAAAAGAGTGCTACTGCTCTAATAAGATCCAATAAAAATCATTTTAAAAATACCAAAATGATTTCAAATTTATTTCTCTACAATTTTCTAATGGAGGGAATCATTTTACCTTAATTTTCATATATTTTATTTTTCGAGAAAAACAATTTGAATAAAACCCCAAATAACTCCAAATTGAAGATAATTTCAAAAGGACTTTAAATTTGATCCTTTTAAACTTCCAACTCATATTTCATATGTTTTGAAGAAGTCATTTTATATTCTCTCATGACAATCATTGAGTTGCTTAAATTTTCTGAATTTGAAATATTTTCAAATGAAATTCAAATATTTTCAACAACCCTTTTCGTTTAAATAAGTGGAAGAAGTCATGTCATCTTCTCTCTAGGGTTTTGTATTTGAAAAGAATTTGAATTCATGGAGATCATAAATGCAAGATGAAAGTTTGGGAAAGTCCTTTTATTCCCTCTCATTTAAATTTCAATTTTTTTTCAAATTTCATTCAGTTTCACTCAAGCAACCACAGCACAATCAAACAAAGAATCAAAACTATTTATTTAATATAACATTCCAAAATTTAGAATTTTGGGATGTTACAAACCTACCACCCTTAAAATGAATCTCGTCGTCGAGATTCGGAGAGGCTAGAAAGAAATAGGTTAGGTTTGGGGGGAGGGGGTCTTCTCGAAATCGATCAATCATCTCCGGGGTTCTCGGGTGCTACCACCCTTAGAAACATTGTTACGGTTCCATCAAAACTCGTATACTCCATCCATTATTCTTGACAATGTCGGTCTTCTCAGATCTTCCGGATAATTCCTTCTCTGGGCTCTTCCAGTAGTGGCATAACCTTTACCGCAATTCTTCTGTCCTTTCATCTTGGTAAGGTTCTTCTGTGACTGGGTCTTCTTAGCTGATAGGTCTGGCGCCAATACTAAACAACTATCGATATCGGCGACATTCTGAATTCACTAAGGTCTCTCTTTTTGTCAGGAGAGCCCTAGCCGGATTATGGCCAACGGGATTGGGATACGGACAATGAAGAAATTCGACGCCCACCCACCACCCACTTCGTAGCCACTGTCGATGATTTAACCGACATGCTCGACTTCGACTCCAAAGACATCGACGGTATGGAGGACGATGTAGGAGACAAACACGAACCAGCACCTATAGGGCACTGGAAAGCCACCTCATCATATGACATATACATGGTGGATACACCCAATGAAGGCAATGGCGACAAGATAGCGGAGGATGACCCCTCCAAGAAGCAACCCAAGCGCCGACGTCAGTGGCGCCGCTCTAAGTCCCGCCAAAGCAAATGTGGTGATACCGGCACAGGAGATAATAATACTCCGGATAATGCCGAAGACAACAACAATCCCCTCCAGCAAGATTTAGAGCAGGAGGATGAAGGAGCCAGCTCCCCCGAGAGAGCGGCAGACAGAGAAAAGGAGGATGATCACATGCCCCCCTCTGAAGACGAGGCAAGCCTCAGCGACGATGAATTCGCCGTCCTAGAGGATCCCGTCAAACAAGAGCACTTCAAGCGCCGGCTTATGGCCACGACAAACAGCTTGAAGAAAAAGCAGCAGCAGCTTCAAGCTGATAAAGATCTGCTAGCGGACAAATGGACTGAAGTCCTCGCGGCCGAGGAATATAAACTCGAGCGTCCCTCCAAGAGTTACCCAAGGCGCAGGTTACTTCCCCGACTAGAGGAAGAAGCGTATGATATGGCTGATCGGCCACCTCATGGCCGCGATAGAGAGGCATTCCAGCCAAAAGCTCAGCCTCCACCCCAACGCCATTCAAATAAAAAGGCATGGGGAGATACGCCAGACCTACGAGACATATTGGAGGACAAGTCAAAGCATTCAAGATCGATCTACGGATCACGAGGGCGCACCACTCTGCAAGACCACAAACGTCACGCCGGATACAGTAAAAGCAAATCTGGTCGGGCCGAACACAGTGGGCAAGACCCATTCGAGCTGCGTCGCGATATAGCCCAATACAGAGGCACCGCACACCCCTTATGCTTCACAGACGAAGTAATGGAACATCAATTCCCAGAAGGTTTCAAACCTGTAAACATTGAATCATACGATGGCACAACAGACCCCGCAGTATGGATTGAGGATTTTCTCCTCCACATCCACATGGCCCACGGCGATGACTTACACGCCATCAAATACCTCCCATTAAAGCTCAAAGGACCAGCGCGGCATTGGCTTAATAGCTTGCGAGCGGACTCCATTAGCTGTTGGGAAGATCTGGAAGCCGCATTCCTCGATAACTTTCAGGGCACTTATGTGCGACCACCAGACGCCGATGACTTAAGCCACATAATTCAGCAGCCAGAAGAGTCGGCCAAACAATTCTGGACTCGGTTCCTTCAAAGAAATATCAAATCATCGACTGTCCGGATGCGGAGGCCTTAGCGGCTTTCAAGCACAACATCCGAGACGAATGGCTAGCCCGGCACCTTGGTCAGGAAAAGCCGAAATCTATGGCAGCTCTCACAACGCTCATGACCCGCTTTTGTGCGGGAGAAGACAGCTGGCTGGCTCGTAGTAATAACATATCAAAGAACCATGGTACGTCAGATACCAAGGACGGCAATAGCAGGTCACGTCGCAACAAGCATAAGTGCCGCATTAATAGCAAAAATACTGAGGATACTGCAGTCAATGCCGGATTCAAAGGCTCTAAACCTGGTCAGCGGAAAAAGACATTCAAACAAAGTACGCCAGGTCCGTCCATCTTGGACCGTATACTCGATCGCTCGTGTCAAATACACGGCACCCCAGATAAGCCAGCCAATCACACCAACAGGGATTGTTGGGTGTTCAAGCAGGCCGGCAAGTTAATTGCCGAAAACAAGGACAAGGAGCCGCATAGTGATGACGAGGAGGAACCCCGGCAGCCGCACACCATAGGACAGAAGAGGTTTCCCCCGCAAGTGCGGACGGTGAACATGATATACGCAACCCATATCCCCAAGAGGGAGCGGAAGCGTGCGCTCAGGGACGTATATGCGTTGGAGCCAGTCGCCCCAAAGTTCAACCCTTGGTCCTCCTGCCCGATCACCTTCGCTCGCAGGGACCACCCCACCAGTACCCGTCATGGCAGATTTGCCGCACTGGTCCTAGACCCAATCATCGACGGATTTCACCTCACTCGAGTCCTTATGGACGGCGGCAGCAGCCTGAACCTGCTTTATCAGGACACAGTGCGCAAAATGGGTATAGACCCCTCAAGGATCAAACCCACAAAAACGACCTTTAAGGGCGTTATTCCAGGCATAGAGGCCCATTGCACAGGCTCAATTACACTGGAAGTTGTCTTCGGATCCCCGAATAACATCCGAAGCGAAGAGTTAATCTTCGATATAGTCCCGTTCCGCAGTGGTTATCACGCGCTGCCCGGGCGAACCACATTTGCTAGATTCAATGTGGTACCGCATTATGCATACCTCAAGCTCAAGATGCCAGGACCCCACGGAGTTATTACAGTCAATGGAAACACAGAGCGCTCCCTCCGAACAGAGGAGCACACCGTGGCCCTCGCAGCAGAAGCGCAAAGCAGCCTCTCAAGGCAATCAACCAGTTCGGCGTTTCAAAGCCCGGACACCTCCAAACGCGCTCGAGGCAATCGGCAAATAGACCGCCTGGCGTGATCTGAGCTCGCGTAGCAATACGGCAGCCACCCCAATCCCAGCCCAACGGCGATATTCATGCCGAGCGTACATAATTACGCATTAAAAATACCATGGGCACAGGTGGGGAGGGGGGGCACAACTGCGGCACGCCCCAAAACGCGGCCTAAACCGCACCAGGGGCTTCCCGTTAGGTTATTTTTTCTTTTTTCAGGATGTTAATCTCTGGAAACACTGTCCGGCAGCACTATTGGCGAACACATAATGCAACAACCAAGAAGGCAGACAGCTACGTTATACAATGGAATTCCCAGGTTGATCTCAAATTTCATATCATCCCTCAGCTCACCCTTGGAAGGGACTTAGTCCTACTTTTTGCTTATCGCACTATCTGTATCACTCTGCTTTAACACAACTTTTTAAACAATGCATTACATTACGACCATTATTATATATATATATATATATATATATATATATATCTATGTGTTCATTAATCACGCCTTGCAACCGTACACTCTGGTACGGCCAATACACCAGGGGCTTACGTACCCCACAATGCGGTGTGAAAAGTCCGAACACTTTCACAAGTGCGGCACCCCGAACTTATAGCATTATATGCATCAGCTCCGAATCATGTCTTTGGTAAAATGTTGGGTTTGCCCGGCTCCTATGTTTTGGTACCTAACGTTCTGCTCTATCGGCTAAGGTAGCGCTAGGAGAACTACTGTGATTGTGCCCCGGTTCTGCCGGGCTGAGCACCTTAGTAGAGAAAGCTAAAACTGACTGTCATGATAAGGCGAGAGACTGGTCGTTGTTCGGCGAGGTTTTTCGAGTCCCTAAAGACTTATGCCGCTTAGGGCGAGGGGCCGGCCCTGTCTGGCTTACAGGCGTGTATCGCGCCCCGTATTCGGCCTTCCGAATACCAGGGGCTTCGCCGAAATTTAAAATTATAGAATTCTATGGCTAAGTGAGAGTGATAAAGCATTATTAGTCCGGTTGCCTTGTTCGTTGTGCTGAGCACCTCCCTCGAAGGACCCAAATATGGGAACAAGAGTGCTCAGGTTTATCCCGAACACCCCAGCACTCGGGGCATGGGGGCAGAAGCCGAGGACTAGCCATCTCTCAAATTGGATAAACAGCCAAACAGAAGGTAATATTTTAAATTCAAACAAGCGTTGCATAGCGCATATGAAACATGTTTTCATAAATACAGGATAAAACGAGCGAGTTTACTCAAATATTACATCTTTCAAGCACTCATCCGCGACGAGACGGGCACCCGAGAGAACACCCTCGTAGTACATCTCGGGGTGGCGGTGCTCCTTGCCCTCCGGCGGCCCCTCCTTGACCAGCTTCACAGCGTCTAGCTTGACCCATTGCAATTTCACACGGGCAAAAGCCCGGCGTGCACCTTCAATGCAGATGGATCGCTTGATGACCTCCAGCCGTGGGCAGGCATCCACAAGCCGCCTCACCAGGCCGAAGAAGCTGTTCGGAAGGGTGTTGCCAGGCCACAGCCAGACTATAAAGCCCTTCATGGCCTGATCGGCTGCCTTATGTAGCTCGACCATCTGCTTCAGCTGGTCACTCATCGGCACCGGATGTTCGGCCTCAGCATACTGAGACTAGAACAGCTTCTCCGTCGAGCTTCTGTCCTCGGCCTGGTAAAATCGTGCGGCATCGGACACACTGCGGGGCAAATCTGTGAATGCTCCTGAAGAGCTCCGGATCCGGGTAAGTAATCGGTAATTTACTTTTACATGCTTGCTTTGCATATAGAAAGCCTTACCCGCCGCTATCTTCTTCATCGCGTGGATCTCCTGGAGGGCCTTCTGGGCCTCGCCCTTGGCACTCTTCGCGTTCTCAAGGGCCGCGGCAAGCTCAGACTCTCGCGTCTTCGAGTCAAGCTCCAACACCTCGTGCTTTGTCACGAGAGCCTGGAGCTCTTGCTGCACCTCGCCCACCCGAGCCTCGTGCTTCTCTCGCTCGGTGCGTTCCTGGGCCGCCTTCTCTTCGGCCTGGGACAACGCTTGCTTCAGGGTCGCCACCTCGGTCGTGGCCCCTGACAAACATACAATGATCCTGTCATTTGGCAATCGCGTCCTTTTTCTCATATATACATATCTATAGACGGGGTATTACTCACCCTTGTTCTCCTCGAGCTGCCTCTTAGCAAGGCCGAGATCTTTCCGGGACCCCTCGAGGGCCTCCTTCAGTACGACGACCTCCGCAGTTAGTGCGGTGGACGCCAGCAGCGAAGCCTGCATATGCATATTGACATACTTATATTAGACTCCTGCGATATTATTTGATCCTCTGTTCGGCTTTTCTTTCTGAACACCGAACAAAGCATCAGGGGCTACTGTCTATGCGGTAATATTCCTACTACCTTTTAAAACACTTACCTCAAAGCCTGTTAAAAGGCTGGCACATGCTTCAGTCAATCCGCTCTTGGCGGACTGAACCTTCTGGATGACCGCACTCATTATAGTGCGGTGCTCCTCGTCGATGGAAGCGCCGTGAAGCGCTTCCAGCAGGTTGTCCGGCGCCTCTGGATGGACAGAGGTCACCGGCACAGGCGTTTCGCCCCTGTCGGTGTCAAAACCGGCGGATCTCGGGTAGGGGGTCCCGAACTGTGCGTGTAGGCCGGATGGTAACAGGAGGCAGGGAACACGATGTTTTACCCAGGTTCGGGCCCTCTTGATGGAGGTAAAACCCTACGTCCTGCTTGATTAATATTGATGATATGGGTAGTACAAGAGTAGATCTACCATGAGATCAAGGAGGCTAAACCCTAGAAGCTAGCCTATGGTATGATTGTTGTATATGGAGTTGATTTTCTACGGACTACAACCCTCCGGTTTATATAGACACCGAATAGGGTTAGGATTACATAGAGTCGGTTACAATGGTAGGAGATCTTGAATATCCGTATCGCCAAGCTTGCCTTCCACGACAAGGAAAGTCCCATCCGGACACGAGACGCAGTCTTCAATCTTGTATCTTCACAGTCCTGGAGTCCGGCTGAAGGTATAGTCCAGCTACCCGAACACCCCCTAATCCAGGACTCCCTCAGTAGCCCCTGAACCAGGCTTCAATGACGACGAGTCCGGCGCGCAAATTGTCATCGGCATTGCAAGGCGGGTTCCTCCTCCAAGTCCTTCATAGAAGATTGTAAACACCAAGATTAGTGTCCGGCTCTGCAAAATAAGCTTCCACATATTGCCATAGAGAGAATAATATTAACAAAAATCAAATCTGCTGACGTATTCCGTAGTGCGTCATCACACTACGGCCAAGTCCTTTACTCGAATCGTTTTTACTTTTCCACCTCAGCGTGTTTTGCGAGGCGGTTTCCTTGGCACGTCTTGTTAAAGCAGAGATCGTGTACCCACTTTTACGGGATTCTCATCAATACGGACGTGGGTAACCCAATCGTGCCCGTTAGCATGTTTTCTTGATTAAAGGCGAGTCCCAAACGGTTACAGGGAGGGCCCCTGGTATTCATCCTCTTATAAAGAGACCAGGGCCATACTCCTTTTCTCCAATCCCAAAACGAGTTCGCCCGTCGCCTTGAGTTCCAACACCCTAGGCTCCAGATTCTGGGCACCTCAGACCTTCGACAATGTCCGGTTCCGACCTTCAAGGCCGATGGATGCCCTCCTCCGTCACGGAGGAGGACGTGCTAAAGTTGAGAGAGGCTAAGTTCTTGACCGCCGAAATTTCGCACAGGCTGCCTGCTCAAAAGCAGGCTATCCCCAGTCCCCAGCCCGGTGAGAGCGTAGTGTTCGTGTCTCACTTCCTTCGGGGGTTAGGCTTCCCGATGGATCCCTTTGTGAGGGGACTGCTGTTTTATTATGGGCTGGAATTTCACGACTTAGCTCCGGAGTCCATCCTCCATATCTCCTCGTTTATTGTTGTATGCGAAGCGCTCCTCCGTGTTACCCCTCACTTCGGATTATGGCTCAAGACTTTCAAAGTGGAGCCGAAGATGATCAAGGGACGGCACGCAGAGTGCGGAGGCGCTGTTATAAGCAAAAATGCTGATGCTCCATGGCCCGAGGGCTCTTTTCAAGAGGAGCTAGGCTTGTGGCAACGAGAGTGGTTTTATATCACCACTCCCCGGAGCACCAAGTGGGTGGTGCTTCCTGCCTTTCGCTCGGGTCCCCCACCACAGCTAGCGTCATGGGTTAACAGAGGGTTAGATTGGGGTTTGCCCAAGGACGTGCCCTTGTTACAGGGCCGAATTAAGGATATCTTGGAAGGAGACCTCAGCTTGGTCAAGGCGACGCAGGTCATGCTGATTCGCCAAATATTGCCCGGCAAACGTCGCCCCCTTCGCCTGTGGGAGTTTAATCTAGAGGGACCGCGAGCTCTCCAGAACTTTATGGGCGCAACGCCCGCGGAGATGTATAGACTGTTCTTCGGATCACAAGAGATGTGTCCGGATTCAACCGAGGACGCAGGCCTAAGCTGCAATCGCCCGGATACTCAAGTAAGCAACCTTGTGCCCGGACCTTCTATCCGTATAATTGTCATAAACTTGCCCCTAAAAGAGCCGTCCTTTTAAACAGGAGTGGATAGCGAAGGCAAAGCTGATCAGGTGTCCGGCTCCCCTTCCTGAAACCAGGCCGGATCCCGTGCTGGTCAGGATGCTGGAGATAATGCCTTTGGAGGGGGAGGACAAGGAAGCTATGGCCTCCTCGAAGGAGGCTGCTCCGAAGGGAGGAACCGACAATTCCTCTCCTAAGGGGAAGAAGAGAGCCGCCTCTGACGACCCGGAAACCATGGCCTTGAAGCGGGGGGAAAAATCCTCGTCAGAGGGTCCGACGCCGGGGAGTTCCTCAGCCGGACTACGCCCTCAAGGGGATCAGCCCTCCAACGAGCCGTAAGTGGAGAAAAGATTTTCCTTTTGAGGGATGAGGGGAATCCTTGATTTATATCTGAGAAGATTAACCAAACCTTTACCTTGTAGCTCGGACCTCAGCCCTTCTCAGCAGAGCTCGTCTTCGGGGGATCTCCTTCCGGAGATGATGGAGAGCGGGACGCCTCCCCCTGCCGTGTCGCCTAGCAAGGCGGGCGACCCTGAGGTGTCGTCGCGGAGGGTTTCTCCAAATCCGGCAGGGGCGGAAGGTGGCTATGCGGCCCTCCGAATTTCTCCGCGTCCGGCCTTCGAAAGAGGTCATGGGACGAGCCTGGCACCGTCTGGTGCTCGGCCGGAGGAGCTAAAGATTCTGCTGGGGCGAGCTTCTATCTCAGAGGAGCACTGCACATTGATGGGCACGGTGATTGAAAGGATTTCATCCGTAGAGAGCGGATTGCATGAGGCCGTCAAAAGTTTACTGACGGGTTTTGAGGTACATTAGATAATGTACACTTTTTGTCAGTTGCGCATGAATAAGATGCGCCCTGTGTAGATAGTAGCCCCTGAGACTCTGCGCGTCGTCAAGAAATGACGGCACGTGGAGGATCATAATCCCAGGTCTAAGATGTCGCTTTGAATGTAGGCGGCAGGGTGTCCGGAATCGAGCCGAACTGATGATTTTGCCGAACTAAAGCGGCAACTGGACGTGGTAGATGCCGACATCGCGCTTGCCAACAAGCGGCTTGATGAGGCTCAAGGTATGTAATTCCTCGGGCGGCATCAGGTAAGAAGAGTTTTATGCCAGTGTCTTACGATGTGTGCTTGACGCAGATGGTGCGGCCGCCGTGGAGAGTCTTAGGGCAGAACTTGCCCGAGCTAAAGAACAAGCCAGAGAAAGTGATGCGGCTGCCAAGAAAGCCCTTGTAGAGCTGAGAGCCGAACAGGCTGCTCATTGCCGAAGCAAGGAAGAGATGGCCGAAAAGTTAAAGAGTGCTGCAGACCATTGCAGGCTTCTTGAGAAAGAAGACCAGGCGAAACAGACGGACTTAGAGAAGGCCGTTGCCAATGCCAAGGACACACGCTCTACGATGAGAGCTGCGAAGGAGGAGCTGCGTCAGGCCGAACAGATTGCGGCTGGAAAGCCCTTTATGTTGCGAAGGAAATTTTGCGATCCGAAGTTTGCTCCGTTGGACCGGATGTGGAGTGTGGAGGATACCTATCTGGATTTGGCAGCGAGTGCTGCTGATGCGACCGAACACTTTCGAGATCAGAAAGATCGCGAAGTGGAAAAGCTTTTCTGGTCGCAGTTTCACAATCCAGAGCGTCCACTGATAGTGGATGATCGTTTGGCTCAATGGGCCGAACTGAATAGGTTGTCCAGACTCGCCATGAAGTACGTCATGGGACATCTGTGGCCGGGGAGATCGGAGCCGAAGAGTTATTTCAGCTTGGTGCAACAATTCCTTGACGCGGTGCCGCGTATTAATGCAATGAAGAGGTCAGCATGCATAGAGGGCGCAAGGATGGCTCTTGCCCGTGTCAAGACATACTGGGCCGAGATGGATACCACCATTGTTGCGTCCCGAGATTCGGACGAAAGCCGAGTACCCTCCGAGCACTATTTTCAGGAAGTCCTTGAAGGCGCTCTTGTAATAGAGACGCAGTGCTCGAAAGATGCTATGTTATGATAGCATATGTAATTATAAAGTAATATTTTGATAAACTATAGTGGCCTTTTTTATACTTGTGCCTTCAAGTATTGGGAACACCTCCTATGCGGCCGTTTCAAGATATATATATATATACAAAATCTGAAAGATGGCAGTCGTTGGCTTCAGCCCCCACGCACAAAGTGCGGGTGTGCTTGCAGAAGACGCATTTTCACACTTAACCCAACGTCTTGGTCCTACAAAGGAGGTGATAGCGCAGCGGGCCAGGCAACCGGACTATAATGCTTTAACACTTTCACTTAGCCATAGGAGCTTGACAGTGAGACTATTTAGGTAGCCTCTTGGTGGCGACTGCGCTCGCCCGAGTTCGGGGCGCGTATGTGCCTGACCGGGAAGCGGCCCTTCGTTAAAGCGGAGGAATCCGACAGATTCCGATAGGTCATCGAGTGGCTGACCAGTCTCACGCTACATCATGACAGTCAGTTTTCGGCTTTCTCTACTGAGGTGCTCGCCCGGCCGAACCGGGGCACAATCGCAGTAGTTCTCCTGGTGCTACCTTAGCCGATAGAGCGGAACGTAAGGTAGCCGAACTCAGGAGCCGGGCAACCCAACATTTGACGAAAGACATGATTCGGAGCTGATGCATATAATGCCAAAACTCGCGACACCGAACACTCCCTAAGGTGTTCGGTCTTTATGAGTGCGGGCGAAACAACACTCTTTATTAAAAAAAGCCCCTAGTGTCCAGGTACGTGCCAAAATTCTAACGTGGCCACATGCCAAGACGCCAGCCTCCTCCTTTGGTTATATCAGAAAAAACCAGGGGATGTGTATCAACAAGAGACAGTAAAAAAAGGTTTACGCAGGGTCTTAATCTAAAAAGAATCCTTTAGGACGGGTCCCTACTGCACGTCTGCGCCCGTTCTCCGTTGTGCCGTATCCTGGACAGGCGCCGCACGACGTTCATCTGTAAAAGAGAGGAAGTGAGTTGAGAACGGGTCGTGCCGAACAAAAGTTTAAAATAAACAAAGTATAAAGTAAAATATATAAAATTGAGCTTTATTGTCTCTTATTGTATATGCATGGAGCCCCTAGTGGAGGTATATGGCCACTACGCCTGCATCAATGATGATTTTGTCCCGAACTCGTCTATCCGCGTTCGTGGTCTTTAATGACCTATTTCGAAGTTTTTTGGCCGGTGAGGCCATTTTACCGTGGGGCTGTCAAAGCGGCCGCACAGTCCTCCGCTTGGGGAGACGTACTTTAGTGCTTCCCATTCAAAGAGATGATGCCTCGTGGACCGGGCATCTTAAGCGTGAGAGATGCATAATGCGGTATTGCGTTAAAGCGGGCGAAAGCTTCGCGTCCCAGTAGTTCTTGATAGCGACTTGAGAACGGGACGATATGGAAGGTCAGCTTTTCGCGGCGAAAGTTATCGGCAGAGCCGAATATAACTTCGAGCCAGAGAAAACCCATACAATGGGTGTCCGGACCAGGTGTTACCCCTTGAAAGGTTTCTTGCTGGGTTTATCCCCATGTGATGGATTGTATCCTGATATATCAGGTTTAGTCCACTGCCGCCGTCCATAAGGACATTTGAAAACCGGAGTCCGCCAATTATTGGATCGAGTATCAAGGCAGTCCAGCCTGCATTCTTGATATTTCTAGAATAATCTAGCTGATCGAAGATGATTGGTTTTGACAACTAGTGGCGGGACCCTTTGGGGATAGGCCGTGTGGTGCGTACCTTTATGGGCGCCGCACGTTTTGTTATGTGAAGTAAGTTCACTGTTTTTACTTCTTGTGGGAAGTTCTTTTGTTTCCTGGTGCTCTGCTTTTGGGGTTCGTCCTCGTCTTCGCTTGGTGTGTCGAGCCCCTTATGTTCGGCATTGAGTCTGCCGGATTGTTTGAAAACCCAACAATCTCTGTGGGTATGGTTAGCAGGCTTCCCGGGAGTACTGTGTATCTGACATATCCTGTCCAGGATTTTATTTAAGTTGGATGGATCGTCCCTGTTATCCTGGAGGGGTGGTTTTGTCTGATTTTGTCGTGAACCTTTGAATCCGGCATTGACTGCCGTGCTCTTCGGACTTTTTTCCTTAGTCCGGCGACGATCCTTGTTGCATCGTGGTTTTCCGTTTCCATCCCTAGTTTCGGATGTACTTGGGTCGCTGGGGCTGCACCTTGCCAACCAGCTGTCCTCTCCTACACAAAAGCGGGTCATGAGGCTTGTTAGTGCGGCCATTGTTCTTGGCTTTTCTTGGCCGAGGTGTCTGGCGAGCCATTCGTCTCGGACGTTATGCCTGAAAGCTGCTAAGGCTTCGGCGTCCGGACAGTCAACTATCTGATTCTTTTTAGTGAGGAATCTATTCCAGAACTGCCGAGCTGATTCTCCGGGTTGTTGAGTTATGTGACTAAGATCGTCTGCATCTGGAAGGCGGACATAGGTCCCTTGAAAGTTTGCTCGGAAAGCATCCTCGAGCTCTTCCCAGCTTCCAATTGTGTTTTCGGGAAGGCTTTTAAGCCAATGCCGGGCTGGCCCTTTAAGCTTAAGGGGTAAATATTTTATGGCGTGGAGATCATCTCCTCTAGCCATGTGTATGTGGAGGATATAATCCTCGATCCAAACTCCAGGGTCTGTTGTTCCATCATATGCCTCTATCTTTACGGGTTTGAATCCCTCTGGAAATTCATAGTCCAGGACCTCGTCGGTGAAACATAGGGGGTGTGTGGCGCCCCTGTATTTGGGTGTGCCGGATTCTGATGATGGCTTCATAGCGTTGCTTATGAGAGCTTGCTTTCTTGGCCCATAAATGGACCTGACTGGGCCATGATGTGAATCCTTAAGTGGGTCGCATGCCGATTTAGGTGCGGTGCCGCTTGCCGCTTTATGCGGTCGTCTATCTGACCGTGTGGCTTTCTCATTTTTTGAATGCGAGGGCTCTAGGGCCTCTTCGTCGAATTCAGGCAGTAGCTTTCTTTTCGGATAGCTTTTAGTGCGGCGACTGTCGCCGTATTTATCTGCGGTATTGATTACTTTGCTCCATCTAATCCGGAGTGCATCTTCCGCAGTTTCAATGAGCCTCTCGTGGAGATTCTTCTGCTCCATAGGTTTATCCGGCGTGAGGTCGTCCGGAATGCCGTTTTCGCCGGAGGAGGGATGTTCGGTTTCTCTATCCGTGTTGCCCTGTTCGAACGGTTGCTCTAAGGCCTGCTCGTCGTCTACCGGCTCGTCCTGCTCTATGGCTGGGTTTTTGTCAAGGCGGGGCTTGGGTCGGCGTTTACGCTGATGCTTTGATTGCTTTTCGGGGGGTCGGTCTCCCGTCCCATCCCCTTTTTCCTCGTTGTCGCTTCCTTTAGGGGTATCCACCATGTACACATCATGAGATGAGGTGGATGTCCAATGCCCTATGGGCGTTGGTTCGTTGGTATCTCCTGCATCGTCATCCATGCTGTCGATGTCTCTGGAGTCGAAGTTGAGCACGTCGTTTAAATTGTCGATAGTCGCTACCAAGTGGGTGGTGGGTGGGCTTTGAATTTCTTCATTATCCGTATCCCATCCTCGCTGACCGTAGTTCGGCCAGGGCTCTCCTGATAAGGAGAGAGACTTGAGAGCGTTCAGGATATCGCCACAAGGCGAGTGCTGAAAGATGTCTGCGGCGGTGAACTCCATTATCGGCGCCCAATCGGATTTGATCGGCAAGGTCGCGGGGGGTTCGGAGTTCGGAAAGGAGTCCGGATCCTCGGAGTCACGGATCATGCAGAGTGCGGGGCTAGCATTCGGCTCGATCGCCTTTGAGATCGAAGCCCCCGAGGTGACGTCCAACCGCTCATTCTCGATTGGCGCAATAGGCTCCAAGTTAGGGGTCGGAACCGATGTGTGTGCGGCCTCCAGGACACTGTCCGGAGGCAGAGCTAGATCATGCCCCTCGAGATAGTGCGGCGCGCTTGGCCTTGGCTCGAACCCGTCGAAGATCAAGTCTCCGCGGATGTCAGCCGTGTAGTTTAAGCTTCCAAACCTGACTTGATGGCCAGGGGCGTAGCTTTCGATCTGCTCCAGGTGGCCGAGCGAATTGGCCCGCAGACCGAAGCTGCCGAAGACAAAGATCTGTCCGGGGAGAAAAGTCTCACCCTGGACCGTATCGTTGTTGATGATCAAAGGAGCCATCGGGCCTAAGGGTGACGACACAGAGGAACTCTCAATGAAAGCACCAATGTCGGTGTGAAAACCGACGGATCTCGGGTAGGGGGTCCCGAACTGTGCGTCTAGGCCGGATGGTAACAGGAGGCAGGGAACACGATGTTTTACCCAGGTTCGGGCCCTCTTGATGGAGGTAAAACCCTACGTCCTGCTTGATTAATATTGACGATATGGGTAGTACAAGAGTAGATCTACCACGAGATCAAGGAGGCTAAACCCTAGAAGCTAGCCTATGGTATGATTGTTGTATATGGAGTTGATTTTCTATGGACTACAACCCTTCGGTTTATATAGACACCAAATAGGGTTAGGGTTACATAGAGTCGGTTACAATGGTAGGAGATATTGAATATCCGTATCGCCAAGCTTGCCTTCCACGCCAAGGAAAGTCCCATCCGGACACGGGACGTAGTCTTCAATCTTGTATCTTCACAGTCATGGAGTCCGGCTGAAGGTATAGTCCGGCTACCCGAACACCCCCTAATCCAGGACTCCCTCAGCCCCCCTTAGAAGGAGGCCGCCTGCCCGAGTCCAGAACCGCTGGAGGGTCCAGCATGGGGTTCGGCTGAGGGCCAAACTCGGAGCTCTCGGGGGCCGCGTCCCCGCGGCTCCCGAAGGCCGGAAGGTCGCCTTGAGGCGCCTCCGGGACTGTCTCCCCTTGATCCGGTGCCTCTTGAGACAACACCTCGGCGTCGTCGGCGGGATGGGGGGAGGTGGCGGTTGGGACTGGATCGCTATCCATGTCCGACGAGCCCAGGGAGCCGTCTGATGATACCTCGATATTGGCTCAGGGCGGCCTGCATAATTGTGTTCGGTGTTAGGGAAAGCAGTGCGACAAAGGAATCATATGGGTAACTTTGGCATCTGAATACTTACGATCTCCCCGGGGGCTTGACCCTGGGCAACCACTCGCCTTCGCCTTCATCGGCGACAGTGGAACTGTCCGGAAGGAGAGTCCTTCCCTTCTTCGACCCTCCGGCCTCCCCAGTTGGGGCGGCCTTCCTTTTCTTGTCTCCCCCAGTCAGTGGGGGAGCATCTTCCTCCTCTTCTTCCTCGTCTTCAGGGGAAGAGTGCGCCGCAGAGTCATCGGATGACGAGTCCGACGACGCCTGGCGTCGGGAACTCTTTCGAGATCCCTTCGCCTTCTTGGTCTTCTTCGGCACCTTATAAGGGGCCGGAGTCAGCATCTTCGTGAGAAGAGCATCTGCGGGGCCTTCGGGCAAGGGTGCCGGACAGTCGATCTGTCCGTACATCTTCTGCCAGTCCTGTTAAAATTACAGTGGTTTAGATCCCGCATAGAGTCAATCTATATAAAAAACAAGTATCCTGTAAAAGGTAAATCAGCTTACCGCACTGGCTTGGCGCTTCGCGCTGAATCCGCGATCCTCAGTGATAGGGGCAGGGACCTCGACGCTCTTGAACAGCACCCTCCAGGCATCTTCATGAGTCGTGTCAAAGAGCCTGTTTAGAGTTCGGTGCTGGGCCGGATTGAACTCCCACAAGGTGAACTCCCGTTGTTGGCACGGGAGTATCCGGCGGATGAGCATGACTTGGACTATGTTGACCAGCTTGAGCTTCTTGTCCAACATGTTTTGAATACATGTTTGGAGTCCGGTCAGCTCCTTCGAACTACCCCAGGACAGGCCCTTCTCTTTTCAGGAGGTGAGCCGCATGGGGATGCTAGATCGGAACTCGGGGGCCCCTACCCGTGCGGGGTCGCATGGCTCGGTGATGTAGAACCACCCCGATTGCCACCCCTTTATGGTTTCCACAAAGGAGCCCTCGAGCCATGTTATGTTGGGCATCTTGCCCACCATGGCGCCTCCGCACTCCGCCTGGCGGCCGCCCACCACCTTCGGCTTGACATTAAAGGTCTTCAGCCATAAGCCGAAGTGGGGCTTGATGCGGAGAAAAGCCTCGCACACGACGATAAACGCCGAGATGTTGAGGATGAAGTTCGGGGCCAGATCGTGGAAATCCAGGCCGTAATAAAACAAGAGCCCCCGGACGAAGGGATGAAGAGGGAATCCTAGTCCGTGGAGGAAATGGGTGAGGAATACCACCCTCTCATGGGGCCTGGGGGTGGGGATGAGCTGCCCCTCATCTGGGAGCCGGTGCGCGATGTCGTCAGGCAGGTATCTGGCTCTCCTCAGTTTCTTAATGTCTCCCTCCGTGACGAAGGAGACCATCCACTTGCCTCCCGCTCCAGACATGATTGGAGAGAGTTGAGGTGGAAGTGAGGACTTGGGCGCTAGAGCTCGAGTGTGCGGGAGCGGATGAGCAAAGGAGGAAGAAGGCATGGATAGAAAGGTGAATCCTTATCCCTTTATATGGGCGGACGAAACCGAGCGTCCCCACCTGCCTGGTAAAACTCGCTTATCCCCCAAGCGCCGCAATTGATGGCGCGGTTGGGTTACCCATGCCCGTATTGATGAGAATCCCGTAATAAGGGGACACGATCTCTGCTTTGACAAGACGTGTCGAAAAACTGCCTCGCGTTATGTGCGGGGCTTGTTAGAAGAAACGGTTCGAATAATCACCGGGCCATGACATAACGTCATTTTGCCAGAACAAGCCAGCAAATTAGATCTGCAAAAATATTATTCTCTCTATGGTGAAATGTGGAACTTATTTTGCAGGGTCAGACACTATCCTCGTATTCAACTTCTTCTGTGATGTAATCGGAGAAGGAACCCGCCTTGCAATGCCGAAGACAACACTGCACGCCGGACTCATCGTCATCGAAGCCTGGTTCAGGGGCTACTGAGGGAGTCCTGGATTAGGGGGTCTCCGGACAGCCGGCCTATCTCCATTGGCTGGACTATTAGACTATGAAGAGACAAGACTGAAAACTTCGTCTCGTGTCTGGATGGGACTCTACTTGGCATGGAAGGCAAGCTAGGCAATACGTATATGGATATCCCCTCCTTTGTAACTGACCTTGTGTAACCCTAACCGTCTCCGGTGTCTATATAAACCGAAGGGTTTTAGTCCGTAGGAAAACAATCACAACATACAATCATACCATAGGCTAGCTTCTAGGGTTTAGCCTCTCTAATCTCGTGGTAGATCTACTCTTGTACTACCCATATCATCAATATTAATCAAGCAGGACGTAGGGTTTTACCTCCATCAAGAGGGTCCGAACCTGGGTAAAACTCCGTGTCCCCTACCTCCTGTTACCATCCGGCCTAGACGCACAGTTCGGGACCCCCTACCCGAGATCCGCCGGTTTTGACACCGACATCGGCGAAACTCAGGTATTCCAGAACTGCAACAATAAAATTGTGACGACAACACCTCAGAGCTCAACTCCCCGGGACACTGCCACAACCCCTAAATGTCAGGAGGCACCAAGAACAATGTTCTCGTCACAAAGCCATCGGAACGATTCCAAGATACCCGCATGATCCTAAATTTTTTTTAGTGAAATTTGAGAATAGAAGAGTCAAAACTCTACGTTAGGATTCCTCACCAGAGCGACGAAGGGACTGAGGAGTAAAAAGAATCCTACTCTCCGATATATATATAATCCTAAATGACTCAAAACATTTTTCTAGACTCAACAACGCCAGCGATTCGGTCAAGCAGGGGGGCTCCTAAGTCGGGGAAGGCTCTGATTACCAACTTGTAACGCCCACGATGCGGCTATATCTCCCACGTGTCGAAGCATGACTTAGAGGCATAACCGCATCGTAAGCAATGTCGCAAGTGGGGTAATCTTCAGACAACCCATGTAATGAATAAGGAAAAGAGGTACATAGTTGGCTTACAATCGCCACGCCACACAATAGCATAAATATCATTACATTCATCCAGATACAATCAAGGTCCGACTACGGAACCAAAATAAAGACAACCCCAAAATGCAACAAAGTCCTCGATCGCCCCAACTGGGCTCCACTACTGATCGTCTGGAAAACAAACGCAGTATCGTCCCGAGTCCTCATCGGACTCCCACTTGAGCTCAGTCTAATCTCCTGGAGCGGTATAATCGGTCCCTGCATCTGGTTCTGGTAGTAATCTGTGAGCCACGGGGACTCAGCAATCTCACACCCTCGCGATCAAGACTATTTAAGCTTATAGGAAGGGTAAAAGGTATGAGGTGGAGCTGCAGCAAGCACTAGCATATATGGTGGCTAACATACGCAAATGAGAGCGAGAAGAGTAGGCAAAGGCACGGTCGAGCAACTATGATCAAGAAGTGATCCTAGAACAACCTACGTGCAAGCATAACACGAGACCGTGTTCTCTTCCCGGACTCCGCCGAAAAGAGACCATCACGGCCACACACTCTGTTGATTCATTTTAATCAAGTTAAGATTAAGGTTTTCTACAACCGGACATTAAGAAATTCCCATCTGCCCATAACTTGGGGCACGGCTTTCGAAAGTTCAAATCCCTGCAGGGGTGTCCCAACTTAGCCCATCACAAGCTCTCACGGTCAACGAAGGATATTCCTTCTCCCAAGACAATCCGAAAAGACTCGGAATCCCGGTTACAAGACATCTCGACAATGGTAAAACAAGTCCAGCAAAGCCACCCGAATGTGCCGACAAATCCCGACAGGGGCTGCACATATCTCGTTCTCAGGGCACATCGGATAAGCAATCCGTACAACTAAAACTAGCCCTCGAGTTTCCCCGAGGTGGCGCTGCAAGGGGCTCTAGTTTGGACCAACACTCAGAGGAGCACTGGCCCGGGGGGGGTTTAAATAAAGATGACCCTCGGGATCAGAAAACCCAAGGGAAAAAGAGTCTAGGTGGCAAATGGTAAAACCAATGTTGGGCATTGCTAGAGGAGTTTTATTCAAGGCGAACTGTCAAGGGGTTCCCATTATAACCCAACCGTGTAAGGAACGCAAAATCAAGGAACATAACACCGGTATGACGGAAACTAGGGCGGCAAGAGTGGAACAAAACACCAGGCATAAGGCCGAGCCTTCCACCCTTTACCAAGTGTATAGATGCATTAAAATAGACAAGATATAATAATGATATCCCAACAATAAACATGTTCCAACAAGGAACAAACTCCAATCTTCACCTGCAACTAGCAATGCTATAAGAGGGGCTGAGCAAAGCGGTAACATAGCCAAACAACGGTTTGCTAGGACAAGGTTGGTTAGAGGTTTGACATGGCAATATGGGAGGCATGATAAGCAAGTGGTAGGTATCGTAGCATAGGCATAGCAATAGAACGAGCATCTAGCAAGCAAAGATAGAAGTAATTTCGAGGGTACGGTCATCTTGCCTGCAAAGTTCTCCGAGTTGACATTAGCTTGATCCTCGTAAGCGTACTCAACGGGTTCCTCGATCACGTACTCGTCTCCCGTCTCTACCTAAAGCAATAACACAAGCAAAGGGATACACAATCAATCACATGCAATGCGCAACCAACAATGATGCAAAACATGGAATGATATGCGGGATGTGATATGCGATGCATATGCATGTTTCGGAAAGGAAAGATTGAACCTGGCCTCATCTTGGAAAACCAAGAGTGCCACTGGAAAGATGAGTTGATTTTGGTCAAAATCGATATAAAGATCACTGGAAACGGATGCACGGTTTGCAAATGGCAAGCAAAACAATAATGGCACCGATCTGCGATTAACAGCACGAGGCCAGCTAAATGCAACAAGAACAACAAGCTACTGCACTCTAACATAGCAATAAAATGCATGGCAGGGATCCACTCAAGATGCTTGACAAAAGATGAACACTGAGCTACGGCTAATTCACTCAATAACAGGTTCAAACAAGCATGGAAAAAGTGCAAAAGATATCAGGTTACAGACTTGGTGAAAATAACAACATGTCAGGAATCTAACATCAGGAAGCAATGTTTAGAGCAAGATAACAACATGCTACAGGATCCTATCATGGCAAGGCAAGGCATGGCATGAAGCTACTCAAAGCATACAACAAAAGTCCCTTACTGACCATAAGCCAAAAGGGATCAGAAAATACAGTGGCAACCATGTGAACATAGCAATTATCGTTAACAGATTCAGACTTAGAAGAAAACTGGAACATGGCAAAACAGATTCACGTAGGCATGTTTACGAGCTCGATGCACTCACCACAAGGCATTGGATGACAAACTAAGCATACACCCAACAAGTAGACATGGCATAGAAGCTAAACATGGCAAGAACACTCTCATAGCATGAACGGATCAACTACAACAACCTCGGCAAAAATGCTTAACACGTAAACATTCTGCCAGGAACATTTTATAGCAAAAGTAGAGCTTGATTGAGTCAAGCTAGGGTGCTCCAAAATTACAAACAAAGACATGGATGGATAGAGCACAACAATATCTACCAAACATTCTTACTGATCATGCTCCAAAGAGGCATGGATCACTCTGTATCAATATGAATACATGGCATAAAAATATTGACAAGACAAAGACTTGGAATATTTCTAAGTCCCTGAAATCAGCAACATCACGAGAGCTACTTAGCATGCTTGTGCTATTCACCACAAAGATCACAAAAATACATGGCATACACCCCTATAAAGATGGCATGGCATACTTCAAAACACATGTAGGGCTCAAGTTCATAGGAGGCACAAATAATCATGGCAAAAATGACAAATGTCCAATTACTGATAAGAATCTGAAACTAATATAAACTAGCACTCTTGCAACAGCATTTAGGGCATCAAGATGAGATCAAATGAACATGGTGCAATTGAATGAAATGAAGTACTCGTCGAGACGAACAATTTGATATTCTACACGACCGAAACGGAGCCACGGTTGCAGAGATATGACATGATGAAAATATGCAAAAATCATCGAGAGTTGGACAAAAAGTCAACCTAGGGTTTTTTTCAGATCCGGATCGGCATGGATGACGAGGCGCTGGCCGGAGTTCCGCCGGAGTCGAGGAAGAGGGGCCCTAGGGCGCCGGAGCAGGGGGGCGCCGGAGAGGAAGGGTCGCGGGACGGCGCAGGCGAGCTCCTGCGGCGGCGCGGCGAGGCGATGTGGCGGCGGGTCGGGGCAGTGCGGGGCGGCGGCCACCGGCGACGAGGTGGCGCGGCGCCGGCGGGGAAGGAAGCCGGGCGGCGCGGCTAACAACGCGGCGGCGGAGAAGAGGCGAGGAGGCGCGGTGGCGGTGACGGGCTTCGAGGGGCCCGGTTCGGGCTCGCCCGGGCTGGCTGCAGAGAGGGGCGGCGCGCCACGTGGCAGCGCGTGATTGGTAGAAGCGGTGGCGTCTGGCACGGACGGACGTGTCCGGCCGCACGGAGAGGAGCGGGGATAGGTCTAGGGTTGGAAGGGATCCAAAATTTTCGAGGGAGAGGCCTTTTTATAGGTAGGAGGAGCTAGGAGGCTCCAAATTGAGCACTGTTTTCGGCCACACGATCGTGATTGAACGACCTAGATGATGGAGGAGGTTTTGGTGGGTTTTGGGCCACTTTGGAGGGGTGTTGGGCTGTAACACACACGAGGCCTTTTCGGCTCCTCGGTTAACCGTTGGAGTATCAAATGAAGTCCAAATGGCACGAAACTTGACAGGCGGTCTACCGGTAGTAAACCAAGGCCGCTTGGCAAGTCTCGGTCCAATCCGAAAATGGTTAATACCCGCACACGAAAAGAGACAAAAGGGGACACCGGAGGACATAGGAGCGCTAGAATGCAAAACGGACAACGAGGAAAATCACTACAAGAAATATGTCAACTTGTGACCTTGACTATTGGTCACTGAATGGTCATTATTTTCCATTTGTGACCAAAAATAGATGGTCAAAAGCTGGCGGTCGTAAACTGAAATTAACGACCTTCTTTGTGAGAAGGTCGTAGATGTTTATGACCAAAACAAAAGGTCGTGGAACCCATGACCTTATATTTTGGTGACTGGCTGTCTGCCCAGGCCGTGTCGGATCCGACGTGGCAATCTGACGTGGCAAAACTGCGACCAATTGAATTGGTCGTTGGTAAGATTCAACCCGGTCCAATTCGGTGTTCTATGTGGGCCAAGCCCATTAATTTAGCGTTTTATATATTCTTCCCTATTAATTTTGGTCAACTACATGGGCCAGGCCCAACATTATAGCCTTTTTATTTGGGCTGTAGCCTTTGTTTTTCTTTTTTTATGCACCCCAATTGTCAAATTCTGGTAAATAGGTCCCAAATGTGGCGTTTTGGTTCGTGGGACCCTGCTATCAAGGTCGTGTTCTTCAGATTTCAATATACCAATACAAAAAACTGGCACAATACTTCAAGTAACAGCAAGAAGCAATCTGCTACATCATATAACATACGTACAATGTGATCAGCATCAAGTTTACAATTGGATAACAACTCTACAAGTGTACAGTCTACCACATGATTATCACATGAGCCATACAAGTGTACAGTCTACACCATGAGTCTACCACATGAGTCTACAAGTGTAGAGTCTACATCATATAACACACATACAAATAGGATCAGCCTAAAGGGCTTCATTACTCCCAGAACTAGCTCCAGTGAGCTAGAACTATGCTTCTTCCAACTTCTTTGTCCTGATGCTCGCGAAGAAACATAAAAGGCCAGCATCTGCACGTTATAGAAAAAAATGATTAGGAACAAAATAAAAGTAAATCTGACGGCATATTTACTTTGCAAGGAACCAAAACATATTTCTGCAGAAAAAGAACATGTATGCAAACCAACCACCAAACAAATAACGAGCTGGTTCATCTTATACCAGAATAAAAAGAACACCGACAAGGAATAGAAGCATTCCTTGGTTTTCAAGCACACCAATTCATAGACATTATTAGGATATGGAAAAGACAAACATAGCAACAAGAGATAATCATAGAAAGTCGGCCATCCTACTATTCAATAAATGGTTCAGATTTCACCGTAACAAAACACTTAACAAGCTCAACACTTGTATTTTTGCTTGCTGCAATCTAAACATCATCACCACAAGTTCTATGATGCATCCAAACTAGTGAACTTTGTGCATAGATCGGATCGAATCAAAGAGAGAAGGGGAAGGGAAGGGCTACCTTGAGGATCGAATCGAATTAGCCTGCTTCTTCCTGCCATCTTCTTGTGAACAACCTTCTTCTTCCTGCCATCAACAGAAAGCTTTTTAAGAAGTACAACAGGAGAAATGTTTCATACAGCGGAAAGGGGGACTTGATCAACATCCACTAACTTCACAAAAGAAAACACCTATCCAGGCAATAATTTCCCCCTGATTTAATAAGACAGCATGCCTGTTAAAAAACTAGGCTCATTTACTTTTTCATGGGATTCAGATAAAAAAGGGTTCAAAAAGGGACCTATCCAAGAACCACATGCTAAGATCTGGAGAATGGACGTAAATTATTTGACCATCGACATTCCCTCATCAAGGTAAACTGTAGCTAACTAGCTGATTGACCAATCAGAAAATGTATAAAGTAACTACTAATGCAACCGATTATGTTCTACTTCTAATGCATTCATTCATAAGCGAAACATGGTGAACTGGAATCTAGAACTCATCGACATAGGTAGACCTGATCCACATCCAACAAATAAACACAAGCTATATTTGAGGAAGTCAGTCAAACAAATCTGTAAAAGTAAGCATTCATGCCTGCTGGATTTGTAAGAAATTAGTTGATCCACCAAACGGGAAAGAGCATTGACAGCATTAAATTGTAGAAGCAAAACTAACAACAACCCAAAATCACCCAAATCACTAGTTGATTAGCAACAAACAAGACACGCGTGCGTGGTAATTCGAAGAAGAAACGGCCCTGCCGACAACGGCGCCACCCATGACAAGGAGCTGCCCTGTACAATCCACCAATTAGTATAGATTACATGACAGGTTATTTACTACTCCGTAAGTACATAAGTAGTATTTGTATCAGTACAGCTACACTGGCACGTAGTAAAAACATGGTATCTCAGCATTCACTTGTAGGTGGCATCTGTATATACCTAGAGGTTAGCTCATCTTTTTATGTCAAGAATAGAAATCATATAGATTTCCTTGAATAACATAGGAGAAGAAAAATGTTCAGCAAATATGTATCACAAATTTAATGATGAGACAAGGCTAGATGAAGACATTTTCGAATTGACAAGCACCCAAATATATACAGGCACCAGTTCAGAAAATTCATGACTTGGACAGTGTATTAATAGCAGATATGATGAACTAATGTACTTGTACTTGATCTAGTTGAATACATGTAGAATAAGTTCATGGTACAATTTGAATAGGATCAACAAGCCATTTATGTTGCCTTTCATCCAAATTTGATGTATTTCCATGCTAAGGTGCATACGATTGTATTTCCGTGAGGGGGGTTATTTCATATCCCTTAATTTTAATACATTGGCATGATAACATGCTAGCTTTGGCAACAATGAGACAATCAATTAATCTGCACCGAGCAATTATGAATAGGATTGAAGGAATAAATTTTGTTCAGATTCAATTATATATAACACATTCACAGCAGATTTAATTGGAAGCAACTTAAACTGCTGCATGAAGGAAACATCTGTGGACCGCTCCACCATGTAAACAACTGAATTTGAATAAATATAAACATGTAACAAAATGGAAATGTTATGATATCTCTGTTGCATGAGTTTTTATCATCAATTGCATCTCGACTCGGCAGATCTACCCGACTTCGTACCCGAAAGTCCCCATCACCAGCGTAGACACATGGCTGTGTCGTCTTCGTGCTAGATCTTGGCCAGACCAAAGTCAGCAACCTGCACAAGATAGAAAAAGCCCCATCACGCTCTGAGATGAAAATTCAGAATATATCTTCCAAGAACATGTACGCATGCATGTCCCAGTTGAATAAAAGACTTCATTTTAATAGTTGGACTCCAGAGACAATTCTTAGTGCTTCAAATCATTCAGTTATCTGAATTAATAGGATATAAAAGAATTGAAGATCTCAATGACAGTAGTAATTGGAGGGATAAATCAACACTTGTTCTAAGGACAATAAGATGATTGGTGCCAGGCAGTGTGGGGTCTCATCAGTCACCAAGCTGAACATGAGTGTTTAAATTTGCCAACTAGGACTAACCAAAGTGCCAAATGTAAGTGCAACTAGTGCCCCTTAGTGATTTTGGTGTATTGAAGACTTATAGGTTAAGGGACTAATGCGTTTGTGAGTGTACACAGGTCTATAAGCCTATGAGGAGTTTGATATTTACAAAGAAAGTCGACCAATAAAAATGAAGTTCTTCGACTGAAGACTTTGAATCACTGAAGACTTTCTGAAGACTTTGAAAGTAAAGAAATTGGTGTGACCTTGAAGACTTGGTATTCGTTCGAGGAACATGAAGCGTGAAGACTTTTTGTTTTCGTAGTTTCATTTTCTCTTTCTTGAGTCATAGGAAACACCATACTGTTAAAGGGGGTCGAGGAAATACTAAGGAAAAATTTCTATGTGATGCTCAACTCAAAATCCTACACCTACCAATCCCTTCGAGTGAAGCCATTGGAAATCTCATACAGTTCATTCAATTTCTTCAGTGACAGAGACGAAGTTCTTCTGGTCTCTGAGGAATTTGTCCTGACTGAGGAGTTAGGAATTCGCCAGTGCGGATTGCCTACACAGTGAGGAACATGATAGCCCTGAGGATTTTGCTACTCAAAATTCCGACCGTTGCTGTGCTATGCGCCAACTGTCCCAAAATATCTATCCACCTGACGGTCATATCATTGAAGGGCATTTATGTCTTATCATGTCCGGCTGCTCCCTAGGCTATAAATGGCCGCCCCCTACAACCACTAGCTGGTTGGCTGCTCCAAGAGAAACTCTCACTTGTCATTTGAGAGCAACCCATCCTCCAAGGACTTTGAGCGAAAATCATCATGTGAGGAAAAACCCAAAACCCTAACACCTACAAACCCCAAGTGATTGAGCATCACTGAAGAGATTGATCCTGCATGGATCCGACGCTTGTTAGCTTTGAAGACTGTGCTTCTTCCAGACGGTTAGGCGTCATGGTCTAGAGCATCCAAGAGGAATTGTGGATCGCCGAGTGACCAAGTTTGTGAAGGTTCGGAAGTCACCTGAAGACTTACCACGAGTGATTGGACGAGGTCTGTGTGACCTTAGTTCAAGGAGAATATAGTGAGGACTGGGTGTCCTTAGCTGCGTGTTCAGGACTGGGTGTCCGGAACTATGTGTCCTCGAGTTTAAATACTCAACCGCTCCAACCAGACGTACAACTGAGACAGCAGTTGGAACTGGTCTACCAAATCATTGTCTTCACCAAGCTCACTGGTTCCATTTGCTCAACTCTTTCATTTCCTCATAATTGAGTTGTGTACTTGTTCATATCTGTGTTTGAAGACTTTGACTGAAGACTTTCTCAATTTCCTCAGTTCAATTTCTTCAGTCTGTTTGTCTTCATCCTTTGTTACCCTGTGCTTACGCTTCCTGTACTCTGTGCCTGTCTTCATTTCGTCATGATGACTATGCTTGTATTCTGTTATGTTTACTGTTGAGTACTTATTCTGTTGCTAGTAGTTCTTCGCTAAGGAATTTCCTCACCGGCAAATTCCTCAGTGAAGAATTTGATTAAAAATCGCCTATTCACCCCCCTCTAGTCGATATAACGCACTTTCAATTGGTATCAGAGCAAGGTACTCCCTTGTTCTGTGTGATTTTGGTTTAACCACCTGGAGTTTTAGTTATGTCGACCGCAGGTATGACGAAAGTGACATGCCCCATCTTCGACGGTCACGAGAATCCCAAGTGGAAGGACATGATGAAGAAACGCCTCATGGCAATGAACAGCGAGCTGTGGACCATCACTGAGATTGGTCTGACCGATCTATGCAAGATGGCGGAAGCTGATGACATTCGCAAGTACAGTCATCTCAACCTCACGACGAAGGATGTCATCTGCTCCAGTCTGTCACAAAATCAGTTCAGCAATAGCATGCATCTCGATCATGCGAAGCTCACATGGGACCATCTCTCTGATGTCTATGAAGGTCATCGAACCTGTCATGATCCTTGGTTTGAGGACTTCAAGGAATCTCTCAAAGCGATGACATTCGAACCAGAATCATCATCTTCTGCATCATGCCTTATGGCAAAAGAGGCTGAGGTAACTGAATGCTACCTATCCGAGTCCAGTGATGATGAATCTGGTGATGAATTTGGACCCAGCTATGTCAAACTTTCTTCCCTTGCCACTAAACAACAAAGAGCTTTGGAAAAAGTTTACTTCATGCTAAATAAGAGTGATGATATGTTGGGTGAAGAAATGGATCAGTCAAAAGCTTTGGCCGAAAGTCTTCAGAGACTTCATACTAAGTATGACACCCTTCAAGATCAACATAACACTCTCTTATCCGATCATGAGAAGCTTTCTTATGAATTTCTTCAAAGAAAGCAAGATCTTGAGAAGCTAAGAGTGAGTTATGAAGATCTTCAGAAGGAGCGCGATTCATTACTTGCTCAACAAATCAGCGCATCTCAGGAAGAATTTGTTCCTCCATGCTTGAAGTGCATTGAACTTGGATCTACTAATTCTTCACCTGAATGTTCAAATGCTGCTAATGTTTCAAATTCTTCACATGCCACTGCTATCACTAATTCCTCATCTGAGGACATTGCTAGTATCACTGATGATGCAGGGTTGAAGGAATTGTACATGACAGGCATGTACAAAAGCCTCAAAGGGCATCAGAATCTTTGTGATGTGCTTAAAAGGCATATCCTCAACAGGAACCCTAGGAAAGAGGGTATTGCCTTTGAGAGGAAACTCAATGCTGATGGTACATATTGGAAGCCTGAGCAGTACCCCAAAACTACATGGGTTGCTGCAAAGGGACCTCCAGTTGATCCATCTAACCTATCTCGATTTGCATGTGAATCTCCTCATTCTGATGATGAGTCATTTGACTCCAACTACAAACTATTCAAAAATCAGAATGGTGAAGTATTTGCTAGATATGTTGGCACTAACTGCAGGAACGGTCCCCCTATGAAGAAAATCTGGGTTCCCAAAAGATGCCTTGAAAATTTTCAGGTGAATGTCATCATGACGCCACCTGTGAAGAATATGAACCCCGGATCAAATGCTTCATATGGACCAAATTCTTCATATGGATCCAAGTCCTCATACGGACAAAACTCCTCACATGGATCGAATTCCTCAAAAGGATCAAAGTCCTCATATGAACATCATCGTACTAACCCGTCTGTTTCGCAGGGAAGACCTAAGGATTATGGATATGTGCATTATTCTTCAAATTATTATGTCCATAAGTCCTCAAAGAATTTCTCTGCTTACTCTTATGCTTATTCTAACCCCTCTTATGTGAAACGAAATGGACTGGCTTCTATGCCATCCTTCTCGTATGGAGCTCGCAGAATGATGAACTCTTTGCCACCCCTTCAGATGTGGGTGGTGAAGAAAAAGAAGTAATCTCTTCTGCAGGGGTCAGGTCTCCAAACGTACGTAATCGTCTGAAAAATTTGCTGGAGACCTGAGTATGCCTGATAGGACGCAGACTAATCATGAAGAAATGAACTTTCATTTCTCACGTCCTCATATTTCTTTATCTGTTCTTTTGCTTGATGAAATTGATCTGATGAATTGATGTCATATTCTTCACTGATGAAGTATATGAGTTTGTAAGCTGCACTAATTCATCTGTAGGATGATCAACCCAAAGCCACTGAGTGGGTCCTCGATAGTGGATGTACAAACCACATGACTGGTGACAAGAATCTATTGATGGATGCTCCATTATCTCCGTCGCATCTGAAGCATATCATCTTTGCTGACAAAGGCAAAAGTCAGGTATTGGGTGTAGGTAAGGTTGCGATCACAAAGGATCGACACATGGACAAAGTCATGCTTGTTGAGTCCTTAGGATACAACCTTATGTCTGTCTCAATGCTTTGTGATCTTGATATGGTTGTTGTCTTTGGCAAGTACCGTTGTGTTGTGGTTATGGAAGCTGACAATTCCAAAGTCTTCGAAGGCTTTAGGAGAGGAGACCTGTATATTGTTGATTTCTCTATAGGACCACAACCAGCCGTGTGCTTACTTGCAAAAGCTTCAGAAGGCTGGCTCTGGCATCGACGACTTGGTCATGCAGGCATGAGGAATTTGCACACGCTTGCAAAGAAGAAGCATGTCATTGGCATCGAGAATGTCAAATTCCTCAAGGATCACCTATGCGGAGCCTGTGAAGCTGGGAAGATGACGAAGGCCAAGCATCCAGCGAAGACTATCATGACCACCACTCGCCCATTTGAATTGCTTCACATGGATCTCTTTGGTCCTAATCATTATTCTGCTATTTCAAATGAAGCGTCTCAATATGGCCTTGTTATTGTTGATGATTATTCTCGTTACACATGGGTACACCTTGTTACTTACAAACATGAAGTGCAGGAAGTCTTCAAACAATTTTCCTCGAGGGCTTCAACCAACTTTGGTGTGAAGATCAAGCACATCAGAAGTGACAATGGCACTGAGTTCAAGAATTCTGGTCTCGATGACTATCTTGATGAACTTGGTATTACTCATGAGTTATCTGCTCCTTATACTCCTCAGCAAAACGGCGTCGTGGAGCATAAGAACAGGACTCTTGCTGAGATGGCTCGCACTATGCTTGATGAATACAAAACGCCTCGTCGGTTCTGGACTGAGGCAATTGATACTGCATGCCACATCATCAACAAAGTATATCTTCACAAATTCTTCAAGAAGACTGCATATGAACTCCTCACTGATAAGAAAGCCAATGTAAGTTATTTCAAAGTCTTCGGAACTCAATGTTGGATTGGAGATCCTCATCACAACTCAAAATTTGCACCGAAAGCACATGAAAGTTTTATGCTTGGTAACGGAAAGGACTCGCACACCTACAGAGTCTTCAACAACGTTCTTCACAAGGTTGTTGAAACTGTAGATGTGCGGTTCGATGAAACTAATGGCTCGCAAAGAGAGCACCTACCTACTGTGATAGATGAACCAGCACCTGAGGAAACTATCAAGTTCAAGGCTACTGAGGATGTCATTCCTACTAAAGAATCTACTAAAGAATTCATTCCAGAACATGAAGAACGTCGAGCTAATGCACCTGAAGAAAATGCTGAAGAAAATGGTGCTGAAGAAAACACTGATCAAATTCTTCAACGACAACCAGCTCATCCTCGCATTGCAAAAGAAGTGCAAGTTGAAAAGATCATCAATGACATCAAAGCGCCAGGTCCTCTCACACGCTCAAAAGCCTCACATTTGTCTAAATTTTGTGGGCACTATGCTTTTGTCTCTATTACAGAGCCCACTAAGGTAGATGAAGCATTTCTGGAGCCTAAGTGGATTCAGGCCATGCAAGAAGAATTACATCAGTTCGAGCTCAACAATGTCTGGGAACTGGTCAAACGTCCAGATTCTCGCAAGCACAATATCATCGGCACAAAGTGGATCTACCGCAACAAGCAAGATGAAAATGGCCTTGTGGTGAGGAATAAGGCTTGGCTTGTAGCTCAAGGCTACACACAGGGTGAAGGAATTGATTTCGATGAAACTTTTGCACCTGTTGCTAGGCTTGAGGCTATTAGCATATTACTTGCTTATGCTAACCATCATGATATCACTTTATATCAAATGGATGTGAAAAGTGCATTCCTCAATGGTAAGCTTGAGGAAGAAGTATATGTTGCTCAACCCCCAGGTTTTGAAGATCCAAAGAATCCTGACAAAGTCTTCAGACTCAACAAGGCCCTCCATGGCCTCAAGCAGGACCCACGGGCGTGGTATGATACTTTGAAGGAATTCCTCATGACGAAAGGCTTCAAACCCGGTTCACTCGACCCTACTGTTTTCATTAAATCTTATGATGGTGAATTGTTTGTGTGCCAAGTATATGTTGATGATATTATCTTTGGCTGTACTGACCAACGTTATAGTGATGAATTTGCCTATATGATGAGTGAAGAATACCAAATGTCTATGATGGGAGAGTTGAAATTCTTCTTAGGTCTTCAAATTCGTCAACAATGCAATGGCATATTCATATCTCAGGAGAAATACCTCAAGGATGTACTGAGGAAATTCGGCATGCAAGATTGCAAAGGCGTAAAAATTCCTATGCCCACAAATGGCCATCTGTGCACTGATGAAAATGGTATTGACTTCGATCATAAGGTATACCGCTCCATGATTGGTTCTTTCTTGTACTTATGTGCATCTAGGCCAGATATAATGCTTAGTGTTTGCATGTGTGCCCGATTTCAAGCTACACCGAAGGAATCACACCATAAGGCTGTGAAGCATATTCTTCGATATCTAGCTCACACACCAACACTTGGATTATAGTACCCCAAGGGCTCGGCTTTTGATCTCATTGGATATTCTGACTCTGACTATGCTGGTGACCATGTGGACCGCAAGTCAACATCTGGTACATGTCATTTCCTCGGACGATCTTTGGTCTGTTGGTCCTCGAAGAAACAGAACTGCGTATCACTATCTACTGCTGAAGCTGAGTACATTGCCGCTGGTTCTTGCTGTGCTCAAATGCTATGGATGAAGCAAACTCTCAAGGACTACGGCGTCAACATGAAGAATGTGCCTCTCTTCTGTGACAATGAGAGTGCCATCAAGATTGCTCACAACCCAGTTCAGCACTCGAAGACAAAGCACATTCAGATTCATCATCATTTTCTTCATGATCATGTGTTGAAGGGCGACATTTCTATTGAGCATGTGAAGACTGAAGAACAGCTAGCCGATATCTTCACAAAGCCCTTGGATGAGAAGATATTTAGCAAGTTGCGGTGGGAGCTAAATATCCTAGAATCTTCGAATGTTCTTTGAAAAGGACACTCATCCTAACACTTATGCAAAATTGATGACTTAGATGTGCAACACATGAAGAAACGTTTTTCTTCAATTCAATGAAGAACAACACTCTTAATGTGAAGAAATTAACAAAGAATTTGATTCTCAGAACCCTACGATAATTGTACGTAGTGTCTGAAATCATCATTCTTATACGGTGGGTCACGCCACCACCAAAAGTTGAAATTCCTCAATTATTCATATTCTTCAACTTTGCATTGTCTTCACTGCTTCCGTCGTTTTTCTTCATTGGCTATATATATATAGTGTTACTATTCATCACCCAGGGTGCATAATAAGTTATTATTCACCCGAGGTAATCTTATGATCATTTCATAATTAAATTACGTTTGGAATTCAAATAGTTATATTCCTATTGATCCGCTACGTAAAATTTGACATAAGAAAATAAAAATATAGGTCATAAGACAAGAAAATTTACAGTTTATGTGTATTTTAGACTATGTTTTTACGTTTGTAATTTTACATAACATAAAATATTTTTTACGGCGATTATATATTTTCTTACGGTCCCTTTTTGCGTCGGAAATAAGACAAAACTTACGGAACGTAAAATTACGGTGCATTGATGGTAAAATAGAAGGGGGTGAAGAATAACTATTCCTCACCTAGAATGACGAATAGCGCGTATATATATATAAGTTTATGTCCTCTACAACATTCACTTATTGCTAATTCTTCAAGTTGGTTTTTCTGCTAAGTGAATGTGATCGGACCCTTCCCCCTCTATGCTATACTCAACCCAATCTATTCACAAATTCTTCATGTGCGTCCTATTTGAAACTCGTTCTAAATCTTCACTATGTACTTGTCAGCTGCAGAAATTGCGAACGGAACTTTAAAACCTATCTTATCAAAATTTTCGGCTTTGCTGCTCAAACAGTTCCGCATCCCACATTATACTTATCCACTCACCCACGATCGCACACGATCTCCACCTCTCAGTACTTGGGTGACACATGTTAAGCGAATGAGAAGGGTCAGGGGCACGTTCGTCCAATTTCTTTGGGCGAGCAGTTTTTCACCGTGGCTATAAATACCCCTCCGCCCCTTCCTCACTTCTTTTACTCCGCTCGACCACTCTCTCCAGCTCAAGCTTCTCAAACCCTAGCGCCACCGCTACTTCATCGCCGCCGGTGAGGAAGAGCTTCACTGCCTCGACCTCGTCGCTGACGTACTCGTGCCGACCGTGTAAATCTTCACTCCGCCGCCGCCGTAGCCGTCTTCCTCCGCCAAGTTAGGGCGTGGAAGATCTGCACAGACAAACTTCACATCTCCTCACTCCAGTTCATCGTGTTCTTCGTCCAGGGTAATTAAAAGTTACTTTGACTGCCCTCGTTGATTCGAATGATTATCTTCAAAATCTTCAAAAGTTTTTTTCTTCATAGCTTCACACACTAAACACCTCACAGGTCATCTGTTCTTGATTCGTTTCTCTAAGCATCATTTTTCTTCAAGATTCCTCAATTGTGTGGATCTTTGATCTATACAACTCTGGAACCTAAGACAAAGAACGCTTAGTGAAATTCTTCAAGACTCATCTGGTCAAATTCCTCAAACTTGTTCTTTTTGAAAAACCCTCTGAGAACGCATATGACCTCTCCAAATTCCTCGCAACTATACTCTGTTCACAGGTACACATGTCAGCTACTGAATCACTAGGTTCTCATCAACTTAACTCATTTGCAGCGTTCCTCGAAGAAAAGGTGCATACTTCTTCAGAAAATTCAATTGTCCAAATTCCTCAATTGAAGAAAATGGCTGACAGTGAGAAGCCACAGAAGGGAGGAAAGAGGCCTGAGGTCAATACATCGTTTGAGATCCCTGATGAAATATATGCTTGTACTGCACACCTACTGAGGAAACCAAGAATGAGCGCAAGGTGCGCATTCAGAAAATAGAAAGGAGATGGGCAAGAGAGTGGAGGGAGTACAGGTATGTCACTCCAAAGTACATGAAGAAATTCACACTCAATCCTCCATGCCCAAGAGCTCCATTGGCACCTGGCCAAATCGCTGATCGCACCAGCCTCAAGCGTGGCGAGGACTATCCTGATGAATGGGTCAAGCGCCAAGCCAAGTTGGCTAAGCAAGCCAAAGAAGCAGTGAGGAAATTCAATGAAGACTCTGTTGCTGCTGCTGCTGCCTCTGCTGAGGCCTTTGCTGTCAAGCCAAAGAAGGCTATGTCAAAGAAGCCTGCGCGCAAGCCAAGTGCTTCACCAACAATGCCCTCAAGGCCAAGTTCCTCAACAATGCCCTCAAGGCCAAGTTCCCCAGCAATGCCCTCACGGCCAGAATCCTCAAAGCCCGCACGGCCAATTCCTCATGCTGCTCCTGTTCCTCCAAAGTCCTCAGCTCCTCTGCCAAAGCCCTCAGCTGTTCCGACTAAATCCTCAGCACCTGTGCATCTCGCCTTGTGCCAAAGGACTGCAGGCATCTCCATTGCCTCAGGTGTCTCAGCTAGTTCCTCAGCTGCACCAAGTTCCTCAACTGGCCCCTCACTGCTGAAGACAAAGGCTACTGCTGGATGAGGTCCTCGCCCAAGTCCTTAGAAGAAACAAGTCTCTTTCCAAGTGCCGTCTGAAGAAGACGAAGCTGATGATGATGAACTTGCAGAAATCATCAGAGACAGGCAAGTCAGGGCCGCTAGAGCCAAAGGAACATGGGTGCCACTGCTTTTGGATCCCAAGTTGATCCTCGACTACATTGATGTTTGGCACAAGGACCCCAACACTCCCATGCCTGACTTCAAGCTGACTCCTGGCCAAAGTCACATGCTGACCCACTTCATTCAAGAAGAAAAGTGGAAATTTGAGAAGGCCAGGCAGATCAAGAAAGCGCAGTACAAGAAAGAGCGCTATCTGAAGAAAAACGTTGTCTCTATGACAACTGAAGAACTTGTCACTATTCAGACTGAGATCAAGAAACTCAGTAATGACTTTGACGCATATCGCGCTGATTGGCTTGGAGCCAAGGTTCGTTTTGTGAAACTTGCGGATAACTTCACTTCCAATGTTGTAGCCCCAACGCAACAGGAAATTCCTCAGGCTGAAGCATCTGCTCAGCCTATTGAAGAAAATGCCAGCACCGCTGATGACAATCAGGCTGCTGAAGAAAATTTGAGTTCCAGGGCTGATGACTGCATTCTAGCCGCTGAAGAAATTGCCAGGGCACCCACTAGTGGTGCGCCTGAAGAAAATGAAGAACTCGGGGCAACTGCACCAGTTGTGCCTGAAGAAAATCAACTAGATTCCTCAGCTGCTCCTGCACCAACTTCAACTCCAATCCTTCCATCTGCATCAGATGTGAAGAAGACCAAGGTTGCAGAGCGTGCTGCAGTGAAGAAAAGGAAAGCATCAGCTGCTTCAGATTCTTCAGCTCCGAAGAAGATGAAGCCTATGACAAGTTCATTTGATAATCCGATTGATGATGTTCCCATCTCAACCAGGCCATCAAAGGACCTTGTTCCTTTTGATGAAGAATATGCGATCCCCGGCGGATCAGATGAAGAAACTCCTTCTGCTGCTTCGTCAGAGCAGATTGATGAAGAAATTGAAGTGGATGCGATCCCTTCAACACCTGTCATCTCCTTGCCCATGCCTCAGTTCACAGCTGAAGAGGCTGGCGTTGAAGAAATGGAAGATGAAGATGTGGATGTTGGCTGCTCCACACCCATAATCAGTGATGAATTTTGGGAAAGTCAGCATCCAAACTCTCCAATGTTCACACCGCTGCAACAAATACCTCAGTCGCCTGCACCAAATGTTCAAATGGGCTCTGAAGAAACTCATCCCACTGCATCTGTCCATGAGGAAATTCCAGCCACTAGCGCTGAAGAAACTGCTGCTACTGAACAACCAACGACGCAGACTACCACTGAGAAGGAACCCGAAATTCCTCAGCCTGAAGAACCTACGATTGAGATTCCTGAGGTCGTGATGCAACTCACTGACACTCCTCTCCCGAAGCCAAAGGATCCATTCTCACGCAAGAAAAAGTTCAAGGATGATGATTTCTTTGGCAAGCATGTATTCTTCGAAGATTACAACCCATATAACTCTGCTCGCATTAGGAAGAGGCGTTTCTGGACTGCTAGTCAAGCCAATTTCTATTCCTCAGTGTTGTTCAACAAGAGACAATCTTCTACCATGAGCATATTCCTCACGTGGATATGGAATCTCTGCCGTGCTTCGCACCAGTCCTCAGTGTTCTTCACGACGCTGGACTGCTAAACTTTTGCTCTGACATCTTCGATTGGAATGAAGAACTGATTCTTCAATTCTATGCAACGCTGCACATCATCGGAGATGCTGAAGATGTGAATTCATGGGTGTTGGACTGGATGTCTGAAAACACTCACTACACTGCACCAGCATCTGAATTGCTTCGTGCTCTACCACTCAGTCCTTCCCTTGAAGAAGCTCGTTGCATCTACAGTGAACCTGAGCTCACACATCATTACATGTAGGTGCTGATGAAACCTTTGAAGCCAGGTCAAGCACCAAGAACCAAATTCCTCGTGAAGGAATTACTGTACGTGCCCAGAACTGTCTATCATATTCTTACGAGGACAATCAGTCCTATCAAAGGCCATGACTCATCTGATGAGGAAATTGTTGGCATCATGAAGAATCTGGTATTCAACATCGTTCATGGCATTCCTATCAATTATCACGATTTCTTCATGAGGACTATGGCAAATGTTGCACTGTCTCCATTTGAGCTGAAGCCTTATGCACCTTGGATTATGAGATTCCTCAGGACAAGGTCTTCACTCAACTACAAAGCTGATTTCCAGAATCACCTCAGCTACTTGCCCCCAATTGAAGTCCTCAAGCAGACATAATCCTCAGTTGATGGAAAGGGCAAGGCACCAGCTATAATAGATGAAGGCATTCATCCATTGGATGGTCAGTTTCGCAAAGCTGCATCTTATTCCACCAATGATGACTCTGCCACACATGACTCTGCCAATGCACCCAAGTCCACTCCTCAAGCCACTGCTCCGCGCCTGATGACTGACCGTGAACTTCTGCTTAGTCTTCACCAGAAGGTGGATCAAAATCGCAAATGGGTTAAGCGTCAGTTTGGTTCACTTCTTCACAACATGACTACCACACATAATGCAGTGAAGAAAAACCACTACTACCTCCATCAAGTCTTCGGTCGCACCTGGGCAATCCTGTCACATCTGTATGGTGAAGAAGATCTGAAGAAAATGGGTCTCAATGAAGATTTTGACTGGTCTGCACCTCCACCGAAGAAATTCAAGAAGGTCAAGGTTCCTTCTCTGGTGGCCAGCTCATATTCTTCATCGCGCGACACTGATGAAAATGAAGACTTGGACGACACTTTGACATGCCCTACTACAACAACGCTGGCGCTCCTTCATCAACTTGATATTCTTCACGGGCGTTAGTCCTCATATTCGATCCTTTTGGTCATTTGATGACAAAGGGGGAGAATTTTGAGTTAGTCTTCAAGCGGGTCTTTCTATATGGGAGTTTTTTTGTTAAGTTACAACTCTCGCTCTTCTGAGACTTTATTGGATTGAGTTGTAAACTTAAAACCGATGGTGCTCTGATACTTTTGATATGTTTTTCTGCATGCTTATTCCTCGTTAATACTATTGCACGCATGCTGAATTACATCAGTCACCGTATTTCATCATGCATTTCAAATTCTTCTCTGTTATATGTCAAATGCGTGTATGAATTACAAGATATAAGGGGAGATCTCCATGATTCAACTCTTCAAGTGTGCATTGCTTCAAAAGCAAATTCCTCACTATGCACATCTTCAGGGGGAGTTCTCCTATATCTTGCAATCAAATTCCTCAATATCAGTAGTTACACTTCATATGTTTATCCCCATTGAAAACTTAACCTATATTGTCATCAATCACCAAAAGGCGGGAGATTCTAAGTGCATCTAGTGCCCCTTAGTGATTTTGGTGTATTGAAGACTTATAGGTTAAGGGACTAATGCGTTTGTGAGTGTACACGGGTCTATAAGCCTATGAGGAGTTTGATATTTACAAAGAAAGTCGACCACTAAAAATGAAGTTCTTCGACTGAAGACTTTGAATCACTGAAGACTTTATGAAGACTTTGAAAGTGAAGAAATTGGTGTGACCTTGAAGACTTGGTATTCGTTCGAGGAACATGAAGCGTGAAGACTTTTTGTTTTCGTAGTTTCATTTTCTCTTTCTTGAGTCATAGGAAACACCGTGCTATTAAAGGGGGTCGAGGAAATACTAAGGAAAAATTTCTATGTGATGCTCAACTCAAAATCCTACACCTACCAATCCCTTCAAGTGAAGCCATTGGAAATCTCATACAGTTCAGTCACTTTCTTCAGTGACAGAGACGAAGTTCTTCTGGTCTCTGAGGAATTTGTCCTGACTGAGGAGTTAGGAATTCGCCAGTGCGGATTGCCTACACAGTGAGGAACATGATAGCCCTGAGGATTTTGCTACTCAAAATTCCGACCGTTGATGTGCTATGCGCCAGCTGTCCCAAAATATCTATCCACCTAACGGTCATATCATTGAAGGGCATTTATGTCTTATTATGTCGGGCTGCTCCCTTGGCTATAAATAGCCGCCCCTACAACCACTAGCTGGTTGGCTGCTCTGAGAGAAACTGACACTTGTCATTTGAGAGCAACCCATCCTCCGAGGACTTTGAGCGAAAATCATCAAGTGAGGAAAAACCCCAAACCCAAACACCTACAAACCCCAAGTGATTGAGCATCACTGAAGAGATTGATCCTGCGTGGATCCGACGCTTGTTAGCTTTGAAGACTGTGCTTCTCCCAGACGGTTAGGCGTCATGGTCTAGAGCATCCAAGAGGAATTGTGGATCGCCGAGTGACCAAGTTTGTGAAGGTTCGGAAGTCACCTAAACACTTACCACGAGTGATTGGACGAGGTCTGTGTGACCATAGTTCCAGGAGAATACAGTGAGGACTGGGTGTCCTGAGCTGCGTGTTCAGGACTGGGTGTCCGGGATTGTGTGTCCTCGAGTTTAAATACTCAGCCGCTCCAACCAGACGTACAACTGAGACAGCAGTTGGAACTGGTCTACCAAATCATTGTCTTCACCAAGCTCACTGGTTCCATTTCCTCAACTCTTTCATTTCCTCATAATTGAGTTGTGTACTTGTTCATATCTGTGTTTGAAGACTTTGACTGAAGACTTTCTCAATTTCCTTAGTTCAATTTCTTCAGTCTGTTTGTCTTCATCCTGTGTTATCCTGTGCTTACACTTCCTGTACTCTATGCCTGTCTTCATTTCATCATGATGACTATGCTTGTATTCTGTTATGTTTACTGCTGAGTACTTATTCCGCTGCTAGTAGTTCTTCGCTAAGGAATTTCCTCACCGGCAAATTCCTCAGTGAAGAATTTCATAAAAATCGCCTATTCACCCCCACCCCCTCTAGTCGATATAACGCACTTTCACCAAACAGAGCTTTTCAGGCTACATCAGCAACATATTAAACTACCATGGACCTACCTAACTCTCAAAACACTAATCCATCCCCAATTAGTTCAAATAAAAAAATCCCACATGGCTAAATGGTCATGCACCTCTCTGTACTTCTGCAGATAAACCTTGAGGGGCTTAATGTACTCCTGAAAGCCTAGCGTGGCCATCGCCCAGAGCAGGTCGTCGATGTTGATGGTCTTGCGCTTCTCCCTCTGGCACTTGTCGCTCATCCTACAGTACATACAAGACAAAACGGCCGCCGAAGCCGCCGCCGTCGCCGCCTCCGCCTCCGCCCGGCGGGCTCGCCGGCGCGTTCGACATCCGGCCGCCCTCCTGCAGCACACCGGCAACCACGCCAGATCCATCAGCGCACCAGCGCACCAAACCCTAGACCCCGACTTCCGGAAGCGCGGGGAGAGAGGTGAGGGGAGAGGGAGGCATACCTTATATAAATGGTGGAGGGGAATGGAGGTGCGGTGAGGGCGGCGAGCGACGTCCCTGTGCTCCACGAGCCTCCACGGTTCCTTTCTGGCCACCGGCAGCGCGGCCATCACGGCGGAGGAGCTAAGGGTTGAATCCACTGCGGTTGGCTCGCCTGCTCAAGCCCCATCGGTGGAGAGCGCCTGCTTGATCCAGACCGAGGTCCTGATTGGTGTGGGGTTGCCTGCGAATCTTGGGGACGGCTCTGGGCATGGGCTCGATCTTGGGTCGGCCTCAGCCTCGATCTTGGTGGTGGTGGGGGTAGGGTTGGGGGCGGCAGCAGATCGAGATCTGAGTGAAGGAGAAGGGGTGGGGTTGGGGGTGTGGGCGCGGGGAGTGGGTGGGAGGGAGAAGGGGTAGCGGCTGTTGGAGTGGGAGGGGAGTTAGGGCGGGACGAGCGCGACGAGTGAGGCATCAGGGACGGGGTGGGTCGACGGGCGGAGGAAGAGCGGCGTGGGGTTTGCGTCCTACGGGCGCGGGCAGCGGAGTGTGTTGGCGCGTGGGCGGCGGGATCTGAATTGGGGGCGGGAGGTAGGTGGCAGCTGCGAGTGGATCTGAATCGGGGGAGAGAGGGGAGAGGAGTGGAGTTAGGGTTTGGGTTGGCCTGCTGAGAGGAGAGCGAGAGACGTTGGATTCGCCTAGTATGGACAGTTCAGATCACATAGTGGGGTGATCCGTGAGAAGTGTTCTGATTGGTCCGAGAATCTGTGATTTAAAATAATTTCCAAGTACTAAAGATAGAGCTATTTTGTGAAGCAACTATCAAAAATATTTTTCAAAAGTGCATTATACAAATTTTCGCTCAAGTTAGACCACATTTTATGGATGAGCACCAATTTGTATGCATTTCTGATCTTTCCACCTATTTTAATCATTTTTCGAGTGTCCAAACTAAGTTTTTTTGTGAAGGACCTATAATATATTTGTTGCAAAATTGGACCAAATCATTTTTCTGAAATACTAGGTCATATTTAATGCACAATTGACCAAAATATTGGGTGTAAAAAGTTTTGATACACCTCTGGTGAAAAAGACAAATTTTCGCTGATTCAGTTGGAAGTGGGTCAAATTTGAACTGCGGCTGCCACATAGTTTGCTATTTATTTTTTACAAAAATCATTTCTAGGTACAAAAGTATCTATTTAATTAGAGAAACAGCAAAAAAATTCCAAGATTCAACCACTAGCTAGGAACGGTCATTCCCGCTGTTTTGACTACATTTTGAAACGGGCATAAAAAAATAAAATAAAAATCAAAAAATTGGAAAACCTTCGCATTGTGTCATCATATGTGACCAAGTTACCAGGAAAAATAATAAAATTGTAATACGTCAATTCTTTTAAAAAGTGTTCTCAGAAACGAGCTATCATTTGTGGAGATCAATGGCTTTCAAGCTAGATGATCAATATTATGGCCACATTCATTGCCTAGTTTGTTCAAATGATCTCATATTGTGAACAAGGGTGCATATTGAAATGGCAAACAATTTTGCCTAAGGAAATTTTCATTTTCTTTGGACGAAAAAGTCATTTTCCATTTTTCGAGTGCCCCAAATCAGGGTTTTTTGTGAAGAACCTACCAAATAATTGTTGCAAAATTAGACCAGATCATTTTTCTAAAATACTAGGCCATATTTAATGCACAATTGACCAAATTATTGGGTGTAAAAAGTTTTGATCCACCTCAGATGAAAAAGACAAATTTCCGCCGTTTTGGCTGGTAGCGGGTCAAATTTGAACTGCGGCTGCCTCATAGTTTGCTATTTATTTTTTCCAAAAATCATTTCTAGGTACAAAAGTATCTATTTAATCATAGAAACACCAAAAAAAAGTCCAAGATTCAACCCGGTCATTCCCGCCGTTTTGACCGCATTTTGAAACGGGCATAAAAAATTCAAAAAAATATAAAAAATTGGAAAACCTCCGCATTGTTTCATCATATGTGACCAAGTTACCAAGAAAAATAATAAAATTGCAATACGACAATTCTTTTAAAAAAGTGTTCTCAGAAACGAGCTATCATCTGTGGAGATCAATGGCTTTCAAGCTAGATGATCAATATTATGGCCACATTCATTGCCTAGTTTGTTAAAATGATCTCATATTGTGCACAAGGGTGCATATTGGAATGGCAAACAATGTTGCCTAAGGAAAATTTCATTTTCTTTGGACGAAAAAGTCATTTTCCATTTTTCAAGTGCCCCAAATGAGGGTTTTTTGTGAAGAACCTACCAAATAATTGTTGCAAAATTGGACCAAATCATTTTTCTAAAATACTAGGCCATATTTAATGTATAATTTACCAAATGGTTGGGTGTAAAAAGTTTTGATCCACCTCTCGTGAAAATGACAAATTTCCGCCAATTCAGTTGGAAGCGGGTCAAATTTGAACTGTAGTTGCCTTGTAGTTTGCTATTTAATTTTTCCAAAAATCATTTCTAGGTACATAAGTATCTATTTAATCAGAGAAACACCAAAACAAATTCCAAGATTCAACCACTAGCTAGGAACGATCATTCCCGCCGTTTTGACCGCATTTTGAAACGGGCATAAAAAATTCAAAAAAACAAAAAATTGGGAAACCTTCACATTGTGTCATTATATGTGGCCAATTTCCCAGGAAAAATAACAATCTTGTAATACGGCAATTATTTTAAAAAAGTGTTCTTAGAAACGAGCTATCACGTGTGGAGACCAATGACTTTCAAGCCAAATGATCAATCTTATGGCCACATTCATGGCATAGTTTGTTCAAATGATCTCATATTATGCACAAGGGTGCATATTGGAATGGAAAACAATATTGCCTAAGGAAGTTTTCATTTTCTTTGGACGAAAAAACCATTTTCCATTTTTTTTGAGTGCCTAAAAGGAGGTTTTTTTGTGAAGGACCTCCCAAATAATTGTTGAAAAATTGGACCAAATCAATTTTCTAAAATATTAGGACATATTTAATGCACAATAGACAAAATGGTTGGGTGTAAAAAGTTTTGATCCACCTCTCGTGAAAAAGACAAATTTCCGCCGTTTTAGTTGGAAGCGGGTCAAATTTGAACTGCAGCTGCCTCATAGTTTGCTATTTATTTCTTCCAAAAATCATTTCTAGTTACATAAGTACCTATTTAATCATAAATACATGGTTTGGTGGCGATACGTCGAGGTTTGGGTGGTGGCCGAGGGCCCCAACTCTAGAGCGCGTAAACTCGCATGCCCGCCGCATGGTCACCGCGTGACCGTGGCGTTGCCATGTGTTCTGGGCGGCCTAGGCATGTCTAGTGGGTTGGGCACTCCCTAGGTAGGTGATAGGAAGAAAATTACAACATAAGATTCTCACGAGGAGACCGATCGATGCTCAAACATGAATTTAGCAGCCAAGTGTTTGATTAGCGGTACAGGATATGTACATGGCTAATGGGCGTGAGTTTTGGCTGAGGATGATCAGTTACTAAGAAGACCGTCTTCACAAATTTTCATCTCAAAAGGAGGAGCCTAGGTGGTACTTGCTTTGCAAAGTACCACACTGGACATAAATACGAATGTTGAAGCTGGGATCAAAATAATGAATGGATTGAGCTGGCATTTGGTGGAGGATAGTTATTTGGGCATAGGAAAGCACTGTAGAAAATGGATAGTATTTGGACGTGCCAAAGTGGTACTTCCTTCACAAAGTGCTGCTCTGAACAGAATAGGGAAATGAATATTGTTGAAATATTTTTGAACTAGGCAAGGAAGGTTTTTGACATATTTGATGAAGATATGATCCAAACAATTTATGAGAATTTTTTGGGAATTTTTGGAATAAAATAAATATAGGTTGCTTCACAACCTAGGGCAAAAACTGCCACATGGAAATGACACATAGGCAAAACTGATGAGGTGGCGCCTAGTCATAGCAACCCACCACAATTTACAAGGTTATGACCATCTATATTGGTCGTTAACAACTAGAAATAAGGCAGCTGACTAGCGCTGTCTGCTTTATGACCATTTCGTGTAAGGAAATTACGACCTTTCAGACCAAAATGGTCGCAATGATTTAGGGTATGGAGCCCCCCGAACAGCTTTTGACCAATTGGTCTCAAATGGTCATAGATCTATGACCAATTCTTCCAGGGTCACTGACAGAAGGTCATTAGTTGACATATTTCTTGTAGTGAATGCTCGGATGCATGAGACGAACATGTATGCAAATGAGATGCACATGATGACATGATATGAAATGAATGACACACAAGCAAATGACAAGGCAACAACAACGAATAACTGGAAGACACCTGGCACATCGGTCTCGGGGCGTTACAACACTCCACCACTACAAGAGGATCTCGTCCCAAGATCTAGAATGGCACCGGACGGAAAACAGAAGAGAAAGAGAAGAGGTAAAACTAAGTTGCTTCTTTCAAAAACGAGTGAAACCAAAGAACGTTGAAAAAGGTTGAACAACTTGAAAGAAAGAATTCAACAGAGATGAACAAAGTTGATAACTCCCTGTTAGAAAAGAGGAACAAGGAAGAACAAATTCGGGCAGCACTCCGGTTGAAAAGTGATAAGCAACTTGATAAGATGAAAAGAACTAGAAGGGATGACACAACACTCTGATTAACTGGTTAAGCAAAAGAAAGAACGTGATCTTTGATCAAACGAGATGATGGGCTCCGAAGAATCAAACTGAAAAGACTCTTGAATTGCTCTGAATGGTTGAAAACAATTATGAGAGGATGGCATCAAGGTTGAACCAAGAATCTTGAAGAGAATGGGGCAAGATTGAGAGAAAAATCTTCTTCGGTCTTCAAATGCAGAGAATGACGACGAGAAACACCATCAAGAATTGTTGAGACACTCCGGAATGAAAAATTAGAAAGGTTGAACCGAAGATGGAAAGAGTTTGAGAGATCTTGGAGAAGAAGAATTTGAGAGTAACTCCGGGAAAATAGGAGAGTCAGGTAAGATCCTGGAAAAAGACCTGTGGGTCAGGGCCCACTCAAAAGAAACACCGTTGAAATGGTTTTCAAAAGAGATCGCACCGGTTGAATTAAACGGCTTGAATGAGATAACAACCTCGAAATAGGTTGAATGGATCTTGAATGACAAGACGAGCCTTCTGAGATATCTTCAGCACTCCGGAACAATAGAATAGCGAGAAGTGGATGATTATGAGGTGCAACGGCATGGGAAAGCATTTGAAACGAGGAAAAGGGATATGATCGACACCAAAAAGCTTGAATTGAATCCACCGGAGAAGAAAAGATTGAAGAAAGATGAACTTGTAGAGAAATCTTCACGAGAATCACCGGATAAGAACATGGATGGAAAATAATGGAGGGACTTCTCATCAATAAGACGATACTTGATTAGAAATCCGAGTCCTCGAAGAAAAAGGGTGGGTGGGCGGGAAAACAGAGGAAACTTAGGAATCGATGAGACGAACACCGCTTAGGAAAGGTATGGAATCAACACTTGACTTTGAAGCAACTCGAATACCACAACTGAAAACAAAACAAAACAATGGATTGGCTCGCAGAATAAGCTAGAACAAACATATGATAGAGATTTCATCTGAAGTTTTCATGGTGGGGCCTACACGGGCTTGATCGTACAGCACCATCATGTACAAGGCAGTGCACATGACATACGAAGCATCCCCGAGTCAGCATAGCCAAGGACTCTTTAAGACACAATGAGACCACTGTAAAACCAACCGTGAATAGGCGGACCACTAGACGTCAAACCCCAATTTCATATCATACATCTGTCGGAAAGATATCCTAAGGACTACTAGAATTCCCCACTTATAATCTCCCGAAACTTTCCGGTTATGCAATCAGGTGTTGGGGATACAGGGGAAGCATAATATCTCACCCAAAGCTAGCAAATCCTACATCCAGCTGTATCCATCCTTCAACACATAACCAAGAAACCTTCGGAAAGCATTTACCTCGACCTTTAAAAAGCATCCGTTATATGAGTTATGGAAATACTCCCGAACTCCCGCCCCAGTACTGGGTGGCGTCGAGGTTATCTCACCAACAACTGTATAAAAGAGATTTTCGATGTCGACGAAACTCAGGTATTCCAGAACTGCAATGATAAAATTGTGACGACAACACATCGGAGCTCAACTCCCCAGGACACTGCCACAACCCCTAAACGTCAGGAGGCACCAAGAACAATGTTCTCGTCACAAAGCCATTGGAACGATTCCAAGATACCCGCGTGATCCTAATTTTTTTTAGTGAAATTTGAGAAGAGAAGAGCCAAAACTCTACGTCAGGATGCCTCACCAGAGCGACGAAGGAACTAACGAGTAAAAAGAATCCTACTCTCCGATATATATAATCCTAAATGACTCAAAACATTTTTCTAGACTCAACAATGCCAGCGATTCGATCAAGCAGGGGGGCTCCTAAGTCGGTGAAGGCTCTGATTACCAACTTGTAACGCCCACGATGCGGCTATATCTCCCACGTGTCGAAGCACGACTTAGAGGCATAACCGCATTGTAAGCAATGTCGCAAGTGGGGTAATCTTCACACAACCCATGTAATGAATAAGGAAAAGAGTTATATAGTTGGCTTACAATCGCCACGTCACACAATAGCATAAATATCATTACATTCATCCAGATACAATCAAGGTCCGACTATGGAACCAAAATAAAGACAACCCCAAAATGCAACAAAGTCCCCGATCGCCCCAACTGGGCTCCACGACTGATCGTCTGGAAAAGAAACGTAGTATCGTCCTGAGTCCTCATCGAACTCCCACTTGAGCTCAGTCGAATCTCCTAAAGCGGTATCATCAGTCCCTGCATCTGGTTTTGGAAGTAATCTGTGAGCCATGGGGACTCAGCAATCTCACACCCTCGTGATCAAGACTATTTAAGCTTATAGGAAGGGTAAAAGGTATGAGGTGGAGCTGCAGCAAGCACTAGCATATATGGTGGCTAACATACGCAAATGAGAGCGAGAAGAGAAGGCAAAGGCACGGTCGAGCAACTATGATCAAGAAGTGATCCTAGAACAACCTACGTGCAAGCATAACACGAGACCATGTTCTCTTCCCGGACTCGGCCGAAAAGAGACCATCGCGGCCACACACTCTGTTGATTCATTTTAATCAAGTTAAGATTAAGGATTTCTACAACCGGACATTAACAAATTCCCATCTGCCCATAACCGTGGGCATGGCTTTCGAAAGTTCAAATCCCTGCAGAGGTGTCCCAACTTAGCCCATCACAAGCTCTCACGGTCAACGAAGGATATTCCTTCTCCCAAGACAATCTGATCAAACTCGGAATCCCGGTTACAAGACATCTCGACAATGGTAAAACAAGTCCATCAAAGCCACCCGAATGTGCCGACAAATCCCGATAGGAGCTGCACATATCTCGTTCTCAGGGCACACCGGATAAGCAATCCGTACATCTAAAACCAACCCTCGAGTTTCCCTGAGGTGGCGCTGCAAGGGGCTCTAGTTTGGACCAACACTCAGAGGAGCACTGGCCCGGGGGGGGGGGGGTTTAAATAAAGATGACCCTCGGGCTCCGGAAACCCAAGGGAAAAAGAGGCTAGGTGGAAAATGGTAAAACCAATGTTGGGCATTCTTGGAGGAGTTTTATTCAAGGCGAACTGTCAAGGGGTTCCCATTATAACCCAACCATGTAAGGAACGCAAAATCAAGGAACACAACACCGGTATGACGGAAACTAGGGCGGCAAGAGTGGAACAAAACACCAGGCATAAGGCCGAGCCTTCCACCCTTTACCAAGTGTATATATGCATTAAAATAGACAAGATATAATAATGATATCCCAAAAATAAACATGTTCCAACAAGTAACAAACTCCAATATTCACCAGCAACTAGCAACGCTATAAGAGGGGCTGAGCAAAGCGGTAACATAGCCAAACAACGGTTTGCTAGGACAAGGTGGGTTAGAGGTTTGACATGGCAATATGGGAGGCATGATAAGCAAGTGGTAGGTATCGTAGCATAGGAATAGTAATAAAGCGAGCATCTAGCAAGCAAAGATAGAAGTGATTTCGAGGGTATGGTCATCTTGTCTGCAAAGTTCTTCGAGTTGACATTAGCTTGATCCTCGTAAGCATACTCAACGGGATCCTTGATCACGTACTCATCTCCTGGCTCTACATAAAGCAAGAACACAAGCAAAGGGAGACACAAGCAACCACATGCAATGCGCAAGCAACAATGATGCAAAACATGGCATGATATGCGGGATGTGATATGCGATGCATATGCATGTTTCGGAAAGGAAAGATTGAACCTGGCCTCATCTTGGAAAACCAAGAGTGCCACCAGAAAGATGAGTTGATTTTGGTCGAAATCGATATAAGGATCACCGGAAACGGATGCACGGTTTGCAAATGGCAAGCAAAACAATAATGGCACCGATCTGCGATTAACACCACGAGGCCACCTAAATGCAACAAGAACAACAAGCTACTGCACTCTAACATAGCAACAAAATTCATGGCAGGGATCCACTCAAGATGCTTGACAAAAGATGAACACTGAGCTACGGCTAATTCACTCAATAGGAGGTTCAAACAAGCATGGCAAAAGTGCAAAAGATACCAGGTTACAGACTTTGTGAAAATAACATGTCAGGAATTTAACATCAGGAAGAAATGTTTAGAGCAATATAACAACATGCTAAAGGATCCTATCATGGCAAGGCATGGCATGGCATGAAGCTACTCAAAGCATACAACAAAAGTCCCTTACTGACCATAAGCCAAAAGGGATGAGAAAATACAATGGCAACCATGTGAACATAGCAATTATCGTTAACAGATTCAGACTTAGAAGAAAAACTGGAACATGGCAAAACAGATTCACGTAGGCATGTTTATGAGCTCGATGCACTCACCACAAGGCATTGCATGACAAACTAAGCATACACCCAGCAACTAGACATGGCATAGAAGCTCAACATGGCAAGAACACTCTCATAGCATGAACGGATCAACTACAACAACCTCAGCAAAAATGCTTAACACGTAAACATTCTGCCAGGAACATTTTATAGCAAAAGTAGAGCTCGATTGAGTCAAGCTAGGGTGCTCCAAAATTACAAACAAAGACATGTATGGATAGAGCACAACAATATCTACCAAACACCCTTACTATTCATGCTCCAAAGAGGCATGGATCACTCTGTATCAACATGAATACATGGCATAAAAATATTGACAGGACAAAGACTTGGAATATTTCTAAGTCCCTGAAATCAGCAACATCACGAGAGCTACTTAGCATGCTTGTGCTAGTCACCACAAAGATCACAAAAATACATGGCATACAACCCTGTAAAGATGGCATGGCATACTTCAAAACACATGTAGGGCTCAAGTTCATAGGAGGCACACAATAATCATGGCAAAAATGACAAATGTCCAATTACTGATAAGAATCTGAAACTAATATAAACTAGCACTCTTGCAATAGCATTTAGGGCATCAAGATGAGCTCAAATGAACATGGTGCAATGGAATGAAATGAAGTACTCATCGAGACGAACAATTTGATATGCTACACGCCCGGAACGGAGCCACGGTTGCAGAGATATGACACGATGAAAATATGCAAAAAATACTCGGAGTTGGACAAAAAGTCAACCGCTAGGGTTTTTTTTTCAGATCCAGATTCGGATCGGAACGGATGACGAGGCACTCGCCGGAGTTTCGCCGGAGTCAAGGAAGAGGGGCCCGAGGTCGCCGGAGCAGGGGGGACGCCGGAGAGAAGGGTCGCGGGACGGCGCCGGCGAGCTACTGCGTCGGCGGCGCAGGGCGGCGGCCACCGGCGACGAGGTGGCGCGACGCCGGTGGGGAAGGGAGCCGGGCGGCGCGGCTGACGACGCGGCGGCGGAGAAGAGGCGAGGAGGCGCGGGGGCGGTGATGGGCTTCGGGGGGCCCGGTTCGGGCTCGCCCGGGCCGGCGGCGGAGAGGGCGGCGGCGCGCCACGTGGCAGCGCCTGATTGGCGGCGGTGTGGCGTCCGGCACAGACAGACGTGTCCGGCCGCGCGGAGAGGAGCGGGGATAGGTCTAGGGTTGGAAGGGATCCGGAATTTTCGGGGGAGAGGCCTTTTTATAGGTAGGAGGAGCTAGGAGGCTCCAAATTGAGCACGGTTTTCGGCCACGCGATCGTGATCGAACGAGCTAGATGATGGAGAAGGTTTAGGTGGGTTTTGGGCCACTTTGGAGGGGTGTTGGGCTGCAACACACACGAGGCCTTTTCGGCTCCTTGGTTAACCGTTGGAGTATCAAACGAAGTCCAAATGGCACGAAACTTGACAGGCGGTCTACCGGTAGTAAACCAAGGCCGCTTGGCAAGTCTCGGTCCAATCCGAAAACATTTAATACCCGCACACGAAAAGAGGCAAAAGGGGACACCGGAGGACATAGGAGCGCCGGAATGCAAAACGGACAACGGGGAAAATGCTCGGATGCATGAGACGAACATGTATGCAAATGAGATGCACATGATGACATGATATGAAATGCATGACATGCAAGAAAATGACAAGGCAACAACAGCGAATAACTGGAAGACACCTGGCACATCGGTCTCGGGGCGTTACACCTTGAGTTGGTTAATTTGATTGGGAATTGATCAATACAAGCATAGAAGCTCAAATCAGAATATTGGCATCTCTGCGAATAAAGCTGTCCCATTATCCAAACATAGGAGTATTCAACTAGTTAATGCTACATGCATGGCCCTCTCTCTCCCCCATTTCATTGGTTTACCAACTTCATTTTGTCCTTTACCTAAAACATATATGTTAATAGGAAAATATATACCTACAATTTATAGTTTAATTCCCAAAAAACTTATATATATATATATATATGTTTTTGGGGTTGAAAAAAATGCAATACTTGTATCGTATATGTTCACAAATATGATAATTGGTATGATTTAAGAGATTATGTACAGCTCATGAACTTGCTACAAGACAGAATGGATTTCCTAAAAGAATGGGCCTCTTAACATATTTTATTTTATTTTATCAACAAAACAAAATAATGAATCGAACTAGTCATTTCATTTTACTTCCGAGGTGAATTAGTACTGATTGTATCAGTGCTAAAGTTGGAAGCTTGTGATGTCAATCTGGTGTATTTCTTCAGAAAAGTATTTTTTACCTACATGTACCAAGCTAAGGCTATTTTGCAAAAATCTGTGATGTCAGTTGACACCACAAAGATGTGTGTAACCTCACCATTGCTATTGGATCTCTGTCCTTGACAAATCTACTACTGATTTCTAGCAGTAGGATGTGAACCAGAGAGAGCTACTAGCACAAGACAAGAGCATATATAGTGGAGGAAGGGGTCAAAATGAATTACGTACTGAGTTATTGGCTAGCCAGTAAAGTGGAAATGCCCCGTGCCAAATCCAAGCGAGCCTCACCACTTCCTGAACTAGGCAGAGGACGAGATGGCTGAAAAAGGACACATACAAATCCAATGAGGAACATAAAGCACTTGCGTTTGGTGGATATGCACAAATCCAGGGAAGCAAATTGAAAGCATACTGCACTAGAGGTTAATTTCAGAGGAGATGCACACATGACTCACTGTGGCTACCAATTTTGATCGATCGAGCCATGGAGGCCATGATTTTTCAGAGCAAGAAAAGCGAGCTCTAGGGTTTGCAGGGAAGGGGATGGAGAAGTGGAGGACAGGGGAGGAATCACCTCGGGAATAACCGGCGGCGGAGGACGTTGACTCTCTGGCGGCGGCGGGGTGGACGCGCTGCTGCTCCTCGGCGAGGTGGACGCGCTGGTGCTTCTCCTTGTCGGTGGGTGTCGACGGTGTTGCTGCTCCTCGCGCAGCGGACGAAGCTGCAGCTCCTGGAAGGGTGGTGCGCAGCGGGCCAAGTAGGGGCGGCGACGCAGTGGGTTGGGGCGGCGCAGTTGGTCTGGGCGGCGGCGCAGTGGGTTGGGGTGGCGGCGCAGGTCGGGGGCAGCGTAGGTCGATCGAGGGTTGAGAGGTTGAGATTGGTGGGATCGATTGGGGATTGGGGATTTTAGTGGGGGCGGGGGGAGGGTTAGCAATGGCGCACCACCTAGTGGTGCGCCATAAGTAACTTTTTTTGGATAGCAATGGCGCACCACCTAGCGGTGCGCCATAAGTAACTTTTTTGTGGACAGCAATGGCGCACCACACAGCGGTGCGCCATAAGTAACTTTTTTTTGGATATCAATGGCGCACCACCCAGCGGTGCGCCATTAGTAATTTATTATTATTTTTTTTGTTGCATCTAATAATTTTTTAGAAAATGAATATGAATATGAAACAGTAATAATTTTTTATAAAAACAATAATAATTTTTTTAAAAATATCATCAAATTTGTTATTTGAAAATATTTATGAATATGAAAAAATATCATCAAATTTTTTATTTGAAAATATCATCAAATTTATTTTTTGGGGATTTTTAGTTGCATTCATTTGTGAATTGGTAAAACATTTATGAATATGAAAAAATATCATCAAATTTGAAAAAATATTCATGAATTCAAAACGTGCCCATGACATTTAAAAATATTCATGAGTTCAAAAAATATTAACAAATTCAATAATTTTTGTAAGTTAGAAATTCAATACCATAATAAACATAAGTAAATATTCATGAGGACTAGAACAGAAGAAATATCATTTCAATATGTCAAATTACAATCGAGAAATGAAGACTACAATTTAAATACAATCCATCTTAGTTAGCTATCTTTTCACAATCTTCTTGCCCTTCTTTTTCGCAAATGGAGTTCTTCTGTGGAATGGACGTCCTTTAGGTAGGGTGGTCCTGCTTCTTCTTGTGGTGTATGGCACTTCATCGTCGTCGTCATGTTCCATCTTCGGGTCGCCGTACTTGTCGAAGTCTTGCTCATTGGCGACTCCATCCATTCCGATGATCTTCCTTTTGCCTCTCCTCACGACAACACGACTGGGCTTTGACGGGTCGGTAATGAAGAATCATTGGTCCACTTGGGAAGCCAGTACCCATGGCTCATTTTTCGCGGTGACGTTTGCGCCCGCGGTCTTGGATTTGGCTTCGGGTATAACCATGGTGGTGAAATACCGGTCTTCTTTTATGACGCTCTTGGCCCATCTGACACGGAACATCGGGACCTTCTCTCCAGCGTAGCTCAGCTCCCAGATCTCCTCGATCCTTCCGTAGTAATCTGTCCTTGTCGTTACGGTGTAGGATTCCATCGTTACCCCAGAGTTCTGATAACCATCACTCTTCATGTCCTTGTCCTCGGTGTAGAATGTGTAGCCGTTGATATCGTATGCCTCATAGGTCATCAGGTTGTGCTCGGCGCCCTGTGACATGGCGAATATGAGTTTTTCGTCCGCGGAAGAATCCTCGTGTAAAGGGTACGACAGAAGCTTCTCCTTGAACCAACGCGTGAAACATGAGTTGTGCTCTTTGATTATATCTCCGTTCGTCCTCTGTTGGCCTCGGTCATTGTACGTCTTCTCAATAAAGGTTTTGTGCTCTACCACCCAAGGATCGAGCACGTCTATGTGTTGTAGCGCGACTAGGTTTGCTCTTTCAAACTCGGCGAGTCGACCCTCGAAGTCGACATGCATTTCGCGGCGACCATCATGGTGACCCCATCCAGCGAGCTTGCCGAGATGCCTGTTGACGGGCATACCAACGGGGTTCTCGATGCCTAGATAATTCGTGCAGTAGAAGATGCACTCTTCGGTCAGAAAGCCCTGGCTATGCTTCCCTCTGGACGTGACATGTTGCGAACGTATCCTTTGATGACACCATTCATCCTTTCAAACGGCATCATGCTGTGCAGGAACGTCGGCCCGAGTTGGATGATATCCTCCACGATATGGACCAGCTGATGCACCATAACATCGAAGAATGCAGGCAGGAAGTACATCTCAAGCTCGCATAGTATCACCACGATCTCTTCCTGTAGCCTTCTGAGTTGCCTCACGCCAACCGACTTCCGAGAGATGACGTCGAAAAAGTTGCATAGGCCAAATAGCATTTCATGGACGTGCGCGTCCATGATCCCACTGATTGAACCTGGAAGTATCTGCGTCATCAGCACGTGACAGCCGTGAGACTTCATCCCGCTGAAGTTCTGCTTCATTGAGTCTAGGTATCTGCTTATCTTCCCCGCGTAACCATAAGGAAGTTTTACTTCTACGAGGCAGGTAAAAAACTGCTCGATCTCCTCCTGACTTAGAGTGAAGCACGTGGGAGGGTAGTCATTTCTGGTCTTCTTGGCCTTTTTGCCTTTGTGACAACTTTCCGTGTCCTACTTCACCTCATCATCATCATCATCATCATCATCATCATCATTAGCGTGAAGCTCCTCCCTGATGCCCATTGATTTCAAGTCTGCCCTTGCTTTCGGCCCATCTTTGGTCCTCTCTGGCATGTTGAGCAGGGTACCAAGCAGACTCTCGCACACGTTCTTCGTTATATGCATGACATCAAGGCTGTGAGGCACACGGTGGATCTTCCAGTACGGCAAGTCCCAGAAAACAGACCTCGTTTTCCATACCTTCAGCAGCGGCTCTGGCGCCTTTCGCTTCTTTCCCGGCTCTGGCGCCTTTTGCTTCTTTTCAGGCAGTGGGTAATCTTTCCAATTTTTCAACAGCTCATCTATTTCCTTGCCGCTCCTCGTATGCGGGCGTCTTCGGGGTTTGGTTTCACCATCGAACAGATCCTTGCGTTTTCTCCATGGGTCATCGTCACGAAGCCACCTTCGATGTCCCATGAACACGGTTTTCGAAGACCCGGGATCTCTATCTAGCTGGCGATACGTTGTGTCATCCATGCACCTGACGCATCCAGAAAATCCGTGGACCACGTGCCACGCGAGATATCCGTAACCAAGATAGTCGTGCACCGTCGTGAGCAGTGCGGCTCTCATAGGAAATATTCTTTCTCTGCGGTGTCCCACGTATTGGCTGGCGTTTTCCACAGCATGTCTAGCTCCTCTTTCAGCAGCCCCAGATATAGATTGATGTCGTTACCTGGTTGTTTCGGCCCTTCAATTAGCATACTCATGTGGATGTACTTCCTCTTCATGCACAACCAGGGGGGAAGGTTGTACATCCACACAAACACAGGCCAGGTGCTATGTGTGCTTCTCTGGCTGCCAAACGGATTGACTCCATTGGTGCTCGCGCCCAGCATGATGTTCCTTGGATCGGCCCCAAATTCTAGGTGTTCGAAGTTCAACGCTTGCCACTGGCTTGCATCCTTAGGGTGACTCAGCATCTTGTCTTTTTATTTATCTCCGGATCATTTCCGTCATCTTCTCGCTTCTTCTCCTCCCTATCCGCGTGCCAACGCAGGAGCTTTGCTAGCTTAGGGTCCGTGAAATACCGCTGCAGACGAGGAGTGATCGGAAAGTACCACACCACTTTTCGAGGAGCTTTCTTCCTCTTCTTGTATCGAGTGACGCTGCACATGGGACATATGGTATACTCCGCATGCTCATTCCGATAAATGATGCAATTGTTCATGCGCACATGGTATTTCACGTGCGGTAAATCCAGAGGACACATGATTTTCTTCACCTCCTCAAAACTGGTTGGGCACTTGTTCCCCTTGGGAAGGCATTCGTGCCAGAATGACATGTTCTCATCGAAGCATGCGTCGGTCATTTTGTGTTTTACCTTCATCTCCAGAGCCATGAGCGTTACTTTCAGGCGGGTATCCTCGGGCCTACATCCTTCATACAATGGAGTAACCGTGTCTATCTCCAGTTGATCCAGCTTGGCTTTCTCTCGGGCGGCAGCTCTTGAATATGAGGGTCCTGCACCCAGCCCATCGATGGTCCATCGTCGTCTACTCCGGCATCTTCATCTTCATGATCATGCCCTTCGTCTTGATCTTCCTCATCATCATGTCCGGCATCTTCTACATGATGACTGTGTACAGCATCACCGTCATGATCATGTCCTGGAGATTCTTCGTCTTCTCGCCCGCCCTCGCCGTGGTGGTTGTCTTGCTGCCCTTCCTCATTTCTTGCCCGGCCCCCATGGACGACTTCATAGTCATCTCCATCACCTTTCCACCGATAGCCATCCATGAAACCACGCAAGAGCAGGTAGTCCCGCACCTTTCCGAAATCCAGGTCCGCAATAAGGCTCTTCAGCTTGCATCTTTGACACAGACATCTTATCTCCGTCTTGTTCTTTTGAAGCATCTCAGCCTTCGCGGAGCTCAAAACCCTATTCACGATGCCTTCGGTCATCATGCGGACCATGGTCGCCTACGGGGTAGAGCAAAACGATATTTTAGAACCAAGAAAAAATTTGGCATGACTTTGCCTAAAAATAGGACAAAAAAGAATGCATAGTGCCAAATTCTCGCCGAAACGGAAATGAATCAACATTCCGGTAAAATATTGGCAACTATCGCATTTCAAATACCGGTACCTGCAAACACAAACATATATGCAACACCACAAACATACATAGATCTAGCTAGGGCATAAAAAGTGCATGTGAACGTTGTTGGAGGGAGAAAAAAGTAGATCTACAACATAAAGAAAGCTTTCCCCTTACTTACCTATCAAAAAAAGGTAATTTAACCACTTAATTTGGGTGAATCTATGGTGCAAATGAGGTGCGGAGTAGGAGGCAGCCGAGACAAGCATGGAGGAGGAGGTGGAGAGAATGAAGTGGGGAAAGTGAGTGTGGTAGGTGGCTGTACAAAATATCTAGCTGGTCTCAGGTTACTAATGGCGCACCACCTAAAAATGCGCCATTAGTAACCCTGGTTACTAATGGCGCATCAGTTAGGGATGCGCCATTACTAGTTTTGCAAAAAATATAATTGGTAGTAGTGGCGCACCGTAGTTGTGGTGCGCCATTACTAGTTTTGAAAAAAAAAGTAAAAAAAATTTGTTAGTACTGGCGCACCGAGCGTGTGGTGCGCCATTACTAGTTAGGGAAAACTTTTTTTTGCCACTCTAGCTTTTGTCCATTATGCTTATGCCACTCTAGAATTAGACATCTCACTTTTGCCACTCTTTGCTTTTGACAATACATCACAAATGCCATTCCGTGGCAAAAATGATAATTTTTCATTTCACTTTTGCCACTCTTAGCTTTTGACAATGTATCACAATTGCCACTCTAATTTTTTTGCTTTTGCCACCGAATGGAAAAAGTGATATATTGTCAAAAGCTAAGAGTGGCAAAAGTGAAATGTCAAATTCTAGAGTGGCATAAGAAAAGTGGGCAAAAACTAGAGTGGCAAAAAAAAAGTTTTCCCTACTAGTTAAAACTAGTAATGGCGCACTGTGCCCGGGTGCGCCATTAATAGTTTTGGAAAAAATCCTAGTAATGGCGCACCGTGTGTTTGGTGCGCCATTAGTAATCAGGACACTAATGGCGCACCTGTATCTGGTGCGCCACTACTATATAGTAGTGGCGCACCACATACATGGTGCGCCATTAATGTCCATATTAGCTATAGCCCTTTTCCTAGTAGTGGTAGCACCATGATCTTCATGATAGAGAGTCTCTTGTTTTGTCACTTTCAAATACTAGTGGTAAATTTTCATTATAGAACTTGCCTTGTATATTCCAACAATGGGCCTCCTCAAGTGCCCTATCTCTTCTTGAGCAAGCAAGTTGGATGCACACCCACTTAGTTTCTTTTGTTGACCTTTCATACATTTATAGCTCTAGTGCATCCGTTGCATGGCAATCCCTACTCACTCACATTGATATCTATTAATGGGCATCTCCATAGCCCGTTGATACGCCTAGTTGATGTGAGACTATCTTCTCCCTTTTTGTCTTCTCCACAACCACCCTTCTATTCCACATATATTGCTATATCCATGGCTCACGCTCATATATTGCGTGAAGATTGAAAAAGTTTGAGAACATCAAAGGTATGAAAAAATTGCTTGGCTTGTCATCGGGTTGTGCATGATTTAAATATGTTGTGTGGTGAAGATGGAGTATAGCCAGACTATATGATTTTGTAGGGATAGCTTTCTTTGGCCATGTTATTTTGAGAAGACATAATTGCTTTGTTAGTATGCTTGAAGTATTATTATTTTTATGTCAATATTAAACTTTTGTCTTGAATCTTATGGATCTGAATATTCTTGCCACAATAAAGAGAATTACATGGATAAATATGTTAGTAGCATTCCACATCAAAAATTCTGTTTTTATCATTTACCTACTCGAGGACGAGCATGAATTAAGTTGGGGATGCTGATACGTCTCCAACTTATCTATAATTTTTGATTGTTCCATGCTATTATATCATCAACTTTGTATGGTTTATATGCATTTATATGCTATTTTATATGATTTTTGGGACTAACCTATTAACCTAGGGCCTAGTGCCAGTTTCTGTTTTTTTTCTTGTTTTAGAGTATCACAGAAGAGGAAAATCAAACGGAGTCCAATTGACCTGAAACTTCACGGAACTTATTTTTGAAACGTAACCAATCCAGAAGACTTGGGGTGTACGTAAGGGAAGCAACGAGGAAGGCACGAGGCAGGGGGCACACCCACCCCCCTGGGCGCGCCCTCCACCCTCATGGGCCCCTTGTGGCTCCCCTGACGTATTTATTCCTCCTATATATACCAATATACCCTAAAACCATCGGGGAGCACAATAGATCAGGAGTTCCGCCGCCAGAAGCCTCCGTAGCCACCAAAAACCAATCTAGACCCGTTCCGGCACCCTGCCGGAGGGGGAATCCCTCTCCGGTGGCCATCTTCATCATCTCGGTGCTCTCCATGACGAGGAGTGAGTAGTTCTCCCTCGGGGCTAAGGGTATGTACCAGTAGCTATGTGTTTGATCTCTCTCTCTCTCTCGTGTTCTTGAGGTGGTACGCTCTTGATGTATCGCGAGCTTTGTTATTATAGTTGGATCTTATGATGTTTCTCCCCCTCTACTCTCTTGTGATGAATTGAGTTTTCCCTTTGAATTTATCTTATCGGATTGAGTCTTTAAGGATTTGAGAACACTTGATGTATGTCTTGCACGTGCTTATTTGTGGTGACAATGGGATATCACGTGATCCACTTGATGTATGTTTTGGTGATCAACTTGCGGGTTCCGCCCATGAACCTATGCATAGGGGTTGGCACATGTTTTCGTCTTGACTCTCCGGTAGAATCTTTGGGGCACTCTTTGAAGTACTTTGTGTTGGTTTGAATAGATGAATCTGAGATTTTGTGATGCATATCGTATAACATACCCACGGATACTTGAGGTGACATTGGAGTATCTAGGTGACATTAGGGTTTTGGTTGATTTGTGTCTTAAGGTGTTATTCTAGTATGAACTCTATGATAGATTGAACGGAAAGAATAGCTTCATGTTATTTTACTATGGACTCTTGAATAGATCGATCAGAAAGGATAACTTTGAGGTGGTTTCGTACCCTACCATAATCTCTTCATTTGTTCTCCGCTATTAGTGACTTTGGAGTGACTCTTTGCTGCATGTTGAGGGATAGTTATATGATCCAATTATGTTATTATTGTTGAGAGGACTTGCATTAGTGAAAGTATGAACCCTAGGCCTTGTTTCAACGCATTGCAATATCGTTTGTGCTCACTTTTATCATTAGTTACCTTGCTGTTTTTATATTTTCAGATTACAAAAACCTTTATCTACCATCCATATACTACTTGTATCACCATCTCTTCGCCAAACTAGTGCACCTATACAATTTACCATTGTATTGGGTGTGTTGGGGACACAAGAGACTCTTTGTTATTTGGTTGCAGGGTTGCTTGAGAGAGACCATCTTCATCCTACGCCTCCCACGGATTGATAAACCTTAGGTCATCCACTTGAGGGAAATTTGCTACTATCCTACAAACCTCTGCATTTGGAGGCCCAACAACGTCTACAAGAAGAAGGTTGTGTAGTTGACATCACCTGATCATATGGACTAGGAAAGATCTGGTGGCCGATTCGACGTAGTGGGATCTTAGTCCAAATAAGGTCTGAGTCGGACAGACCCGACGATGAGACACAGTGAAAAGTCATATGTGATTCTCTAGTCCGACATACGTTCTATGCCCTAAGACCTAAGCTGACACATGTACTTGGGATGGTGACAGACCTACTTTGGGCCGACCAAACGCTACTCCGTAACTGGATAGTTATAAAGGTAGGTTTCGGACTAGACATGGTCTAATAAGATGGGATTTGCCTCTCCAATGAGGAGAGATATACTCTGGGCCCCTCATGTGATCCGACCAAGATAAGCATGGCCAGGCGACAAGGATTATGCGATAATCATGTTTGTGGTCGGCATCACTAGAACAAGAAAGATGTTGGGCTAGCACAAGGATGACAGACTCGCCTTGAGCCCGACAACATATAGTGTGTGGCAAAGGGAACATAAGTGTGACACGTTGTACAGGTTCGCCAACCAGCATCATTGTCTACTTTACGGTCGGCACGCCTTGCTAAAAGCCGCTACCAACCGAGCAGGTCACATGTGATCCGACCTACGACCAAGCCGACTTGAACCTAAGGGGTCGCGCGTTTAGTGGAAGGAACCCGTGAGGCTGGATCCGATTCCACGAGTAAGATGTGATCCTATTCGGACTCGGATCTAGGACGGACAAAGAGCTTTAGGATCCGTGCGAGGCCCAAGTGTTGAGCCCACGATATATGCCTATATATAGTGGTGGTGTGGCATATGGTTTCAGTTGATCGCTTTGGCGCCATCACTAGGGCTTTGCATTTGTTACAACTAGCTGCTTCCACTCATCGCCAGTTGTGTGATCGGACCTAGCAGTCTGCCGCACGGTGTTTCTCCTGCACGCTCGGTTACCTTTGGATGCGATGCACTTGTGCCGCTCCGACGAACTTGTTCGTGGGATCCGATTGGCTATGTGGGAGATTGCTGAGGAGGAGACAACTCTGGAGACACACTGCCCCCACTCTACTTCTGCTGCATGGCACTGCACGTCTAGTGTTAATGATACGTGATCCATCTCATATAGCATGTTCCTGGTTGATCTACGCATAGGGAAAAGTTTATATTGCAGCTGATGCACCTAGCGTTAGCCCAACAATGTGATCCTCCTCGGACTCGGATCCAGGCTGAACAGACTATGGGCTTTAAGGTTCGTGCAAGGGCCAAGTGTTAAGACCACGACAGATGCCTATATATAGTGGAGGCGCTGCATACTGCTTCAGTTGATCGCTTCAGTGCCATCATTAGGCCTTTGCATGTGTTGCAACCAGCCACCTCCACTCGCCGCTAGCTATGCAATCGGACCTAGCAGTCCAGCGCATGACGTTCCTCATGCACATGTGGATACCCACTACTAGGGAAAAGGCTATAGGTAGATGCCTAACAGTAGCGATGGGTAACATACCCACGCTACTGTTAAGTAATAGTAGCGCATGAGTAAGACCGACACACATGTATATGTTAGTAGTAGCGCGTGATGGCCCAACAATAGTTTCTGCTAAGTGTGGCCCCAAGTGCCTCTGGGTCGAGCATTAATAGCAACGCGGGCTCTACACCACGCGCTATAACAAATCATGTAGCTGTTGTAGGCCACTAGCCCCACACTACTACTACGCTTACACGGGGCCAGCTGGTGGGCTTCAATTAGCAGCAGCGTCGGGCTGCCGGCCCCCACTGCAGGTACTTCCATTAGCAGTTGCGCTGTTAACCCCCACTACTACAGAGTGGACCTCTCCCTCTCCATTCTTCACACTCTTACTCACTCTCCCTATAAGAAGAAATGTTGCTATTGATCCAGGGAACACATTACTAAGAAATTATATTTGTTTAAGGCTAAACAATAACTACAAATAGTTAATTGGTATAGCTATTTGCCTAAGCTAGAATAAATATTATTGCTACCGATTCGCTACATGTTACTAAGGAAACATAATAGCTCAAGGCTAAATGTAACATCCCAAAATTCTAAATTTTGGAATGTTATTTAAATAAGTAGTTTTGATTGTTTGTTTGATTATGGTGTGGTTGCTTGAGGGAAACTGAGTGAAATTTGAAAACTTTTTGAAAGTTAAATGAGATGGAATAAAAGAACTTTCCCAAACTTTCATCTTGCATTTATGATCTCCATGAATTCAAATTCTTTTCAAATACAAATCCGTAGAGAGAAGATGACATGACTTCTTCCATTTATTTAAATGAAAAGGTTTGTTGAAAATATTTGAATTTCATTTGAAAATATTTCAAATTCAGAAACTTTAAGCAACTCAATGATTTTCATGAGAGAAGATAAAATGACTTCTTCAAAACATATGAAATATGAGTTGGAGGTTTAAAATGATCAAATTTAAAGTCCTTTTGAAATTATTTTCAATTTGGAGTTATTTGGGGTTTTATTCAAATTACTTTTCTCCAAAAATAAAATATATGTAAAATAGGGTAAAATGATTCCCTATATTATAAAATTGTAGAGAAATAAATTTGAAATAATTTTGGTATTTTTAAAATGATTTTTATTGGATTTTATTAGAGCAGTAGCACTCTTTGCTTTACTTGAATTTGTGTGAAATTTATTTGCCGCTGAAAATATGTTCATCATTTAGAAAATCTTTTTTTGAAAATTCTGATTTATAATATGCCTATGTAAAATTTTATTTTTATTTTCATTTTTCAATTTATCGTTTTCTGTTTAAAAAACAAAAGCTGCACATGCACCTGGAACTAACTGTCGCCTACGTGCGCAGCATAGTGGCAGCAGGCACCCCATCTTTTCTTTTTCTTTATCCTACATGGGCCAGGCCCAGCCAGCCATAATCCTTCCCAGTTTTTTTTATTTTCTTCTTTAGCCACAAAAAAAGTGCAGCATGCAGTGTACGCATGCGGCCGGCCCGTGTTGTTTCTTAGCCCATGTGGTTCGTCTTTTCTTTTCTTTTCGTCTACTTTTAGTCCCACATTGCCCAACTGTAGACCTCTAAGTCTCTTTTCCACCTATAAATATAGACCCATAGATCCTCCAAAAATCATCCGATTCGGGTTAAATCAATATTTTGGTTTGACTAGATTCACTAAAGAAAAATACATTTTTCTCCTCTCCGGTGGGATTTCTGGAAGTTGTCTCCTCTCTCCGAAATCGTTTTTTCTCTACCTTATAAAGGTATCTTTCTTTTTCTTCTTTTTATACTTCCATACATTATTATTTCTAGACTAGTACAGTAGAATAATTTGATTATCAATTAGTCTCTGTATTTATACATGAAACCGATAATTTTTTTAGCCGTAGCTATTTTTCGTCCGTAAAACAGCTTGGCCCTGATTTTTCAAATAGCCATAATTTTTTACTCGTTCAACCAAATTAGATGAAATGAGCGCCTATAGTTTTGTCTTGTTTTCACCAATCCAGTGAACCTATCACACCAAATTTTTTTTGAAAATTTCAAATTTCGAAATTTGTTTAGATTCATATTCAAACTTCTTTTGATCACAACTTGAGTTTCATAACTCCGATTTAGTTGATTCTTTTTGCAAATCAAAGCTCTTGACCTAAACTTTCTGATAAGACCAAATCTACCCAATTTTGGTACTGTTAGAAATTGTTTTCTATTGCAAGAGTTAATTGCTTGTTTTTGAAGTTCTCCGAGATCTTTTCTTCGATTCTTTTGCATGATTGCTTATGTGTGGTTACTATTGCTTGCTGATGTCTACTACACAACCTTTTTCTTGTAGACGTCGTTGGGCCTCCAAGTGCAGAGGTTTGTAGGAAAGTACCAACTTTCCCTCAAGTGGATGACCTAAGATTTATCAATCCGTGGGAGGCGTAGGATGAAGATGGTCTCTCTCAAACAACCCTGCAACCAAATAACAAAGAGTCTCTTGTGTCCCCAACACACCCAATACAATGGTAAATTGTATATGTGCACTAGTTTGGGGAAGAGATGGTGATGCAAGTGGTATATGGATGGTAGATATAGGTTTTTGTAATCTGAAAATATAAAAACAGCAAGGTAACTAATGATAAAAGTGAGCACAAACGGTATTGCAATGCGTTAAAACAAGGCCTAGGGTTCATACTTTCACTAGTGAGAGTTCTCTCAACAATAATAACATAATTGGATCACATAACTATTCCTCAACATGCAACAAAGAGTCACTCCAAAGTCACAAATAGCGGAGAACAAACGAAGAGATTATGGTAGGGTACGAAACCACCTCAAAGTTATCCTTTCTGATCGATCTATTCAAGAGTCCGTAGTAAAATAACATGAAGCTATTCTTTCTGTTCAATCTATCATAGAGTTCGTACTAGAATAACACCTTAAGACACAAATCAACCAAAACCCTAATTTCACCTAGATACTCCAATGTCACCTCAAGTATCCGTGGCTATGATTATACGATATGCATCACACAATCTAAGATTCATCTATTCAAACCAACAAAAAGTACTTCAAAGAGTGCCCCAAAGATTCTAACGGAGAGTCAAGACAAAAACGTGTGCCAACCCCTATGCATAGGTTCATGGGCGGAACCCGCAAGTTGATCATAAAAACATACATCAAGTGGATCAATAGAATACCCCATTGTCACCACGGGTATTCCACACAAGACATACATCAAGTGTTCTCAAATCCTTAAAGACTCAATCCGATAAAATAACTTCAAGGGAAAACTCAATCCATTACAAGAGAGTAGAGGGGGAGAAACATCATAAAATCCAACTATAATAGCAAAGCTCGCGATACATCAAGATCGTACCACCTCAAGAACACGAGAGAGAGAGAGAGAGAGATCAAACACATAGCTATTGGTACATAACCTCAGCCACGAGGGAGAACTACTCCCTCCTCGTCATGGAGAGCACTGGGATGATGAAGATGGCCGCCGGAGAGGGATTGCCCCCTCCGGCAGGGTTCCGGAACGGGTCTAGATTGGTTTTCGGTGGCTACGGAGGCGTTTGGCGGCGGAACTCCTGATCTATTGTGCTCCACGAAGTTTTTAGGGTATATGGGTATATATAGGAGGAAGAAGTACGTCGGTGGACCTCTGGGCTGTCCACGAGGCAGGCGGGCGCGCCTAGCGGGGTGGGCGCGCCCCCACCCTTGTGGGCAGCACGGGACTCTCCTGGTCCATGTGATACTCCGTGGGCTTCTTCTAGTCCAAAAATAAGTTCCGTAAAGTTTCTGGTTAATTGGACTCCATTTGATTTTCCTTTTCTGCGATACTCTAATACAAGGAAAATACATAAACTGGCACTGGGCTCTAGGTTAATAGGATAGTCCCAAAAATAATATAAAAGTGTATAATAAAGGCCATAAACATCCAAAAAAGATAATATAATAGCATGGAACAATCAAAAATTATAGATACATTGGAGACGTATCAGCATCCCCAAGCTTAATTCCTGCTCGTCCTGGAGTAGGTAAATGATAAAAACAGAATTTTTTATGTGGACTGCTACCTAACATATTTATCCATGGAATTCTCTTTATTGGCGCAAGAATATTTATATCCATAAGATTGAAGACAAAAGTTTAATATTGACATAAAAATAATAATACTTCAAGCATACTAACTAAGCAATCATGTCTTCTCAAAATAACATGGCTAAATAAAGCTATCCCTACAAAATCATATAGTCTAGTATGCTCCATCTTCACCACACAAAGTATTTAAATCATGCACAATCCCGATGACAAGCCAAGCAATTGTTTCATACTTTTGATGTTCTCGAACTTTTTCAATCTTCACGCAATATATGAGCGTGAGCCATGGATATATAGAACTATAGGTGGAATAGAATGGTGGTTGTGGAGAAGGCAAAAAGGAAAAGATAGTTTCACATCAACTAGGCATATCAACGGGCTATGGAGAAGCCCATTAATAGATATCAATGTGAGTGAGTAGGAATTGCCATGCAACGGATGCACTAGAGCTATAAGTATATGAAAGCTCAACAAAAAGAAACTAAGTGGGTGTGCATCCAACTTGCTTTCTCACGAAGACCTAGGGCATTTTGGGGAAGCCCATCGTTGGAATATACAAGCCAAGTTCTATAATGAAAAATTCCCACTAATATATGGAAGTGATAGCATAAGAGACTCTCTATCATGAAGATCATGGTGCTACTTTTAAGCACAAGTGTGGAAAAACGGATAGTAGTATTGCCCCTTTTTAATTTTTTTGGGCCTTCTTTTTTTGGCCTTTCTTTTTTTAGTACAATACTCTATGAATGATGATCATCACACTTCTATTTATTTACAACTCAATGATTACAACTCGATACTAGAACAAAGTATGACTCTATATGAATGCCTCCGGCGGCGTACCGGGATAGCAATGATGCATGAGTGACTTATATGAAAGAATTATAAACGGTGGCTTTGCCACAACTAAAAAGTCAACTACATGATCATGCAAAGCAATATGACAATGATGGAGCATGTCATAGTAAACGGAACGGTGGAAAGTTGCATGGCAATATATCTCGGAATGGCTATGGAAATGCCATGATAGGTAGGTGTGGTGGCTATTTTGAGGAAGGTATATGGTGTGTGTATGATACCAGCAAAAGGTGCGCGGTTTTAGAGAGGCTAGCAATGGTGGAAGGGTGAGAGTGCGTATAATCCATGGACTCAACATTAGTCATAAAGAACTCACATACTTATTGCAAAAATCTATTAGTTATCGAAGCAAAGTACTACGCGCATGCTCCTAGGTGGATAGATTGGTAGGAAAAGACCATCGCTCGTCCCCGACCGCCACTCATAAGGAGGACAATCAATAAATACATCATGCTCCGACTTCTTAACATAACGGTTCACCATACGTGCATGCAACGGGAATCGCAAACTTCAACACAAGAATTTCTCAAATTCACAACTACTCAACTAGCATGACTCTAATATCACCATCTTCATATCTCAAAACAATCATCAAGTATCAAACTTCTCATAGTATTCAATGCACTTTATATGAAAGTTTTTATTATATCCCTCTTGCATGCCCATCATATTAGGACTAAATTCACAACCAAAGCAAATTACCTGCTGTTTAGGACTCTCAAAATAATATAAGTGACGCATGAGAGTTCATCTATTTCTATAAAATAAAACCACCACCGTGCTCTAAAAAGATGTAAGTGAAGCACTGGAGCAAGAACAAACTACTCCGAAAGATATAAGTGAAAATCAATGAGTAGTCGAATAATTATGCAACTATGTGAAGACTCTCTAACATTTAATAATTTCAGATCTTGGTATTTTATTCAAACAGCAAGAAAAACTAAATAAAATAAAATGATACTCCAAGCAAAACACATATCATGTGGCGAATAAAAATATAGCTCCAAGTAAAGTTACCGATGAACGAAGACAAAAGAGGGGATGCCTTCCGGGGCATCCCCAAGCTTAGGCTTTTGGTTGTCCTTGAATTTTACCTTGGATGCCTTGGGCATCCCCAAGCTTAGGCTCTTGCCACTCCTTATTCCATAGTCCATCGAATCTTTACCCAAAACTTGAAAAATTCACAACACAAAACTTAACAGAAAACTCGTGAGCTCCGTTAGCGAAAGAAAACAAAACACCACTTCAAGGTACTGTAATGAACTCATTATTTATTTAAATTGGTGTTAAACGTACTGTATTCCAACTTCTCTATGGTTTATAAACTCTTTTACTATCCATAGATTCATCAAAATAAGTAAACAACATATGAAAAAACAGAATCTGACAAAAACAGAACAGTCTGTAGTAATCTGTAGCTAACGCAAACTTCTGGAACCCCGAAATTTCTAAAATAAATTGCTACATGTGAGGAATTTATCTATTAATCATATGCAAGATAATTAACTAAATAGTACTCTCCAATAAAACATGGCAGCAATTCTCGTGAGCGCTAAAGTTTCTGTTTTTTACAGCAAGATCAACACGACTTTTCCCATGTCTTCCCAACGGTTCTACTTGGCACAAACACTAATTAAAACATAAAAACTCAATCATAACAGTGGCTATATAAATTATTTATTACTAAACAGGAGCAAAAAGCAAGGAACAAAAATAAAGTTGGGTTGCCTCCCAACAAGCGCTATCGTTTGATGCCCCTAGCTAGGCATGATGATTTCAATGATGCTCACATAAAAGATAAGAATTGAAACATAAAGAGGGCATCATGAAGAATATGAGTAGCACATTTAAGTCTAACCCACTTCCTATGCATAGGGATTTTGTGATCAAACAATTTATGGGGACGATAATCGACTAGCATAGGAAGGTAAAACAAGCATAACTTCAAGATTTTCAACACATAGAGAGGAAACTTGATATTATTGCAACTCCTACAAGCATATATTCCTCCCTCATAATAATTTTCGGTAGCATCATTAATGAATTCAACAATATAACCAGCACCTAAAGCATTCTTTTCATGATCTACAAGCATAGAAAATTTACTACTCTCTCCATAAGCAAAATTCTTCTCATGAATAATAGTGGGAGCAAACTCAAGAAAATAATTATCACATGAGGCATAATCCAATTGAAAACTAAAATCATGATGACAAGTTTCATGGATATCATTATTCTTTATAGCATACAAGTCATCACAATAATCATCATAGATAGCAATTTTGTTCTCATAATCAATTGGAACCTCTTCCGGAATAGTGGATTCATCACAAAATAAAGTCATGACCTCTCCAAATCCACTTTCATAATTATCACAATAAGATTCAACATCCTCCAAAATAGTGGGATCATTACTTCCTAAAGTTGACACTCTTCCAAACCCACTTTCATCAATATAATCATCATAAATAGGAGGCATGCCATCATCATAATAAATTTTCTCATCAAAACTTGGGGGACAAAAAACATCATCTTCATCAAACATAGCATCCCCAAGCTTGTGGCTTTGCATATCATTAGCATCATGGATATTCAAGGAATTCATACTAATAACGTTGCAATCATGCTCATCATTCAAAGATTTAGTGCCAAACATTCTAGTGCATTCTTCTTCTAACACTTTGGCACAATTATCGGAATCCTTATTTTCATGAAAGATATTAAAAAGATGAAGCATATGAGGTACCCTCAATTCCATTTTTTGTAGTTTTCTTTTATAAACTAAACAAGTGATAAAACAAGAAACAAAAAGATTCGATTGCAAGATCTAAAGATATACCTTCAAGCGCTAACCTCCCCGGCAACAGCGCCAGAAAAGAGCTTGATGTCTACTACACAACCTTCTTCTTGTAGACGTTGTTGGGCCTCCAAGTGCAGAGGTTTGTCGGACAGTAGAAAATTTCCCTCAAGTGGATGACCTAAGGTTTATCAATCCGTGGGAGGCGTAGGATGAAGATGGTCTCTCTCAAACAACCCTGCAACCAAATAACAAAGAGTCTCTTGTGTCCCCAACACACCAAAAACAATGGTAAATTGTATAGGTGCACTAGTTCAGCGAAGAGATGGTGATACAAGTGGTATATGGATGGTAGATATAGGTTTTTGTAATCTGAAAATATAAAAACAGCAAGGTAACAAATGATAAAAGTGAGCACAAACGGTATTGCAATGCGTTGAAACAAGGCCTAGGGTTCATACTTTCACTAGTGCAAGTTCTCTCAACAATAATAACATAATTGGATCACATAACTATCCCTCAACATGCAACAAAGAGTCACTCCAAAGTCACCAATAGCGGAGAACAAACGAAGAGATTATGGTAGGGTACGAAACCACCTCAAAGTTATCCTTTCTGATCGATCTATTCAAGAGTCCGTAGTAAAATAACATGAAGCTATTCTTTCCATTCAATCTATCATAGAGTTCTTACTATAATAACACCTTAAGACACAAATCAACCAAAACCCTAATGTCACCTAGATACTCCAATGTCACCTCAAGTATCCGTGGGTATGATTATACGATATGCATCACACAATCTCGGATTCATTTATTCAAACCAACACAAAGTACTTCAAAGAGTGCCCCAAAGATTATAACGGAGAGTCAAGATGAAAATGTGTGCCGACCCCTATGCATAGGTTCAAGGGCGGAACCCGCAAGTTGATCACCAAAACATACATCAACTGGATCAATAGAATACCCCATTGTCACCACGGGTATCCCACGCCAGACATACATCAAGTGTTCTCTAATCCTTAAAGACTCGATCCGATAAGATAACTTCAAAGGGAAATCTCAATCCATTACAAGAGAGTAGAGGGGGAGAAACATCATAAGATCCAACTATAATAGCAAAGCTCGCGACACATCAAGATCGTACCACCTCAAGAACATGAGAGAGAGAGAGAGAGATCAAACAGATAGCTATTGGTACATACCCTCAGCCCCGAGGGAGAACTACTCCCTCCTCATCATGGAGAGCACCGAGATGATGAAGATGGCCACCGGAGAGGGATTGCCCCCTCCGGCAGGGTGCCGGAACGGGTCTAGATTGGTTTTCGGTGGCTGCGAAGGCTTCTGGCGGCGGAACTCCCGATCTATTGTGCTCCCCGAAATTTTTAGGGTATATGTGTAATATAGGAGGAAGAAGTACATCAGTGGACCTCCGGGCTGTCCACGAGGGAGGGGGGCGCGCCCGGGGGTGGGCGTGCCCCCACCCTCGTGGGCAGCCTGGGACTCTCCTGGTCCATCTCCGATACTCCGTGGGCTTCTTCTGGTCCAAAAATAAGTTTTGTGAAGTTTCAGGTCAATTGGATTTCGTTTGATTTTCCTTTTCTGCGATACTCTAAAACAAGGAAAAACAGAAACTGGCACTGGGCTCTGGGTTAATAGGTTAGTCCCAAAAATAATATAAAAGTGTATAATAAAGCCCATAAACATCCAAAACAGATAATATAATAGCATGGAACAATAAAAAATTATAGATACGTTGGAGACGTATCACTTGCTCACGATAGATTGAACGGAGTGTGATGAGTAGAACTATCAGGAGTTATGAGTGTGAATCATCTTCATCAATAGTACAAGGCAAGTTCACACTTTGATCATACCTTTTTCATACCCAGTTTTACTTGCAATAGTGTCACCCTCAAACATTGCATGGTTACGATTTGATAAACATGTGGGTATTTGGAAGTACTTGATGAGGTAGGAACCTATTAACTTTTATTCAAACCCTGGGAATTCTATGTTATGCTTATACTGTTATGCTATGCTAGTAGACGTGGTTTGGTTTGAGTGATCCATGACAGATGTGAGAGTTATTATTAATGGTTAACCTTAATGTGGCTACTTTAATACACATCTGGGTGGATTGGTTGGGGCACCCTGGAGCACCCAGTGGTTTGCCCGGGCACTTGGAGAACCCAGTGCTTGCCCAAGGGGATCCCGGAGTACCCGTGTGATCACCCTATGGAATGCCACCCAGGATCAAAGGGATCATAATATTATTCATGCTAGAAACTTCCGTGTGCAGCCCTGGCCTCCTCCAGTGGTAGGCTAGCAGATGTAGGGGATGTAGGTTGGTACGGTCTACCTGGGGTTAGAGTCAATGCTTTTGAAAGACTGTGTCTCGGTCATCCGTTTCTCAAACACCATGTAGTGCGAGAAATCCAACGGAGGAGATCGAGTCTTGTGGGGAAAAGTGCGCAAATCTCTACAGAGTGTACAAACTAATCATGATTAGCCGTGTCCCCGCTTATGGACATCTTGAGTATCTGGTTCTTGGATTATCATGTTGATCTTATCACTTTACTTAATTAATTTTTTGGGTTATAATTATTACTTTGGGATTGAGTTGGAGGAACCTTCTCAATAATTTTCAACCAAGTAGTTAAATAAAATATATTCCTTTGTTGTAGGGAAAAATTGTCTTTTCGCAAAAACATGATAACCATAGAGCTTTTCCAGCAGCCAAATATGCATGTAGTGATAGCCATTATTCAGCATTGCTCTATAGTGTGAAATTGCCAGTACATTCAATGTACTGACCCATTGTGGCTACAACGTCTCATATTGCAGGTATCTTACGATGAGTAAGTGATACGTTAGGGTTACGATTTCTACACTCAACTTTGCCGTTGGTGTTGATGGGAATCCACAACCTTGTTGTTACATCCACTATTTGGATTGAGGTAATAGTATTTACGTTACTTTATACATGTGACTTACCTCTATTATAAATCCTCGAGTACTCTATGTGTCAGCATACCGATCCAGGGATGACACTTAAGCACAGAGACTTGATCCATTCTGGTCGGGTCGCTACAAGATGGTATCAGAGCACATGTTGACTATAGGACGTGACCCCTAGAAACTGGCAAGCTCATAGGAAAGATTTTTCTCTATTTTTTTCAAAAAGATCTTTTACCTCTCTTCTTTTCTGAGCTTTATCAAATATTCCCTTTTAGTTAGACTATACCCCTTTCCACTTTTGACCACACAAAGATTCGACTGATGAGACCACTCTAAGAAGTACAAGATACCGGATAGCTAAGACCACTTTGGAATGAAGAGGATTATACCGAGCATTATAATAATGGAACTACAATGGTTGAAGATTCCGAAGACTAGGCGAATTTGAATGGCTCTGAAGAATTTCCATATTTGTATGACATATGTAGGCTACCCTTATGGAACTTGTCAGACTAGTGAAACTGTCAATACCCGAGATCAAGGTGTGTCGGAGAAAGACTGGAACATGGAGCGTTAAAACTCAAAGTTGTGTCAAGAAAACACTAAGGCAGGAGATATCAACTATGGACTGATAGCTCATGGCAGAGACATGGGCATAGACACGGCTATTCATGATGTTATTACCCACTTATGCTATTGTCACCATGCTCAGTTGAGCTTGCATTTCTTCGGGAGGATTGAATGAAAAAGGGCTAATGGAGCACCTATCAACAAAATATGAAGTTTTAACCTTAGCTGGTGTATCACCAGGATCTGGAGTATTACATCAAGAAGTTTAGGGTGGACCTTTAGGAAGCCGTATTCGACAAGGAAGCATTTCGTGAAGAACTCAGGACCCAGAAGCTGAAAGTAGCCAAGCTAGAGGAGCAAAACCTCGAGATACCGGAGATTCGTCAGGAACTGAGGGACAGTAGGACCATGGTTCATGACAAGGAAGTTGAAACCAGAAGTTTGGAACGCAACTCCAGAATATTGAAGGACGTCACAAGACACTTCACATCAACAGAGATAATCTGGCAACAGAAGTAGAGAAGGACAAGCACGATCGGAAGTAGCCATCGGAGACATGAACCAGACTTGAAGAGTTGGTGACGTTGAAGATTGATTGACCTTTAGAAGACCAAACCCCTGATATATACCTACGTTATATACGACGATTGTGAGCTGTCATTTGTTTGACGTTTTTCTGACAGCCACAAATAAAATCCGTCTCTTCAAAACTATTGTTTGTATTGTGTGTATGCCTCCCTACCTTTCTTTCTTATCTCACCCCAAAACCCTTGGACCCAATAGAGGATGAATGGAGATGAACTCATGTTTCCTGGACCGATAAGTCAATTGGAGATGGACCGATGGATTTAGAACATGGAGGTCCCTCCAGTATCATCTCATTGATGAGAAGTCCCTCCATTCTTTTCTGTCCATGTTCTTATCTGGTGATTCTCGTGAAGATTTCTCTACAAGTTCATCTTTCTTCATTCTTTTCTTCTCCGGTGGATTCAATTCAAGCTTTTTTGTGTCGATCATATCCCTTTTCCTCGTTTCAAATGCTTTCCCATGCCGTTGCACCTCATAACCATCCACTTCTCGCTATTCTATTGTTCCGGAGTGCTGAAGATATCTCAGAAGGCTTGTCTTGTCATTCAAGATCCGTTCAACCTATTTCGAGGTTATTATCTCATTCAAGCCGTTTAATTCAACCGGTGCGATCTCTTTTCAAAACCATTTCAACGGTGTTTCTTTGAGTGGGCCCTAACCCACAGGTCTTTTTCCAGGATCTTACCTGACTCTCCTATTTTCCCGGAGTTACTCTCAAATTCTTCTTCTCCAAGATCTCTCAAACTCTTTTCATCTTCGGTTCAACCTTTCTAATTTTTCATTTAGGAGTGTCTCAACAATTCTTGATGGTGTTTCTCGTCGTCATTCTCTGCATTTGAAGACCGAAGAAGATTTTTCTCTCAATCTTGCCCCATTCTCTTCAAGATTCTTGGTTCAACCTTGATGCCATCCTCTCACAATTGTTTTCCATTGTGAGAATTCTTTTCAACCATTCAGAGCAATTCAAGAGTCTTTTCAGTTTGATTCTCCGGAGCCCATCATCGCGTTTTATAAAAGATCATGTTCTTTCTTTTGCTTATCCAGTTAACCGGAGTGTTGTGTCATCCCTTCTAGTTCTTTTCATCTTATCAAGCTGCTTATCACTTTTCAACCGGAGTGCTGCCCGAATTTGTTCTTCCTTGTTCCTCTTTTCTAACAGGGAGTTATCAACTTTGTTCATCTCCGTTGAATTCTTTCTTTCAAGTTGTTCAACCTTTTTCAACGTTCTTTGGTTTCACTCGTTTCTCAAAGAAGCAACTTAGTTTTACCTCTTCTCTTTCTCTTCCGTTTTTCCCTCCGGTGCCATTCTAGATCTCGGGACGAGATCCTCTCGTAGTGGTGGAGTGTTGTAGCGCCCCGAGACCGATGTGCCAGGTGTCTTCCAGTTATTCGTTGTTGTTGCGTTGTCATTTGCTTGGGTGTCATGCATTTCATATCATGTCATCATGTGCATCTCATTTGCATACATGTTCGTCTCATGCATCCGAGCCTTTTCCCCGTTGTCCGTTTTGCATTCTGGTGCTCCTATGTCCTCTGGTGTCCCCTTTTGCCTCTTTTCGTGTGCGGGTATTAAACGTTTTCGGATTGGACCGAGACTTGCCAAGTGGCCTTGGTTTACTATCGGTAGACCGCCTGTCAAGTTTCGTGCCATTTGGACTTCGTTTGATACTCCAACGGTTAACCGAGGAGCCGAAAAGGCCTCGTGTGTGTTGCAGCCCAACACCCCTCCAAAGTGGCCCAAAACCCACCTAAACCTCCTCCATCATCTAGGTCGTTCGATCACGATCGCATGGCCGAAAACCATGCTCAATTTGGAGCCTCCTAGCTCCTCCTACCAATAAAAAGGCCTCTCCCCCGAAAATTCCGGATCCCTTCCAACCCTAGACCTATCCCCGCTCCTCTCCGCGCGGCCGGACACGTCCGTCCGTGCCGGATGCCACCGCCGCCGCCAATCACGCACTGCCACGTGGCGCGCCCCCGCCCTCTCCGCCGCCGGCCCGGGCGAGCCCGAACCGGGCCCCCCGAAGCCTGTCACCGCCCCCGCGCCTCCTCGCCTCTTCTCCGCCGCCGCGCCGCCGCGTCGTCAGCCGCCCCACCCGGCTCCCCTCCCCGCCGGTGCCGCGCCACCTCATCGCCGGTGGCCGCCGCCCCGCGCCGCCTCGATCCGCCGCCACATCCCCTCGCCGCGCCGCCGCAGGAGCTCGCCGGCGTCGTCCCACGACCCTCCTCTCTGGCGTCCCCCCTGCTCCGGCGCCCTCGGGCCCCTCTTCCTCGACTCCGGCGGAACTCCGGTGAGCGCCTCGTCATCCGTGCCAATCCGGATCTGAAAAAAACCCTAGCGGTTGACTTTTTGTCCTACTCCCAGTAATTTTTACATATTTTCATCATGTCATATATCTGCAACCGTGGCTCCGTTTCGGGCGTGTAGCATATCAAATTGTTCGTCTTGACGAGTACTTCATTTCACTCCATTGCACCATGTTCATTTGAGCTCATCTTGATGCCCTAAATGATGTTGCAAGAGTGCTAGTTTATATTAGTTTCAGATTCTTATCACTAATTGGACATTTGTCATTTTTTCCATGATTATTGTGTGCCTCCTATGAACTTGAGCCCTACATGTGTTTTGAAGTATGCCATGCCATCTTTACAGGGGTGTATGCCATGTATTTTTGTGATCTTTGTGGTGACTAGCACAAGCATGCTAAGTAGCTCTCGTGATGTTGCTGATTTCAGGGACTTAGAAATATTCTATGTCTTTGTCCTGTCAATATTGTTATGCCATGTATTCATGTTGATACAGAGTAATCCATGCCTCTTTGGAGCATGATTAATAAGGATGTTTGGTAGATATTGTTGTGCTCTATCCATCCATGTCTTTGTTTGTAATTTTGGAGCACCCTAGCTTGACTCAATCAAGCTCTACTTTTGCTATAAAATGTTCCTGGCAGAATGTTTACGTGTTAAGCATTTTTGCCGAGGTTGTTGTAGTTGATCCGTTCATGCTATGAGAGTGTTCTTGCCATGTTTAGCTTCTATGCCATGTCTACTTGCTGGGTGTATGCTTAGTTTGTCATGCAATGCCTTGTGGTGAGTGCATCGAGCTCGTAAACATGCCTACGTGAATCTGTTTTGCCATGTTCCAGTTTTTCTTCTAAGTCTGAATCTGTTAACGATAATTGCTATGTTCACACAGTTGCCATTGTATTTTCTGATCCCTTTTGGCATATGGTCAGTAAGGGACTTTTGTTGTATGCTTTGAGTAGCTTCATGCCATGCCTTGCCTTGCCATGATAGGATCCTGTAGCATGTTGTTATCTTGCTCTAAACATTGCTTCCTGATGTTAAATTCCTGACATGTTATTTTCACCAAGACTATAACCTGATATCTTTTGCACTTTTGTCATGCTTGTTTGAACCTGCTATTGAGTGAATTAGCCGTAGCTTAGTGTTCATCTTTTGTCAAGCATCTTGAGTGGATCCTTGCCATGCATTTTGTTGCTATGTTAGAGTGCAATAGCTTGTTGTTCTTGTTGCATTTAGGTGGCCTCGTGCTGTTAATCGCGGATCGGTGTCGTTATTGTTTTGCTTGCCATTTGCAAACCGTGCATCCGTTTCCGGTGATCTTTATATCGATTTCGACCAAAATCAACTCATCTTTCCAGTGGCACTCTTGGTTTTCCAAGATGAGGCCAGGTTCAATCTTTCCTTTCCGAAACATGCATATGCATCGCATATCACATCCCGCATATCATGCCATGTTTTGCATCATTGTTGCTTGCGCATTGCACGTGGTTGATTGTGTCTCCCTTTGCTTGTGTTCTTGCTTTGGGTAGAGTCGGGAGACGAGTACGTGATCGAAGAACCCATTGAGTACGCGTACGAGGATCAAGCTAGCGTCAACTCGAAGAACTTTGTAGGCAAGATCACCATACCCTCGAAATCACTTCTATCTTTGCTTGCTAGATGCTCGCTCTATTGCTATGCCTATGCTACGATACCTACCTCTTGCTTATCATGCCTCCCATATTTCCATGTCAAACCTCTAACCCACCTTGTCCTAGCAAACCGTTGTTTGGCTATGTTACCGCTTTGCTCAGCCCCTCTTATAGCATTCCTAGTTGCAGGTGAAGATTGGAGTTTGTTCCTTGTTGGAACATGTTTATTGTTGGGATATCATTATTATATCTTGTCTATTTTAATGCATCTATACACTTGGTAAAGGGTGGAAGGCTCGGCCTTATGCCTGGTGTTTTGTTCCACTCTTGCCGCCCTAGTTTCCGTCATACCGGTGTTATGTTCCTTGATTTTGCGTTCCTTACATGGTTGGGTTATAATGGGAACCCCTTGACAGTTCGCTTGAATAAAAATCCTCCAGCAATGCCCAACATTGGTTTTACCATTTGCCACCTAGCCTCTTTTGCCCTTGGCTTTCCGGAGCCCGAGGGTCATCTTTATTTAAACCCCCCAGGCCAGTGCTCCTCTGAGTGTTGGTCCAAACTAGAGCCCCTTGCAGCGCCACCTCGGGGAAACTCGAGGGCTGGTTTTAGTTGTACGGATTGCTTATCCGGTGAGCCCTGAGAACGAGATATGTGCAGCTCCTATCGGGATTTGTCGGCACATTTGGGTGGCTTTGCTGGACTTGTTTTACCATTGTCGAGATGTCTTGTAACCGGGATTCCGAGTTTGATCGGATTGTCTTGGTAGAAGGAATATCCTTCGTTGACTGTGAGAGATTGTGATGGGCTAAGTTGGGACACCCCTGCAGGGATTTGAACTTTTGAAAGCCGTGCCCGCGGTTATGGGCAGATGGGAATTTGTTTAATGTCCGGTTGTAGAAAACCTTAATCTTAACTTGATTAAAATGAACCAACAGAGTGTGTGGCCGTGATGGTCTCTTTTCGGAAGAGTCCGGGAAGAGAACACGGTCTCGTGTTATGCTTGCACGTAGGTTGTTCTAGGATCACTTCTTGATCATAGTTGCTCGACCGTGCCTTTGCCTTCTCTTCTCGCTCTCATTTGCGTATGTTAGCCACCATATATGCTAGTGCTTGCTGCAGCTCCACCTCATACCTTTTACCCTTCCTATAAGCTTAAATAGTCTTGATCGCGAGTGTGTGAGATTGCTGAGTCCCCGTGGCTCACAGATTACTTCCAAAACCAGATGTAGGGACCGATGATACCGCTCCAGGAGATTCGACCGAGCTCAAGTGGGAGTTCGATGAGGACTCAAGACGATACTATGTTTCTTTTCCAAACGATCAGTAGTGGAGCCTAGTTGGGGCGATCGGGGACTTTGTTGCATTTTGGGGTTGTCTTTATTTTGGTTCCGTAGTCAGACCTTGATTGTATCTGGATGAATGTAATGATATTTATGCTATTGTGTGACGTGGCGATTGTAAGCCAACTATGTACCTCTTTTCCTTATTCATTACATGGGTTGTGTGAAGATTACCCGACTTGCGACATTGCTTACAATGCGGTTATGCCTCTAAGTCGTGCTTCGACACTTGGGAGATATAGCCGAATCGTGGGCATTACGCAAGGCCATCTTACATTTGAACCTATTTTGCTGTATGCTGTTTTTGGCATAGTTTCACACTAGTAAGGCATACAGATGCATTTCAGTTTGATCTGGGCAACAGGGGCTTGCCATCTTACCTGTGCTGCTAATGAAAATGGTTGTGAGTTTTTCGCATCGGGTGACCCATCAGACATATAGGAGGAATCACCAGACAATAGATGATGCTGGCTCTGCCCTACCATTTTTCTTCAGTTTTGTTTGGAGTTTCGGTGTTAGGTGTCATTTTCTCAAGTTTTGTGTGCTACAAATTCACTTTGTGCACAATACTCCTTCCAAGCACTCTCTGTTTCTTTATTTTACTAAAGCAGTCACATAAGCTTTTAAGTAATTACAGCAACATTGCTAGTTTGTTTGACTGCATATTTTTCTAGGAACTACACATTTACATCCTCTGAAGTACACAACTTCTTATTTGGCTGCATATTTTTCCTTGCATCTATATTTTCACAGGAACTTTGCCTACTTTTGTGTACTATAATGCACTAAAATACAGGGTATTTTCTTTCCAACAACTTTTGAGGGCACAACCATAGCCCTCCATTAAGAATGTAATCTCTAGAAAATAGTGGTAGGTACAACTTCCAAGCTAGACCACTAAACAACCGAAAGATTTCAATATATAGGATTGTTGGTTTTTAACCTTGGTTGCCATTGTTTCTATTTGTAACGGTCTGAAGAATGACTCATGTTGTTTGTGCTATCGGCTACCTAATAATCTCTAAGTGAAAGCAACTAGCTGGAGTAGATTTGTGCACACAATACTCCTTCCAAGACAATTTGCTACCAAGGAGTAGTTTCAGTAAAGTTTCAGCATGGTTTCAGTATAGTTTCAGTAGCCGATTTGCTATTCACTTTGTGCTATTAGTTTTCTTCCATCTTTGTGCCCACTCTGAAGAGTATTCATATATGCTTGGAACTAAACAGAATTATACAATGAACTTCTACATGCTGATCTGAGTTGGACCATCCTCTGCAGCCAACTTCTCTTCAGCAAGAGGAAGAAAGGAGAATCAGGGTAGGGTTTCATGGCTAGAAGATATATTGCTATACCCCGAGTGAAGGGAAGGAGTTTGATGGGTTTTGTCTCCGACCATCATGTCGTGATGATTTTGCAGGTACCCCGAGAGGCCCTTGAGTTTGTCGGAATGTCGATTAACTTCCGTTCTGGCAAATTCGAGTACTCCATATGTCCTATTTTCAGCAAAGGTCATGCTGAAATTTTCAGTGAATTTTAGCATGACTTTGCTAAAAATAGGACATATGGGGTACTTGCGACTAATGCATGGGCCGGGGTATCTTAGTACTTAATTAAGTAGGATCCACTGCCTCTTGTGTTATACATATAGAAGTGTGATATCAACTCATAGTTATTACTCTATCTGTCACCATATATATGTGTATCCAACCTTGTGAACTTGTTTCAAGTGATATATATACATATGTGTGTGCCTGTGATATAATACTCTGTTTGGGATAGTTTAACCTGCAAGTTGCCTTCTCTGTTTCTCTGGCTGTGAGGGGGTAGCATGATCGGAAGCACCAGTGCTCTTTTCCTAGGCACTCGAGTAGGCGGTGCTGCCGATGCGATCTGCCATTTAGAGTACCCATATATATCAGTCAACCTAGAGTGCCTTGGGATTGATAAACCCTAAAATATGAAAACATAACTTAGCATTTAGAGTGCCTCAGCGTCGACAAACCCTAAATGATAAAACCTTGGCTTTTAGGGTGCCTCAGTGTCGATAAAAACCTAAATGATGAAAGCTTAGGCTTTTAGGGTGCCTCGGCGTCGACAAACCCTAAATGATAAAAGCTTAGCTTTTAGGATGCCTCGGTGTCGACAAACCCTAAATGATGAGACCATGATAATTCCTCACAAACCCTAAATGATGAGATCTTGTTCCTTGACAATAACCAACTTTTTGACCAAACTTTTTTCCTATTTAGAGTAAAACATGGCCAACAACGATGAGGCCGGTGGTTCGGGAAAGGCATTCTGGGAGTTGTCCCAGGAGATGGAGGAAGAAGCTCACCGCTATGAGGACGCTGCCCCCGACACCGATCCTGACTACACAACCCCTAGTGGCAACGGGGATGACACCACTGATGGTGCCACCAAGGATGCCACTACTGATGATGGCAGCGCACGCACAGATGGCAGCCAACCGAAGAGGCAACTGAAGGACCTGCGCCTGAACGTACTCGGCACCGTCAAGGAGGAATTTACTGAAGTGTCCTCCGAAGGGCATCCAACGGCGCCCCTAGAAATAGTCAAGGGGTACGCGGGATAGCTCGGGTGCATTCTCCGGAGCACCGTCTCGATCAACACCGAGAATCTAAGGCATCGTGACCGAGGGAATTTGCGCAACCTCCTCTTCATGAAGCTGCACGAACAATACAAGTTCCCCGGTGACTTCACAAACACACGCCTCTCAGGGAATAAATTGAACAGTGTTGCCCTCACGAAGATGAGCACGGCCCTGGCTACTTGGAGAGCCTCGATGAAGAGCATGATTGAAAAAGGTGATAGTTATGAGAAGATCAAGGAGAAAAATCCTTCGATCAGCGAAGATGACTATCGGGATTTCAAGATCAAGTGCGAGAGCAACGCATATATGGAATCAAGTCAGTGGGGGAAAGAGATGCGGGACTTGAACTTAGGGGTCCACAGACTCGGTCCCGGCGGTTATAGAGTGGCGGAACCTATATGGGACAAGGAGGACGCGGAGCGTGCCGAGCAAGGCCTTCCGCCCCTCTTCGAGAAATACCGTGACAAGCAGACCAGGAACTATGTCAGGGCCCGGTACAAGATTGACCCGGTAACCAAGGAGCTTACCACGGATCTGAAGACCAAGGCGCTTGAGTGTGTTCTGGTAAGGAATACACCCCCGCGTAATTAGCTCCATATGGTTGCATTCTAATTAATGAAGCCAAATTTCTAAATGGTTCACGTTCCTTCCGCAGGACACTGAAAGCAGTAGCGCGGGGTCGTCTTAGAGCTCCCCTTTCGACACCCCTTTAAATAGGGCGTTGAACGTAATGAAAAACAAGGATAAGCTCAGTAAGCCGATGTCAGTTGGTCGTGTGGCCGGCAAAGGCTTGTCCATGAAATGGTCGGAGTACTATACCGCTGGGTGAAAGGAGAGAAAGACCAGCTCGGAAATTCAGGAGCGCGAGGTTCAACAACTCAAGGCACAAGTGGCGCGGATTCCGGAGATCGTCGAAGAGCAAGTGCGAGACCAACTGGGAGCGACGATCACCGCCATTATGCCTACCTTGGTTTCTGGGCTACAGGAGTGGATTGCGGGCAGCCAACAGGGGCCGCCCCCGATTCCCAGCTTCACGGGCAGCAACTCAGGCAATGCGCTGGCGGTGCCATTGGTGTCTCCGGCAGAGGCGGCATTGGTGTCTCCCGCGGCGGTGCCGACATTGCAGGTTAATACACTCGGGTGTGGGAAGAATACGCCGGCCGGCACCTCGGCAGCAATCGGCCCCTCTGTCACTTGCACGCCCGATGTTGGCGGTGCCTCAACATTAGCCGAGCTCGACGCCATCACGGTAACTAATTAAGCCTCTCGGCCGATGACTTCATCTCCTTGCCTTTGACTGGGCATCCCTGATGCCCTACATGTTTTCGCAGGGCGCCGCCGACATTTCGTGCACTCTCCTGCACTTCGTGAATGACGAGTTGGTCGATGTCGCCAAGGGTAGAATCGTTCAACCAGGCAGCCGCGTGTTCCACGGTAATCAGATGCCACCCACCGTTTATAGGGTTCAACTGGTTTGGGTGCTGTCGGGCTTCGATGACATGTTACCTTCGTATTGACCCCATGGGGCTGACGAAGATGATGTGATGACCCTCAGCGCCTGCATAAGCTGGCCCATGCTTTGGCCGAAGAGCCAGATTCGTTTGGGGCGGGGGACACCACCCCACAGACAACACCGCCAGTCGTGCTGGTGCCAAGCCATGGCAAGACCCCCGCAACGCTACCGGACATGTCGGACATGGATATGGCACAGGATCCGGACATGCATATGGCACAGGATCCGGACGACGCCGACGACGACAACGACAGTACATTTACCAACGTCGATAAGTACTTCAATGAACATGGGTACGGTGACGAATTCTTGGGGCCTCCTTCTCAAGAACCCAACCCTGCAAAAGACGATCTAGCTGGTACTGCGAAGAAACCCAGTTGCAACAGGCGTCGTCTGGCGTTCAGTTCTCAGGAGACGCCTCCAGCTACCGCCTTCACCGAGCCTCAGATAGCCGAGGTGCGAAATATTATCAGCCCCAACACACTCAAGAAGGCTGTCTATGAGCAGAACTCGATCACATTATAGCAGAAGAAGAAGGGATGGAAAAGAAAGAGTAACAAGGGTGCGAGCCAACCGGCACCGAGTACAATCTGTGCTCAGGACGGGCCACCTTCACCTAAGGATATCTCGAGGAGGGTGCATGTGGCGGGTAGGCCGATGCTACCGACTAATCTGCTCAATGCTGCAACTGGTGCTATGCGGAGTCTGCATGACAGTGTTCTTTCTTTAGAGAAGCGGCATCTCCGAGAGAATGATGTGGCATACCCAGTTTTCGTGGCCAAGGTGCCAGAGGGCAAGGGATTTGTGGATAGTGCCATCGGGGGTATGATCGTCATGCGGTTTGATGACATCTTCGCTATGTTTAACCTTCATCCACTGCACTACACCTTCATTCAGCTATTTTCGCTGAGTATGGAGATGCGGATCATTAGAGACAAGACCCCAGACATCGTGATAGTCGACCCCTTCTACATGCGTGCCAAGATCTTGGGCAGCGATGGGGACCAGCAAGTCGCGAGTTCATACCTCGAAGGCGTCATTCTGGCAAAACCCATATAAGGATAACTTCCTCATGCCTTACTTTCCCCAGTAAGTCATCCCCTCACCGCCCCGTAACATATGATTTCTTAGATTTTGATCGTTCTTTTTTTCTAACATTCCGTGTTTTGTGCAGTGACACGCATTGCACACTCATCCTCTTAAGCCCGAAATATTCCATGGCCACGCATTTCGACTCGGACCGTCAGTCGAAGAAAGACTACACAAATATCAAGAAAGTTCTTGATGATGTTCTCCCCGGCTACACCAGATCTAGAGGCACCTTCAGCAGGCCAATTCGTAGGTATGGCAAGCACGTGTTTGCCCACAAAACAACGTTCCCCTGCGTCAAGCAACCGCCTGGTAGTCAAAAGGATGCCTACTACGCCCTCCATCACATGCGGGCGATCGTACGGGACCATAATCACCTTCTGCTACCAAATAATCTCAAAGATTGGGCCGCAAGCTTGTCGGCAATCCAGGACGCGGACATGAGACAAGAATTCTTTCACATCCAGTCAGAGTTTGCGGAAATCATCCATCAAGATGTCCTTCATACCCCGCGGCAGTTCTACCTCAAATATCAATCGTCCAATAGTGAGATAGACACAACGCTACAAATGCAGGCTGACAACGCCCGCGATTTCATGACCATCATGATAGACGACGGCTTCATCCACCCTTCGGTCCCTGAGTCGAGTCGAAAGTAGTGATGCTACGTGTAGTTCTGAAATATCGATTAGCTCATGTTGTAAGTGAACTTTAATGAAGTTGTATGTCTCTTTGGTTTGGACAGTCATTCAACTTATATGTAATCGATGCTATTTATTAGTAGGACCATGAATCGTGCAATTAATGTCTTGCTTTTCTCTTCCGATCCTTTTGTTGCATACTTATATATTGCTTATGTATTGTCTGTGAATTGCTACTAACGTTTTGTTTGGCTAGTGCATAGAGATGCCGTCGTATGTCGTGTACAAGGGTAAGGTTCCCGGAGTCTACGACGACTGGGAGGAGTGTCGGAGACAGTTTCACCATTTCAGCGGTAACAGTTACGAAGGGTACACCACTAGGGCGGAGGCGGAAGCTAGATACACGCGCTATCTAGCAGGAGAGAGGAGGGAGCAGAGGAGGAACCGGATGAAGACCAGTTTCATCGCGATGATGCTCATCGTGATGACCACACCTCTCTTCTATGTGATGGTAGTTTAGATGATCGATATCGACTTGTAATGTGAAGACAAACTCACTACTCGCGGTCTCGAGACCTGTAGTGTTCTAACTTTGTTCATTCTTTTGAATTTGGAGACTAATATGATGAATTGTATTCAGAGACTAATCTTCTATTGTATTCGATAAATCTGCTGTTGCTGTGTGGTGCTGTCTATATTCTGTCCAGTAATTTATTTTGTAACCTGTGGAAATATCAGAAAAGAAAAAAATCCTAATATTCATACTAGTGGCGCACCATACAGTACATTAGTGGCGCACTGCTATAAAAAATACTAGTGGCGCATTATCTGTTAGTGCGCCATTAGTAACCCAGAGCACAAGGTAAATATGGCCCCCTGGGAGGCATACTAATGGCGCACCTTGTCACTTACTAATGGCGCACTGCCTGGTGCGCCACTACTGTCTGGTATACTAATAGCGCACCAGGGGTGCACCATTAGTATTAGTTACTAATGGCGTGATGATAGTGGCGCACCTGTAGTGCGCCATTAATGGCCAAAACAGGTGCGTCACAAACAGGCCTTTTCCTAGTAGTGTACTTTGAAGCACAAGTGTGGTAAAAGGATAGTAGCATTGCCCCTTTTTATTTTTATTTTTTATTTTTATTTTTTTGGGCCTTCCCTTTTTTTGTCCTTTCTCTTTTTTGGTGGGGGGGACAATGTTGTATTATTAATGATCATCACACTTCTATTTATTTACAACTCGATACTAGAACAAAGTGACATGTAATAAAGAATTATGAACAGTGGCTTTGCCACAAATACGATGTCAACTACATGATCATGCAAAGCAATATGACAATGATGGAGCGTGTCATAATAAACGGAACGGTGGAAAGTTGCATGGCAATATATCTCGGAATGGCTATGGAAATGCCATGATAGTTAGGTATGGTGGATGTTTTGAGGAAGGTATATGGTGGGTGTATGATACCGGCGAAAGGTGCGCGGTATTAGAGAGGATAGCAATCGTGGAAGGGTGAGAGTGTGTATAATCCATGGACTCAACATTAGTCATAAAGAACTCACATACTTATTGCAAAAATCTATTAGTTATCGAAACAAAGTACTACGCGCATGCTCCTAGGGGGATAGATTGGTAGGAAAAGACCATCGCTCGTCCCCGACCGCCACTCATGAGGAAGACGATCAATAAATAAATCATGCTCCGACTTCGTCACATAACGGTTCACCATACGTGCATGCTACGGGAATCACAAACTTTAACACAAGTATCTCTCAAATTCAAAACTACTCAACTAGCATGTCTCTAATATCACCATCTCCATATCTCAAAACAATTATCAAGTATCAAACTTCTCTTAGTATTCAATGCACTTCATATGAAAGTTTTTATTATATCCCTCTTGGATGCTCATCATATTAGGACTAAATTCATAACCAAAGCAAATTACCATGCTGTTTAGGACTCTCAAAATAATATAAGTGACGCATTAGAGTTCATCTATTTCTATAAAATAAAACCACCACCGTGCTCTAAAAAGATATAAGTGAAGCACTAGAGCAACCACAAACTACTCCGAAGGATATAAGTGAAGATCAATGAGTATTCACATAATTATTCAAATAATTATCCAACTATGTGAAGACTCTCTAACATTTAAGAATTTCAGATATTGGTATTTTATTCAAACAGCAAGCAAAACTAAATAAAATAAAATGACTCTCCAAGCAAAACACATGTCATGTGGTAAATAAAAATATAGCTCCAAGTAAAGTTACCGATGAACGAAGACGAAAGAGGGGATGCCTTCTGGGGCATCCCCAAGCTTAGGCTTTTGGTTGTCCTTGAATATTACCTTGGGGTGCCTTGGGAATCCCCAAGCTTAGGCTCTTTCCACTCCTTGTTCCATAGTCCATCGAATCTTTACCCAAAACTTGAAAACTTCACAACACAAAACTTAACAGAAAACTCGTGAGCTCCGTTAGCGAAAGAAAGCAAAACATCACTTCAAGGTAATGTAATGAACTCATTATTTATTTATATTTGTGTTAAACCTACTGTATTACAACTTCTCTATGGTTTATAAACTCTTTTACTAGCCACAGACTCATCAAAATAAGCAAACAACACATGAAAAATAGAATCTGTCAAAAACAAAACAGTCTGTAGTAATCTGTAACTAACGCAAACTTCTGGAACCCCAAAAATTCTAAAATAAATTTATGGACGTGAGGAATTTATATATTAATCATCTTAAAAAATAATTAACTAAATGGCACTATCCAATAAAAATGGCAGCAATTCTCGTGAGCGCTAAAGTTTCTGTTTTTTACAACAAGATCAACAAGACTTTCCCCAAGTCTTCCCAACGGTTCTACTTGGCACAAACACTAATTAAAACATAAAAACTCAATCATAACAGAGGCCAGATAAATTATTTATTTCTAAACAGGAGCAAAAAGTAAAGAACAAGAATAAGATTGGGTTGCCTCCCAACAAGCGCTATCGTTTAACGCCCCTAGCTAGGCATGATGAATTCAATGATGCTCACATAAAAGATAAGAATTGAAACATAAAGAGAGCATCAAGAAGAATATGACTAGCACATTTAAGTCTAACCCACTTCCTATGCATAGGGATTTTGTGATAAAACAACTTGTGGTAACAATAATCAACTAGCATAGGAAACAAAACAAGCATAACTTCAAAACTTTAAGCACATAGAGAGGAAACTTGATATTATTGCAATTCCTACAAGCATATGTTCCTCCCTCATAGTAATTTTCAGTAGTATCATGAATGAATTAAACAATATAACCATCACCTAAAGAATTATTTTCATGATCTACAAGCATAGGAAATTTACTACTCTCTACATAAGCAAAATTCTTCTCAATTGGAATAGTGGGAGTATCATAAGAGACTCGAATGCTATAAATTGTTTCCACATTAAAAGAGTAATGTTCAGAAAAAGGGTAATCATAACCATGACAAGTTTTATAAATATAATCATCACTACCTTTTATAGCATATGTATCATCACAATAATTATCATAAGTAGCAACTTTGTTCTCATCAGAATCGATTGAAACCTCTTCCAAGATAGTGGAATCATCACTAAATAAAGTCATGACCTCTCCAAATCCACTTTCATAATTATCATAATAAGATTCAACAACCTTCAAAATAGTGGGATCATTACTTCCTAAAGTTGACACTCTTCCAAACCCACTTTCATCAATATAATCATCATAAGTAGGAGGCATGCTATCATCATTATAAATTTGCATATCAAAACTTGGGAGACTAAAAATATCATCTTCATTAAACGTAGCATCCCCAAGCTTGGGACAAACATTATTTGCGGCAAATATATTCTCAAAAACATCATCTTCATCAAACATAGCACCCCTAAGCTTGGGCCTTTTCATATCATAAGCATAATCACTCTCATCATTAATAGTATGGATAGCACCAATAGTATAGCAATTATCATCATCACAATGAGAAATAGGAACAACATCATTTGGGAGAGATACCTTTCTACCTTTGCTTCTCCGTATTTTCTTTTTCTTCTTCACATCATGTGTGGGTTCAACCCTCTTTTTGGAGCTCCTTATTAATGAGATTGGTTGAATAGAAGGCTCCTCCTCGTTACCTGATTCATCATAAGAAATAATAGGAGGATATTGGGAAGTCTCTTCCCTTTCGTTAGTATTCTCTTCATCTTCTATTTGTTTTCTTTTCTTTATATAATTGGCAATATAAGGATTTTCAATGCAATTCACCGCACAATACATATAAATTTCTTCTAGATCAATATCGAGGAATTTCTCGAGGTTATATTCTGGAATAATCTTAGTTTGATGTTTCATTTCTTCATAACCCAAAAGCAAACTAAGTTCATTATAATGTGCAAGGTAAATCAAGTCATCACAATTTTTGGACACGATTCGATCATGAAACAATTTGCATTTGATATTTAAATGACCATGTTCATTGCAAAGTTCACAAGTATGGCTAAGAAATTTTAAATTTTCAGCACTAACATTTAGCCTTTCTTGCAACCATTTATTTTCTAAATGTGTATGCCTCTTGCAATATCTATCTTCCCTATTTGGTGTGTGCTTGCAAACCCAATGCACTCCACAAAAATTGACATGTTTATAGGAGACATTTTCATCATAACTAGTGCAATCATCATTAGTACTATGGATATTCAAGGAGTTCATACTAATAACATTGCAATCATGCTCATCACTCAAAGATTTAGTGCCAAACATTTTAATGCATTCTTCTTCTAACACTTTGGCACAATTTTCCTTTCCATCATACTCACGAAAGAAAATAAAAGATGAAGCGTATGAGAAAACTCAATTCCATATTTTTTTGTAGTTTTCTTTTATAAACTAAACTAGTGCTAAAACAAGAAACAAAAAGATTCGATTGCAAAATCTAAAGATATACCTTCAAGCGCTAACCTCCCCACCAACGGCGCCAGAAAAGAGCTTGATGTCTACTACACGACCTTCTTCTTGTAGACGTTGTTGGGCCTCCAAGTGCAGAGGTTTGTAGGACAGTAGCAAATTTCCCTCAAGTGTATGACCTAAGGTTTATCAATCCGTGGGAGGCGTAGGATGAAGATGGTCTCTCTCAAGCAACCCTGCAACCAAATAACAAAGAGTCTCTTGTGTCCCCAACACACCCAATACAATGGTAAATTGTATAGGTGCACTAGTTCGGCGAAGAGATGGTGATACAAGTGGTATATGGATGGTAGATAAAGGTTTTTGTAATCTGAAAATATAAAAACAGCAAGGTAACTAATGATAAAAGTGAGCACAAACGGTATTGCAATGCGTTGAAACAAGGCCTAGGGTTCCTACTTTCACTAGTGCAAGTCCTCTCAACAATAATAACATAATTGGATCAGATAACTATCCCTCAACATACAACAAAGAGTCACTCCAAAGTCACTAATAGCGGAGAACAAACGAAGAGATTATGGTAGGGTACGAAACCACCTCAAAGTTATCATTTCTGATCGATCTATTCAAGAGTCCGTAGTAAAATAACACGAAGCTATTCTTTCCGTTCAATCTATCATAGAGTTCGTACTAGAATAACACCTTAAGACACAAATCAACCAAAACCCTAATGTCACCTAGATACTCCAATTTCACCTCAAGTATCCTTGGGTATGATTATACGATATGTATCACACAATCTCAGATTTATCTATTCAAACCAACACAAAGTACTTCAAAGAGTGCCCCAAAGATTCTACCGAAGAGTCAAGACAAAAACGTGTGCCAACCCCTATGCATAGGTTCATGGGCGGAACCCGCAAGTTGATCACCAAAACATACATCAAGTGGATCACGTGATATCCCATTGTCACCACAGATAAGCACGTGCAAGACATACATCAAGTGTTCTCAAATCCTTAAAGACTCAATCCGATAAGATAACTTCACAGGGAAAACTCAATTCATCACAAGAGAGTAGAGGGGGAGAAACATCATAAGATCCAACTATAATAACAAAGCTCACGATACATCAAGATCGTACCACCTCAAGAACACGAGAGAGAGAGAGATCAAACACATAGCTACTGGTACATACCCTCAGCTCCGAGGGAGAACTACTCCCTCCTCGTCATGGAGAGCACCGAGATGATGAAGATGGCCACCGGAGAGGGATTCCCCCTCCGGCAGGGTGCCGGAATGGCTCTAGATTGGTTTTTGGTGGCTACGGAGGCTTCTGGCGGTGGAACTCCCGATTTATTGTGCTCCCCGATTATTTTAGGGTATATTGGTATATATATAGGAGGAAGAAATACGTCAGGGGAGCCACGAGGGGCCCACGAGGGTGGAGGGCGCGCCCAAGGGGTGGGCGCGCCCCCTGCCTCATGCCTTCCTCGTTGCTTCCCTTACGTACACCCCAAGTCTTCTGGATTGTTTCCGTTCCAAAAATAAGTTCCGTGAAGTTTCAGGTCAATTGGACTCCGTTTGATTTTCCTTTTCTGTGATACTCTAAAATAAGGAAAAAAACAGAAACTGGCACTGGGCTCTAGGTTAATAGGTTAGTCCCAAAAATCATATAAAATAGCATATAAATGCACATAAAACATCCAAAGTTGATAATATAATAGCATGGAACAATCAAAAATTGTAGATACGTTGGAGACGTATCATCAGGCTAGCATCCAATGCTACATGGCCAGTGAGAATGAGCCATCCATCATGCCATATTCTAGTCTAGTCAGTTATGCTTTCACACAATCCTTTTGACTAGGGACCTTTTAGGACAGTCATCATACAATGCATAGTCGCACAAACAAGTCATGTACTTGCCGATACACATCATTGACAATGTCCAAAGACTATCTTTATTCATAAACACATAGGAAATATCATCGTACGTGATTACCTCTAAGGCACATCTCCAAAGGGGGGAGCTTGCAGTTTTTTGCAACGGTAGTGAACTGTTGTAAAGTTTATTTTCCATCATGCTTCTTTTAGTATTTTTGTGCTATAGAGATAACATTTTCTACATTCTACGGAGGTCACTTGCCCTTTTTTGTCGATCATCGGAATCATGAGCATCAGAGTATTTTGTGGAAACCTTTGTACTTGGTTGGAAATGTGAAGATTGGACACGACACCACAGGAACCTTCTTACGAATAGAGGAACTCAAAGAGCAAACTCCAAGTCGTTGTGCACTTCCAAAGGAGAAGATGACCTCTCGTATGAGCCCACACGCTCATACCTATGGTCGTGTATACCACTTGCCGCTACCGCCTAGTCAACTGCTTCTCTAATGACCATAGATGGCTCTAACATACGATGAACAGAGAGACGGGGAATCAGCAAGAGGGCATCTACCATACCAATAACTCGAGCACATAGGCCACAACATTGAGATCCAACACCCGCAAGACAATTCGGCAGATGCTTTTGTAGACCCGAAACCCCACACACTCGGAAGGGACCCCGTCAGGGCACGCGGCGGCTATGGGCTACCCTAGGTCAGCCTGACCGCCCCTGGGGCCTCGAGGTTTGCAGCCCTGCAATGAAGAAGAACGAGCGAAGAACGAGAAATAAGAAGAACAAGGAAGAAGGAAAAGTAAAGGTAAAAGATGTAGATAGATTTGTTCGATTGTGTGTTGTTCAATCGGCCATCACCTTCTATCTATATAAGAGGCGAATGGACTTGTCGTACAAGAAATCGACTTGCCTATCCGTCCAAATCATCAAAACCTAACAAAACACGGACTATTCACGACCTCCGGCCCGGATGTCCGGCTCAAGGCCCGGATGATCCGGCCTGGCCCAGATTTCTGATAGCGGCTCACTATTTTGACTCTAGAATCCACATACGACCTCGGATTTGGATGAATTTATATCAAAATCAACAGCCTCGACAAGACGCACAACTTTCATGTTGAACACTTTTCGATTTGAGGCCATCTTGAGGGTGTTTCAGGCCGTTTTCTAAAGTCTACAGCAGAAAAAATGGTCTGAACGTCCGGATGATTTCCCGGACTATACGGCCTTTACCGGATCATCCAGGACTCGACCCAGATCATCCGGCTTCAACTTTTAGCTTCTGTTGTTTGGGTCGGCCCCCGGCCGGATGATCTGGACCTCGGTCCGGATGATCCGGCTATGTAGTGCTGCAGCGCATAGTTTTGGCTGTAACTTTTGCATACGACCTGGTATAAAGACGATGTTTATATCAAAATCGTGCGTTTCGACGAGACGAAGAACTTTACTGTTGAAGACTTTTTCATCGGAGGTCATCTTAATTAGGTTTCATGCTATTATCTAATCTGATGTCAACACGGGCATCTCCGAAATTGTCATATCTTTTGCACTTGAGCTCCATTTTGGTCCATCTTCATATTTATCCATCTTCATATTTATTTCGATCATCTTGAAGAGGGCCATCAAATGGTGACATGAACTCATAATTTTAACCTCATCCCATTATAGACTCAAGTCACACTTTGCGATCATGCCATTTTTGCGCGTCAACACATGCCCCCCTGTTTTTCGGCAAAGGTAGCATACCGAAAAATAACCTGTACCGTATTGGTTCTAAGGACGATGTCAACACTCCATCGGCCACTTTGCATGTGCTTAGGGCGATAAATATATATCGGCCATTATTTGTTTGAATCCTTGATGCAAACTTGGGTGAAACCTTTTCAACTTCATTAACAATTCGTTGATAAAGTTCCATAGATATGTATCTCAAGGTCATCCTCCGAACCATATTGTTCACCCTTTTGTTAGGACTTTGCAGATAATCAACAATAAAATTTCTCCAATCCTCACTTTTACCTGCATAAAAAAATATTAGTGGCTGAAGCGGTGGACTTCGGTTCGGCCTTACCTATGTTGACGAGACTAAGCAACGGCTATTGATAGAAATGCAACACACCATGATTAACATAGTAGTCGGATGCTTGCTGTGCCAACTCTTTCGAATTGTCATGTCTAGAAATATGAACAATTTTAAAGCAACCCAAGGTAAATTTTGCATCTAGACATACCTCAAGATAAACTATAAGTGATCCGTCAAAATATTGATAACCCTTGGATATTTGTTGCACTACTCATAATGAATCAACGCCTCAATATGAATAGTACCTTGTCTTGCTTTCCAATCGAACTAAGGACGATGTTAGCATAGTACACCGGCCATGCATTGACATACTCTTAGGACGATAGATAAATAGCGGCCATTACCACAAGGTCCATGTAGAATTCACCCACCAAAGTATGTATAGCCAAAATAAACAAATGAAATAGCAATAAAATATTTCGGCCCTTTGTATTAGCAACAAAAATGTAACTAACCAAATGTATAGTGATTTGGTAATACCATCTCATGATATAGAAAATTATGTTGCATCCATGGATCAAAATGAATCCATGGAGGGTAATTGATCATACCTAGGCAAAGGCATCAATGGCATGGTTGAAGAAAATGGATGATGTGCTAACCGAAGATTTTGATGTTGTGATGCACACCTTCGGCTTAATTGTTTGTTGCTTCCATCCTCCTATTTATTCACTTTTATTGTACTTGTTGCAATAGAAGCATGCAAATCATGTTTGTTATGATTGGTCCTCTTGGGAACCCATGCCATGTTCTTCTGTCTCAGCTCTTGTGCGCTAAGATTTTGTAATTTCTTCTTTTGCCAATACGATAAGTCGAGTGGGCATCTTGGATGTGGTTCTGTCTTCACCAATGGCAATTCCTTTTTGGCCTTGTGCACTCTCAACTTCTTTTCTTCAGATTTGGCACTTTGACTTTCAGTAATTGGTTGTTCATCTCATTGCCTTTAGTAGCCAATGTCAACACTTTCATTGGCTGTTTTTCATTTGTGATCAAATCTGAAGTAGCACTCTTACGACCATCTCTTTTAACGCGGTAAACTTGTTTGACTACCTCTTTCTTCTTCCTTGAGCTCCGGACAGAGTCCTTATGATTGAAACGGTCTTTAACATGTGATTGTTCAAATGTTGATCTTCTCGGAGCTGCATAATATTTGTGAGATGGTCTAAAATAAGATGGAGAATGAGCCCTTGTATCGTACCTGTCCCATGATGGATATGGATCTATATGAGCATAGGGAGGCATCCACGGCATTGGCATTGGCGGCCCAAAATAAGGATATGAATATGTTGCATTAAAATTCTCACTTTGCCAATGCCAATCTTCATATTTGCGCCTTGGAGGTGATCTTGGTTTCTTTGATGATTTGGCCGATAAGTATTCTTCTCTTCACTCTTCTTTTGATATTTATCCAATAGTTCAGCGAAGGTGATTTGTGATCGCTTACACTTGCGCTTATTTCGGCCTTTGTTTTCTTTTGGTTTGCTTTCATCGATCATTGGATTTACTTGCTGCCCCCCAGTCCTTGGCATCTCTATTGTAGATTTGATGGAATTCTCGCCCTCAATATTATGTTCATTATGCCCTTCAAAAACTTCTTTACTTGAAAGCTTGATCCCATCACTTGCAGTTTTTACCTTCTCTTTAAATGGATCGGCTTGAAGCAGCCGATGCAAAAACTTTCTGCCATCGGGACCAATCGGAATAGACTGGTCATCTCTTGGTGTCTCAACAAATTTCAAACGTCCTTTATCAATGGTCGATTTAACTATTTGACGAAACATGTTGCAATCCTCAAAATTATGCTTGGACGAATCATGCAACTTACAATACATTTGTCCCTGGATAGATGGCTCAACATGGTGATCAAGAATTCTAATATAATTATTTCTCAACAACAAATCAAATATTTGATCACACATGCTTGAATTGAAGGTAAACTTTTTATTCTCTAGCCGATCTTGTTGTGAGAGCGGCTTTGAAGTTGAGTAAACGAATGGTTTAGAGCATCACCCCATTCGGCTATGCATTGTGTTTTGCACTCTATCTCCGATGTCTTTGGATAAGAAACTATACTGGCATCGGTTTGGTCAGAAGATTTTAAACTTGGATTTAAATTTCTGAAACGAAAATAGTTAGAACATACATGTCTCATTTGAGACCAAGTGTAAGCCAAGTAAGAAATAAGCAAAGCTACCCAATTAGATATGAGATTTAGATAAAGCAACGGGGAAAGCCTTGGCTGCAATAATTTTTCGCAATCGGTCTTTCTGAATGGTGTAATGTGTTGACCGATATGCTTTGTGACAAACTAATTGCTAACAAATAAATTACCCTTCTTCATTGGTCTCTCAATATTTTTTATGAAGATTTTTCTAATATATGCATCAATAACTAAGTCATGACCAAATTTGAAAACAGGTAAATTAATTGCTAGACATACCTCTTCAAATATGTTGGGAGAGCATGATGGTGGTGTGACTTGAAGAATATCTTGCTCCGCCTTCGGATAGCTCCCCAACGCCTTGTCATCATCTTTCTCTTGATTTTGTGCATATTTAGTTTGAAAATCTTCATGCACCAAACTTTCTTCGGCTACTTGTTCTTGTTCTTGAAGGTCATAAATTTCTATGGCGCGGAACTCATAGGGCAGGAAGTAGGTTCCATTAACTTCATAAAAATCAAGTATGGTTGTCTTGCTATACTTCCATGCCCTTTCTCAACAATGTTTTCCTCTTTGGATTTGATGGATTCGGAATATATACTACTTGATTCGGATTTTTCAACCGAAGCACTTTTAGTTTCCGAATCATCATTCTTTTCACCGGTTATATCAATTGGCAACACTTCTTTTCTTTGAGCTAATTCCCTATCAATTCTCTCTTGGCGAAGTACTTGAACCCTATCGTGCAAAGCTTTAACTCCCCTCTCAATCTCAGCCCGCTCTAGATTAGTTTGCCCCCAATGCTTTTAGAATCTTTCGGCAATGAAGTGTTAGTGTTGTTGAAATTTTGCAATTATGTAGGGGTGTATAATATGCTGCGGTACTACGTGGAGGTGTATGCACTTCTATATAACCATATGTTCTTTCACCAATTCTATCAATGCATGTAGTTTCTTCTTCTTGCAAAACTCTAGCCTTTATTGCAGCATAATCAGGAAACAACCCCTTTTCATATTGTTCAAGGCAAAGAGCACTAATTCTCTTGTTTTGTGCCAAGCTCTTTTTTAACACAGCCACAACCGCTTCTGGAAAGGATTGCTCTGCAATACTTTCATATTCTTTCGGCAATGATTCTTGAGTGTTGCCGAAATTCTCGAATTGCACAGAGTATGCATTATATGCTACAGTATTTGATGACGGCACATGTGTTCCTGTAAAATTTTCACTTACTCGGCTATGACCATGAAGATGCGGGGCCGAATTATGAACATCCACAAAAGCACATGCCAGAATATGGCCACATGCGCCAACGGCTGGTAACTCCAACTTTAACAACGAGCATCGCAACGGAAATATGTTGGGCATGCGCCGATTGAGTTTTCCGCAAGCGACCACCAAGTGCAACTCATCTTCACTACCTGGACTCATTCCACCGTAGCTCCGACTACCTAGCAACGAAGTGAACCAAGAAATACATGGGACACGCAGATAGCACCGACTACGAGAACCCGAGGCACGACCCAAACTCATCTTGACACCATCGTCGGTGTCAAAAAAATGACAATGCCTCTAGGATAGCCGCCTCAAAAAAATCATTGAGTAGCTGCGTGTGCACCTGATGATTTCAAAGATTCTGATGCATCTGTGGAAAGTTCATAAGATGAGCCGCATATTGATCTTCCGGAATTTCAAGTTGTTCTCCAAGTGCTTCAAAATCATGGGTTTGGGCTACGCCATCACCCTCATCCTCGACAATCATATTGTGCAGAATAACACAAACATGTCATCAGCTACTACAAAGTTTCTGACTCCCGCATCATTGTAGCGCTCCGAACAATTACCCAACGAGCTTGAAGCACACCAAATGCCCTCTCCACATCCTTCCTAGTTGCTTCCTGCATTCTTACAAAGTGGCTATGTTTATTGCCACGCGGTTCGAATATGGTCTTCCCAAACACCACCCACTGACGATAGATCGATACCATCGGCAAGATAGTATCCCATGTTGTACTCTCGGTCGTTGACGATGTAGTTGAACGTCGGTGATTCCCCATTGCAAAGCCTCCTGAATACCGGAGATCGTTGAAGCACGTTGATGTCATTGTGAGAACCCGGTATTCCAAAGAAAGCATGTCAAATCCATAAGTCATGTGATGCCACCGCTTCTAGTATGATGGTGGCCTCTCTGGTGTGACCTTGATAGATTCCCCGCAAACCTTTGGGGGCAGTTCTTCCATTGCCAATGCATGCAATCAATTGATCCGAGCATTTCTGGAAACCCCCTTGCCTCTCCAATAGCTAACAACTTCTCCGTGTCATGCGCATTTGGTTCTCTGAGATACTCAGGTCCAAACACCTCCACCATGGCGCGGGCAAACTTGACAGTAGTCTTCAAGCACGTGTTCTCCCTCATCCTGGCCATCTCACCAACGACATCTGCAGCAGCACCAAGTGCAAGAATCCTCAGAGCAGCTGTGTACTTCTGCTTGGCAGGGAAAGAGAGTTGTCCGCGGCAATCCGTTGTGAGCTTGAAGTTGTCGTCGGGTGCCTCCACTCCCTTCACAATGCGCAAAAACAATGGTTTCCGCATGCGAAAAACAGCGACGAAACCAAGGATCGTCCGGGAAAGTAGGATTAGGAGCAAAGTAGTCCCTGTGCAGTAGCTTTGCTCCAGACACCCTGTCTCGGTTGATCACTCTTCTCCCTTTGATTGAGCCCTTAAAGTTGAGAATATGCTCCACTTGCCGGTCCATTTATTCTTGCATGCTCATGAGCATCATCATGTCCACTTGTTTGTCCGAATCCGAGGAATCGAAAAACTCATCTTCAATAATTGGTCAAGCTCCGTCGGTCCATACTTCTCGTCAGACGAAGCATCGGAGTCCATTATTTTCCCTAACAAAATCACAAAAAATTCGGTCGGACAATGTGTTAATGTGTCGAACACATCAAGCGCAAGACAAAGCCAGAGAGTTGCGGACATACCATGGTGGCGTTCGACAGTCCGAGCCGGCGACGACATCCCCCGTGGCGAGGGCGGGAGAGAGGACTGCAGAGCTGGCAACGCAGAAGCTAGGAACGGCTGTGGAGCACGCGCGACGACGAAGCTGCGAGACGGACATCGCGCAAGAGGAAGAAGAGAGGATAGCAAATGGATCTAGCAGGTCTTGGGGGTGGATTTGATGCAATTTACAATGGGGTTGAGCTATCGGGTTCGACGTGGCGGACGTGCCCAGACACGCCCGAACACCTTCATATTTGAGCTGGATATAAGGGGTGTCGGTCAGCCGGGCGTTGATGCACGTTTAAGGGAGACGTCTAAGTCAAAAAATCATGACCAGATAGTGACCGAGGGTGAGACGGGTTTGAGGCGCCCAGCTGTAGATGCTCTAAGACAATAATCTTGGGAGGGAGGGAGTAGATGATCAATATGCCTTCCACACAATGGTGGACGCGCGTACACAGCGGAAACGGACTGAAAACATTTTTCAGATTCAAATCACGAAGGAGGGAAATACCGAACACACACTTGAACCAATAAGCACGGAGGTGGTAGTAGTTGGGTGGGTTCAAATCCAAATTTCAAAAAGTGGAGGCGCTAACCACCTTCTTTTTCTTCTTTTCCTGCTGAACAATACAGGCTGTGATTTCTCTTGTCGTTTTCCATTTCGTCTCTGAAAAGATAGCTACGGTGAAACGAAACGCCCTACGACACCGACGTAATTACACAGAAACCCCTTCTCTCTACTCCTAGTAGTCTCCGTACCTCGTCGCCTCCTCCGACTCCGACACGCCGCCGTCGTGGCGTCTCTTCCTCTTCTTCTTCGCGGCAGGGGCGGCGGCCTTTGCCGGTCTCGTGGCGGCGTAGAGCTCTGACAGCAGGCGGTACCTCTTCCTTGCCCTCCTTTCCAGATCCATCGACCCCAGCGGCAGCGCCCTCTCCTTGACGACCCGCTCTTCCTCCTCGTCGACGGCGAGGTCCTCGCAGCATGAGTTCGCCGAGCTCTTCCTCGTCCTCCAGTCCAGGTCCATGGACCCCAGAGACATGGCAGTCTCCTTGACGATCCGCTCCTCCTCAGCGTCGACGGCGAGGTCCTCGCAGCACGAGCTCGCCGAGCGCTGCGAGGAGGACGTCATCGTGAACGCGGCCGCCTCCGCCTCTCCCAAGCGGAGCTGCAGGAGCAGGTCGGCGGCCGCCAGGTCCGCCGCCGTGAAGAGGCCCCCGAGCCAGAGCTCCCACTCCAGCCCGCAGCCGACGGCGAGCGACGACATGGAGCAGCGGCCGATGGGATCCCTCGGTCCCGCGGCGAGAGGAGAGGGGTGGAATGGGAAATTTCTTGGTTGTGGCTGCGTGGAGTGGGAAGGAGAAACGGCCGGGTCGGATGGAGGCGAGTTTAAAGCGGGGGAGCCGGCTCGGTCGGTGTTGGCCTCGCGCGCGGCCGTAGCAGACGTGGGTGCCGGTGACCCTGTTGAATAAACCTAAGTCTGCAGTAGCTAGTGTTTTTGGTTTTCAGTTTCGTCAGTTTCAGTCTTTTCTTCAGTTTCGTCAGTAGCTTCAGGTTTCTGTTAGCGAGTTTAGCTCGAGTCAGTTAGCGCGTGGAGCGTTTCTGGCGCCCTCACCGATCGCTCGTGGGATGGCACAAGCATCACGATCTGTGGTGGCGCGTAGTTAGGGGGCCACGACCCCGTTTCTGTTGCTGTACTCTGAATAAGTAGAGAGGAATGAAAATCAGAAAAGTCGTAAGTTCACGCAGCGCAAAACCTCCCTGTTCTTCCTGCCACCTGAGTTTCAGAGAAAGACCGAGGTGAGGTGAGAGAGATAGGCTAGAATTTGCCAACAATTGGTATCAGAGCCCTGTTCTGGTCTTGGAGATGGCAGGTCCAGACGACTCCGGTGGCGGCAAGTCGCCGGCCATTCCACGGGCATGGGTCTCCGACGGCAACGAGCTTGCCGTGGCCGAGAGATCCACAGCGCGGATGGCGCGCGACATCGGCGGTGCGGCGTGGCCGCAGCTGACCCGATCCAACTACACCGACTGGGCTGTCCTGATGCAGGTCATGATGGAGGGACGGTATCTCTGGGACGCCGTCCAGACGGGCACCGCCGAGCGCAGCGAGGATCGTTTGGCACTCGAGGCGATCCTGCGCGGCGTGCCGCCGGAGATGGGACCCATGCTCGCCGCCAAGGCGACGGCGAAGGAGGCGTGGGACTCTCTGAAGACGACGCGGCTTGGTGTGGCGCGGGTGCGGGAGGCAAAACTCGCGACGCTCACCAGGCAGTACGGAGACATCAAGTTCGCCGACGGCGAGTCGGTGGACGACTTCGCAATGCGTCTCACCGCGATGGTGGGGCAGATGGCACAACTCGGTGAGAACATCCTTGAAAAATGAGTTGTGAGAAAATTTCTGTCAGTAGTCCCCAAACAGTTTTCGCAGATCGCTCTCTCGATCGAAACTCTGGTTGATCTCGATCAGCTCTCTGTCGAGGAGCTGACTGGGAGACTGAAAGCGGCGGAGGAACGCCATGAGCTGCAGCAGACCACTGGTAGCGTGGGGCGCCTGCTTCTCACTGAAGAGGAGTGGAACGCCCGTCTCAAGAACGGCGATTCTCACGCTGGTGGCTCGGGCTCTGGCGTGGAAGAGGCCGTGGGCGCCGCGGCGGTGGCGGCGGACGCGGCCAGAACGGGGGTGCTGGCAGAGGAAACGCCGGTGGCACCGGCAACGACGACGATCGCGACAAGTGTTGCTACTGCGGCATCAGCGGCCACTGGGCCCGTGACTGCAGGAAGAAGAAGCGCGACGAGGAGGCGAAGGCCCTTCTCGCCCAAGGGCACGGCGGGGACGACGCCGATCCCACGCACCTCCTCATGGCGCAGGTGTGTGATCTGTCCGCGGTGGTGGGGCAGATGGCACAGCTCGGTGAGAACATCCTTGAAAAACGACTTCGCAATGCGTCTCACCGCGATGGTGGGGCAGATGGCACAGCTCGGTGAGAACATCCTTGAAAAACGAGTTGTGAGAAAATTTCTGTCAGTAGTCCCCAAACAGTTTTCGCAGATCGCTCTCTCGATCGAAACTCTGGTTGATCTCGATCAGCTCTCTGTCGAGGAGCTGACTGGAAGACTGAAAGTGGCGGAGGAACGCCATGAGCTGCAGCAGACCACTGATAGCGTGGGGCGCCTGCTTCTCACTGAAGAGGAGTGGAACGCCCGTCTCAAGAACGGCGATTCTCACGCTGGTGGCTCGGGCTCCGGCTCGTCTCGAGGCCGGCGTGGAAGAGGCCGTGGGCGCCGCGGCGGTGGCGGCGGACGCGGCCAGAACGGGGGTGCTGGCAGAGGAAACGCCGGTGGCACCGGCAACGACGACGATCGCGACAAGTGTCGCTACTGCGGCATCAGCGGCCACTGGGCCCGTGACTGCAGGAAGAAGAAGCGCGACGAGGAGGCGAAGGCCCTTCTCGCCCAAGGGCACGGGGGGGACGACGCCGATCCCACGCACCTCCTCATGGCGCAGGTGTGTGATCTGTCTGCGGTTCCAAGCGATCGCGACGGACATGTCGACCTGGTCGAAGAGCGTGTGGAAGCTCATCTGGGCCTGGCCACGGACGCTCACTCCGGCGTCTGGTACCTGGACACAGGGGCCAGCAACCATATGTCCAGCGAGGAAGCCTCGTTCAGTGAGCTCGACCGTCACGTCATCGGCACCGTCAAGTTCGGGGACGGATCGGTCGTCGACATTCGAGGGTGCGGAAGTGTGCTCTTCACCGACCACGCCGGCGGCCACCGCGTCCTGAGCGGTGTGTACTTCATCCCGCGGCTGAAGAGCAACATCATCAGCATCGGGCAACTCGACCAAACCGGGTGCCGATCGGAAATAGAGCACGGCGTCTTCACCCTCTACGACCAGCAGCGTCGAATCGTGGCAAAGGTGCAGCGCGCCGGCAACCGGCTGTACCCATACGCGCTCCAGCTCGCGCGCCCCGTCTGTCTGGCCACACGGTGCGCGACGGACGAGGCGTGGAAGTGGCATGCAAGATACGGCCACCTCAACTTCCAGGCGCTCCACAAGCTCGCCCAGCAAGGACTGGTGCGCGGGCTGCCCTCCATTGACCACGTCGACCAGGTGTGTGACGGGTGCCTCGCCGGCAAGCAGAGGCGTGCCTCGTTTCCCGCAGAGGCGAACTACAGAGCGGAGCAGATCCTGGAGCTGGTGCACGGCGATCTTTGCGGGCCCATCACGCCCTCCACGGCTGGTGGGCGGCGCTACTTCCTCCTCCTCATCGACGACATGTCCAGGTACATGTGGCTGTCAGTGCTTCGGTCCAAGGACGAGGCCGCGGGGGCGATCGCGCAGTTCCAGGCGCGCGTGGAGACAGAGACAGGGCGCAGGCTGTGCACACTGCGGACGGACCGCGGCGGCGAGTTCACCTCCGTCGACTTCAGCGACTACTATGCAGACCGAGGGGTGCAGCGGCAGCTCACGGCGCCATACTCTCCTCAGCAAAACGGCGTTGTGGAGCGCCGTAACCAGACGGTGGTGGCCATGGCCAGGAGCATGATGAAGGCCGCGTCCATGCCAGGAGAGTTCTGGGGGGAGGCAGTCACCACTGCCGTGTTCATCCTGAACAGGTCGCCGACGCGCTCCGTGGTCGGCATGACCCCGTACGAGGCGTGGCACGGTGATCGACCTCCGGTGCACTTCCTGCGCACCTTTGGGTGCGTGGTTCATGTCAAGACGGTGAAACCGCACCAGAGCAAGCTCGAGGACCGCTCCACTCCGATGGTTTTCGTCGGGTATGAAGAGGGCGGCAAAGCGTACCGCGCCTACAACCCGGCGACCAAGCGTGTCCAGATCATGCGGGATGCTGTCTTCGACGAGTCAGCACGATGGAACTGGGAGGACTCCTCTCATGGCACTCCGGCAACAGTGGGTGAGTCGTTCACTGTACCTTATCCAGCTTACAAGGTGCAGATGGCTCAGAGTGGCGGAGAAGAAGAAGCAGAACCTCAGACACCGCCGGCTCCGCGGAAACTTGCAGCGGCGAGATCACGCTCTGAAGTGAACACGCCCGCACCTATCAGCAGTCCGAACACGGCTGTGTCTGTCAGTAGCCCGGAATCGGCGACTGAGGCACCACAAACCCCTGCTGCAGCCGCCACTCCAGGGGGTTTGGAGTTCGTGACACCGCCCTCTGGGAGCCCAGTGCTGGACGCCGATGACGACGCACGCGTAGCTCATCGATTTCGCCGTGTGTCTGACGTTCTCGGGCTCCACTATGGCGCCGTCCAGCCAGACGAAAAACTGCTGATCGCCTCTGCTGAAGAACCAAGTACATTCAGAGAAGCGGAGCTCGATCCAAGCTGGCGCAGAGCGATGATCGAGGAGGTAAACTCGATCGAGGAAAACAACACGTGGGAGCTCACTGATCTGCCCGCTGGACACCAGGCCATCGGGGTAAAGTGGGTGTTCCGCGTCAAGAAGGACTCGGCCGGAGAAATCGTCAAGTACAAAGCTCGCCTCGTCGCCAAGGGATTTGTGCAGAAGCCTGGGATCGACTTCGACGAGGTTTTTGCCCCAGTAGCTCGACTGGAGTCCGTGCGCCTTTTGCTAGCACTCGCAGCGCACAAGGGATGGCCGATCCATCACATGGATGTCAAATCGGCTTTCCTCAATGGCGAGCTGAAGGAGGAGGTCTACGTCGAGCAGCCACCGGGTTTCGTCGTCGACGACCACAGGCGCAAGTTACTGAAGCTGCACAAGGCGCTGTATGGTCTCCACCAGGCACCTCGCGCTTGGAACGCCAAGCTTGACGCCATGCTCGTTGACATGGGTTTCCGTCGCTGCAACTCCGAGCATGCCGTCTACGCACGCGGGTCAGGCCGCGAGCTCCTTCTTCTGGGGGTGTACGTGGATGACCTGGTGATCACTGGGGCCGACGCCACGGAGATCGACAATTTCAAGACGGCGATGAAGGGCAAGTTTAGGATGAGCGATCTCGGGTTGCTCTCCTACTACCTGGGCATTGATGTGCGCCAGGATGTGGATGGTGTGACCATTGCGCAGAGCGCGTACGCGGACAAGATCATTGAGAAGGCGGGGCTGATGGGGTGTAATGCACGTCAGACACCCATGGAAGCGCGTCTGAAGCTGAGCAAGGCAAGCACAACGGCTTCGACGGACGCTACGGAGTACAGGAGCATGGTGGGGACGTTGCGCTACCTCACCCACTCCCGGCCAGATATCACCTTCGCGGTGAGCTACGTGAGCCGTTTCATGGAAGCGCCCACGGTCGAGCACTTGACTGCTGTTCAGCACATCGTCAGGTACGTGGCCGGCACTCGTGATCTGGGGTGTCATTTTCCTCGCCGGCGAGCCAACGGAGCCAGGCTCGTCGGGTACAGCGACAGCGACATGGCGGGCGACATCGATGATCGCAAGAGCACGTCCGTGGGAGTCTTTTTCCTCGGTGATAGCCCTGTCAGCTGGCTGTCGCAGAAACAGAAAGTGGTGGCCCTTTCATCATGTGAAGCTGAGTTCATTGCAGCCACAACGGCCGCATGTCAGGGCGTGTGGGTGGCGCGTCTGCTTGCAGAAATCACAAGTGAAGAACTTCAGGTGCCACTGCTTCTGGTGGACAACAAATCTGCCATAGCTCTCTGCAAGAATCCGGTTCTCCACGACAGAAGTAAGCACATAGATGTGCGGTATCATTTCATCAGGGAATGTGTGGAGGATGGAAGGATGACAATTGATTACATCCGAACTGAAGATCAGTTGGCTGACATTCTGATGAAGCCCCTGGGACGGGTCAGGTTCATCCAGCTGAGAGAGAAGATTGGAATGAAGAAAATAAAGTAAGCAGACTAGGATTTAGGGGGTGATTGTTGAATAAACCCAAGTCTGCAGTAGCTAGTGTTTTTGGTTTTCAGTTTCGTCAGTTTCAGTCTTTTCTTCAGTTTCGTCAGTAGCTTCAGGTTTCTGTTAGCGAGTTTAGCTCGAGTCAGTTAGCGCGTGGAGCGTTTCTGGCGCCCTCACCGATCGCTCGTGGGATGGCACGAGCATCACGATCTGTGGTGGCGCGTAGTTAGGGGGCCACGACCCCGTTTTTGTTGCTGTACTCTGAATAAGTAGAGAGGAATGAAAATCAGAAAAGTCGCAAGTTCACGCGGCGCAAAACCTCTCTGTTCTTCGTGCCACTTGAGTTTCAGAGAAAGACCGAGGTCAGGTGAGATAGATAGGCTAGAATTTGCCAACAGACCCTGGGTCGTGGGGTACAGGTGTCTGGGTGGTGCTGGTAGACGGAATTGGTCGCGGGTCACGTGAACGTTGGGTATGCTGGGCCCGGCCGGCAGCCAACGGGACGATGACGCGTGCCTGAGGCTGCGGTCACAAGCACCAGTGTAAAATACCGTATTGAATTACAGTAGTTGTGTAAAGTGCTGGTGATTTTAATGCTGCATACACCTACTGTGTATTCTATACTAGACACGATGAATCTGAGTTGTAGAATGAGACTTGAGAGCAGGCTTTATGAAATTTGGTTTATTTGGCAAATTATCATCCTCTATAAAGACTAAAGACCAAACAATGAAGAACTGGAAAGACCAATTTGATTGTCAAAATGGAAGACTGAATTCTAAAAAGACTGAATTGAGCAAACCGAAAACATTGAATGCCTGGCTTTGTCGTGCGGTCCCTGTCATCGAAGTCTTTCAGCCATGCAACTGACTCATGTTATTTGTTGTCTAGTGTGTTCATCCACTTCTAATCCTGCTGATGTTTCTTATCAATATGGGTGTTCTAGTTCTCCCCTGAGCAGACTCTCGGCTCTAGGCTGTTGAGATATCGTTGTCGTTTTTTTGTTTTTGGGATTATTTGCATGAGGAGCACCTCCACTTTATGATGCCTTTCTGGCGGCACTGGCAACACATTCATGTTGTGGCATAGAATCAACAAAACACGTCTTTTGTCGTCGTTCATGACATGCATTGCCATGCTTCGAGGCTTCGTCTCATGAGGTATTCGGTACCGCCAAAGGTTAATTTTTGTCTTGAGTTGTCAGCCTTCCCTGTATGTTTTCTGCACTACTTTCCCTGCGTCTATCTCTTACTTGGGTGTCAGTCCTTTGTAACTCTCTATGTGGTGTATATGCGCCCCTTATAGTCAGTGTACCTACCACGAACTAGGGCAGCCCATACCGTCATGCGCTTCAGCGAGTCAGATGACTCTTAGTCGCTTAACGCGAGGTATAGGGACGCCAATGAAATAATGAGGTTGACATATTGATTAAGTTTTGATTTTTTTTAGGCAATTGATTAAGTTTTGATGGGTTTCTTGGAAACAGAGAAGGCCATGACCTGAGCACCGGCGGAGTTTCGGCAAGGACATTTGGGCCGTGGCCCGCTCAAGACTAGCACCAAAAGGAGTTTATATATAGCCTAGCCCATCACTAGTTCACAACTGCAGCCCACAACGCTGACCGACGCAAGGCCAATACACAGGGAATTCCCTAATGGACGCACACTGCGTCAAGATGTCGACGTTTCGCAACGATCGAGGGAGCGATCGCAGTGGGCTGGCCCATGTTAGCTGTTAGCGTGTACTCGGATCCTGGTTTTCAGAACATTCAAAACTCGGTTTTTTCTGGCTTTTAGGAACCTTCTAGAACGTTCCTGAACGATTTTGTCTGGTTTCCCGTTGTTGTTTTCGTTTTATTTTTTAAATTTAACCTTTTTTGATTATTTGTTTCTTTTTTCTTTTCTTTTTTTTCATTTTTTCTGTTTCAAGTTCATTTCCCTTCTAATATTTTTTTCGAAATTTTCAAACTTTGTTCAGATTTCCGAAAAATATTCCTCCTTTAATTTTTTTTCATATATTCAAAAAATATTCTAGTACCAAAAAATGTACAGTAATTTCAAAAATTGTTTTTGTCTTTAAATTCTGTTCACAAGCTGAAAAAAGTTCAGGAATTGCAAAATATGTTTCTTTTTTTAATGTTCACATGTTGAAAATTTATTCATTTTCGAAAAAAAATTCAGGTATGTTTGTGGTTTCAAATTTTGGTCAGAAATTAAAAAAAAAGTGTTCAAACTTAGAAAATGTTCAAGAATTCAAAAAATGTTCGTGATTTCTAATTTTTGTTTGGAATTTCATGAAATGTTCCATTATTTTGTGATTACAAATTTTGGTCAGAACTTCAAAAAATGTTCGTGTTTCAGAAAATGTTCAAGAGTTTTAAAAAATGTTCGCAATTTCTAGTTGTTTGGAATTTCATGAAATGTTCCATTTGAAAGTTTTTGTTCATAAATTCAAAAAATGTTCGCAGTTTCAAATTTTTGTTCCAATTATCTTGAAATGTTCCACTTTTCCAATATTTGTTGAAAATTTTAAAAAATGTGCACGGTTTCAACATTTGTTCAGAATTTCATAATTTGTTCACAAATTCAAAAAATGGTTTATGTTTTTCAAAAACAATATTTTTTGTTCCATTTTTATGCTGTTTCAATTTTTTGTTCACATATTAAAAAAATGTTCCTGTCTCCATTTTTTTTCCTTGGGAATTCAAGAAATGTTGGTCCTTTCTGAAAATATACATTAAAAAACGTTCAACCCAGTAACTAATTCAGATTTGCTACAAATAGGTACTTTCGGTTCGCTACAGTACACCATTCCAGTTCTACATCTACGGTTAGTTCTTTAAGCGGTGCACTGCTACATTAACAGCAGTACTGGCTAGGCCGAGTGGCTAGTAGTGCGCGGTAGTACACACTTCTCTTGGTTCAATTTCTGGGTCGTTCGCCTTTTCTTTTTGTGCTATATTTTTCGTCCCGCTAGAACTCTATGGGCCGGCCCAATCAGGTCCCTCTCTGTGCGTCAGGCCGCCAATTTGACGCAAAGCACGTCAAATAGGGGCTCCCAGTAGGAGCAAGCACGCAGCAGCCTCGCATCCGTACCATTCACGGTGATACAGAGCTCAGGGTCCGGCCCCACGACGGCCGCATCATAGCGCACCAAGAAGCACACATCAGTTTATCTCAAAAAAAAAGCACACGTCAGACGCCGGAGCATCGCACCCACCAGTGCCTCCCAATACAGGACGGCAAACCGGACACCACCCAATGGCACACAGCTAGTGAACCGACCACACGGTCACGCAGTGGCAGCCGGCGACCCAGGCACCCAGCTCTTCAACGTCTTCTCTCGATCCATCAGAATCCCTACTTATCTGAATCCATGCAAGGTTTTCACAGGTAAATTGATTCGAACTATTCCCAATTTTATTCCCGTAAATTTCATTTAGGTCATTGTTCACTGAATCATCCCCTAAATTCTCAATTAGCATAAATAAACAATCCACTGAAGATCTTGTTCCTTACCATCTGTGCAAGACATTGTTGTTTACACTTCACAAGTTCATAAAAAATGCTACTTTTACAATTTACAAGTCCACATCAAAGGCAGTGTTGTTGCTTACTGACTAACAATGCACCCAATTGTTGTTTACTGCCAGTTTGGTAGCACTGTTTGGTACTTTCCTTTTTTTTGTGAGATTGTTTGGTACTTTCGTAGCACAAAAATATATGGTACGTAATTTGAAAATATGTGTGCTCGCTGGTCCGCCCAATTTTTTTTATCTCCGCCATTGGACCTGAGTACACGTGACGCAGACTGATTTCAGAGGAAAATCATATACCACACGCAAAATGGTTGTCCCACCGTGTGCTTAAAATTCATAGATATCTATTTTCCATGTTTGAAACCTGAGGCAACCGAAAATAATTAGTTTAGTCGACTTCACATAGAGGAGAAGAACATCCAATCCGGAGATGATACGTCACTGTTGACTGCACGTTCCCAACAAGATCTTGTTAGGACCTTGCTGGAGACGGAGACAACACGTTGGCGTCACCGGTGAATGAGAGTAAGAGGGTTGACGGAATCAACTTTGAGGGTGGTCCGCGATGCAAGAGAAGGCGGGGATTTAACGGGATAATCGAGACAATAGTGGCCTAGGCAGGCCAGTGCAGCGAGGCAAGACGACAGCCGGTTCGACCGGCGCTGGGAACAAAGTATCAGAGGGCCGGTAAGCTAGGAAGAAAAACCTTGCGGCAAAGCTGGCAATGCATTGTTATTTAATTTTAAGAGAACCTTGCTAATTATTTTTGCTGGGAAAATAGAGGTGCCCATTTTGCGGTTTGCTTTTTTATGTGTTTTTGCTTCTTTTTTTACATACAAAAGTACTCTTCATTGCAAGCTGATCATCATAGTATGTTTTACACGAGTATCAACAATCTCTACGGGTGGATCTTCCATCCAACCCACACACACCTTACTTCTTATTAGTTTGGCTAAATCATGCGCATCACAATTAGTCTCTTTAGGAGCATGCTCAAAACTAATATGCGGAAAATCACACGGAAGGTGATATATATCATCAAAAAATGCCGCCGATAGACCTAAAGAGCGACCTGCATTCTTCATTGTATCTACCATCTCGATATTGTGGGAGTTCACCTTTATGCGATTGCACTCGACTGTAGTTGCCAAATTAAGACCACTGTATGGTCAGTGCCTTGGCCATAAGCGCATCTCCGCACCAATAGATTTCCCTGTTTCTTGTCGCGACGAATTTGCCATTCGAGTCTCTGATGACAGCGTCATACGAGCTCTTGAGTACGTCTAGGTCAAAAGTCTTGTCCACATTTAATTTCACGCATAGCTGTTGGTTGGTCTTTCCCAACCAGAAACGCAATCGTCAAGGTCTTCTCGTCCAGCCAGCCAAACAAAACCTAGAAGCCTATGTGCATGGGTAGGGCGCATTAAAAGGCTGATGTTGCTTCCTTTTTAGGGTATTTTATTTCCCAAGTTTTTCTTTTTTATTTCTGAGGAATTTCTTCTTTAACATGCAAAAACAAAGTCCAGAATGTACCTGCAAAAAATAGTCCAAAACATTTATTTTTGGGAGCTCCTAGTCCGTGCTACAGGCACCGATTAGGAGATGCGGCGCTCACTACACCGCAGGGTGGGCTGGCCCACGAAGAGGCACCACGCAGAAAAGCAAAAACAACCCAGAAAATAGCGCCACCGCGGTGAATCGAACTCACGACGAACACATCCTACAAGTGTTCAGCTAAGAACTTGGACGTGCCGTTGCAAGTGACTAAATACATCTTTAAATCTATAAAAACCTATTATAGCCGCTGTTACATGATCTCTTTTAAAAAAGTGAAACTTCACAGATTTCGGAAAAAGTTCCTGAACACGCAAAAATACTTTGTTCTATTCAAGAAAAGTTCAATGATTCTTGAAAAAGTTCATCAATAATAAAAACTAGTTCACAAAAAATTGAAAAAATGTTTATCAAAATCTTTAAAAAAAAGTTCACCAATTTCAAGTTCAGAAGACTGAAAAAGTTCATAAACTTCGAAAAAAGATGATCGAATTTGAAAAAAATGTTCATTGAATTTGAAAAAGTTCATCGATTTTGAAAAAAGTGAAATTTTAAGAAAGTTCATCAAATCTGAAAAAACGTTCATTGAATTAAAAAGAGTTTATCAAATTTGAAAAAAAAATCATTGACTTTTACAAATAGTACACAAAAAATATTTTTTATTGATTTTAAAAAAATTCAGACAAAAATGAAAATAGTTCACCGATTTGAAAAAAAAGTTCATTGCATTTAACAACAGTTCATGGAATTAAAAAAAAGTTCATAATTTTTTTAAAAAGCTCATCGGATTCGAAAAAAGTTCATCGATCTAACAAAAAAGTTCATCAAAATTGAAAAAAGTTTATCGAATTTGAAAACAGTTAATCAATTGTAGAAAAGTTCATCACACTTGAAAACATTTTATATAATTTGAAAAAAGTTCATTAATTTTGGATAAATTTTATCAATTTGGAGAAAAGTTCGTCGATTTTGGAAAATAGTTCATCGATTTGTTGATAAGTTCATTGAATATGAAAATTAAAAAGCGACTGGGAGAAACGAAAAAACATAGAAAGAAAACCATAAAAGAGAAAGCAAACAGAAAAAAAACATAAAAAACGAAAGAAAGCCGAGTAAAATAAAATCCCCGGAACCCAGCCTAGAAAACCGGATGAAAAAAAAGGAACTTAGCACATGTCGCCCGACAACCAAGATGGTTAGTAGCCTTCACTCTGAATGAAGGGGTTCTGAGTTTGAATCCCCGCGCGCACCCTTTTTTGGAGTTTTTAACAGAGAAAGAGAAAAATAAATGGGCCAGCCCAGTTAATGCGGCTGCATGCGCCGGTTAGCAAAATTGCCCTTAATCGGGGCCTGCAGCGCCGAATAGGGTTTGCCTTTATTTTTAGTCTAACACAAAGTCCAAAACGTGTGTTCCGCTTGGGCTGCACGGCATGGCATGCTAAAGAGACCATGTAGCCTGCTTTTTTGTTAGGAAGCTCGGCCATCTATTTCCCTGGAGTGAGATTAGAGGCCCAGTTTACCGAATTTGCTATGATTCCACAACGAATTTTGTCCGTTTTCTTTCCGCTGAATCTAAATATAAATTTTTGTGTCAATAATAGTTGTATATGTTTATTACTCCCTCCGACCAGTGCTAGAAACATCCGTTTGAGCCAGAAGCTAATATAGATCGGAGTGACAATTAATTTTTATAACCTTCATGGGGTAGTTTTGGTTTGAGAGTACACATAGCACCCAAGGTTGGGAGTGTTAGAAGGGAGAGAGAGGATTGGTGGAATAGTTTGTTGTATTGCTTGAGCCTCGTGGGCATATATATTGGAGTACAATGATCTACTTGGAGTACAAGACAAGCCAGAACAAATCCTAGTCTATCCCGTCTTTCCTAATAATCACGATACTCAACATCCCCCGCAGTCACAACGGTAGCGACACCGACGGTGAGACTGGAGAAGAATCCGAAGGCAAGCCGACGGACACCCCCCCAGTCGTAACGGTCGACGCATCGCGGAGTCGTGGCTGGAGTGGCAACCGACGAGGTTGCTCAAGCAAGGCGGTAGCCCTTTGTGCCGTTGTCGAGGTAGCCGAGAGCATGGGTGGTGGAGCCGTAGTCGAGGTAGCCGTGTGAAGAATGCCGTGGTCGATGTTGAGTCGGGGTAGCTGTCGAGGAAGTCGCCGTGGAGCCGCGGGCGCAAAGAGGCGCCGAGTTAGTCATGGGCGCAGTAGTGGTGCGCCGGGGAGAAGACGTTGTTGACGACGCATCGCGCCGGGATTGCCAAGCCCGGGGACATATCGTAGACGAAGGCCCGCACCAGTGGTGCCAGCATCGGGCATGCGTAGACGGACGAAGACGAAGTTGACGAAGCGTCGCACCAGGCGTGCCAGGCCCGGGGACATGTCGTCGATGAAGGCACGCTTCGGTGTTGCCAGCACCAGGCATGCATAGACTGGGTCCTGCACGAGCTGTACGCCATGTCGAAGAAGTAGAAAAAGCCAACAGAGAAGGACTCAACTACAGTTGCAGCGCCAATCGGCGCGGGGCTGATGTCGCCCGCGGTTGTCAGAGTAGATGAAGTGGTCAGGGTAGATGACGGCGACGCTGGCGACGAGCTAGTGTTGGATGAAGGCGAAGGGGTTGGACGAGCAGCGACGGCGGGTACGGGGGCAGTCGCGGTGGCGGCCGAAGAAGAGCAGCCGCGGCGGCCAGACGGCAGCAGCGGCTAGGTTAGGAGCACGACAGCGATGCTCGAAGGAGGTGAAGAACTTGACAACGTGACGAAAACCGGCGCGGACGGTGGCGTTCCCGCGCCAAGGGAGACAGCGCGGCCCATACCACGGGAGGTCGACGCGCGTGACGGCGGAGTGGACCGCGGGCCGCGACGCAACGGCCCGATGGGGCGACGCAGTGGTGGCGGGCAGGTCGGGGTGACGGCGGGAAGACCTTGGGGCGGCGGCTGGGACCACGGGTCGTGGCGCTGCTGCCCGAAGGGGCGACGCAACGGTGGCCTGTGAGTCGGTGCAGCCGCGGGGACGACCTCGGGTGGCGGCGGAGACCGCGTGGCACGCTCGATACGGCTCGATGGGGCGACGCAGCGGCAGCGCGAGGGTCGGTGCTACCACGGAGACGGCCTGAAATGGACGTACTCGAGGCGGCGGTAGACCGCGGGCCGCGACACTACGGCCCAAAGGGGCGACGCAGCGGTAGCACGTGGGTCGATGCAGCCGCAGGGAGAACCACAGGGTGGCGGCGCTGTGGCCCGACGAGGCGACAAAGCGGCAGCCCGACGCTCGATCGGTGGAGAGGCGCGCTGAACTCGGGGACAATCTTCACGGGGCCTGCGAAGGCGCGCGCAATCGACGGGCCAAGTCGGTCGCCCTGCGTAGCTGAGGCGGATCGCGGCGGCGGGCGGGTGATCAAACCGATCGGGTGTGAGGTCGGGGACGCCGCTTGGTGGAGGCGGGGTGATGACGGAGTCCGAGATGAAGTCGGCGACGGCGGGCGGCAGGGCGGCTATGATTGGCCGCCGCATGGCGCAAGGCCGTCGGGTCGGAGTGATGTAGGAGTCCCGGTCAGACCAGGGCGATGACGGTCGGCGTAGATCGACGGGCGGACCGGCGCGCGAACGGCGGCAGGGAAGGGTTGCCGCATGACGCGTGGCCGCCGGGTCAGGGCGACCGGCGGGCAGACGCGCGAACGACGCGTGAGGCCACTGGGTCGATGAAGAAGTCGGCCGATCGCGTCGATGTTAGAGTAAAGGTGTACGAGGTCGACGGCGGCGGTGGGTGACGCAAACCGATCAAGATTAGATCAGTAGACTAAAATGAAAAACGCCGATCAAAACGACCGGCAAGAGAGTGAAAAAACCGAAGCAAGGACTCGGAAAAAAGACTCTCTAGGACAGCCGGCCAACACGACCGACGGACGAACCCTAGGTACGGGCGGCACGGCCCCCGACGGCGGTCATAGAGGCCGACCGCCCCGGGGGCGGCGCGCAAGTACGGAAGCTGCGGCGGCTAGGGTTTAGGATCGACTTGCGATAGATATCATGTTAGAAGGAAGAGAAAGGATTGGTGGAATAGTTTGTTGTATTGCTTGAGCCTCGTAGGTATATATATAGAAGTACAATAATCTACTTGGAATATAAGACAAGTCAGAACAAACACTAGCCTATCTCGTTTTTTCTAATAATCACGATACTCAATAGGGAGGACCCGACTACTCGTACCTTCAATCCTCCAAATAAAATCTCTGTGCAAGCATACACAGCTAAAAAATACATATAAAATTATGTAAAATATGTAAAATAGATATTTAAGTTGTGTTTGTCATTACGGTGAATTGCGAACGTGCGTCCAGCACGGTGGTAAGGATCTCTTGGAGTCGGGCTAGTGACCAGGGCTCAAATCATGGTTCTCAGAAAAAAAAAATCCCTTGTTGTATATACTTATGTTGTGCAAACCGGCATGTTCACTGTGTATACTTGTGGTACACAAGCCGAGTTCAAGGCCTTATCTTGACATTAGAATGCAATGCCTTTGGGTCGTTTCTATCCTTGGATCGACTTTTTCATTACAGTGTATTATGATTATCATGTTTGTCAAACCCCTTTTTCCTATTATACCCATGACTAGCTAATTTGGTCTACTTTTATGCTTATTAATTCACAACATACTATAAAATAAGTTCAGCACAAAATAGTTCAACAACTGCGAACTGAATCTAAGCAAGTGATACGATCAAGCCAGTCTTTCAACAACTTCGGAATTCGTAGACTTGATAGGCACCAGATGCAACAAAACTCCCGAGCTTTTACAATACGACTCGACCTTATATCATAATACTCTATAAAGATCATCAATCCTATCAACCTGCAATTTTTGAGTTATTTTGTAGAGTTAGAGTGAGACCTTATCCTTAGGTCCAATTCTAACACTCCCAATCAATAAGATAATAAAGAGTAAAGATACTTCTTTCATTTGCCTTCTTATGAAATTCGCTTCCAAAGCTGTAACACAATACATCTCTCCTTGGTTAGATTGGTTAATCTGCAACACCCAAATGCTTTGATCAACCCACATGCACATACATCTTTCATTTACAAAACAATCAACACACAGCTACTGACTCTCCAACAAATCTCCTTTGTTCTCGCTAATAATGGCCAAAACACCTACTTCTGGTTCGACACTTGGCTCTACCACTCCTCTTTGGCAACTGCCTTCCCCAACCATTGTTCACACTCCACTAAACAACACATCCGAGAGGCTACTATACTACGTGATGGTTTAGATTCTAACTTGCAGAGTCACCTGTCTTCTGTTGCCTTGCAAGGCTAAACTCCAAGGCAAACCTCCTACGGATACACATTTACACAGACTCAAGCTGCCCAAGTTGCAACCATGTCAGTGAGGACACCTCTCACATCTTCATGCAATGCCCTCTCCCTGACTGTGTGTGGCAACGACTAGGGATCCCGAAGCGTGACAATATGGGTAAGATTTAGGAATGTGCACCTACCAGACCACAAAATTACTATGGCACTTCATCCTACTAATACTTCTTTGGAAGATCTAGGATGCCCGGGATGCCCAAGCATTTCGCTCCATCGACACTCACTCGGCAAATACTCTTAATGATCTCTGATTTGGATTTGTGGTCCCATAGACTATGTAAGACTATTGCTAAGGAACACGCTTTCTCGTGGCGTGCATTCCTCACTAGTAGAAAACAGGGCTTTAGTTGGGCCTTGGCCAACCCATTAGTCCCGGTTCAGTCAAGAATCAGGAGCCATGGGGGGCATACGTCCTGGTTCGTGCGCCCAGGGGCCCGGCCGGGCCTCGGGAGGCATTTGTTCCGGTTCGTCTGGACCCATTTGTCCCGGTTCTAGGCACGAACCGGGACCAATGGTCCTCACTCCTGGCCCACAACCATTGGTCCCGGTTCGTGCCTAGAACCAGGACAGAATGGGGGCCTTTAGTCCCGGTTCCAGCCACGAACCGGGGCCAATGGGGTGGCTATATATACCCCATCGCCACGGTAGAGCACTCCAAAGTGCTATGTTTTTTCTGGCTGGCGAGGGGAGAGCTTTGTGGTGCTCTAGCTCACCTCCTATGCACATGATTTGTTCGATGAAATGCCCAAGCCACACTAGTTAAGCTTTCTCCTCTCGAAGCTCGACCTCCAAGCTCCATTTTCCCCGAGATTTGTCTAGGTTTAGCGGCCCTTCACATCCCGTCTCCGTCTTCACTTCCGCCGATCGCCTGCGCCGATCTCGTCGCCGGCACCATCGTGGTGAGCCTCTTGTTCTTATCTTCTTTATGAAAGGAAAAAATTCTTACTTTAGGTAGATACTTGTCTAATTTTCTTACTATTATTATTGCTTGTTATTATATAGTGCGATGGTTTTGGTATCCACCCCCGTCGGCCCTTGTCCTGGCTATGATTCGAATGTGGTATATATTATATTTTATAACTATTTGGTTCATTTATTGTTTATGACAATTATGCCGACCAACGTGACATAGATTTTTTATCTAGGAGGTAGTTGAACCGGAAATTCCAACCGACCCTATTGTCGAGAGGTTAAATTTGGTTGAAGAAGAAAACAATTACTTTAAGGAAAAAATAAAAAATTGAGGAGGAGAAGATGATATTGGAGTTGCATGTTGTGGATGTCGTCAATGATCACAAGATCAAGATGGATGCAATGCGGTTGAAGATTAGAAAGATTAGAAAATATGCTATTCATACCGAGGCTTGGTATCATTATGCCATTGGATCAATTGTTACCTTGGTTGTGGTTATGATTGCATTTGTTGTTGCATTGAAAGGTTTTACATAGTTTCAATGTAAGGTTTAACTAGATGCTCTGGAGAGCTATATGTTGTTCAATGAGAACTATGTATGTACTTTGGTTTTAATGTGATGATGAACTTCTATTAATTTGGTCACTTTTCTAGCCATGTGAATCTGTAATGGTTTTTGACACACATAATTATATATAATGCACGCAGATGAACCAGCAATGAATGTACGGTGACAGACACACCTCCGAGTACATTAAGGGCCTGCATAATTTTCTCAAAATGGCTGAGGCAAACAAGCAGAATGGTTTTATGTGTTGTCCATGCCCTATATGTGGGAATACGAAGTCTTACTCTGACCGGAAAATCCTTCACAGCCAGCTTCTTTATAAGGGTTTCATGCCGCACTATAATGTTTGGACCAAGCACGGAGAATTAGGGGTTATGATGGAAGACATCGAAGAAGAAGAGGACGATGACAACTATGTGCCCCCTGAATACGGTGATGCTGCAACGGGGGAAGCTATTGAAGATCAAGAGGAACCAGACGATGTGCTCGATGATGATGATCTCCGCCGGGTCATTGTTGATGCAAGGACATAGTGCGAAAGTCAAAAGGAGAAGCTGAAGTTCGATCGCATGTTAGAGGATCACAAAAAAGGTTTGTACCCCAATTGCGAAGATGGCAACACAAAGCTCGGTACCGTACTGGAATTTCTGCAGTGGAAGGAAGAGAATGTTGTGGCTGACAAAAGATTTGATAAGCTACTGAAAATATTGAAGAAGAAGCTTCCAAAGGATAACGAATTGCCTGACAGTACGTACGTAGCAAAGAAGGTCGTATGCCGTCTAGTATTGGAGGTGCTGAAGATACATGCATGCCCTAATGACTGCATCCTCTACCGCGGTGCATACGAGTATTTGAACGCATGCCTGGTATGTGGTGCATTGTGGTATAAGATCAGACGAGATGACCCTGGTGATGTTGACGACGAGCCCCCCAGGAAGAGGGTTCCTGCGAAGGTGATGTGGTATGCTCCTATAATACCATAGTTGAAACGTCTATTCAGAAATGAAGAGCATGCCAAATTGATGCGATGGCATAGAGAGGACCGTAAGAAAGACGGGAAGTTGAGAGCACCCGCTGACGGGTCGCAGTGGAGAAAAATCGAGAGAAAGTACTGGGCCGAGTTTGCAGGTGACCCAAGGAACGTATGGTTTGGTTTAAGCGCGGATGGCATTAATCCTTTTGGGGAGCAGAGCAGCGAACACATCACCTGGCCCGTGACTCTATGTATGTATAACCTTCCTCCTTGGATGTGCATGAAGCGAAAGTTCATTATGATGCCAGTTCTCATCCAAGGCCCTAAGCAACCCAGCAACGACATTGATGTGTACCTAAGGCCATTAGTTGAAGAACTTTTACAGCTATGGAATGGAAACGGTGTACGTGTGTGGGATGAGAACAAACAGGAGGAATATAACATGCACGCGTTGCTGTTTGTAACCATCAACGATTGGCCCGCTCTCAGTAACCTTTCAGGACAGACAAACAAGGGATACCACGCATGCACGCACTGTTTAGGTGACATCGAAAGTATATACCTGGACAAATGCAGGAAGAATGTGTACCTGGACCATCGTCGATTTCTTCCGACCAACCATCAATGTCGAAAGAAAGGCAAGCATTTCTAAGGCGAGGCAGATCACCGGAAGAAGCCGGCCATGCGTACCGGTGATCACATACTTGCTATGGTCAATGATTCACACGTAATCTTTGGAAAGGGTCCTCGCGGACTATCTGTTCCGAATGACACTGAGGGACGCGCACCCATGTGGAAGAAGAAATCTATATTTTGGGACCTACCCTACTAGAAAGAACTAGAGGTCCGCTCTTCAATGGACGCGATGCACGTGACGAAGAACCTTTGCGTGAACCTGCTAGGCTTCTTGGGCGTGTATGGGAAGACAAAAGATACACCAGAGGCATGGGAGTACCTGCAACGTTTGCACGAAAAAGACGGCATGCCTCCAAAGTAGTATGAAGGTCTTGGCAGCTACGCTCTTACCAAAGAAGAGAAGGAAATCTTCTTTGAATGCCTGCTCAGTAAGAAGGTCCCGTCTGACTTCTCGTCGAATATAAAGGGAATAGTAAATATGGCCGAGAAAAAGTTTCAGAACCTAAAGTCTCATCACTGCCACGTGATTATGACGCAACTGCTTCCGGTTGCATTGAGGGGGCTTCTACCAGAAAATGTCCGATTAGCCATTGTGAAGCTATGTGCATTCCTTGACGCAATATCTTAGAAGGTGATCGATCCAGAAATAATACCAAGGCTAAGGAGTGATGTGGCTCAATGTCTTGTCAGTTTCGAACTGGTGTTCCCACCATCCTTCTTCAATATCATGACACACATCCTAGTTCATCTAGTCGATGAGATTGTCGTTCTGGGCCCCGTATTTCTACACAATATGTTCCCCTTTGAGAGGTTCATGGGAGTCCTCAAGAAATATGTCCGTAACCACGCTAGGCCGAAAGGAAGCATCTCCCTGGGCCATCAAACAGAGGATGTCATTGGGTTTTGTGTTGACTTCATTCGTGGCCTTAAGAAGATTGGTCTCCCTAAATCGCGGTATGAGGGGAGACTGACTGGAAAAGGCACGCTAGGAGGGGACTCAATAATATGCAAGGACGGGTATTCTTGGTCTCAAGCACACTACACAGTTCTACAGAACTCTACCTTGGTGACCCCGTATGTCGATGAACACAAGAACCATTCGGACATGATTATGGTTACATAGTGGACATATGGAACTTGACTACAGACATGATTTTAAGGTCCCTTTGTTTAAGTGCAAATGGGTCAATCTGTCAGGAGGCGGGGTACAGGTAGACCCACAGTACGGAATGACAACAGTGGATCTGAACAATCTTGGGTACACAGACGAACCATTCGTCCTAGCCAATGATGTGGCGCAGGTTTTCTATGTGAAGGACATGTCTACCAAACCGAGAAAAAGAAAAGATAAGGAAGCGAACACATCATACGATGAGCCAAAGCGCCACATAGTTCTTCCAGGAAAAAGAGACATCATGGGAGTGTAGGGCAAGACAGACATGTCCGAAGTGAAGGAAATATGCCCTAGAGGCAATAATAAAGTTATTATTTATTTCCTTATATCATGATAAAAGTTTATTATTCATGCTAGAATTGTATTAACCGGAAACATAATACATGTGTGAATACATAGACAAACAGAGTGTCACTAGTATGCCTCTACTTGACTAGCTCGTTAATCGAAGATGGTTATGTTTCCTAACCATGGACAAAGAGTTGTCATTTGATTAACGGGATCACATCATTAGTTGAATGATCTGATTGACATGACCCATTCCATTAGCTTAGCACCCGGTCGTTTAGTATGTTGCTATTGCTTTCTTCATGACTTATACATGTTCCTATGACTATGAGATTATGTAACTCCCGTGTGTCGGAGGAACACTTTGTGTGCTACCAAACGTCACAACGTAACTGGGTGATTATAAAGGTGCTCTACAGGTGTCTCCAAAGGTACATGTTGGGTTGACGTATTTCGAGATTAGGATTTGTCACTCCAATCGTCGGAGAGGTATCTCTGGGCCCTCTCGGTAATGCACATCACTTAAGCCTTGCAAGCATTGCAACTAATGAGTTAGTTGCGGGATGATGTATTACGGAACGAGTAAAGAGACTTGCTGGTAACGAGATTGAACTAGGTATTGGATACCGACGATCGAATCTCGGGCAAGTAACATACCGATGACAAAGGGAACAACGTATGTTGTTATGCGGTCTGACCGATAAAAGATCTTCGTAGAATATGTAGGAACCAATATGGGCATCCAGGTCCCGCTATTGGTTATTGACAGGAGACGTGTCTCGGTCATGTCTACATTGTTCTCGAACCCGTAGGGTCCGCACGCTTAAGGTTACGATGACAGTTATATTATGAGTTTATGCATTTTGATGTACCGAAGTTTGTTCGGAGTCCCGGATGAGATCACGGACATGAAGAGGAGTCTCGAAATGGTCGAGACATAAAGATTGATATATTGGAAGCCTATGTTTGGATATCGTAAGTGTTCCGGGTGAAATCGGGATTTTACCGGAGTACCGGGAAGGTTACCGGAACCCCCCGGGAGCTATATGGGCCTTAGTGGAAGAAGAGGAGAGGCGGCCAGGGCTGGGCTGCGTGCCCCTCCCCCCTAGTCCGAATAGGACAAGGAGAGAGGGGGCCGGCGCCCCCCTCCTTCTCTCTCTCTCTCTCTCTCTCTCTCTCTCTTTTCAACCTCACGAATCCTATTCCAACTAGGATTGGGGGGGGGGGGGAAGTCCTACTCCCGAATGTCGTATCTCAGTGACACCGATGGTCTAGAAGGAGAGGGTGAAGCAAGCTACGATTATCGAACAATGGAGGAGGAAGGACATGATTATGATGGCTCCGGTGACCGAATACCGATGCAAGAAGGAGACCGTGGTGACGACTTCGGTGACCGAACAGAGTCCGACCAGGTATATATATTAATTAAGCCTGTGCTGACTAGATAATTGATGCATTCATTGTTTTGGTATGTACACATATCAACTCTTGTCTTTCTTCTTTTTTCTAGCCCTCCGGATCGAGCACAACTTTGGTAAAGAAATGAGGCCCGAAGAAAAAGTTGCGCCCAGATGAAAGGTTCACGATCAAGTAATCGCGGGCGATGGCCAACCGATTGAACCCATCCAGACCAAGGAAGCATTTTGTGCTCAGTGCAGGGTTCTTGTTATGGACAAGATCCCGATCAGCATCCAACAATGGTATAAGCCTAAGAAGGAAGACCCTGAGCTATCTTATGTCAACGATATGCAGAAAGATGATCTTTGGACCGCGCTGAAGGAAAATTTCAACCTATCGCCAGAGGAGGACCCGGAGAAGCCAGTTGAAGAGCCATTTATCAAGTCTCATGCTCTTAAGAAGATGATAGATCTATTCAGGAGGTGGAATAATGAGCTGAAAACAACGTTTGTCGACAAAGAAGAGACACCAGAATTCACTGGCTGGTATGAGAAGATCAGAGATCATTGGGACGCATTTGTGGCCCACAAGAAATCGGAAAAGAGTAAGAAGATGTCAGCAAGAAACAAGATAAATGCTGCGAAGAAGGACCATCACCATCGCACGGGGTCAGGTGGCTACCTCAAAGCCCAGCCGTTGTGGGCCAAGGCTGAGAATGACCTGCTTGATAAAGGGGTCAAACCAGAGACATTGAACTGGCCAGACCGTTGCTGGAGTTGGTTCTTCGGGGTTGGCGGAAGCTTGGACCCTGTAACAGGGAAGTGCGTTTAGACGAATGAGCAACTACGAATAACCGTCATGAAGCTTCAGGACTATATCGCCGCAGCGCAGCAAGAGACGTTCATTCCAGACAGAGAGAACGACGAGCTCACAATGGCCCTCAGGAATCCTGTGCACCCTGGATGAACACGAGGCACGCCAGGCTCCGTTCTATAGAAGGCTGGGTTTCTGGACGCAGGCGGTTACAAATGCCGGGAGAGGAGGAAGAAAGTGGAGCAAACCGAACTGCAGAAGCTGCACGCAAGGGTGCAAGCACTAGAGGAACGAGAAGTTCACAGCAAGCGACATGCAGAAGCTACCCTGCCATCTCAGCGAAGAAGCAGCATGGCTTCCACCGAGCTGCTTCAGCTGGAGCCTATCTTCACGGCTCCTGCTAGCTACCCCATGGATGCTATCATGGAGTCTCAACATTGCCACCTTATGACACAATGGCAGAACTTCAATGTCAAGGCAGCTGTCGGCTCTGTTCGACCTCTTGAACCCGGCGCAACTTTTCACCGCCGTCCAATTCCAGAAGGATATACTAGGGTGACGGTGGACGAAATAACGGAGGGATTTGAGGATCTCGAGATTGACCACCCTACTGGTGAAGGGAGACTCGGCTGGGTTCTGCTTTGAAGACTCCATGCCTATGGAGGAAGGAGCTCATCAACCTTCCGAACTGGACGCCTCCGCCTCCTCCTCCTCCGGCGAGTCAGGGCACTCCGCGTCCTCCTCCGCCTCCTCCGGCGAGTCATCAGGGCACTCTGCCTCCTTCTCCGGCGCGTGGCGGCACTCCGCCTCCTTCTCCGCCTGAGCCGGCGCGCCCGGGCAGGCAGCCTCCTCCTTCTCTGCCTCGTCAGCAAGGGAGGAAGAGACCCGCCGTCGCTCCAGCTGCTCTGGCACGTCGTAGTCCTTCTCCTCCGCTTCGTAAGCAAGGAAATAAGACAGCCACAGCCGCTCCGTCTGCTCTGGCATCTTGCAGTACAGCCAGAGGCGGGAGGCAATATAGATTCGGTCCATCTCTCAAGCCTCTAGAGAAGTTACCATACGAGAGGACCATGGAGGAAAACACAAAGATCATGGAAGCCGAAGTGAGGGACTTCTTTGAAGGGGTGAAAGCAAAGAAACATCCACCTCCGGAGGAGAAGATAGATCCGGTGAAAGCAAAGCGCACACTCGATGCCCTGAAGAAACCACCACCATCTCCGCCGAAAACCAACTATGAGCGCATTATTGGAAAGTGATTTATGGAAGTGGAGCGGTCGGGAAGTACTATCAGTGATCGAAGGTTAGTAGAATGACGAGCTGGGAAAAAAATTGCCCAGCTCGGCGAACAAGCGAACTAATTGTGCCCCCCGCTCAAGGTGTCTAGCGATATCGTCGCTAATGATTCGAGGATGGTGCCCGGTTATACCAATATTGGAGATTAACTGCCCGACGATGCACACTATGATATAATGGAGGTGGAAGAACACAAATACCAGTACGGGAGGCCTCTCTTCAAAGATGGAACTACTCTGACAATGATGATGCGAAGATTCCATGATTGGTACATGAAAACATGCAGAGAGTCTGGGGGGAAGGATACTTTGACGCTGAGAGTTAAAGAGGAGCATGACCTTGTTGGAATTGAACTGTTGTCTGTTCCATTTGAGGAGTTCTTCTAGTGGTTCAATCAAAAGGCCCTCGATAAATTAACGGTCACTTGCTACTGTCTGTAAGTACTACTTCTGTTATTAAGTCTCTCTATATATAGCTCAGCTCTTTCATTGCATGTATATATAATTATCCTCACTATATTATGCAGTTTGAAGATCGTCGAATGCAGAAAAGCAGAAATCTAGGATATTGGGTGCATTAACACAACTCTCATAGATGAATACACGGTTAAATTTGATGCCAAAGAAACCGAGGCCAACTTGCTCCAATCGTTGCTAATAAATCAAAACAAAGATAAAATACTCTTTCCTTACAACTTCAGGTGAGTGTTACTGTCTTGTGCATATTCGGTTTCCCTTATTACTCGAGGTTATAGTAATGTAATTGATGAGTTATGCATGCGTGCGTAGCTTCCACTATATTCTCCTGGAGAGTAAGCTTGAGCAGGGACTAGTAACCGTCTTAGACTCGAGACGAAAAGATTCCGAGACCTATGCGGACATGACTAAAATGCTCAAGAAGTAAGTTCAATCGATCATCATCGAACCATATCGACAACTTTTTGTTCATTTCCTGATATCAAGTAATTGTTTTCTTTGTCTTGCAAGGGAGCTGTGATGGACATACCCGAAAGTAAGTAGTACTAGCTAGCTAGTTCCGCGCATCTTGATCCCGTTGATTCTAGCTACTTTCATCAATGCCATTTATAATGCTTCATTATTAGTTTGATTGACCTCTATTTCTCATAAAGTGCTTGTGGCAGGAACAAGGGAATGATTACCGTGGATACTACATTTGCGAGTTCATCTACAATGCGACTTGCAAAAAAACCCAGGGATACTATAAAAGACAATTTGATGTGCGTAAGCAATAATATTCACAATTTCATTATATTATCGTCATTTGTGTTAAGTTTCATTCATATATATGTATTGACCCCCTTCTTCAAATTAGATGTGGCAGATGCGGGATGAACTCCTACTTCAAGAGGAATTGGTGGGATTCTTTCTTGACCACGTCATCAATAAAGTCGGAGAATACCCTCTGGAAGATGAGTTCATATGTAATTAGGGGATTATATTGTAAGAGATCTTAATATTGTATATATATAGCCAGTAGAGCCGGGTAGTATACGAAAACTTGTTGTTCGACCAATCTCTCAGAGAAGGAGAGGTCGATATCACTTCTCTCTGTATGCATATGTTCATGACGAACTTCTGTACTTAATGGTTTCCTTCATTTGCTTACTAGCTAGCGTGTCGAGGGCCTCTCGATACGTATAGTACATAGCGTCGACCAAGCACGGAGATAAGAGAGGACACTTCTCTCTATTAATTAATTAGCTACCTAACACAATATATGAAACACCCCAAAATTAACCATACAAAACCCCCCAACCCCCCTTCAGAAAAAAACAAAAACCATAGCCCCTGAAATGTTGACGCGTGGTAGCTTATTGGTCCCGGTTGGTGCTACCAACCAGGACAAAAGGCCCCCCTGCCAGGGCAAGCCGCAGCGGCCACGTGGAGCCCCATCTGTCTCGGTTAGTACCGACCCTTTAGTCCCGGTTCCCCAACCGGGACAAATGGGCCTTACGAACCAGGACAAATGACCCTTTTTCTACTAGTGCATACTCCCTCCACACCATGGCAGCCCCGCTAGTGTGCTCCCAACACCGGCTTCCTTGGTCCTCACCCCAGTGCTACTCCTTTCCAGGCATACATTGCATATGGTCAACAACACACCAACAATGGTGGCATGATGCCGTCACCATCTACAAGCTATCCAGGAGGTAACCAGCAACTTGATCCAGCCTTGTTGAATGCACTTCAGAACATGTAGCTTCTTGGCAATCAAGAGTGGTACATGGACTCTGGAGCATCATCCCATATGGCATCCGATCATGGTATTGTCTCCTCATCCCAACCCCCCTCTGCTCACAACATCATTGTTGGTAATGGTGCCTCCCTTCCCATCTCTCACATCAGCACACACACCCTGCCCTCTCTTTTGAAACCTTTATATCTTAACAATGTTCTTGTCGTGCCACATATCATCAAAAATCTTCTTTCCGTTCGTAACCTTACCACTGATAATTTTGTCTCAATAGAATTTGACCCTTGGTTTTTTCTTCTGTGATGGCACTTCCCACAAGGATCAAGATTCTTCGATGCAATAGCTCCGGACCACTCTACCCAGTATGTTATCCCACACCCGCCAAAGCACGTACATGTCATCACCATCACCCTCAACCTTTGGCATCGCCGAATAGGACATCTCGGTCATCACACCATGAAGCGTCTTCAAGGTTCTCGCCATATCTCCTACAATAAAGTCATGCCATCCCTTTGTCATGCTTGTTAGCTTGGGCGATATGTTAGATTACCCTTTTATCCATCTGTCTCTTATACCGGCAAACCTTTTGCATTATTACAATGTGACCTTCGGACTTCTCCCATTCCAAGTATGTCTGGCTTTGCCTCTTATCTTATAATTGTCGATGATTTCACTCATTATTTTTGGACTTTCCCACTGCGCAAGAAATCTGATGTCTATGTAACACCTCTCACCTGCCATGCGTACGCTCGCACTCAATTTAATCTATCTATTTTAGCTTTCCAATGCGACAATGGACGAGAGTTTAACATTACAAAAAGAGATACTTTATGTGCCTCTCATGATATTCTTCTTCGCTTCTCCTGTCCATACACCTCTCAGCAAAACGGCAAGGTTGAACGAGCTTCTCGCACCACCAACAATGTCATACGTACCCTTCTTGTTCAAGCTTCTCTCCCCCATCCTTCTAGGCCGAAGCACTACACACTGCCACCTTTCTTATAAACATTAGACCGACGTCGTCTACCAAATTTCTCACACCGTATGAAACTCTTATTGGTTCGTCACCGCCATATGACTCACTTCGTGTGTTTGGTTGCCTCTGTTACCCTAACACTACATCCACCTCTCCCAACAAACTATCCCCATGCTCCACAATATGCATCTTTCTTGGCTACCTCACACGCCATAGAGGTTATCGGTGTCTTGATTTAACCACACGATGGATCATCATCTCTCTTCATGTGGTTTTTGACTAATTCCTCCTTCCCTTATGCATCCGACCCAATTCCTAATCCACCACATTGCACCGAAATTTTGACCCACCTGAACCAATCCATCCGCTTGTTCCCCCTGCCATGCACGCATCCGCTCCACCCGCGCCCGCTATGCATGCGCCTAACACCCCCACCAACACCTCCTCCTTCGAGCTCGTCTTTGACACCGCCTACTAGCACCCCACTTGCTTCTCCACCATCGGGCTCTTCCTCCACTCACGGGATGCATCCTAGCCCACCTGGCTCGCCATCACCTACCCCCATACCACCATCCGCTCCACTACTTGCCGGCTTCCTCCACCCATCAACCGCCTTAACCTCTCTGCTATTGCTTCTTCTCCACTCCCACACAACTATCTTATGGCACTACACGATCCCAACTGGCATCAAGCCATGCAAGAAGAGTTTGATGCTCTCATCCTAAATCAAACATGGACTCTTGTCCCTGCTCCTCTTGAGGGGCGAGGGTAGGGAACTAGGGTAGAGGTTCGAGGGTCATCGAGGGTTCGAGGGGCGAGGGTCAGGAACTAGGGTAGAGGTTCGAGGGTCACCGAGGGTTCGAGGGGCGAGGGTCGGGAACTAGGGTAGAGGTTCGAGGGTCACCGAGGGTTTGAGGGTCGTCGAGGGGCCTAGGGTTCGAGGGTCGAGGGTCACCGAGGGTTCGAGGGTCAAGGGTCGAGGATTGCCGAGGGTTCGAGAGGTTGCCTAGTGTTAAAGTATTGAAGAAATCCATGGCTTCATCATTAGCCGGAAGTAACCAGGGCATGATGGTACGAAGTTGTGCAAAGTTGTTCTGGAACAGAGTCCTAGGTAGGATAATTCGCCTTTTTGTACGAATTTTAGCAAAGGCCTTCCAAATAGCGATATTCGGAAGGCTCTTGCTGAACTTTGTACAAAAAGCGAATTATCCTATCTGGGACTCCGTTCGAGAACAACTTTGCAGCACTTCGTACCATCATGCGCCTGTTACTTTCGCCTAATGATGAAGACATGGTTTTGTTTAATTCTTTGACAATAGACAAACGTGACATGAGGGGGTCGATGGTCGGGAAATAGGGTAGAGGGTCGTGGATCGTCCGAGCGGTCGAGGGTCGAGGATCACCGAGGGGTCGAGAGGTTGCCTAGTGTCAAAGTATTGAAGAAATCCATGGCTTCATCATTAGCCGGAAGTAACCGGGGCATGATGGTATGAAGTTGTGCAAAGTTATTTTGGAACGGAGTCCCGGATAGGATAATTCGCATTTTTGTACGAAGTTATGCAAAGGCCTTCCAAATAGCGATATTCGGAAGGCTCTTGCTGAACTTTGTACGAAAAAGTGAATTGTCCTATCTGGGACTCCATTCCAGAACAACTTTGCAGAACTTCGTACCGTGATGTGCTTGTTACTTTCGCCTAATGATGAAGACATGGTTTTGTTGAATCATTTGACACTAGACAAACGTGACATGAGGGGGTCGAGGGTTGAGACGTCTCCATCGTATCTATAATTTTTGATTGTTCCATGCCAATATTATACAACTTTCATATACTTTTGGCAACTTTTTATACTATTTCTGGCACTAACATATTGATGCAGTGCCCATTTTACAGTTCGTGTTTGTTGCATGTTTTTTGTTTCGCAGAAAATCCATATGAAACGGAGTCCAAACGGGATAAAAAAATGACAGATTTTTTTGGAATATATGTGAATTTTGGGAAGTGAAATCAACACGAGATGATGCTCGAGGGGCCCACGAGGCAGGAGCCGCGCCCCTGACCCTCGTGGCCACCCCGTAAGGCAGTTGGAGCCTTATTTCTCCGCAAGAAAGCTAATATCCGGATACAAATCGTGTCCGAAATTCAGCCCAATCGGAGTTACGGATCTCCGGGAATTTAAGAAATGGTGAAAGGCCAGAATCTGGAGCGCAGAAACAGAGAGAGACAAAGAGACAGATCAAATCTCGGAGGGGCTCTCGCCCCTCCCACGCCATGGAGACCATGGACCAGAGGGGAAACCCTTCTCCCATCTATGGGGAATGTCAAGGAAGAAGAAGAAGAAGAAGGGGGGCTCTCCCCCCTCTCTCCCGGTGGTGCCGGAACACCGCAGGGGCCATCATCATCACCGCAATCTACACCAACAACTTCACCGCCCTCATCACCAACTCTTCCCCCCTCTATGCAGCGGTGTAACCCTTGTTTTACCCGCTGTAATCTCTACTTAAACATGGTGCTCAACGCTATATATTATTTCCCAATGATGTATGGCTATCCTATGATGTTTGAGTAGATCCGTTTTGTCCTATGGGTTAATTAATGGTCGTGATTGGTTTGAGTTGCATGTTTTATTATTGGTGCTGTCCTATGGTGCTCTCCGTGTCGCGCAAGCGTGAGGGATCCCCGCTGTTGGGTTTGCAATATGTTCATGATTTGCTTATGGTGGGTGGCGTGAGTGACAGAAGCACAGACCCGAGTAAGTAGGTTGTTTTCGTATGGGAGTAAAGAGGACTTGATGCCTTATAATGCTATGGTTGGGTTTTACCTTAATGATCTTTAGTAGTTGCGGATGCTAACTAGAGTTCCAATCATAAGTGCATATGATCCAAGAAGAGAAAGTATGTTAGCTTATGCCTCTCCCTCAAATAAAATTGCAATAATGATTACCGGTCTAGTTATCGATTGCCTAGGGACAAATAACTTTCTCGTGACAAAAAGCTCTCTACTAAAACTAACTTAGTTGCATATTCTTCTAAACAGCCCCTACTTTTTAGTTATTCGCTCTTTATTATCTTGCAAATCTAACAACACCTACAAAGTAATTCTAGTTTCATACTTGTTCTAGGTAAGGCGAACGTTAAGCGTGCATAGAGTTGTATCGGTGGTCGATAGAACTTGAGGGAATATTTGTTCTACCTTTAGCTCCTCATTGGGTTTGACACTCTTACTTATCGAAAGAGGCTACAATTGATCCCCTATACTTGCGGGTTACCAAGACCTTTTTCTGGCGCCGTTGCCGTGGAGTTATAGTGTGGGGTGAATATTCTCGTGTGTGCTTGTTTGCTTTATCACTAAGTAATTTTTATTTGCTGTTCTAAGTTGTTCTCTATCTTTAGTTATGGATATGAAACACGAAATACCAAAAAAATAGGTTTACTTGCTACTCATGGAGATGGGGAACCTCCTAAAACCCTCGATGCTCATTATGTGAAAGATATTATGTATTACTTTGATAATCCTAAGAAAACCCCATTCAACTTTATAATGGGAGTAACATTGGATAAATTTGAATACTTTAGGGATTATCGCTTGACTCAAAAAGGGAAACTATTATGGGATCAAATTTATAGGTTGCATTGGTATGCTCGGCAACTATGCTTGAGATATGATTATACTTGTTGCTCTAGGATGAAGGCTCCACACCTTCCCTTTTCATGTGAATTTAATGATGATGAAACCTTGGCTTCTTATGCTAATGGTATATATGATTATTATGATGTGGAACAAATAGAAGAATTCATTACTTTTATGGGTGCTTATGAAATTGAATCTTTGTTTAAAGAGTTTGAAGATTTTGATGATTTGGTTTATAGACCTGAAAATTTATTATACTTAAATATTGCTACAATAATTATAAATACAATTATGATATTGGTGAATTTATTGAGAAATTCTCTGCTGTCCGAGAAGAGACTAATATTTTGCAGGAGTCTATGGAAGAAGAAATTGATGAAACTGTGAGCTCATTGGATGAAAAAGATGATGAGGAGAGCGAAGAACAAAAGGGGGAAGAGAGGATTAGCTACCCATGCCCACCTTCTAATGAGAGTAACTCTTCAACTCATACATTGTTTAATTTCCCTTCATGCTTACCGAAGGATGATTGCTATGATGATTGTTATGACCCCATTGATTCTTTTGAAATATCCCTTTTTGATGATGCTTGCTATGCTTGTGGCCAAGATGCCAATATGAATTATGCTTATGACGATGAACTTGCTATAGTTCCTTATGTTAAACGTGAAATTGTTGCTATTGCACCCACACATGATAGTCCTATTATCTATTTGAATTCTCCTGACTACACTATATCAGAGAAGTTTGCCCTTGATGGGTTGCATTTTACTACTACACATGATGATTTTGATAGATATAATATGCATGTGCTTGCTGCTCCTACTTGCAATTATTATGAGAGAGGAACTACATCTCCGCCTCTCCATGTTTCCAATATGATAAAACTGCAAGAAATTGTTTATACTATGCATTGGCCTTTACTATGTGTGCATTAATTGTTCTTTTATGACATGCCAATGCATAGGAAGGGAGTTAGACTTCGTCATCACATGATATATGTTGCTTTGTGCTCACTACTAAATCACAAATCATTGTTAATTAAAATTGGCTTTGATATACCTTGGGATCCGGGTGGATTCATTACTTGAGCACCTTATGCCTAGCTTAATGGCTTTAAAGGAAGCGCTTCCAGGGAGACAACCCGGAAGTTTTAGAGAGTGATTTATTTCTATTGAGTGCTTTTTTATAGTTTAAAAACAAAATAAAATAAAGAGGGGAACCCAAAACTTTTTAAAAAGGAAAGTGAAAGTGAGAGAGACAAGCATTGTTGAAGTGGGGGAGCTCCTTGAACTTTGTTCATGCTCACGAAAACTTTGTGAATCTTGATTACAGAAACTTCTTAACAAAAAATTATCCCCTTGTACAATTCCATTGTATTATAAAAATAATGTGCCAAGATTTTCCTTTAGGATGTTTACATTGCTTGTTGGTTTGTGCGGTGCAAGACAGAAACTTTGGCTGTAGTGCGCGATTTTACATTTTTTACTGGAACGTCAAACGATTCTGAAACTTTTTGCACTGTATTTCTATACAAATTTTATGTTTTTCTTAATTTTGGAAGATTTTTTTGGAGTACAAGAGGTACGGTGAATATTCAGATTACTACAGACTGTCCTGTTTAAGACAGATTCTGTTTTTGATGCATAGTTTGCTTGTTTTGATGAAACTATCGATTTCTATCAGTGGATTAAGCCATGGAAAAGTTTTATTACAGTATCTGCAATGCAAATACAAAATATGAATTGGTTGCAAAATTACTTAGAGTAGTGATTTGCTTTATTATACTAACGGATCTTACCGAGTTTTCTGTTGAAGTTTTGTGTGATTGAAGTTTTCAAGTTTTGAGAGAGATCACGATGGATGAAGGAATAAGGAGTGGCAAGAGCCTAAGCTTGGGGATGCTCGAGGACCTCCAAGGAAATATTCAAGGACTCCCATGCAACCAAGCTTGGGGATGCCCCGGAAGGCATCCCCTCTTTCTTCTAACGATCATCGGTAATTTCACTTGGAGCTATATTTTTATTCGCCTCATGATATGCGTAAATCTTGGAGTGTCTTTTACATTTAGGTTTCATTTTTATTTTATGAACCATGCTGGTATGAGATAGTCCATGGTTGATTTATAGAATGCCCATTGCACTTCACTTATATCTTTTGAGTATGGCTTTATAGAATGCTTCATGTGCTTCACTTATATCTCTTGAAGTTTGGATTGCCTGTTTCTCTTCACATAGAAAACCGCCATTTGTAGAATGCTCTTTTGCTTCACTTATATTTGTTAGAGCATGGGCATATCTTTTGTAGAAAGGATTAAACTCTCTTTCTTCACTTATATCTATTTAGAGAGATGACAGGAACTGGTCATTCACATGTTTAGTCATTACATCCTACATAAAACTGGTAGATCACCGAATATGATATGTTTGATTCCTTGCAATAGTTTTGCGATATAAAGACGGTGATATTAGAGTCATGCTAGTGGGTAGTTGTGGATTGTATAAATACTTGCGTTGAACTTTGTGATTCCCGTAGCATGCACGTATGGTGAACCGTTATGTAACGAAGTTGGAGCATGAGGTATTTATTGATTGTCTTCCTTATGAGTGGCGGTCGGGGATGATACATCTCCAACGTATCTATAATTTTTGATTGTTCCATGCTATTATATTATCTGTTTTGGATGTTTATGGGCTTTATTATGGACTTTTATATTATTTTTGGGACTAACCTATTAACCAAGAGCCCAGTGCCAGTTTTTGTTTTAACCTTGTTTTAGAGTATCATAGAAAAGGAAAATCAAACAGATTCCAATTGACCTGAAACTTCACGGAACTAATTTTTGGACCAGAAGAAGCCCACGAAGTATCAGAGATGGACCAGGAGAGTCCCGGGCTGCCCACGAGGGTGGGGGGCGCGCCCACCCCCCTGGGCACGCCCCCTGCCTCGTGGACATCCCAGAGGTCCACCGACGTACTTCTTCCTCCCATATATACCCATATACCCTAAAAACTTCAGGGAGCATAATAGATCAGGAGTTCCGCCGCCAGAAGCCTGCGTAGCCACCGAAAACCAATCTAGACCCGTTCCGGCACCCTGCCGGAGGGGGAAATCCCTCTCCGGTGGCCATCTTCATCATCCCGGTGCTCTCCGTGATGAGGAGGGAGTAGGTCTCCCTTGGGGCTAAGGGTATGTGCCAGTAGCTATGTGTATGATCTCTCTCTCTCTCTCTCTCTCTCTCTCTCTCGTGTTCTTGAGACGGTACGATCTTGATGTATCACGAGCTTTGCTATTATAGTTGGATCTTATGATGTTTCTCCCCCTCTACTCTCTTGTGATGAATTGAGTTATCCCTTTGAAGTTATCTTATCGGATTGAGTCTTTAAGGATTTGATAACACTTGATGTGTGTCTTGCGTGGGATACCCGTGGTGACAATGGGGTATTCTATTGATCCACTTGATGTATGTTTTGGTGATCAACTTGCGGGTTCCGCCCATGAACCTATGCATAGGGGTTGGCACACATTTTCGTCTTGACTCTCCGGTAGAATCTTTGGGGCACTCTTTGAAGTTCTTTGTGTTGGTTTGAATAGACGAATCTGAGATTGTGTGATGCATATCGTATAATCATACCCACGGATACTTGAGGTGACATTGGAGTATCTAGGTGACATTAGGGTTTTGGTTGATTTGTGTCTTAAGGTGTTATTCTAGTACGAACTCTAGGATAGATTGAACGGAAAGAATAGCTTCATGTTATTTTACTATGGACTCTTGAATAGATCGATCAGAAAGGATAACTTTGAGGTGGTTTCGTACCCTACCATAATCTCTTCGTTTGTTCTCCCCGATTACTGACTTTGGAGTGACTCTTGGTTGCATGTTAAGGGATAGTTATATGATCCAATTATGTTATTATTGTTGAGAGAACTTGCACTAGTGAAAGTATGAACCCTAGGCCATGTTTCCTAGCATTGCAATACCGTTTGTGCTCACTTTTACCACTTGTTACCTTGCTGTTTTTATATTTTCAGATTACAAATACCCATATCTACTACCCATATTGCACTTGTATCACCATCTCTTTGCCGAACTAGTGCACCTATACAATTTACCATTGTATTGGGTGTGTTGGGGACACGAGAGACTCTTTGTTATTTGGTTGCAGGGTTGTTTGAGAGAGACCATCTTCATCCTACGCCTCCCACGGATTGATAAACCTTAGGTCATCCACTTGAGGGAAATTTGCTACTGTCCTACAAACCTCTGCACTTGGAGGCCCAACAACATCCACAATAAGAAGGTTGTGTAGTAGACATCAAGCTCTTTTCTGGTGCCGTTGCCGGGGAGGTTAGCGCTTGAAGGTATATCTTTAGATCTTGCAATTGAATCTTTTTGTTTTGCGTTTTAGCACTAGTTTAGTTTATAAAAGAAAACTACAAAAAATGGAATTGAGGGTACCTCATATGCTTCATCTTTTCAATGTCTTTCGTGAAAATAAGGATTCCGATAATTGTGCTCAAGTGCTAGAAGAAGAATTCATTAGAATGTTTGGCACTAAATATTTGAATGATGAGCATGATTGCAATGTTGTCAGTATGAATTCCTTGAATATCCATGATGCTAAGATATGCAAAGCCACAAGCTTGGGAAAGCTATGTTTGATGAAGATTATATTTTTTGTCCCCCAAGTTTTGATGAGCAAATTTATTATGATGATATCATGCCTCCTATTTATGATGATTATATTGATAAAAGTGGATTTGGAGAGGTCATGACTTTACTTAGTGATGAATCCACTATTTCAGAAGAGGTTCCAATTGATTATGAGAACAAAGTTGCTATCTACGATGATTATTGTGATGAATTGTATGCTATTAAAAATAATGATAACCATGAAACTTGTCATAATGATTTTAGTTTTCAATTGGATTATGCCTCACATGATAATTTTTTTGTTGAGTTTGCTCCCACTACTATTCCGAATGAGAAGAAATTTGCTTATGTGGAGAATAATAAAAATTATATGCTTGTGAATCATGAAAAGAATGCTTTATGTGATGGTTATATTGTTGAATTAATTCATGATGCTACTGAAAATTATTATGAGGGAGGAATATATGCTTGTAGGAGTTGCAATAATATCAAGTTTCCTCTCTACATGTTGAAAATCTTGAAGTGTTGCTTGCTCTACCTTCCTATGCAAGTTGATTCTTGTTCACATAAGTTGTTTGCTCACAAAATCCCTATGCATAGGAAGTGGGTTAGAATTAAATGTGCTAGTCATATTCTTCATTATGCTCTCTTTATGTTTCAATTCTTATCTTTTATGTGAGCATCATTGAAATCATCATGCCTATCAAGGGGAGTTAAACGTTAGCGCTTGTTGGGAGGCAACCCAATTTTAGTTTTGTTCCTGTTTAGTAATAAATAATTCATCTAACCTCCGTTTAGATGTGGTTTTATGTTTTAATAGTGTTTGTTCCAAGTAAAGCCTTTAGGACCTTCTTGGGTGATTGTTATTTGACCTTGCTGTAAAAAACAGAAAGTATGCGCTCATGGGAATAATTTTCATTTCTTACCAGAGAGCGATAAAATACCAATTCCACTTGTAGTAGATTAATAAACACATTGCCTAGGACTTCGTAATTTCTTAGTATTTTTTGAGTTACAGAAGTATTCGAATCCTATAGATTACTACAAACTATTCTGTTTTTGACAGATTCTGTTTTCTATGTGTTGTTTGCTTATTTTGATGAATCTATGAGTAGTATCGGAGGGTATGAACCATAGAGAAGTTGGAATACAGTAGATATTACACCAATATGAATTTATAATGAGTTCACAACAGTACCTAAGTGGTGATTTATTTTCTTATACTAACAGAGCTTACGAGTTTTCTGTTAAGTTTTGTGTTGTGAAGTTTTCAAGTTTTGGGTAAAGATTCGATGGAATATGGATGAAACATCCCAAATTTTCAATTTGGAATGTTAGACACTAGATCATCATTGCATATCATATTTATTTCATTTTGGTTGATCCTAGAAATTTCACGCAACTCAAGGACCCTCGGAGAGAGTTGGGGATTTCGTTATTTTCATATTTGAGTTGTCTCAAATTTTGAAAATAGGATCATTTGATTTTATTTATTTTATCTTCAATTAGTTCTATTATAAAAATTATGAGAGAGGGAATAAAATGACTTTCCCAAAATAAAGAAATATTGGGGATTTAATAAAAAAATCAAATAAGATTTTATTTGGCTTTATTTGCTATTTTATTTGAATTTAGGAAAAATTACGCGTTTTTCAAAATTGCATTTAGGCCCCAAATAAATGTTCATCCCATGCGGCTTGATTTTAGAAGCCGAGAAAAATTTATATCGGGATTTTTGGAGTCCGTATAGTATTCCTTTTGTTTTTCTCGAGCGTAATTATGTAAAAAAAATGTCCGAACCGACCTTGGGCCGTAACCGGCTAGCACTCCTCTTGGCCGGGCCCTCTTATAAGAGCCCGAGGCCCCGGCCAAGCCCAAGCTGCGCCCCGCCCTAACCCTAGCCGTTCGTTTTTTTCCGAGGTTTTCTGACGGTTTTGTTCGTTTTTTTAGTTTCGTTTTTTTAAATAGATCGCTTTTTCCGGTTTATTTAATTAGCGAGCGTTCATCCATTCGTTCATTTTAACGAACGTTCGTCGTTTTTCTTTTTCTCGGATTAAATCCGCGATTTTTCTGATCGCGATTTCTGATCCGATTTTCATTTTAGTCTAACTTTTCGCTCGTTTATCGGAATCAGGCGATTCAAGCGCCTGGGTTTCGTCTCGAAACCCTCTTTCCTTTTAACCAACTCAAACAAGTTTTTGCCACTGTAAAAATTGCCCTAGATACAGAATATTAAACGAAGCCTGTTTCTTTTGCCGTTTGTCTTTCGTTGCTTCGTTCGATTTGGTTCTTGTTGCCAGCCGGAATTCTTAAGTTGAACTTTCTGGTTAGATCTCTTATGTGAGTTTTACCTGTGCATTAATTGATTACTTATTGTATTCTTGTTTGTTTGCGATAGAGTACCCGGAGTGCGCCGCTTGCTACTTCGAATCGCTAGGTTTCCCGGATCATCAGCAAGGCAAGTAACACTTTGATCATGCTTTCCCTCTACCCAATTTTATTGCATTAGATCAATCCTCACACATTGCATGATTAGGATCTAATTAAATTGTGAGTTTGGGAAGTAGATGAGGTAGAACCTATTACCTGTTATTATCAAACCTTTGGGAGTTACTTCTACGTTTGCTTATTATGCCATGCTATGTTAGTAGACGTGGATTGGGGGAGTGTATCCATGACAGATGTGAGATTGATAATTAATGGTTTATGTAAGGTGGCAACTTAAACACACATCTGGGTGGATTGAGGCACCTGGTTATTCCAGCGATTGCCTGTTTTCTTTATGGACCGCCGCCCAGGCTCAAAGGGATCATGAGATTATTCATGCTAGAAACTTCCGTGTGCAGCCACAAGCTATTATGGGCTCTAGCATAGTTGATTAAGTTGTGCGAACTCTTACAGTGGTAGACTAGCAGATGTAGGGGAAAGTAGGTGTAACGGTCTACCCGATCGTAAGGTGCTAGCGCTTCTGAAAGACTATGTCTCGCTCATCCGTCTTCTCAAATACCATGTAGTGCGAGAAACCAAACGGAGGCAATTGAGTCTTGTGGGGAAAAGTGCGCAAACCTCTGCAGAGTGTATAAACTAATCATGATTAGCCGTGTCCCCGGTTATGGACATCTTGTGTATCTAGTACCTGGATTATCATGTGAATCTCAACAAGTTACTCTAAAATTTAATTTTGTTGGGATTTGTTTAATGATGATGCTTAATTGGGATTGAGAATGCTGTCAACCATTCTCAATGTTTAACAACCATCATGATAGTTAAATAAAATTTATTCCTTTGCAGTAGGGAAAAATTGGCTTTATGCAAAACTATAACTATAGAGCTTTCCACCAGCCAAATATGCATATAGTATAGCCTATTTCATTCCATTACTCTCTATGTGTTATTTTGCCAGCATATTCCATGTGTTGACCCATTTCGGGCTACAACGTTAATGTTACAGACTTTTCAGACGATGATTAAGGTGTTTTTCGGTCGTGGTTCTATACTAAGTGATGCCGTTGGAGTTGATGGACTCACTTATTTTCCAAGCCTTCCGCGGTTATCGTTATTAGATGGCCTTAAGCCATATATTGTAACAAGTTCTCTTTTAAGACACTCGATGTAATAAGTGTGTGATTGCTACTCTGTTATAAATCCTTCAAGTACTGTGTGGTGTCAGCATTACTGATATAGGGATGACACCTGAGCGCAGAGATTGGACCGTTTGAGGTCTGGTCGCTACAAGATGGTATCAGAGCACACGCTGATTGTAGGACACGACCACTAAGCTAAAGACCTAGATCACTACTCACTCTCTTCTCTTTCTAACTTCTCATCTTTTCTACTCTTTTAGGATGGCGGATGCAAGGAACAAGTTCACACAACCGGACGAAGATACACCCGTTGGACATCACTTGAAGGAAGTCACTAGATACCTGAACATAGGAGTACCAAGCTTCACCGGAACCTACAACGCCACTTTACCTGAAGAAGGGCGCTGTATGATTCAAGTTCAAGTTCCAGGAAGGATGTTCATGCCAGTCATTGAGCCCATAGAGTTTTCTTTTGATGCACCAACTTGGAGTCTAGGAAAGAGCATGGCAGCTCACATTGCCATGGGACACATTGGAGAAGTCTACCGCAATGATCTCAAGGATACTATCTACCAGATTTGTGGGCGCCGAGATGAGCACTGGGAGATGATCAGCACCAGAAAGGATAGATCAGTCGCAGCTTTTATCCAAGAGTTAAACCAGCACATTCGACGTCAGGAGAACCAGATGTGCGCTGACATGATAGATCTGAAGAAGGCGAGGACAAGAATCAAGGAACTGGAGGAAGAACTCAAGGCTACACGTGAAGATTATGAAGAGGAAATCAAAGTATTAGTGGAGAAGAATGATGATCTGATCAAGAAGATCAGAATATTTATGGGAGGCCCTACACCAGTAGAAGAAGACGAAGAACCCAAGGAGATTCGCCCGGAAGACTACATCATCATCGACGACACCACTCGGATCCAGATGATAGCGATGATGACTATGTTGATGAAGCAGGAGCAGATATAATGGAGTCTGCAACCGAAGAATATTTCTAGTAGACCACCTCACCAGTAGTAGTAGTCCACCATGTAAATATAGTAGTCGAGCACTTTTGCGATAGTTAGATCGATTGTATGCCCTTGTTTGATTGATTGAATGAAGTGAAATTGTTTGCTTTTGCCTCATGTGCATATGGGTAGTGTTTTCTCTTTAGACCCCCTCTATTCTTAAATCTCATCTTTTCTAAACCCTTAGATGCCTCCAAGACGTGACCCCGGATTTACCTTCCCACCGGAGCTCACCCAGTTGATCCAGCAGCAGAACACATTGATGCAGTTGTTAGTCCAGAATCAGAATCAGGGGAACAACAACAACAACCCACCACCACCACCACCACCTGTTGATCACTTAGCCCGTTTTCTTAGGCTGAATCCGCCGGTGTTTTCCAGTAGCACCGAGCCGATAGTAGCAGATGATTGGCTCCGCAAGACAGCTAGAGAGTTGACCACAGTAGGATGCATGGATGCGAAAAAGGTGAAGTTTGCCGCACATCAGCTTGAAGGACCCGCAGCATCATGGTGGGAGAATTTCACAGCCACTTTCCCTGTCGACACTGTCACGTGGGACCAGTTTCAGCAGGCTTTTCAAACTGCCCATGTTTCAGCAGGAGCTATGGCCATGAAGAAGCGAGAGTTTCGCAACTTGCACCAAGGAGGACGGACAGTTGGCCAGTATGTGGAGAACTTTAGTAAATTAGCACGTTATGCCCCAGATGACGTTGCTATGGATGTAGCTAAGCAGGAGAAGTTTCTGGAAGGACTGGATGATGAGTTGAGCATGCAGTTGATGGTAGCCACCTTCAACAACTACCAGGAGTTGGTAGATCGTGCTCTCATGATTGAAGGGAAGCAGCAGCAAATTGAGAATCACAAGAGGAAGTATGGACAAGGGAAGTACACTTCAGGAGCTCAGCAGAAGCCACGTTTTACCCCTAGACCGGGAGGACATTTTCAGCATACCCATGGAGGAGGTAGCTCGCACAATCACAATGGCACCAAAAATGGTAATGGGAATGGAGGAAGCAACGGCCAGAATCGCACCAACCCATCGACCCCAGCCAAGAGAGACCTGAGCCAAGTCACTTGTTTTAAGTGCCAGAAGACCAAACATTATGCCAATGAATATCCTGAATCATAGAATGGAAATGGCAATGGAAGCTCTGGGAAGAAGCCGAACCCTTTCAACAAGGGACAGGTGAACCACGTTAACGTGGAGGAAGTTGAAGAGCAGCCGGATGCAGTAATCGGTAAGTTTTTGGTTAAGTCATTTACTACACTCGTTCTTTTTGATACTGGTGCATCGCATTCATACATATCAAGGTGATTTGTGGATAAGTATAACCTGCCCACCAAAGTTCTTAGAACACCTATGTTAGTAAGCTCACCAGGAGCGGAGTATATGGCTAGCCAAGGATGTTTTCAAGTGCCATTAAGTATAGGTAGGCATGTGTTCCCCTCAGATTTGATAATATTGGAATCACAAGGTTTGGATGTAATTCTGGGTATGGATTGGTTGTCGATGTATGGAGGAAACATCGATTGCGCCGGTAAGTCGATCTTGCTTACCACCCCAGAAGGGAGAAGGATCAAGTATGTATCCCGGCATGTGCCGAAGAGGACTCAAGTAAACTGTTTAACAGGAGTTGTGCAGGAGGAAGTACCAGTAGTGAAGGATTTCCACGATGTATTTCCAGAAGAATTGCTAGGCATGCCACTGGATAGAGATATTGAGTTTTTGATTGAGCTTTTGCCAGGCACAGGGCCAATATCAAAGAGACCATATAGGATGCCTGCAAAGGATTTGGTGGAAATTAAGAAGCAGATTAAGGAGTTACTGGATAAAGGATACATTCGCCCAAGTTCATCGCCTTGGGGATCGCCAGTACTTCTAGTGGAGAAGAATGATGGATCGTTAAGGATGGTTGTTGATTATCGAGGATTGAATGAAGTAACCATCAAGAACAAGTACCCACTACCGATGATCAATGATCTGTTTGATCGATTGCAAGGAGCTAAGGTATTTTCCAAGATCGATCTATGATCAGGATACCACCACTTGAAGATTCGAGAATAGGATATACCCAAGACGGCTTTTACCACCAGGTATGGGGTGTACGAGTATACCGTTATGTCATTTCGTCTGACTAATTCACCTGCATATTTTATGAACATGATGAACAAAGTGTTTATGGAGTTCTTGGATAAGTTCGTTGTAGTGTTCATTGATGATATCCTGGTTTACTCGAAAAACGAAGAGGAGCATAAGGAGCATTTGCGTTTGGTACTTGATAAGCTCAGAGAACATCAGTTATATGCCAAGTTTAGCAAATGTGAGTTTTGGTTGAAAGAAGTTGGATTTCTCGGACACGTTATATCCGAAGAAGGTATAGCAGCAGATCCCACTAAAGTTGATACCATGACCAAGTGGGAAGCGCCAACAACAGTTGGAGAGATCCGGAGTTTTCTTGGACTCGCAGGATACTACCGGAGGTTTATTGAGAATTTCTCAAAGATTGCGGAGCCTATGACGGAGTTGTTGAAGAAGGATACCAAGTTCAAATGGACTGAGGAGTGTGAGGCTAGTTTCCAGGAGTTGAAGAAACGTTTGGTTACCTCACCAGTGTTGATTTTACCGGATCAGACCAAGGATTATGAGGTGTATTGTGACACTTCACGTCGAGGACTTGGAGCAGTTCTTATGCAGGAAGGAAGAGTTGTTTCATATGCCTCACGACAGCTTAAGCCCCATGAGTTGAATTATGCTACGCATGATTTGGAGTTAGCAGCCGTAGTACATGCATTGAAGACTTGGAGACATTTTCTGATTGGAAACCATTGCGAGGTGTACACGGATCACAAGAGTTTGAAGTATATTTTCACACAAAAGGAGTTGAACCTTAGGCAAAGGAGATGGTTGGAGCTCATCAAGGATTATGATATGAAATTGCATTATCACCCCGGAAAGGCTAACGTAGTAGCTGACGCGTTGAGCCATAAGAGCCATGTCAACACCCTAATGACGGGAGATTTACCAAGGGAGTTAGCCGAAAATCTTCGAGAGCTATGTTTGGAAATAGTTCCAAGAGGCTATGTAGCAGCATTGGAGATTCAGTCTACGTTGATGGATAAGATCAGAGAAGCTCAAAAGACTGACAAGGAGATTGCTTCTATTAAGGAGAAAATGAGCAAAGGAAAAGCTAAGGGATTTCATGAGGATGAGCACGATACCTTATGGTTTGAAGACCGTGTTTATGTACCAAATGATTCGGAGATCAGGAAGTTAATTTTACAAGAGGCCCATGATTCACTGTATTCGATTCACCAAGGAAATACCAAGATGTATTTGGATTTGAAGGAGATTTTCTGGTGGACCGGAATGAAGAAGGATATTGCGGAATATGTAGCAGTTTGTGATGTATGTCAGAGAGTAAAGGCAGAGCATCAGAAGCCAGCCGGATTGCTACAGCCATTGCCGATACCCGAATGGAAGTAGGATAAGCTAGGCATGGATTTTATTACAGGATTGCCTAGAACACGTTCAGGCTATGACTCGATATGGGTTGTAGTCGATCGTTTGACAAAGGTAGCTCATTTCATTCCAGTGAAGACTACCTATACCAGTGCAAAGTTGGCAAAGATATAATGACTAGAATCGTTTGTCTGCATGGAGTTCCAAGGAGCATAGTATCAGATAGAGGAACCCAATTCACCTCAAAGTTCTGGAATCAGTTGCATGAAACTTTGGGTACCAGACTGGAGTTTAGCATATATTTCCACCTGTAGACAGATGGACAGACTGAGAGAGTCAATCAGATTTTGGAGGATATGCTAAGAGCTTGTGCGCTAGATTACGGATCTAGTTGGGACGAGAATTTGCCGTATGCAGAGTTCTCTTACAACGACAGTTATCAATCCAGTTTGAAGATGGCCCCTTTCGAAGCCTTGTACGGAAGGAGGTGTAGGACCCCATTGTCTTGGGATGAAGTTGGAGACCACCAGTTGTTTGGACTAGATCTGATAAAGGAGTCTGAACAGAAAGTGAAATTGATTCGCGATAGGCTCAAGGTAGCTCAATCCGGGAAGAAAAGGTATGCAGATTCTAAACGCAAGGAGATAGTTTACGAAGTCGGAGACCGAGTTTATCTTCGAGTATCACCACTTCGAGGAGTTAAGCGCTTTGGAGTTAAGGTAAAGTTAGCGCCATGTTTTGTAGGCCCATACAAAGTTTTGGAGCGTATGGGAGAAGTTGCCTATAAGTTGGAATTGTCCGAAGGATTGTCAGGAGTTCATGACGTGTTCCATGTATCCCAGTTGAAGAAGTCCCACACAGAGATGGCTAACATACCGCTGAGAGATACGGTACCACTGGAAGCAATTCAGTTGGACAGTGATTTGACCTATGAGGAGAAACCAGTCAAGATTTTAGAGTATGCCAGTCGAGTCACCCGCAACAAGGTTATCAAGTTTTGCAAGGTTCAGTGGAGCCACCACACGGAGGATGAAGCCACCTGGGAACGAGAGGAAGATTTGCTGAAGGACCACCCTCACCTATTTTCTAGCCAACCCGAATCTCGAGGGCGAGATTCATCTTAAGGGGGTAGGTTTGTAACATCCCAAATTTTCAATTTGGAATGTTATACACTAGATCATCATTGCATATCATATTTATTGCATTTTGGTTGATCCTAGAAATTTCATGCAACTCAAGGACCCTCGGAGAGAGTTGGGGATTTCTTTATTTTCATATTTGAGTTGTCTCAAATTTTGAAAATAGGATCATTTGATTTTATTTATTTTATCTTCAATTAGTTATATTATAAAAATTATGAGAGAGGAAATAAAATGACTTTCCCAAAATAAAGAAATATTGGGGATTTAATAAAAAATCAAATAAGATTTTATTTGGCTTTATTTGCTATTTTATTTGAATTTAGGAAAAATGCGCGTTTTTCAAAATTGCATTTAGGCCCCAAATAAAAATTCATCCTGTGCGGCTTGATTTTAGAAGCCGGGGAAAATTTATTTCGGAATTTTTGGAGTCCGTTTCGTATTCCTTTTGTTTTTTTCGAGCGTAATTATTTTTTTAAAAAATGTCCGAACCGACCTTGGGCCGTAACCGGCCAGGACTCCTCCTAGCCGGGCCTTCTTATAAGCACCCGAGGCCCCGACCAAGCCCAAGCCGCGCCGCGCCCTAACCCTAGCCGATAGCCGCCGCCGCAGCGCCCGCGCCGCCGCTGCCGGACCGCCGCCGCGGTTCGCCGGAGTCGCCGGAGGTAGTTTTTTTTTCCGCCGCCGGTTTTTCTCGAAAAACCCGACGGTTTTGTTCGTTTTTTTAGTTTCGGTTTTTTTAAATAGATCGCTTTTTTCGGTTTATTTAATTAGCGAGCGTTCGTCCGTTCATTCATTTTAATGAACGTTCGTCGTTTTTCTTTTTCTCAGATTAAATCCACGATTTTTCTGATCGCGATTTCTAATCCGATTTTCATTTTAGTCTAACTTTTCGCTCGTTTATCGGAATCAGGCGATTCAAGCGCCTGGAGTTTCGTCTCGAAACCCTCTTTCCATTTAACCAACTCAAACAAGTTTTTGCCACTGTAAAAATTGCCCTAGATCCAGAATAGTAAACGAAGCCTGTTTCTTTTGCCGTTTGTCTTTCGTTGCTTCGTTCGATTTGATTCTTTTTGCCAACCGGAGTTCTTAAGTTGAACTTTCTGGTTAGATCTCTTATGTGAGTTTTACCTGTGCATTAGTTGAGTACTTGTTGTATGCTTGTTTGTTTGCGATAGAGTACCCGGAGTGCGCCGCTTGCTACTTCGAATCGCTAGGTTTCCCGGATCATCAGCAAGGCAAGTAACACTTTGATCATGCTTTCCCTCTACCCAGTTTTATTGCATTAGATCAATCCTCACACATTGCATGATTTGGATCTAATTAAATTGTGGGTTTGGGAAGTAGATGAGGTAGAACCTATTACCTGTTATTATCAAACCTTTGGGAGTTGCTTCTACGTTTGCTTATTATGCCATGCTATGCTAGTAGACGTGGATTGGGGGAGTGTATCCATGACAGATGTGAGATTGATAATTAATGATTTATGTAAGGTGGCAATTTAAACACACATCTGGGTGGATTGAGGCACCTGGGTATTCCAGCGATTGCCTGTTTTCTATATGGACCGCCACCCAGGCTCAAAGGGATCATGAGATTATTCATGCTAGAAACTTTCGTGTGCAGTCACAAGCTATTATGGGCTCTAGCATAGTTGATTAAGTTGTGCGAACTGTTACAGTGGTAGACTAGCAGATGTAGGGGAAAGTAGGTGTAACGGTCTACCCGATCGTAAGGTGCTAGCGCTTCTGAAAGACTATGTCTCGGTCATCCGTCTTCTCAAACACCATGTAGTGCGAGAAACCAAACGGAGGCGATCGAGTCTTGTGGGGAAAAGTGCGCAAACCTCTGCAGAGTGTATAAACTAATCATGATTAGCCGTGTCCCCGGTTATGGACATCTTGAGTATCTAGTACCTGGATTATCATGTGAATCTCAACAAGTTACTCTAAAATTTAATTTTGTTGGGTTTTGTTTAATGATGATGCTTAATTGGGATTCAGAATGCTGTTAACCATTCTCAATGTTTAACAACTACCATGATAGTTAAATAAAATTTATTCCTTTGCAGTAGGGAAAAATTGGCTTTACGAAAAACTATAACCATAGAGCTTTCCACCAGCCAAATATGCATATAGTATAGCCTATTTCATTCCATTACTCTCTATGTGTTATTTTGCCAGCATATTCCATGTGCTGACCCGTTTCGGGCTGCAACGTTAATGTTGCAGACTTTTCAGACGACGATTAAGGTGTTTTTAGGTCGTGGTTCTATACTCAGTGATGCCGTTGGAGTTGATGGACTCACTTATCTTCCAAGCCTTCCGCTGTTATCGTTATTAGATGGCCTTAAGCCATATTTATTGTAACAAGTTCTCTTTTAAGAAACTCGATGTAATAAGTGTGTGATTGCTACTCTATTATAAATCCTTCAAGTACTGTGTGGTGTCAGCATTACTGATCCAGGGATGACACCTGAGCACAGAGATTGGACCATTTGAGGTCTGGTCGCTACAATGGAATAAGGAGTGGCAAGAGCCTAAGCTTGGGGGATGCCCAAGGCACCCCAAGGTAATATTCAAGGACAACCAAAATCCTAAGCTTGGGGATGCCCCGAAAGGCATCCCCTCTTTCGTCTTCGTTCATCGGTAACTTTACATGGAGCTATATTTTTATTCACCGCATGATATGTGTTTTGCTTGGAGCGTCAATTTTTTTTGCTTGCTGTTTGAATAAAGTATCAAGATTTGAAATTCTTAAATTTTAGAGAGTCTTCACATAGTTGCATAATTATTCGACTACTCATTGATCTTCACTTACATCTTTCAGAGTAGTTTGTCACTTGCCCTAGTGTTTCACTTATATCTTTTAGAGCACTGTGGTGGTTTTATTTTATAGAAATAATTGATCTCTCATGCTTCACTTATATTATTTTGAGAGTCCTAAACAGCATGGTAATTTTCTTTGGTTATGAATTTAGTCCTAATATGATGGGCATCCAAGAGGGATATAATACAAACTTTCATATAAAGTGCATTGAATACTATGAGAAGTTTGATACTTGATGATTGTTTTGAGATATGAGGAAGGTAATATTAGAGTCATGCTAGTGAGTAGTTGTGAATTTGAGAGATACTTGTGTTAAAGTTTGTGATTCCCGTAGCATGCACGTATGGTGAACCGTTATGTGATGAAGTCGGAGCATGATTTATTTATTGATTGTCTTCCTTATGAGTGGCGGCCGGGGACGAGCGATGGTCTTTTCCTAGCAATCTATCCCCCTAGGAGCATGTGTGTAGTACTTTGTTTCGATAACTAATATATTTTCGCAATAAGTATGTCAGTTCTTTATGACTAATGTTGAGTCTATGGATTATACGCACTCTCACCCTTCCACCGTTGCTAGCCTCTCTAGTACCGCGCAACTTTCGCCGGTACCATAAACCCACCATATATCTTCCTCAAAACAACCACCATACCTACCTATTATGGCATTTCCATAGCCATTCCAAGATATATTGCCATTCAACTTTCCACCGTTCCATTATTATGACATGCTTCATCATTGTCATATTGCTTTGCATGATCATGTAGTTGACATCGTATTTGTGGCAAAGCCACTGTTCATAATTCTTCCATACATGTCACTCTTGAGTCATTTCCCATCCCGGTACACCGCCGGAGGCATTCATATAGAGTCATAGTTTTTTCTAAGTATCGAGTTGTAATTCTTGAGTTGTAAGTAAATAAAAGTGTGATGATCATCATTATTAGAGCATTGTCCCAGTGAGAAAAGGATGATGGAGACTATGATTCCCCCATAAGTCGGGATGAGACTCCGGACGAAAAATACAGAGAAAAAGAGAGAAATAAAGAGAAAAAATAGAAAAAAAGAGACCATAAAAAAGAGAAAATGCCCAAATAAAATAAAATAAAATAAATGAGAGAAAAAGAGAGAAGGGGCAATGCTACTATCCTTTTACCACACTTGTGCTTCAAAGTAGCACCATGATCTTCAGGATAGAGAGTCTCCTATGTTGTCACTTTCATATACTAGTGGGAATCTTTCATTATAGAACTTGGCTTGTATATTCCCATGACGGGCTTCCTCAAAATGCCCTAGGTCTTCGTGAGCAAGCGAGTTGGATGCACACCCACTAGTTTCTTTTATTGAGCTTTCATACATTTATAGCTCTAGTGCATCCGTTGCATGGCAATCCCTACTCACTCACATTGATATCTATTAATGGGCATCTCCATAGCCCGTTGATACGCTTAGTTGATGTGAGACTATCTTCTTCCTTTTTGTCTTCTCCACAACCACCATTCTATTCCACATATAGTTCTATGTCCATGGCTCACGCTCATGTATTGCGTGAAGATTGAAAAGGTTTGAGAACATCAAAAGTACGAAACAATTGCTTGGCTTGTCATCGGGGTTGTGCATGATTTAAATATTTTGTGTGGTGAAGATGGAGCATAGCCAGACTATATGATTTTGTAGGGATAGCTTTCTTTGGCCATGTTATTTTGAGAAGACATAATTGCTTTGTTAGTATGCTTGAAGTATTATTATTTTTATGTCAATATTAAACTTTTGTCTTGAATCTTATGGATCTGAACATTCATGCCAAAATAAAGAGAATTACTTAGATAAATATGTTAGGTAGCATTCCACATCAAAAATTCTGTTTTTATCATTTACCTACTCGAGGACAAGCAGGAATTAAGCTTGGGGATGCTGATACGTCTCCAACGTATCTATAATTTTTGATTGTTCCATGCTATTATATTATCTGTTTTGGATGTTTATGTGCTTTATTATGGACTTTTATATTATTTTTGGGACTAACCTATTAACCCAGAGCCAAGCGCCAGTTTCTGGTTTTTTTCCTTATTTTAGAGTATCGAAGAAAAGGAAAATCAAACGGAGTCCAATTGACCTGAAACTTCACGGAACTTATTTTTGGACCAGAAGAAGCCCACGGAGTATTGGAGATGGACCAGGAGAGTCTCGGGCTGCCCACGAGGGTGGGGGGGCGCGGCCCCTACCTCGTGGACAGCCCGGAGGTCCACCTACGTACTTCTTACTCCCATATATACCCATATACCCTAAAAACTTCGGGGAGCATAATAGATCGGGAGTTCCGCCGCCAGAAGACTACGTAGCCACCAAAAACCAATCTAGACCCGTTCCGGCACCCTGCCGGAGGGGGAAATCCCTCTCCGGTGGCCATCTTCATCATCCCGGTGCTCTCCATGACGAGGGGGGAGTAGGTCTCCCTCGGGGCTAAGGGTATGTGCCAGTAGCTATGTGTATGTTCTCTCTCTCTCTCTCTCTCGTGTTCTTGAGATGGTACGATCTTGATGTATGGCGAGCTTTTCTATTACAGTTGGATCTTATGATGTTTCTCCCCCTCTACTCTCTTGTGATGAATTGAGTTATCCCTTTGAAGTTACCGTATCGGATTGAGTCTTTAAGGATTTGAGAACACTTGATGTATGTCTTGCGTGGGATACCCATGGTGACAATGGGGTATTCTATTGATCCACTTGATGTATGTTTTGGTGATCAACATGCGGGTTCCACCCATGAACCTATGCATAGGGGTTGGCACACATTTTTGTCTTGACTCTCCGGTAGAATCTTCGGGGCACTCTTTGAAGTTCTTTGTGTTGGTTTGAATAGATGAATCTGAGATTGTGTGATGCATATCGTATAATCATACCCACGGATACTTGAGGTGACATTGGAGTATCTAGGTGACATTAGGGTTTTGGTTGATTTGTGTCTTAAGGTGTTATTCTAGTACGAACTCTAGGATAGATTGAACAGAAAGAATAGCTTCATGTTATTTTACTACAGACTCTTGAATAGATCGATCAGAAAGGATAGCTTTGAGGTGGTTTCGTACCCTACCATAATCTCTTCGTTTGTTCTCCGCTATTAGTGACTTTGGAGTGACTCTTTGTTGCATGTTGAGGGATAGTTATATGACCCAATTATGTTATTATTGTTGAGAGAACTTGCACTAGTGAAAGTATGAACCGTAGGCCTTGTTTCCTAGCATTGCAATACCGTTTTTGCTCACTTTTACCACTTGTTACCTTGCTGTTTTTATATTTTCAGATTACAAATACCCATATCTACTATCCATATTGCACTTGTATGACCATCTTTTCGCCGAACTAGTGCACCTATACAATTTACCATTGTATTGGGTGTGTTGGGGACACAAGAGACTCTTTGTTATTTGGTTGCAAGGTTGTTTGAGAGAGACCATCTTCATCCTACGCCTCCCACGGATTGATAAACCTTAGGTCATCCACTTGAGGGAAATTTGCTACTGTCCTACAAATCTTTGCACTTGGAGGCCCAACAATGTCTACAAGAAGAAGGTTGTGTAGTAGACATCAGGGGACGAGCGATGGTCTTTTCCTACCAATCTATCCCCCTAGGAGCATGCGCGTAGTACTTTGTTTCGATGACTAATAGATTTTTGCAATAAGTATGTAAGTTCTTTATGACTACTGTTGAGTCCATGGATTATACGCACTCTCACCCTTCCATCATTTCTAGCCTCTTCGATACCATGCATTGACCTTTCTCACCTCGAGAGCTGGTGCAAACTTCGCCGGTGCATTCAAACCCCGTGATACGATACGCTCTATCACACACAAGCCTCCTTATATCTTCCTCAAAACGACCACCATACCTACCTATTATGGCATTTCCATAGCCATTCCGAGATATATTGCCATGCAACTTCCATCATCATCATATACATGACTTGAGCATTTATTGTCATATTGCTTTGCATGATCGTAAGATAGCTAGCATGATGTTTTCATGGCTTGTCCATTTTTGATGTCATTGCTATGCTAGATCATTCCACATCCCGGTACACCGCCAGAGGCATTCATATAGAGTCATATCTTTATTCTAGTATCGAGTTGTAAGTAAATAAAAGTGTGATGATCATCATTATTAGAGCATTACCCCATGAAAAAAGAGAATAAAAAAGAGAGAGACCAAAGAAGCCTAAATAAAAAAAGGGGGCCAAAGAAGCCCACCAAAAAAAGGGAAGAAGAAGGGGGACAATGTTACTATCCTTTTACCACACTTGTGCTTCAAAGTAGCACCATGTTCTTCATATAGAGAGTCTCTTGAGTTATCACTCTTATGTACTAGTGGGAATTTTTATTATAGAACTTAGCTTGTATATTCCAACGATGGGCTTCCTCAAATGCCCTAGGTCTTCATGACCAAGCAAGTTGGATGCACACCCACTTAGTTTTTAGTTTCAGCTTTCATACACTTATAGCTCTTAGTGCATCCGTTGCATGGCAATCCCTACTCCTCGCATTGACATCAATTGATGGGCATCTCCATAGCCCGTTGATTAGCCACGTCGATGTGAGCCTTTTGTAACACCCCAAATTTTTTAACCATGATTTTTTTTTTAAAATTTTCCCAAGAAATTAAATTTTTATTTTGTGGATTTATCTTTTGATTTCAGAACCACTCTTTTCTTTTATATTGTGGAGTTTTCACCCAAGTGAAAACTTTTCAAAAATATTGTTGGACTTGTTTACCCTCTCAAGAAAAACAATTCTTTTATCAGTGGATTTATTTGCATAATTCTTTTCCCTGAGCTTTATTCCTTTAAAAATGATTTTTCATAAGTTTTGGAGCCTCTTTTCCACCAAAATTAGGGGATGTTAGTAGTCGTGTATAATTCAATTATATGCAAAAACCCACTGGTGTTCTTTGAAAAAATTGAGCAAATCATCCTCTTTTGCTCTCTGGTCCAGTCTAGTACTTTCTACTGCAACCATATTTTATCTTGCTCTTGTTGCCTTGGGATTTGTCCTGCTTGAAGTACACTCTACCAAACCCTTAAGTCCAGGAGATTGGACCCATTGGAGTATCTTTGATCCATGCAATAATGCCCTTTTCTTTCTGTCCAGATTTATTTTTGTTTTTGACAAGTTTTTGTTTTTGATCCATGCAATAATGCACTAACAAGTTTTTGTTTTTGACAAACTAACCTTGCCACCATCATCTTCATCTAAAGAGACTATAATCTGGAGTTTTTGGCCACCCCAAGAGATGCCTAGATGACCATAGCATTCTGTCAAACACCTTGTGTGCATGGCCAGTTTTGGCTTGGTTTTTAGTTTGCATTGTGGACTTGATCCCCTGACCAAACCACCATGTCCACTAATCTCCTTGCAAACACTAACCTAGACCAGTTAATCCCCAGCCTCATCCAAGCCCTCTAGCACGCGCTGGCATTACGTTGAGCACCTCGCGTGCGTGCTCTGGACGCGCCCAGAGCACACGTTTTGCACGCGCGCGCACCGAGCCGCCGCGTTCGCTTGCCTGGCCTTTGCTCGCCTGCAGAGCCACGCCCATCCTCATCCACTCAGCAGAGCCATCCAAGCCACCCCCTAGCGTCCGCAGTAGGCTCCTGCCATGGACGGCGCCGCCCGAGCCACAGCTGCCCTTGGAATAAACCGAGCTCATCCATTCGCTCCTCCTAGCCGCCTCCTGCATCGCCACGTCATCTACGGCCACAGGAGCAGCACGCCGTCGATCTTATCCCCGGCCGCCGCGGAACCAACCTAGTCATGCTATAAATAAGGAGCCTTGAGCTCTTCCAAACCCTCAGGAAGCCTCAAGCCATCTCCCTAGCGCTCCCACAGCCAGAAATTGATGGAGGGAGGCTTTCTTCCTCGTCCCCGGCAAGTTCGGCCGCCGCCACGCTCCGGTTTAATTCGTCGCAAGCAGGACCTCCCGCGTCCATCCAGTGCTCCCATCCTCTTCCGCTTGACCTTACGGAGCCACCCCACCCCTCAGCTTCGAACAGGAGCCACCGTATCTCAAGTCCCCAGTCCACCAGAAGCCACCGGCCGCCACGGAGCTCGCCGACGGCGACCCCGTCCACCCCCGCCAACCTATCGACCACTGGGAGGACTGCCCTGGACTGGCGGATCCATCCCTGCCCTCGAAAGCCCATGGGGAGCCGCCGTTCATCAACGGCGATCGTCGGAGCCCCGCCTCTGCTCGGCCAGAGGAGAAAGAAAACGCGGGCGTCTGGTCAAACCTGACCAGTGGGCCCAAGGGACCCAGTGGCAGTGACGCAGCAACAGCCCGTGTTGTTTTAAGTGAAGACGTAAAACCCAGAGTACGTCTTCTCTGCCTCGATAACGTATTACTCCTCGAACCGTTTTCTTTTTCTGTTTTATTTAAAAACAGAGTTTTGACTAAATTTTGACTAGCTATAACTTTTTAAATATAAGTCCAATTGATTTGATTCTTTTTCTGTGGTTTCTCAAATTTTGTCTAGTTTATTTTCATATTTATTTGAAAAAATTTCAAACAACTTTTTTGTACTGCTCTGAAACTATGTGTTAATTTGAATTTCTCTTAAATAGGATTTTGGAGAGGGAAACAACTTTCAAAAAGTGCACCCCCACTTTCATACTCTTGAAGGCAAGCATTTTGAATCCCGGCATAATATTTATTGTGTGTCATTTGATGCAAATACGACACCACCTTGGCGCGAAGTATTCGGTATTTTATGTGGTGTCACGATCGTATTCATGAGTGCATAGTGATGATTCCTTGCTGTTGGGATTTTGATATGCTTCTGATAGTGACCACCCTCGTATGCCTTTCATGCCTACCGGAAGGAATCCGGGAAAGCCTCTGTCTTGGGTAGACACGAGCTTATCCCTAATCCTTCGTCGAGATGTTTATGTCCGGTAGGGCATGGGGAGGTATGATGAGTGGTGATTCTGTCTGATTGGGTGAAATATGTTTCTTATACTTATCATGCAGGAAATGCCTTAACCTCCTGAGTCGACCATAGATCGAGTCTTGTTCCAGTAACCCCCATACTTGTTTCGTACTACCACTTGTCCCTGCCATAGGTAGGGTACGGTTCAGTAAGTTGTCAACCCCTATCCTAGCACACACCGTACACAGAGGCCATGGTGGAAGATACCGGCTGCATCCGGTAGGCATGCCACCTGGTCCGGGGGCATGGGTGTTTCCGGTTGGAGCCAAGGGGGTAGCTCCCATAGTTGCGCGCGTTATAAATTTGTGATCCCATGCTAGTCGAGGATGTAGCCTCCCCACTTAGAGTTTCGCTTAACGAGTGTCGTGGGTGATTCCAAACACCGGTAAGTTAGGCTGGTGTGTGCGGTCAGGTGTGTTTTCGATTAAAAGACCGTAGAAGGAATTAGTCCCGATGGACTAAAGGAATCCGTTACTTGTGGGTAAAGAGTACACCCTCTGCAGAGATTATATCTATTCGAATAGCAGTGTCCATGGTTAAGGACTACAGTCTGGGATGGGTCAACTGTCGGTCTTAGTGTCGGTCTTCGGAGGAAAGATTGCTAAACCAGAACATGGATCATGACTTGTGACTCATGATGATTATGATTACTATTATTATGGACTAACCATTTACATTATTTTAATTATTGAGTATCTCTGGGACGGTTCTACCTCCTGGATATTCACTGTGATTATTCTCATATAAGCCCTTTATGTGGTGTCGCGGAGACGCCCGACTGTGGCATGCTTGTCATTCAGATTACTTTATAAGCCCTTTATGTGGTGTCGCAGAGACGCCCGACTGTTGCATGCTTGTTATTCATTTACTTTATAAAGCCCTTTATGTGGCGTCGCTGAGACGCCCGACTGTGGCATGCTTGTTATTTATTTACTCTATAAGCCCTTTATGTGGTGTCGCACAGATGCCCGACTGTGGCACGTTTGCTACTTATTGCTTTTATAAGCCCTTTATGTGACGTCGCTCAGACGCCCGACTGAGGCATGCTTTATATTATTATCCTTTCGAGGCATCGCTTCAGACACCCGATCGGTGCATTCTGTTTCTACTCCCTTACGGCATAATCATGTTGTAGATGAATAACCTGCTGCATGCATCATGGATGTTTATTTTGTAACGGACGTGTGATTATAGAATATTTCAGAGCATGATTATCATTTGTTATATTATACCTATGTTCATAATGTTTGCGAGTACATTCAAAGTACTCACTGGCTTGTCCCTGGCTATTGTCTTGGCCAGATTTCTTGCGTGGAGAGGAGCGTCGCGATGACAACCTCGGAACCTACGCAATGGTGATAGCAGCCTCGTGAAGATATGAGTTATCCAGGTCAGCTGTTCCTGTGGGAAATGGAGTCCCATAGACGCTGATGTACCACAAACCACTTACGCCATCAACCACTAGAAAACATTTGTTGTACTCCTAGGCCAGGATGGTCTTGTACTACACATTTTGTACTTTGCTTGGAGTTTCTGTATCAAGTTGGTGTCTCATCAGCTAATAGTAATCCTGGGGCTGGTGAGCACAAGGACCATTTTCTGGGAAATTAATATCCTGAAAATCCGGTCCCGACAACCTTGGTATCAGAGCCAGGCTGACCATTGGCTAATCCTATCTTAGTCAGGTCAAAAAACCTAGGTTAACCAACGCACCAGACCTTAACCTAACCCCGGCCAAGCTTCTCGTGTAAGATAACCACAAAGTGACCCCAACACCTTTTGGCAGTCGGTGCCCAACTAATCAGCCTAGCCTGTCGATCACGCGCTAGTGACTGGCACCTAAAATCTCTCATTCGCAAGCGTGCGAAGGAAGACTCCGTCCCCTTTTTCTATAAAAAAGGGCACGCTAGCCTCAACCCAACACAGCACGGCCTCTACCCTAAACCGAGCTAAATGCCTGGCCCCGTTGTGCACAATGAGACCACAGCAACTAACCGTGGAGGTTTTGTGACCGTGCTAGCAAACCTCACCCGCCGTGCCTTTGCATTAGAAGAGCCCCTAGAATATGTTGTGTACCAAGGACGCATGAGCGGTGAGAGCCGTCAATTCTAGGCCACTGTGCACGTCTATGGTAGGGGTCTATCGCCAGAATGCCCTTACAGGTTCACCGGAAGGACAACTTCCTTTGAGCCGCAAGCCATCCAACTAGCTGCTCGAGAGGCTATAGTTCAACCCCGACACTTGTCGCCCAGAGTTAACTATCGCTCATTCTACTACTACCCCAGCCATGACGGGTATGGTAGGCCACCCCAGGTCGCCAACGGAGATCACGAGACGGACCCTGCATTGTTGCATCTGGTGCGCTATGTAAGTGCACTGGAGGAACTGTTCGATCAAATCACCCTTGATCTGATCGCAACCCGTGGAGAGCTGGTTCGCCGAGCCCCGGCAAGATGCGGAGATGAGCCCGACGCCGATAACCCAGTCATGCTGTTCGGACAACCGATCGAGTCCTTGAGGTCTGCCCCAGCCATCGACCAAAACACTTTGGTGTCCCTAGAAGTGCTTCGTCGCCTTTTGGGAACACGCTCCAACATGATCGTGGCCAACAACCCTCGCGATGGTCATCATCGCTACCCTGGCCCTGCAGCTCATCAACCCCCTCTAGCTAACCCCGACGGTGAAACCCGTGGAGAATCCTCGACGTCCACGAGGCACGCCCGCTTAGATATAAACGAGGTAGACTAAGTCACTCGGGTAGTACCGAGTCGTAGTATGTCCACACCCTGTAATTGTGTGACCCTGTATCGCCATAATTAAATGCTGTTTGCTGGTGCACCCCTATTTTTAATAGTGGCCATGCATAAGTATGTTTGCGCACGGTTGCATTTTTAATTCCGGGCGTACCTACCAAAAACCACCCCGACGACACCCACAGTAATACATCACTTTTGTGAGATATTTATATCTGTGGCATTGACCCCAACCCCATAGAGCAGGACCGACAAACTAGTTGCCCCTCACCGTGATAAATGACCCAGCCCAGATGCTATATAAAAGGCCACCTCGTGACCTTACCAAGCATCCCTTTCCTCGTGCACAGCTCTCACAACCATTTCTTTGCCATGCCGAGCCCTAGTATTTATCTGAGAACTCCGGATGCAACCCCGGGTTGTTTTGTTAAAATATTGTGGGACTTTACCTGCAGTACCATGAGTTCTACCCATCCACCCCAGTACGAGTTGCTCAAATCGAGGATCACCCCATCCACCTCGAAATATTGGGCAGTGGTGCACATCCCTCCCGCAAACCCAAACCAAGACCCAACGGAAGTCTGTTTCGTGGGAAAATCTATGCCAACCCCGCAAATGGCCATAGAAGCTGCTCATACGAAGCGCTTGCTCGCCTTCGATTCGCGTTACCCTATGCCAGCGAACGAGGGTATTATTACTTCCCGAGTCGTGCAGCACCCGGAGAAGTAGCATTGTTTCCCGGTGGACGAATTGAGAGAGACCCAGTACTGGCCAACCTTGCCCAGTATGTCATCGCTCAAGAGCGTTTGACCCAGCGAGTAATGGGTTATCTCCAGAGCCTCGCTGATTTAAATCCTCAGATCGCCATCGGCAGACCACTGAGGCCCGACCAGGAGAGATGCATTCATCGAGTAGTCAATCCGCTTCCTCGATAGAAGAAGAGTGTGCCCCAGTACCAGAGACATTTTCTCAGGACCCTGTCCATTTGCCGTTTTCATTGTAGGCGTCACTTCTATGTTTATTGTCCCAGCGTTTATTGATGTGTTGCAACTTGTACGTGGGATCCTAAATTTGTGCGATGGATTAAATATCTGGTTTCAATTAATGTGAGTAGTTTTTACTGCTGTTAATTTTGATTAACTAATTTCACTCTCAATAAATTCTGAAGTGAGATTTTTTTCCTGAGTTGTTGCAGCATATGTCTCTTCACGACATAGATTTTTATTCACGCAGCACCACGACCACAGACTCACAACCCCAACCACTCGACCGCGTGCACTAATTGCAAATCCGTGTGCACATGTTGCATCTAACTGATTTCCTCCCTAACACACCACAGTCTCTGAAGGAGAGAATTGTCGGTAATTATTCGGGAGCAAGTTGCCTACAACACGCTGACAGCAGTTAGCACCCGACACCACATTAATCCTCATGATCACCGCCACCGCGGAGAGCTAACACTCGAGCGGCAGCATCACGATGATCATCGAGGATCATCGCGCACAAGAGCACGGAGAACCCCAGCAATGTTGCCAGCCCTCAGCACACCAGGATCATGTACTAGTCCGACATCGCCTCCGCCATTAGAGCCTCCTGCAAACAGAAATGAAGAAGAAGGAAGGAGAAGGAGAAGCGAGGCCAGGTGTGAGGAAGAAGAAAGGAGCACCTTAGTCATTTTATAGCTCAAGATCGGTGTACGGTGGGCGAAGTCCACCAGCGCCGCTCGTCGCTCGATCGCCGGTGTTCGGAGGCGAATCCGCGAGCAGTGCCAACAACACACTAGCCCTCGAGGTGAGTGCATGCTGCACCGGTAGCTAGCATGCCGCGCACTACCGCGGTACGGCCTAGATGCCCTACGCGCTAGACGTCGCCGGTGGAGAAAGCGCGGGAAAGCACGCGAGAGAGAGGAAGAAGAGAGAGACAGAGGTAGAAGAAGAGACTGACAGTGGGCCCCGGGTCCACCTGTCAGCCAGAGAGAGCACTGTGCTCTCGGGTACGACCAATGTATTTTAGTAATTTAGAATTTTATTCTAAATTTATTGTAACCAAAGTAGAAATTTCTCGTTTCCCCCCAACCATGGATTTTTCCACGCAGCGCCAATTTACGCACTGTAGTTTTACACCACTTATTTGCCCACTCACTGTAGCCACATTTTATTGCATAAGTAAGATGGTTATTTTTGTGAAATTATCTTGAGATAGTAGGAGTAATTCTTTTCAAAGCAACCCTTAGCAAATCTCGAGGACGAGAATTTTCTTAAGGGGGGTAGTGTTGTAACACCCCAATTTTTTTAACCATGATTTGTTTATTAAAATTTTGCCAAGAAATTAAATTTTTATTTTGTAGATTTATCTTTTGATTTGAGAACCACTCTTTTCTTTGATATTGTGGAGTTTTCACCCCAAGTGAAAACTTTTCAAAAATATTGTTGGACTTGTTTACCCTCCTAAGAAAAACATTTCTTTTATCAGTGGATTTATTTGCATAATTATTTTCCCTGAGCTTTATTCCTTTAAAAATGACTTTTCATAAGTTTTGGAGCCTCTTTTACACTACAACCCTTTGGTAAAATTAGTTATAAGCTTCCACCAAAATTAGGGGATGTTAGTAGTAGTGTATAATTCAATTATATGCAAAAACCCACTAGTGTTCTTTGAAAAAATTGAACAAATCATCCTCTTTTGCTTTTTGGTCTAGTCTGGTACTTTCTACTGCAACCATATTTTATCTTGCTCTTGTTGCATTGGGATTTGTCCTGCTTGAAGTACACTCTACCAAACCCTTAAGTCCAGGAGATTGGACCCATTGGAGTATCTTTGATCCATGCAATAATGCCCTTTTCTTTCTGTCCAGATTTGGTTTTCTCAAGAACTTGCACTAACAAGTTCTTTTTTTCGACAAACTAACCTTGCCACCATCATCTTCATCTAAAGAGACTATGATCTGGAGTTTTTGGCCACCCCAAGAGATGCCTAGATGACCATAGCATTCTGTCAAACACCTTGTGTGCATGGCCAGTTTTGGCTTGGTTTTTAGTTTGCATTGTGGACTTGATCGATCCCCTGACCGAACCACCATGTCCACTAATCTCCTTGCAAACTCTAACCTAGACCTGTTAATCCCCAGCCTCATCCAAGCCCTCTAGCACGCGCTGGCATTATGTCGAGCACCTCGCGTGCGTGCTCGGGACATGCCCAGAGCGCACGTTTTGCACGCGCGCGCACCGAGTCGCCGCGTTCGCTTGCCTGGCCTTTGCTCGCCTGCAGAGCCATGCCCGTCCTCATCCACTCAGCAAAGCCATCCAAGCCACCCCCTGGCGCCCTACAGCGCCGCCGTCAGAGCCCCTTGGCGGCACGCCGGTGTCCGCAGCAGGCTCCTGCCATGGACGGTGCCGCCCGAGCCACATCCGTGCGACAGCTGCCCCTGGAACAGCTCGAGCTCATCCATTCGCTCCTCCAAGACGCCTCCTGCATCGCCACATCGTCTACGACCACAGGAGCAGCACACCGTCGATCTTATCCCCGGCCGCCGCGGAACCGACCTAGTCATGCTATAAATAAGGAGCCCCGAGCTCATCCAGACCCTCAGGCAGCCTCAAGCCATCTCCCTAGCGCTCCCACAGCCAGCAATCAACGGAGGGAGGCTTTCTTCCTCGTCTCCGGCAGGTTCGGCTGCCGCCACGCTCCGGTTCAATTCGTCGCAAGCAGGACCTCCCCCGTCCATCTAGTGCTCCCATCCTCTTCCCCCTGACCTTGCGGAGCCACCCCACCCCTCAACTTCGATCGGGAGCCACCGTAGCTCGAGTCCCCAGTCCACCAGAAGCCACCGGCCGCCGCGGAGCTCACCGCCGGTGACCCCCTCCACCCCCGCCAACCTATCGACCACTGGGAGGACCGCCCTAGACTGGCGGATCCATCCCTGCCCTTGAAAGCCCATGGGGAGCCGCCGTTCATCGACGGCGATCGTCGGAGCCCCGCCTCTGCTCGGCCAGAAGAGAAAGAAAACGCGGGCGACTGGTCAAGGGACCCAGTGGCAGTGACCCAGCGACGGCTCGCACTGTTTTAAGTGAAGACGTAAAACCCAGAGTACGTCTTCTCTGCCTCGAAAACGTATTACTCCTCGAACCGTTTTCTTTTTATGTTTTATTTAAAAATAGAGTTTTGACTAAACTTTGACTGGCTATAACTTTTTAAATATAAGTCCAATTGATTTGATTCTTTTTCTGTGGTTTCTCAAATTTTGTCTAGTTTATTTTCAAATTTATTTGAAAAAAATTCAAAAAACTTTTTTGTACTGCTTTGAAACTATGTGTTAATTTGAATTTATCTTAAATAGGATTTTGGAGTGGGAAACAACTTTCAAAAAGTGCACCCCCACTTGCATACTCTTGAAGGCAAGCATTCTGAACCCCGACATAATATTTGTTGTGTGTCATTTGATGCAAATACGACACCACCTTGGCGTGAAGTATTCGGTATTTTATGTGGTGTCACGATCGTATTTATGAGTGCATAATGATGATTCCTTGCTGTTGGGACTTTAATATGCTTCTGATAGTGACCAGCCTCGTATGCCTTTCATGCCTACCGGAGGGAATCCGGGAAAGCCTCTGTCTTGGGTAGACAGGAGCTTATCCCTAAGCCTTCGTCGAGACGGTTATGTCCGGTAGGGCATGGGGAGGTATGATGAGTGGTGATTCTGTCTGATTGGGTGAAATATATTTCTTATACTTATCATGCAGGAAATGCCTTAACCTCCTGAGTCGACCATAGATCGAGTCTTGTTCTAGTAACCCCCATACTTGTTTCGTACTACCACTTGTCCCTGCCATTGGTAGGGTACGGTTCAGTAAGTTGTCAACCCCTTTCCTAGCACACAACGTACACAGAGGCCATGGTGGAAGATACCGGCTGCATCCGGTAGGCATGCCACCTGGTCCGAGGGCATGGTTGTTTCTGGTTGGAGCCAAGGGGGTAGCTCCCATAGTTGCGCGCGTTATAAATTTGTGATCCCATGCTAGTCGAGGTTGTAGCCTCCCCACTTAGAATTTCTCTTAACGAGTGTCGTGGGTGATTCTAGACACCGATAAGTTAGGCTGGTGTGTGCGGTCAGGTGTGTTTTTGATTAAAAGACCGTAAACGGAATTAGTCCCGATGGACTAAAGGAATCTGTTACTCATGGGTAAAGAGTACACCCTCTACAGAGATTATATCTATTCGAATAGCCGTGTCCATGGTTAAGGACTACAGTCTGGGATGGGTCAACTGTTAGTGTCGGTCTTTGGAGGAAAGATTGCTAAACCAGAACATGGATCATGACTTGTGACTCGTGATGATTATGATTACTATTATTAGGGACTAACCATTTACATTATTTGAATTATTGAGTATCCCTGGGACGGTTCTACCTCCTAGATATTCACTGTGATTATTCTCATATAAGCCCTTTATGTGGTGTCGCGGAGATGCCCGACTGTGGCATGCTTGTCATTCAGATTACTTTATAAGCCCTTTATGTGGTGTCGTAGAGACGCCCGACTGTGGCATGCTTGTTATTCATTTACTTTATAAAGCCCTTTATGTGGCGTCGCTGAGACGCCCGGCTGTGGCATGCTTGTTATTTATTTACTCTATAAGCCCTTTATGTGGTGTCGCACAGATGCCCGACTGTGGCACGTTTGCTACTTATTGCTTTTATAAGCCCTTTATGTGATGTCGCTCAGACGCCCGACTGAGGCATGCTTCATATTATTATCCTTTCGAGGCGTCGCTTCAGACACTCGATCGGTGCATTCTGTTTCTACTCCCTTACGGCATAATCATGTTGTAGATGAATAACCTGCTACGTGCATCATGGATGTTTATTTTGTAACGGACGTGTGATCATAGAATATTTCAGAGCATGATTATCATTTGTTATATTATACCTGTGTTCATAATGTTTGCGAGTACATTCAAAGTACTCACTGGCTTGTCCTTGGCTATTGTCTTGGCCAGATTTCTTGCGTGGAGAGGAGCGTCGCGATGACAACCTGGGAACCTACGCAATGGTGATAGTAGCCTCGCGAAGATAGGAGTTATCCAGGTCAGCTGTTCCTGTGGGAAATGGAGTCCCATAGACGCCGATGTACCACAAACCACTTCCGCCATCAACCACTAGAAACCATTTGTTGTACTCCTAGTTCAGGATGGTCTTGTACTACACATTTTGTATTTTGCTTGGAGTTTCTGTATCAAGTTGGTGTCTCATCAGCTAACAGTAATCCTGGGGCTGGTGAGCACAAGGACCATTTTCTGGGAAATTAATATCCTGAAAATCCGGTCCGACACCTTTCTCCTTTTTTGTCTTCTCCATACAACCTCCACCATCACGCTCATGTATTACGTGAAAGTTGAAAAGGTTTGAGAATGTCAAAAGTATGAAAGAATTGCTTGGCTTGTCATCGGGGTTGTGCATGATTTAAATGCTTTGTGTGGTGAAGATGGCGCATAGCCAGGCCAGACCATATGATTTTGTAGGGATAACTTTCTTTGGACATGTTATTTTGAAAAGACATGATTTTGTAGGGATAAATTTCTTTGTTGTGATTAGCTAGCTAGGTCTACGTTTGCCACTAATATATCCATCTGTCATGTTTGTATAATAATTGCCAAGTTGTAATATTTGCAGAAACTATGGAGCATGGCCGAGACGCGGAAGCAGAACGGGTGTTGGGGGACATAATCGCATCCGGAGGTGATGTCATGTCGTATCTCAATGACACCGATGGTCTGAAAGGACAGGGTGAAGAAGCAGGCTATAGTTATCGAACAATGGAGGAAGGACATGATTACGATGGCTCCGGTGACTGAGTGCCGGTGGAAGAAGGACACCGTGATGACGGCTCCGGTGACCGAACGGACGATGGCCAACCGATTGAACCCATCCGGACCAAGGAAGCATTTTCTGCTTAGTGCGGGGTTCTTGTTAGGGACATGATCCCGATCAGCATCCACCAATGGTATAAGCCTTAGAACAAAGACCATGAGGTGTCTTATGTCAATGATAGGCAGAAAGATGATCTTTGGACCGCGCTGAAGGCAAATTTCACCCTACCACCAGAGGAGGATCCGAAGAAGCCAGCTATAGAGCCATTGGTCAAGTCTCATGCTCTTAAGAAGATGGCAAATCTGTTCAGGAGGTGGAAGAATAAGCTGAAAACAAAGTTCGTCGACAATGACAAGACTCCAGTATTCACCGGCCGATTTGAGAAGATCAGAGATCACTGGGACGCATTTGTGGCCCACAAGACATCGGACAAGAGTAAGAAGATGTCAGCGACAAACAAGATAAATGTTGCAAAGAAGGAGCATCACCATTGCACGGGGTCAGGTGGCTACCTCAAAGCCCGACCGTTGTGGGCAAAGGCTGAGAATGACCTGCTTGATAAAGGGGTCGAACCAGAGACATTGAACTGGCCAGACCGTTCAAGGACTTGGTTCTTCAGGGTATGCGGAACCTTGGACTCTGAAACATGGAAGTGCGTTTGGACGAACAAGCAATTGCAAATACCCATCACGAAGCTTCAGGAGTATATCGCCGCAGCGCAGGAAGGGACGTTCGTTCCAGATAGAGAAAACGATGAGCTTAGAATGGCCCTCGGGAATCCTGAGCACCCTGGACGAACACAAGGCACTCCAGGCTCCGTTCCGTGGAAGGCAAGGTTTCCGGACGCAGGCGGTTACAAATGCCAGGAGAGGAGAAGGACAGTGGAGCAGACCCAACTGCAGGCGCTGCACGCAAGGGTAAAAGCGCTAGAGGAACGAGAAGCAGTTCATAGCAAGCGACCTGCCGAAGCTACCCCGCCATCTCAGCGGAGAAGCAGCGTGGCTTCCACCGAGCTGCTTCAGGAGCCTGTCTTCACGACTCCTACTAGCTACCCCGTGGATTCTATCACGGATTCTCAACATTGCCACCTTATGACGCAATGGCAGAACTTCAAAGTCAAGGCGGCTGTCGTCTCTGTTGCACCTCCTGAACCCGGTGCAACTTTTCACTGCCGGCCAATTCCAGAAGGATATGCTAGGGTGATGGTGGATGAAATAACGGAGGGATTTGAGGAGCTCGAGCTTGACCACCCTACCGGTGAAGGGGAGACTCGGCTGGGTTCTTCTTTGAAGACTCCATGTCTATGACGGAAGGAGCTTATCAACCTTCCGAACTAGATGCCTCCGCCTCCTCCTCCTCCTCCGGTGAGTCAGGGCACTCCGCCTCCTCCTCCGGCAAGTGATCAGGGCACTCCGCCTCCTTCTCCAGCGCGTGGCGGCACTCCGCCTCCTTCTCCGCCTGCGCCGGCACACCCGAGCAGCCCGCCTCCTTGTCCGCCTCATCAGTAAGGGCGGAAGAGAACCGCCGCCGCTCCGGCTACTCTGGCTGCTCCGCCTCTTAAGCAAGGAAAGAAGACAGCCGCAACCGCTTCATCTGCTTCGGCGTCTAGCAGTACATCCAGAGGCGGGAGGCAATTCAGATTCGGTCCATCTCTAAAGCCTCTAGAGAAGTTACCATATGAGAGGACCGTGGAGGAAAACGCGGAGATCTGACAAGCCCAAGTGAGGGAGTTCTTTGAAACGCAAAGAGCTAAGAAACATCCACCTCCGGGGGAGAAGATAGATCCGGTGAAAGCAAAGCGCACTATCGAAGCCCTCAAGAAACCACCACCATCTCCGCCGAAAACCAACTATGAGCGCATTATTGAAAGGTCATATATCGAAGCAGAGCAGTCGGGAAGTAGTTTCAATGATCGAAGGTTAGCAGAACAAAGAGCTGGGAAAAAATTGCCCAGCTCGGCGAACAAGCGAACCAATCGTGCCCCCCGCTCAAGGTGTCTAGCGATATCGTCGCTAATCATCCGGTGATTTTGCCCAGTACCAATCTTGGAGATTACCTGCCCAACTATGCACACTATGATATAATGGAGGTGGACAAACACAAATACCGGTACGGGAAGCCTCTCGTCAAAGATGGAACTCCGCTGACAACGATGATGCGAAGATTCCATGATTGGTACATGAAAACATGCAGAGAGTCTTGGGGGAAGGATACTTTGACGCTGAGAGTTAAAGAGGAGCACGACCTCATTGGAATTGAACTGTTGTCTGTTCCATTTGAGGAGTTCTTCCAATGGTTCAATCAAAAGGCCCTCGATAAATTAACGGTCACTTGCTACTGTCTGTAAGTATTACTTCTGTCATTAAGTCTCTCTATATATAGCTCAGCTCTTTCATTGCATGTATATATAATTATCCTCACTATATTATGCAGATTGAAGATCGTCGAATGCAGAAAAGTAGAAATCTATGATATTGGGTTCATTAACACAAATCTCATAGATGAATATACGATTAAATTTGATGCCAAAGAAACCGAGGCCAACTTGCTACGATCATTGCTTCAAAATCAAAACAATGATAAAATACTCTTTCCTTACAACTTCAAGTGAGTGTTACTGTCTTGTGCATATTCGGTTTCCCTTATTACTCGAGATTATAGTAATGTAATTGATGAGTTATGCATGCATGCGCAACTTCCACTATATTCTCCTAGAGATTAAGCTTGAGCGGGGACTAGTAACCGTCTTAGACTCGAGACGAAAATCTCCCGAGGATTATGCGGGCATGACTAAAGTTCTCGAGAAGTAAGTTCAATTGATCATTATCGCACCATATCGGAAACTTTGTTCAATTCCTGATATCAAGTAATTGTTTTGTTTGTCTCGCAGGGTTTGGAAAGTATTCACCGCACAAGCTCCGGGACTGCCGAGGGAGCTGCGATGGACATACCCGAATGTAAGTACTACTAGCTAGCTAGTTCCGTGCATCTCGATCCCGTTGATTCTAGCTACTTTCATCAATACCATTTATAATGCTTCATTATCAGTTTGATTGACCTCTATTTCTCGTAAAGTGCTTGTGGCAGGAACCCGACAATGATTACTATGGATACTACATTTGTGAGTTCATCTACACCGCGACTTGCAAAAAAACCAGGGGCTACTCTAAAAGACAATTTGATGTGCGTAAGCAATAATATTCACAATTTCATTTTATTACCATCATTTGTGTTATGTTTAATTCATATATATGTATTGACCCCCTTCGTCAAATTAGATGTGGCAGATGCGGGATGAACTCCTACCACAAGATCGCATCAAAGCAATTCAAGAGGAATTGGCAGGATTCTTTCTTGACCACGTCATCAATAAAGCCAGAGAATACCATGTGGAACTTGAGTTCAGATGCTAAGGGATTGTAAGAGATCTTACATTGTATATATATGTAGCCACTAGCGTCGGATAGATATACAAAAACTTGTTGTCGATCAATCTCTCGGAGAAGGAGAGGTCAATCACTTCTCTCCGTATATGTTCATGACGATCTTCTGTACTTAATTGTTTCCTTCATTTGCTTACTAGCTAGCGTCTCGAGTCCTCTCTATATGTATAGTACGTACCGTCGACGAAGCACGGAGATAAGAGAGGACACTTCTCTCTATTTGCTAGCTAACACAATATATGAAACCCCTAAATTAACCCTACAAAACCCCTCACCCCCCAAACCCCCACCCCACCCCCCTTTCGGAAAAAAGCAAAAACCCTAGCCCCTGAACTGCTGATGCGTGGAAGCTTATTGGTTCCGGTTGGTGCTACAAACCGGGACAAAAGGCCCCCCCCGCCTGGGCAAGCTGCAGCGGCCACGTGGAGGCCCATCTATCCCGGTTGGTGTAAGAACCATGACTAAAGGTGTTGAGCTTTAGTACCGACCCTTTAGTCCCGGTTGCCAAACCAGGACAAATGGGCCTTATGAACCGGGGCAAATGGGCCTTTCTCTACTAGTGCCTCTACGCATGCACTTGCGTGCCTATGTAATTCTGCAACACCTGTAATCAGCATTGGCTGCATCATACTTTGAGAAATATATTCAGGTGAGGGAACTCCCCCCCCCCCTCGGTGATTACCAGAAAAAAAAGAAAATACCATTTGTGTTCATATCTATTGTGTATGGTGTTTCATCAGCATTGATAAAGACAATTGTAATGAGAAGATTTGATGAATTCCAACCCAACTATATATGGTACACCAGCTCTGCCCCTTGGTAAAATATTTGGAAACTATGCTTTTGATGTGTTGCCTTGTGTTTTAGCTAGCTGTTATGAAATTGTTGTTAAATGAAGTGTTGGACCCTTCTGTTTGTTAGATAAGCCATCAAATTTCATCCATGTATGGACATTTCACCCTAAATGCTTACGCTGAAGTGGCAGCTGACATTCTTCTAGCCGGTTATTTGCTATTTCACATGCACTCTTCTATTTATGAGCACATCACCTTTGTCTCCAATCTCTTAGCATAACGGTCCATCAACCGAAAATTAAGGATGTTCATGCCTTTGATTGGTAGAACCCAGTATCCCCTTTCCGTTCAGACTGGATGCGACAAATCAGGTGGATGTGTTTTCTTTACTCTTGACCACATTTTGCGGAAAAACTGTAGATTTAGTTGTCGGTGTTTTTTTTGCCATATCTTGGCACGAGTCTGACATTGCTGTCTATTTCAAGTACTCTGCTTGTTCATTATTCCGCCTAGTTGCCTTACACCTACTTAAATAAAACTATGGTTATGTTCATTGGATTCAAATGACGTAAGATATACTTGTAACAAAATGGTATATTTTCTACTAATCTTAGCATCAACTACAATATATCCCTAAGCTATCGAGTGAGCCATAAACAAAGATTCAACACGTTGTTTCAGGGACTCATAATCCTCCATAACATTGTCATTTTCTCCCAAACTAACCCTCGGTTTGCCTAATTACACTTATGGAATTATAGGAGCGCGCCTACTCATATATACTTTATACTAACTTATTTCCAAAGAAAGCCATGTTATATCAAGCACTAATTGATGGCACAAAGCTACTCCGTTTCTTTCTTTCTTTTCTCCTGTTAGAAGAATATATCTGGGTGGGAGCTAAGATAAACTACTAGTTGCTTACGTTGTGAACATATCACAAAGACCAGTTTCAAACAGTCGGTCGATCTCTGGCTGCTACAAGGAGGATTACATTTCCATAGATCTTATAGGTACAACTGCATACAGGGAAAAAAAAATCTTAGAATATATTTATCTGTAGCCTCATATCAGTCATATGGGATGACAAGCTCGATCGTGGTTTATAAAGGAAACTGGAAACCCACGTACAGGGGGATGCAAAAAATTGGAACTCTCGCATGGCGAGCTTGCATTGTCACCAATCCTGGATGCTCATGGAAGCTATCTTTTCTGAACATTCCATTGACAAACCAATACGAAGAGGCAAGTGTTGTATCGGTCAGAACATGCTTCCTGCCGGATCAAGAGACTCCGGCCATTAGGCACACACAGATCAAACATTTCTGCTGGAAATTGGAGTCCCAAACCAGTGCAGCGCACCTCGTCGTTTCCAAATCAAACAAACTAAACACCAAATTTCACGAATAGATGGATCCGTCCATTTTGCGAATCACGGTCGTAGGCGCCTGGAAATGCTTAATTACTAAAACTGCATGCACGGAGGCATCGATTGTTGGCTGCGCCGCGCAGAATAGCGAGCTACCAAGCGGAATCCATGGCCGGAGCTGATACGATCGTCTTCGCCCCGGAGATCATCGATCTGCAAAGGCGACCGATCTGTCTATCGCCGAGATCCAGACTAGGCAGCACAGTACGGGGCTAGAAGTCTGGGACCAAACCAATTCAGAAGAAAATTCAGAAGCCGCCATGAATGGATTCAGTTCCAACCAACCAGTTAATTCTTAACACAAAGATGAAGTATTACAGCAAAGATCGATAGCGACTCCTCCCGGCGAGAGGAAAGAGATGGCTGCAAGCTCGAACTACGAGCTACACCCGAGAAATTACATTAATTACAGGAGAGCCCCCCTCCCCTCTCATCTCTCCTCGTCTATTCCTTCTTCTTGTTCTTCCGGCCGCTGCCGCTGCACTCACCGATTTCCTCCGTCGCGGCATAGATCTCGGTGATCAGGCGGTAGCGCTTCATCCTGTGCTGGCTCCCGGGCACCTCGTGCTCGTCATCTTCCTCCCAGTCCACGCAATCACCAAGAACCAAGGCCCCCGGCGCTGGCGCCGGCGCGGCGTTCAGGGAGCGCAGGGAGGAGGAGGAGCCGCCTGATGTGGCGCTGCTCTCGCTGAGCTGGAGGAGCAGCTTGGCCGCATCGACCTCGGGCGTCGTGAGGCCCCCCGCCAACGCCGCCCCCGCCGGCGCCGCCACGCCAGCCATCTTCGTCTTGGGCTTCGGCTCGATCTTCCCCTTCGCCGGCTGTGCCTCGGGCTGTAGGGCTTTCGTGGGCGATTGGTGGGGTTGGGTCGCCGCGGACACGCGCGTTGCCTGATTTCGCCTCCTCCCCCCTCTCTCTCCCGTCTGGTCTTTGGCTCCTAGTTAATTTCTCTTCTCCTTTTCGTTGCTTTTGAAGAGAAGGCTTGGGTTTTATTTCTCTATTTTCCAATTGCTTTTCTGGATACGCTTTAATTACTTCCCTGGGTGGCTTGCATTAATATCATCATATGACCCCGAATCCATTTGGCCTGAACAACAAGGTTTCACACATGTATTAGTACGTAATCCGTGGTGAACGTTCGCGTCGCAACACACACCTGCACATCGTGAGCCGTCCACCGATCCAGTGCATAGCGTATCCAGCCAACTGTGTCCAGCGTGTCGCCAGATCAGACAGTCATCGATACGTCGTGCTTGAAGTCATCACTCCCATACATATCCGCTGCAAATATTTTCCGATTAACCATTACTTGTGGTCATGGTATGCGGCATGCAACTTGTTTTCATCCTAGTTTAACACTTGTTCTTATCGCGGTCACCGTTACATATTCAGACGGCTATGGAGATACAATACATCAGTCATAGTTATCGCTAAATATGTCATGTTGTTACATGTGCTAATTGTAATTGGAGTAACTCATCAACACAATCCTACCGGCCATCTCAGACTCCGTGGGACTTTTCCCTCACCATTTCTCTCCCCAACGAAGGAATCCGGTGTTTGATGATTCCTGCATCCTGAAAAACTTAAATAGTAGAGCATCATAGACTTTTAGAAAAAAAATATTGCATCCTCCTACCCAGTTAAGGAAAAATATCATCTCGGGGGACCATGGGGGGTAAGGTCATATAGATGGTTTTGTGTCACACGTCGAGTGCCATTAGAGAGGTCCTCCCTATGGATGGTCTTTTCTGGTCGCAAACCTACATGTCCTTATTACTATATTAGTTCAATGAGGCACAATTTTGCCTTTCCAAAGAAGTATCATGTTGCAATTTTTGTCTTCATGATGTCCACAATTCCAACATACTTCAGCAGGAAAAACATTTTCATAAATTCCATACATTATCAAAAGATTTCAAAGGATCCTATGACATTCCATGCAGAAAAGGATTTGAAGGCACACTTTAGATTTTTGGAACACAGGTATTGATCGGTTACCACAAAATTGGCATAAAAATATTTTTGAGTAATTTTGAAAAATAAATCAGCAACAATACACCAAGCTCTAATGGAAATGTTGTTTCTAGTTTAAAACTCGAGACATGGAAAATTAAAGCATGAAGATACCATGAAATTGTAAACCATACTTGCTATCCACATATCTAGATTCATACGACAATTTTAATTTTGTATTTTTGTTAAAATTTATAATCATTTAATATTTTTTTGGGGATTCATTGATCTTGATTAATTTACATATTATCATTTAACCTGATTTTACAATGGTAGGGAGACCATATGTAGAATTTTCAATAAGTAAGACCATCAAGGTCCATGAGTAAGGGTACCTACTCGGCGGGGATGCTCTATGGCTGTATTCAAACCATGTGTAATGATATAATCAACAATGTGAAATTGTAAATATTCCAGGAATACATCAAAGGTACCAATAACCTCCGATGACAAGTTATATGATTCGATCTAGAAAGCTTCCATATGGATGACGTAAAAGATGAAGAGTGAGATGTTGATGTCGATGGATATGTGATGAAGATGGTGCTCCCCGTGTTGGCTTGATATTATTGATGAGACAATGTATTCTTCCAGTGGAATATGGAGGTGATAGATTCCACTCCTTTAGGATAGATAAAGGGCTTCTTCATTCCACCTCACTCACAGAATCACGACAAAATCAGGTATCCCCTCAACTGAAGAGTTGACCTTGTGTAAAAAGGGCATTTGGCAGGATATATATGGGGCCCACTCACTCTTGCAACATGCTGCCTATAGGGTGTGCCATGTGGGTACATGTGGCCCACTAGCCACTGCATTCGCCGTGACCTTCTTCAATCTTTCATTGTTATGTCATATAATTTTCTTGTGTTTTAAAAAGATACATAAGTCTCCACATTATTTCCCTTTTTTAGAAGGCTCAATATAGATTTACAATAAACCTATATAAAAGATGTCAATATAGATTTAATAAAAATTAAATTAACATGCTTATCTACTTTTTGAATGATGAAAAATGTGTGTATGATATAAAAATTACTTGTAATGAGTGTTAGGAAACGTAGTAGAAAACCCAAAAAATCGCCCTACGATCACCTAAGAACAATATGAAGATGCATAACGGGTTTGGATCAACGATCGTTATCGACTCCGGAGTGCAGCAGAAGTACATGAGTCGGTGTAGATCGTACTTGGAGTCCCTCGAACGTCAAGGATGATCATGCGAACTTCCCTCGAACGATCCCTCGAACAGAAGACCGGAAGCAAGGCCTCTCTACTTGGTTGCAAGCATACGACCTTCACGATCCGGTAGTGCTTGGCCGTCGATCCAGAGTTAATCGTCGCCGGAGAATTAGAGGGAGGATATTAGAACCACACGAGGGCTTCTAATTATGAGGATTAGAGGTGTCTAGGGCTAGCTCTTAGTCAACTAGGACCAACACGAACTAGAACTATATCAACTAGAGGAGGCTCCAAAACTTGTGTATCTCAATTGGGCACCAAACCTCGACTATTCATAGGTTAGAGGGAAGAGGGAGGGCTGCCACCAAGGAGGGAAACCCTCCTTGGAGCATCCAACTAAGGGGAGGAATAATAGGACTCCTCCCCTAATCCTATTCGGCCCTCCTCCTTAGGGAAGGGAGGCACTTTCCCGCTTGGGCCTTTTTGGCCCAAGTTTCCTTCCACCTCTTGGCCTTATTAGGCCCATTTATATTAAATTAAATATATATTTGTTCTAAACATTTTTGAACCATTATATTTTTTTAAGATCCCCAAAAACATTTTCCAACTATATATATTAATCGATAACACCCAGTATTACCCAATATTCGCCGAAGCCCTTTCGGTGACCCCAAAATGCATCTGGAACCTCTCGGAACTAAACCGAATATTAATGAAATAATTCCATAAATATATTCTGATCACTCATGTCACACTAAAACTCGATAGATCATGATTACCTTAAGCTTGTGACCCCCATAGGTTCAGTAAATCATAGACATGAACGAAACCCCTTCATACAATGACCGATAGTGCAACCGTGGAAATCCATATCGGCCCCTATGATTACGCGAATGATATTCGAGTGAACCTTTGGTTATCACATGATTTTACCTTTGCTTCATGATATTTTACAAAGCAAGGTGTGCATCGATATCCTCCGAAGTCATCTCCATGCTCACTACACTGTTGCTCCCGTTACTTGTTTTGTTCTTCTTTCTCGTTAACGTGTTTCAACATCCCTGTGACGTAAATACCGTCACACCTAGAGGGCCCTAAGAATATCTATCCATCGTCGGAGGCGCAATCCCACTCTTGAGCTATTCAGTTACTTGTCAAACTTTTCGGTGAACCCGAAAGGTGTCGTTAAGATTACCTTGTTATAGATGACGTTTGAGAAACCCCAAATCCCACCTTCTGATAGGAAGTGACCGAAACACTCTCTTGGTCTGAGGAACTAAAACACATGCTGACACTCTGTGGTATAATAAATGATTTCAGATGATATAATCACAACGTATAACATACAAGTTTGGGTCGATTCAATATGATTGTTCTTCTAATGTCATACCCTCAATGTTGTTTTAGGAGTACCGTTACACTTAACGATATCCTAAGATCCAGAAAACTTGATCATCAACAACACTTGAGCCAGTCTTAGAGGCGAGACTAGGAACCTATTATTTACCGTTTATCATTTCACACGTGCATACGAGTTTTCCACTGAATTGCATATTCCACGATCATAGCAGTTATAGCATGAAATATAAACTCTTAATTATGAATATGGAAATATAACAATACAAATATTATTGCCTCTAGGGCATATTTCCAACAGCCTCCTAGTTGCACTAGAGTCAATAATCTAGTTAGCACTTTTAAATTTTACACCAATGTCAATCCGGTGTCAGTCCATGCTTTGCTTGTGGTATAGATTTGTCCTATCAAATCCGACATGCTTTCACATAAATTCATAATTTTTATGAAACAAGCTTAGTATATATTGAATCACTGGCGAGACCTTTGATTACTTAGATTGAGCTATTGGAACCACTATTTGAGAACATTGTTCCATTTGTGCAATCATATAAAAACCATACCTAGTTCATAAATGAACCCTTGATTCATCACAATCTATTGTTACTTCTAAAGCCACAATATATTCAGCCTTCTATTATAGAATTCACCACAATAACTTTCTTGGACCAATTCCAACTTACTTTGCCACCATAAATCATTTAATTTAAATTAAAATTTGCTTGGAATACTGTTAGAAGATTTTTGTCGATGTACTACTTACATCAAGCATGCATTGATGTAACTCCTTACCACAATCTCTTCATTTTCTCCGTATGTGAAAAACATTTCATCGATAGTCAACGACATTTTCACTGTTGTCATATGATCAACAATTTGACCATTCTAGTAACTTTACTCACAAACTTGGAGTCCTGGACATATATGGTTATTTAGATACCATGGAATTAATACAAGTGTGATTTAAATCATGTATTTCACTCATCATTATTTCAAGATACCGATTCTTGCTAAGAACTCCTTCCATGTGACTTTGGCAAAAACTTTTCTTGGCATTTTCCATACTAAACAACTTTAGTATCTTGTCAATATGTTTTTGGTTAAGCCCGATTAGACATTATTACCTCCATAGATTATTATGTCTAATACAATGACTATATTGCCTAAGTACTTTACTGAAAAAACTATTTTCAATAAAGTCTTAATCTGTGTCAAGAAATTTATATAATTTTCAATGAACAATGTGTCAGGCACATTGATTGCTTGTATCTGCATTGGTATTTCCCTGAAAAGAAGAGGATGATGCAGCACAACAAGTGTAAGTATTTTACTCAGTTATGAAACCATGGCTATCAATCCAGTAGGAGAGCCAAGCAACACTATGTAAGCGGTACCTGCACACAAAGAACAAATACTTGCAACCCAACGTGTATGAGGGGTTCACTACTAGGGAAAAGCCTAGCAGCAGCGCGGGTTTTAGGCTTATCAGTACCGCGGGAGGGAGTGCTACTGGTATGGCGCTACAGCTAAAGGTTAACAGTAGCGTGGGTCAACCCACGCTATTGCTATATCGACTTAGTAGTAGAGCTTTCCCCAGGCAGCACTACTGGTAACTAATAGTAGCGCTTCTACCAGCCCGCGCTACTACTATTATTTCGTATTTTATTTCTTTTTTATTTCATGTTGTATTCATACACCTTTATACAAGTTTTCATACAACAGCAATTTAGAGATTGTTTTTACATCATAATGAGTTATTACATCATGGGGTGAAAGAACCGCGGACTTGTTTCAAGTGGATGGACATCCACTTGAAACTAATCCGCGGTTCTTTCACCCAATGATATAATAAATATCATCATCATCATATCATTAACCACTTATCATCATAATACATCATTGTCATATAACACCTCCTCATGATCATCGTTTTCATCAATGAGACATCACATAGCAAGTTGGTCACTAGTCATAATCACAACTACTCCTCATCATCAACTCAAACACATTGTACTACATAATAAACATTATACCTCATAGGACCTACTACATTCTCTTAAGACCTACTATATTCTCTTAGGTAAAATAGCATAAAACAAGATAGCCCCTGACTCTCCATTATGGAGAATGGAGATCATCCTGTCTCCAATTCTTACCTTCCGCACAATGTTGCTTCCAAGTACCTCCTTACGACTGTCCATACATTTTTTCCATTCTTTGATTTTTCATGTCTTCAGTGGTTTTAGAAATCCGATATGGACAGGTGAGATTCGTAGGATGACCTGGCCGTATGTTCAAAACATCAAGGCGACCAGTCTGATACATCATATGAGGCACACAATCCTTTGGGATTTTCTGTTGAAAAACATAGTAGTAACTTCGTAGTTAGCAATGTAGTTAAGTTTTATAAGTACGCAAAAGATGCACAGATGTCGTAATAGTAAAAAATCTTACCATGGCATCTCCATGGATGTTACCGTGGTTCAACACGTGCACTAGTGGCACATATTGACCATAATGTGGAGGAGTTCTGCTACCTTTTGAGCATTGCGTTGGTTTTCCCTTGAAGAGGAAAGGGTGATGCAGTAGAGCAGCGTAAGTATTTCCCTCAATTTTTGAGAACCAAGGTATCAATCCAGTAGGAGGCCACGCACGAGTCCCTCACACCTAGACAAACAAATAAACTCTTTGCAACCAACGCGATAAAGGGGTTGTCAATCCCTTCACGGTCACCTACGAGAGTGAGATCTGATAGATATGATAAGCTAATATTTTGGAAGATTAATATGATGGAAAATAGACCCGGGGGCCATAGGTTTCACTAGAGGCTTCTCTCGAGAGCATAAGTATTACGGTGGGTAAAAAAATTATTGTTGAGCAATTGACAGAATTGAGCATAGTTATGAGAATATCTAGGTATGATCATGTATATAGGCATCACGTCCGAGACAAGTAGACCGACTCCTGCTTGCATCTACTACTATTACTCCACACATCAACCGCTATCCATCATGCATCTAGAGTATTAAGTTCAAGAGAACAGAGTAACGCTTTAAGCAAGATGACATGATGTAGAGGGATAAACTCATGCAATATGATATAAACCCCATCTTGTTAGCCTCGATGGCAACAATACAATACGTGCCTTGCTGCCCCTATTGTCACTGGGAAAGAACACCGCAAGATTGAACCCAAAGCTAAGCACTTCTCCCATTGATAGAAAGATCAATCTAGTAGGCCAAACCAAACTGATAATTCGAAGAGACTTGCAAATATAACCAATCATACATAAAAGAATTCAGAGAAGATTCAAATATTTTTCATAGATAAACTTGATCGTAAACCCACAATTCATCGATCTCAACAAACACACCGCAAAAGAAGATTACATCGAATAGATCTCCACAAGAGAGGGGGAGAACTTTGTATTGAGATCCAAAAAGAGAGAAGAAGCCATCTATCTAATAACTATGGACCCGAAGGTCTAAAGTAAACTACACACACTTCATCGGAGGGGCTATGGTGTTGATGTAGAAGCCCACGCTATTGCTATATCGACTTAGTAGTAGCTCTTTCCCCAAGCAGCGCTACTCGTAACTAATAGTAGCGCTTCTACCAGCCCGCGCTACTACTATTATTTCGTATTTTATTTCTTTTTTAGTTCATGTTGTATTCATACACCTTTATACAAGGTTTCATACAACAACAATTTCCAGATTGTTTTTACATCATAATGAGTTATTACATCATGGGGTGAAAGAACCGTGGACTTGTTTCAAGTGGATAGACATCCACTTGAAACTAATCCGCGGTTCTTTCAGCCAATGATATAATAAATATCATCATCATCGTCATCATCATCATCATCACATCATCAACAACTTATCATCATAATACATCATTGTCATATAACACCTCCTCATGATCATCGTTTTCATCAATGAGACATCACATAGCAAGTTGGTCACTAGTCATAATCACAACTACTCCTCATCATCAACTCTAACACATTGTACTACATAATAAACATTATACCTCATAGGACCTACTACATCCTCTTAAGACCTACTATATTCTCTTAGTAAAATAGCATAAAACAAGATAGCCCCTGACTCTCCATTATGGAGAATGGAGATTATCCTGTCTCCAATTCTTGCCTTTCGCACAATGTTGCTTCCAAGTACCTCCTTACGACTCTCCATACATTTTTTGCATTCTTTGATTTTTCTTGTCTTCAGTGGTTTTAGAAATCCGATATGGACAGGTGAGATTCATAGGATGACCTGGCCGTATGTTCAAAACATCAAGGCGACCAGTCTGATACATCAGACGAGGCACACAATCCTTTGGGATTTTCTATTAAAAAACATAGTATAACTTCGTAGTTAGCAATGTAGTTAAGTTTTAAAAGTACGCAAAAGATGCACAGTTGTCGTAATAGTAAAAAATCTTACCATGGCATCTCCATGGATGTTACCGTGGTTCAACACGTGCACTAGTGGCAATATTGACCATAATGTGGAGGAGTTCTGCTACCTTTTGAGCATTGCGTTGGTTTTCCCTTGAAGAGGAAAGGGTGATGCAGCAGAGCAGCGTAAGTATTTCCCTCAATTTTTGAGAACCAAGGTATCAATCCAGTAGGAGGCCACGCACGAGTCCCTCACACCTAGACAAACAAATAAACTCCTTGCAACCAACGTGATAAAGGGGTTGTCAATCCCTTCACGGTCACCTACGAGAGTGAGATCTGATAGATATGATAAGCTAATATTTTGGAAGATTAATATGATGGAAAATAGACCCGGGGGCCATAGGTTTCACTAGAGGCTTCTCTCGAGAGCATAAGTATTACGGTGGGTAAAAAAATTACTGTTGAGCAATTGACAGAATTGAGCATAGTTATGAGAATATCTAGGTATGATCATGTATATAGGCATCACGTCCGAGACAAGTAGACCGACTCCTGCTTGCATCTACTACTATTACTCCACACATCAACCGCTATCCATCATGCATCTAGAGTATTAAGTTCAAGAGAACAGAGTAACGCTTTAAGCAAGATGACATGATGTAGAGGGATAAACTCATGCAATATGATATAAACCCCATCTTGTTAGCCTCGATGGCAACAATACAATACGTGCCTTGCTGCCCCTACTGTCACTGGGAAAGAAGACCGCAAGATTGAACCCAAAGCTAAGCACTTCTCCCATTGCAAGAAAGATCAATCTAGTAGGCCAAACCAAACTGATAATTCGAAGAGACTTGCAAATATAACCAATCATACATAAAAGAATTCAGAGAAGATTCAAATATTGTTCATAGATAAACTTGATCATAAACCCACAATTCATCGATCTCAACAAACACACCGCAAAAGAAGATTACATCGAATAGATCTCCACAAGAGAGGGGGAGAACTTTGTCTTGAGATCCAAAAAGAGAGAAGAAGCCATCTATCTAATAACTATGAACCCGAAGGTCTAAAGTAAACTACACACACTTCATCGCACGGGCTATGGTGTTGATGTAGAAGCCCACGCTATTGCTATATCGACTTAGTAGTAGCGCTTTCCCCAAGCAGCGCTACTCATAACTAATAGTAGCGCTTCTACCAGCCCGCGCTACTACTATTATTTCGTATTTTATTTCTTTTTTAGTTCATGTTGGATTCATACACCTTTATACAAGGTTACATACAACAACAATTTCGAGATTGTTTTTACATCATAATGAGTTATTACATCATGGGGTGAAAGAACCGTGGACTTGTTTCAAGTTGATAGACATCCACTTGAAACTAATCCGCGGTTCTTTCACCCAATGATATAATAAATATCATCATCATCGTCATCATCATCATCACATCATTAACAACTTATCATCATAATACATCATTGTCATATAACACCTCCTCATGATCATCGTTTTCATCAATGAGACATCACATAGCAAGTTGGTCACTAGTCATAATCACAACTACTCCTCATCATCAACTCTAACACATTGTACTACATAATAAACATTATACCTCATAGGACCTACTACATCCTCTTAAGACCTACTATATTTTCTTAGTAAAATAGCATAAAACAAGATCGCCCCTGACTCTCCATTATGGAGAATGGAGATTATCCTGTCTCCAATTCTTGCCTTTCGCACAATGTTTCTTCCAAGTACCTCCTTACGACTCTCCATACATTTTTTGCATTCTTTGATTTTTCTTGTCTTCAGTGGTTTTAGAAATCCGATATGGACAGGTGAGATTCAGAGGATGACCTGGCCGTATGTTCAAAACATCAAGGCGACCAGTCTGATACATCAGACGAGGCACACAATCCTTTGGGATTTTCTATTAAAAAACATAGTATAACTTCTTAGTTAGCAAAGTAGTTAAGTTTTAAAAGTACGCAAAAGATGCACAGTTGTCGTAATAGTAAAAAATCTTACCATGGCATCTCCATGGATGTTACCGTGGTTCAACACGTGCACTAGTGGCAATATTGACCATAATGTGGAGGAGTTCTGCTACCTTTTGAGCATTGCGTTGGTTTTCCCTTGAAGAGGAAAGGGTGATGCAGCAGAGCAGCGTAAGTATTTCCCTCAATTTTTGAGAACCAAGGTATCAATCCAGTAGGAGGCCACGCACGAGTCCCTCACACCTAGACAAACAAATAAACTCTTTGCAACCAACGCGATAAAGGGGTTGTCAATCCCTTCACGGTCACCTATGAGAGTGAGATCTGATAGATATGATAAGCTAATATTTTGGAAGATTAATATGATGGAAAATAGACCCGGGGGCCATAGGTTTCACTAGAGGCTTCTCTCGAGAGCATAAGTATTACGGTGGGTAAAAAAATTACTGTTGAGCAATTGACAGAATTGAGCATAGTTATGAGAATATCTAGGTATGATCATGTATATAGGCATCACGTCCGAGACAAGTAGACCGACTCCTGCTTGCATCTACTACTATTACTCCACACATCAACCGCTATCCATCATGCATCTAGAGTATTAAGTTCAAGAGAACAGAGTAACGCTTTAAGCAAGATGACATGATGTAGAGGGATAAACTCATGCAATATGATATAAACCCCATCTTGTTAGCCTCGATGGCAACAATACAATACGTGCCTTGCTGCCCCTATTGTCACTGGGAAAGAAGACCGCAAGATTGAACCCAAAGCTAAGCACTTCTCCCATTGCATGAAAGATCAATCTAGTAGGCCAAACCAAACTGATAATTCGAAGAGACTTGCAAATATAACCAATGATACATAAAAGAATTCAGAGAAGATTCAAATATTTTTCATAGATAAACTTGATCATAAACCCACAATTCATCGATCTCAACAAACACACCGCAAAAGAAGATTACATCGAATAGATCTCCACAAGAGAGGGGGAGAACTTTGTATTGAGATCCAAAAAGAGAGAAGAAGCCATCTATCTAATAACTATGGACCCGAAGGTCTGAAGTAAACTACACACACTTCATCGGAGGGGCTATGGTGTTGATGTAGAAGCCCACGCTATTGCTATATCGACTTAGTAGTAGCTCTTTCCCCAAGCAGCGCTACTCGTAACTAATAGTAGCGCTTCTACCAGCCCGCGCTACTACTATTATTTCGTATTTTATTTCTTTTTTAGTTCATGTTGTATTCATACACCTTTATACAAGGTTTCATACAACAACAATTTCGAGATTGTTTTTACATCATAATGAGTTATTACATCATGGGGTGAAAGAACCGTGGACTTGTTTCAAGTGGATAGACATCCACTTGAAACTAATCCGCGGTTCTTTCACCCAATGATATAATAAATATCATCATCATCGTCATCATCATCATCACATCATTAACAACTTATCATCATAATACATCATTGTCATATAACACCTCCTCATGATCATCGTTTTCATCAATGAGACATCACATAGCAAGTTGGTCACTAGTCATAATCACAACTACTCCTCCTCATCAACTCTAACACATTGTACTACATAATAAACATTATACCTCATAGGACCTACTACATCCTCTTAAGACCTACTATATTCTCTTAGTAAAATAGCATAAAACAAGATAGCCCCTGACTCTCCATTATGGAGAATGGAGATTATCCTGTCTCCAATTCTTGCCTTTCGCACAATGTTGCTTCCAAGTACCTCCTTACGACTGTCCATACATTTTTTGCATTCTTTGATTTTTCTTGTCTTCAGTGGTTTTAGAAATCCGATATGGACAGGTGAGATTCATAGGATGACCTGGCCGTTTGTTCAAAACATCAAGGCGACCAGTCTGATACATCAGACGAGGCACACAATCCTTTGGGATTTTCTATTAAAAAACATAGTATAACTTCATAGTTAGCAATGTAGTTAAGTTTTAAAAGTACGCAAAAGATGCATAGTTGTCGTAATAGTAAAAAATCTTACCATGGCATCTCCATGGATGTTACCGTGGTTCAACACGTGCACTAGTGGCAATATTGACTATAATGTGGATGAGTTCTGCTACCTTTTGAGCATTGCGTTGGTTTTCCCTTGAAGAGGAAAGGGTGATGCAGCAGAGCAGCGTAAGTATTTCCCTCAATTTTTGAGAACCAAGGTATCAATCCAGTAGGAGGCCACGCACGAGTCCCTCACACCTAGACAAACAAATAAACTCCTTGCAACCAACGCGATAAAGGGGTTGTCAATCCCTTCACGGTCACCTACGAGAGTGAGATCTGATAGATATGATAAGCTAATATTTTGGAAGATTAATATGATGGAAAATAGACCCGGGGCCATAGGTTTCACTAGAGGCTTCTCTCGAGAGCATAAGTATTACGATGGGTAAAATTTTTACTGTTGAGCAATTGACAGAATTGAGCATAGTTATGAGAATATCTAGGTATGATCATGTATATAGGCATCACGTCCGAGACAAGTAGACCGACTCTTGCTTGCATCTACTACTATTACTCCACACATCAACCGCTATCCATCATGCATCTAGAGTATTAAGTTCAAGAGAACAGAGTAACGCTTTAAGCAAGATGACATGATGTAGAGGGATAAACTCATGCAATATGATATAAACCCCATCTTGTTAGCCTCGATGGCAACAATACAATACGTGCCTTGCTGCCCCTACTGTCACTGGGAAAGAACACCGCAAGATTGAACCCAAAGCTAAGCACTTCTCCCATTGCAAGAAAGATCAATCTAGTAGGCCAAACCAAACTGATAATTCGAAGAGACTTGCAAATATAACCAATCATACATAAAAGAATTCAGAGAAGATTCAAATATTGTTCATAGATAAACTTGATCATAAACCCACAATTCATCGATCTCAACAAACACACCGCAAAAGAAGATTACATCGAATAGATCTCCACAAGAGAGGGGGAGAACTTTGTATTGAGATCCAAAAAGAGAGAAGAAGCCATCTATCTAATAACTATGGACCCGAAGGTCTAAAGTAAACTACACACACTTCATCGGAGGGGCTATGGTGTTGATGTAGAAGCCCACGCTATTGCTATATCGACTTAGTAGTAGCGCTTTCCCCAAGCAGCGCTACTCGTAACTAATAGTAGCGCTTCTACCAGCCCGCGCTACTACTATTATTTCGTATTTTATTTCTTTTTTAGTTCATGTTGTATTCATACACCTTTATACAAGGTTTCATACAACAACAATTTCGAGATTGTTTTTACATCATAATGAGTTATTACATCATGGGGTGAAAGAACCGTGGACTTGTTTCAAGTGGATAGACATCCACTTGAAACTAATCCGCGGTTCTTTCACCCAATGATATAATAAATATCATCATCATCGTCATCATCATCATCACATCATTAACAACTTATCATCATAATACATCATTGTCATATAACACCTCCTCATGATCATCGTTTTCATCAATGAGACATCACATAGCAAGTTGGTCACTAGTCATAATCACAACTACTCCTCATCATCAACTCTAACACATTGTACTACATAATAAACATTAAACCTCATAGGACCTACTACATCCTCTTAAGACCTACTATATTCTCTTAGTAAAATAGCATAAAACAAGATAGCCCCTGACTCTCCATTATGGAGAATGGAGATTATCCTGTCTCCAATTCTTGCCTTTCGCAAAATGTTGCTTCCAAGTACCTCCTTACGACTGTCCATACATTTTTTGCATTCTTTGATTTTTCTTGTCTTCAGTGGTTTTAGAAATCCGATATGGACAGGTGAGATTCATAGGATGACCTGGCCGTATGTTCAAAACATCAAGGCGACCAGTCTGATACATCAGACGAGGCACACAATCCTTTGGGATTTTCTATTAAAAAACATAGTAATAACTTCGTAGTTAGCAATGTAGTTAAGTTTTAAAAGTACGCAAAAGATGCACAGTTGTCGTAATAGTAAAAAATCTTACCATGGCATCTCCATGGATGTTACCGTGGTTCAACACGTGCACTAGTGGCACATATTGACCATAATGTGGAGGAGTTCTGCTACCTTTTGAGCATTGCGTTGGTTTTCCCTTGAAGAGGAAAGGGTGATGCAGCAGAGCAGCGTAAGTATTTCCCTCAATTTTTGAGAACCAAGGTATCAATCCAGTAGGAGGCCACGCACGAGTCCCTCACACCTAGACAAACAAATAAACTCCTTGCAACCAACGTGATAAAGGGGTTGTCAATCCCTTCACGGTCACCTACGAGAGTGAGATCTGATAGATATGGTAAGCTAATATTTTGGAAGATTAATATGATGGAAAATAGACCCGGGGGCCATAGGTTTCACTAGAGGCTTCTCTCGAGAGCATAAGTATTACGGTGGGTAAAAAAATTACTGTTGAGCAATTGACAAAATTGAGCATAGTTATGAGAATATCTAGGTATGATCATGTATATAGGCATCACGTCCGAGACAAGTAGACCGACTCCTGCTTGCATCTACTGCTATTACTCCACACATCGACCGCTATCCATCATGCATCTAGAGTATTAATTTCAAGAGAACAGAGTAACGCTTTAAGCAAGATGACATGATGTAGAGGGATAAACTCATGCAATATGATATAAACCCCATCTTGTTAGCCTCGATGGCACCAATACAATACGTGCCTTGCTGCCCCTACTGTCACTGGGAAAGAACATCGCAAGATTGAACCCAAAGCTAAGCACTTCTCCCATTGCAAGAAAGATCAATCTAGTAGGCCAAACAAAACTGATAATTCGAAGAGACTTGCAAAGATAACCAATCATACATAAAAGAATTCAGAGAAGATTCAAATATTGTTCATAGATAAACTTGATCATAAACCCACAATTCATCGATCTCAACAAACACACCGCAAAAGAAGATTACATCGAATAGATCTCCACAAGAGAGGGGGAGAACTTTGTATTGAGATCCAAAAAGAGAGAAGAAGCCATCTATCTAATAACTATGGAGCCGAAGGTCTGAAGTAAACTACACACACTTCATCGGAGGGGCTATGGTGTTGATGTAGAAGCCAACACTATTGCTATATCGACTTAGTAGTAGCGCTTTCCCCAAGCAGCGCTACTCATAACTAATAGTAGCGCTTCTACCAGCCCGCGCTACTACTATTATTTCGTATTTTATTTCTTTTTTAGTTCATGTTGTATTCATACACCTTTATACAAGTTTTCATACAACAGCAATTTAGAGATTGTTTTTACATCATAATGAGTTATTACATCATGGGGTGAAAGAACCGTGGACTTGTTTCAAGTGGATGGACATCCACTTGAAACTAATCCGCGGTTCTTTCACCCAATGATATAATAAATATCATCATCATCGTCATCATCATCATCACATCATTAACAACTTATCATCATAATACATCATTGTCATATAACACCTCCTCATGATCATTGTTTTCATCAATGAGACATCACATAGCAAGTTGGTCACTAGTCATAATCACAACTACTCCTCATCATCAACTCTAACACATTGTACTACATAATAAACATTATACCTCATAGGACCTACTACATCCTCTTAAGACCTACTATATTCTCTTAGTAAAATAGCATAAAACAAGATAGCCCCTGACTCTCCATTATGGAGAATGGAGATTATCCTGTCTCCAATTCTTGCCTTTCGCACAATGTTGCTTCCAAGTACCTCCTTACGACTGTCCATACATTTTTTGCATTCTTTGCTTTTTCTTGTCTTCAGTGGTTTTAGAAATCCGATATGGACAGGTGAGATTCATAGGATGACCTGGCCGTATGTTCAAAACATCAAGGCGACCAGTCTGATACATCAGACGAGGCACACAATCCTTTGGGATTTTCTATTAAAAAACATAGTAATAACTTCGTAGTTAGCAATGTAGTTAAGTTTTAGAAGTACGCAAAAGATGCACATATGTTGTAATAGTAAAAAATCTTACCATGGCATCTCCATGGATGTTACCGTGGTTCAACACGTGCACTAGTGGCACATATTGACCATAATGTGGAGGAGTTCTGCTACCTTTTGAGCATTGCGTTGGTTTTCCCTTGAAGAGGAAAGGGTGATGCAGCAGAGCAGCGTAAGTATTTCCCTCAATTTTTGAGCACCAAGGTATCAATCCAGTAGGAGGCCACGCACGAGTCCCTCACACCTAGACAAACAAATAAACTCCTCGCAACCAACGCGATAAAGGGGTTGTCAATCCCTTCACGGTCACCTACGAGAGTGAGACCTGATAGATATGGTAAGCTAATATTTTGGAAGATTAATATGATGGAAAATAGACCCGGGGGCCATACGTTTCACTAGAGGCTTCTCTCGAGAGCATAAGTATTACGGTGGGTAAAAAAATTACTGTTGAGCAATTGACAAAATTGAGCATAGTTATGAGAATATCTAGGTATGATCATGTATATAGGCATCACGTCCGAGACAAGTAGACCGACTCCTGCTTGCATCTACTGCTATTAGTCCACACATCGACCGCTATCCATCATGCATCTAGAGTATTAATTTCAAGAGAACAGAGTAACGCTTTAAGCAAGATGACATGATGTAGAGGGATAAACTCATGCAATATGATATAAACCCCATCTTGTTAGCCTCGATGGCAACAATACAATACGTGCCTTGCTGCCCCTACTGTCACTGGGAGAGAACATCGCAAGATTGAACCCAAAGCTAAGCACTTCTCCCATTGCAAGAAAGATCAATCTAGTAGGCCAAACAAAACTGATAATTCGAAGAGACTTGCAAAGATAACCAATCATACATAAAAGAATTCAGAGAAGATTCAAATATTGTTCATAGATAAACTTGATCATAAACCCACAATTCATTGATCTCAACAAACACACCGCAAAAGAAGATTACATCGAATAGATCTCCACAAGAGAGGGGGAGAACTTTGTATTGAGATCCAAAAAGAGAGAAGAAGCCATCTATCTAATAACTATGGACCCGAAGGTCTGAAGTAAACTACACACACTTCATCGGAGGGGCTATGGTGTTGATGTAGAAGCCAACGCTATTGCTATATCGACTTAGTAGTAGCGCTTTCCCCAAGCAGCGCTACTCGTAACTAATAGTAGCGCTTCTACCAGCCCGCGCTACTACTATTATTTCGTATTTTGTTTCTTTTTTAGTTCATGTTGTATTCATACACCTTTATACAAGTTTTCATACAACAGCAATTTAGAGATTGTTTTTACATCATAATGAGTTATTACATCATGGGGTGAAAGAACCGTGGACTTGTTTCAAGTGGATGGACATCCACTTGAAACAAATCCGCGGTTCTTTCACCCAATGATATAATAAATATCATCATCATCGTCATCATCATCATCACATCATTAACAAGTTATCATCATAATACATCATTGTCATATAACACCTCCTCATGATCATCGTTTTCATCAATGAGACATCACATAGCAAGTTGGTCACTAGTCATAATCACAACGACTCCTCATCATCAACTCTAACACATTATACTACATAATAAACATTATACCTCATAGGACCTACTACATCCTCTTAAGACCTACTATATTCTCTTAGGTAAAATAGCATAAAACAAGATAGCCCCGGACTCTCCATTATGGAGAATGGAGATTATCCTGTCTCCAATTCTTGCCTTTCACACAATGTTGCTTCCAAGTACCTCCTTACGACTGTCCATACATTTTTTCCATTCTTTGATTTTCATGTCTTCAGTGGTTTTAGAAATCCGATATGGACAGGTGAGATTCGTAGGATGACCTGGTCGTATGTTCAAAACATCAAGGCGACCAGTCTGATACATCAGATGAGGCACACAATCCTTTGGGATTTTCTGTTGAAAAACATAGTAATAACTTCGTAGTTAGCAATGTAGTTCAGTTTTAAAAGTATGCAAAAGATGCACAAATGTCTTAATAGAAAAATCTTACCATGGCATCTCCATGGATGTTACTGTGGTTCAACACGTGCACTAGTGGCACGTATTGACCATAATGTGGAGGAGTTCTGCTACCTTTTGAGCATTGCGTTGGTTTTCCCTTGAAGAGGAAATGGTGATGCAGTAGAGCAGCGTAAGTATTTCCCTCAGTTTTGAGAACCAAGGTATCAATTCAGTAGGAGGCCACGCACGAGTCCCTCACAACTAGACAAACAAATAAACTCCTCGCAACCAATGTGATAAAGGGGTTGTCAATCCCTTCACGGTCACCTACGAGAGTGAGATCTGATAGATATGATAAGCTAATATTTTGGAAGATTAATATGATGGAAAAATAGACTCGGGGGCCATAGGTTTCACTAGAGGCCTTTCTCGAGAGCATAAGTATTACGGAGGGTCAACAAATTACCGTTGAGCAATTGACAGAATTGAGCATAGTTATGAGAATATCTAGGTATGATCATGTATATAGGCATCACGTCCGAGACATGTAGACCGACTCCTGCCTGCATCTACTACTATTACTCCACACATCGACCGCTATCCATCATGCATCTAGAGTATTAAGTTCAAGAGAATAGAGTAACGCTTTAAGCAAGATGACATGATGTAGAGGGATAAACTCATGCAATATGATATAAACTCCATCTTATTATCCTCGATGGAAACAATACAATACGTGCCTTGCCGCCCCTACTGTCACTGGGAAAGAACACCGCAAGATTGAACCCAAAGCTAGGCACTTCTCCCATTGCAAGTAAGATCAATCTAATAGGCCAAACCAAACTGATACTTCGAAGAGACTTGCAAAGATAACTAAATTTACATAAAAGAATTCAGAGAAGATTCAAATATTGTTCATAGATAATCTTGATCATAAACCCACAATTCATCGATCTCAACAAACACACCGCAAAAGAAGATTACATCGAATAGATCTCCACAACAGAGGGGGAGAACTTTGTATTGAGATCCAAAAGGAGAGAAGAAGCCATCTAGCTAATAACTATGGACCCGAAGGTCTGAAGTAAACTACTCACACTTCATCGGAGGGGCTATGCTGTTGATGTAGAAGCCCTCCGTGATCGATACCCCCTCTGGCGGAGCTCCGAAAAAGGCCCAAAGATGGGATCTCGTGGATATAGAAAGTTATGGCGGTGGAATTAGGGTTTTGGCTCCGTATCTAGTAGTTTGGGGGTACATAGGTATATATAGGAGGAAGGAGTACGTCGGTGGAGCAATGTGGGCCCCATGAGGGTGGAGGGCGCGCCTGGGGGGGGGTAGGCGCGCCCCCCTACCTCATGCCTTCCTGGTTGATGTCTTGACGCAGGGTCCAAGTCCTCTGGATCACGTTCGTTCCAAAAATGACGTTCCTGAAGGTTTCATTCCGTTTGGACTCCGTTTGATATTCTTTTTCTGTGAAACTCTGAAATAGGCAAAAAACAGCAATTCTGGACTGGGCCTCCGGTTAATAGGTTAGTCCCAAAAATAATATAAAAGTGTATAATAAATCCCAATAATATCCAAAACAGGATATAATATAGCATGGAACAATAAAAAATTATAGATACGTTGGAGACGTATCAAGCATCCCCAAGCTTAATTCCTGCTCGTCCCCGAGTAGGTAAATGATAAAAATAGAATTTTTGATGTGGAATGCTACTTGGCATAATTTCAATGTAATTCTCTTAATTGTGGTATGAATATTCAAATCCGAAAGATTCAAGACAAAAGTTCAATATTGACATAGAAATAATAATACTTCGAGCATACTAACTAAGCAATCATGTCTCTTCAAAATAACATGGCCAAAGAAAGTTATCCCTACAAAATCATATAGTCTGGCTATGCTCCATCTTCACCACACAAAGTATTTAAATCATGCACAACCCCGATGACAAGCCAAGCAATTGTTTCATACTTTTGGTGTTCTCAAAAATTTTCAATCTTCATGCAATACATGAGCGTGAGGCATGGACATAGCACTATATGTGGAATAGAATGGTGGTTGTGGAGAAGATAGTCTCACATGAACTAGGCGCATTGCTACCTCTTGAGCACTGCGTTGGATTTCCTTGAAGAGGAAAGGATGATGCAGCAAAGTAGCGTAAGTATTTCCCTCAGTTTTTGAGAACCAAGGTATCAATCCAGTAGGAGGCACGCGCGAGTCCCTCGTACCTGCACAAAGCAAATAACTCCTCGCAACCAATGCGATAAGGGGTTGTCAATCCCTTCACAGTCACTTACGAGAGTGAGATCTGATAGATATGATAAGATAATATTTTTGGTATTTTTGAGATAAAGATGCAAAGTAAAATAAAAGCAAAGGAAATAACTAAGTATTGGAAGATTAATATGATGAAGATAGACCCGGGGGCCATTGGTTTCACTAGTGGCTTCTCTCAAGAGCATAGGTATTTTACGGTGGGTGAATGAATTACTGTTGAGCAATTGACAGAATTGAGCATAGTTATGAGAATATCTAGGTATGATCATGTATATAGGCATCACGTCCGAGACAAGTAGATCGAATCCTTCCTGCATCTACTACTATTACTCCGCTCATCGACCGCTATCCAACATGCATCTAGAGTATTAAGTTCATGAAAACAGAGTAACGCCTTAAGCAAGATGACATGATGTAGAGGGATAAATTCATGCAACATGATAAAAAACCCATCTTGTTATCCTCGATGGCAACAATACAATACGTGCCTTGCTGCCCCTACTGTCACTGGGAAAGGAGCCCGCAAGATTGAACCCAAAGCTAAGCACTTCTCCCATTTCAAGAAAGATCAATCTAGTAGGCCAAACCAAACTGATAATTCGAAGAGACTTGCAAAGATAACCAATCATACATAAAAGAATTCAGAGAAGATTCATATATTTTTCATAGATAATCTTGATCATAAACCCACGGTTCATCGGTCTCAACAAACACACCGCAAAAAGAAGATTACATCAAATAGATCTCCACAAGAGAGGGGGAGAACATTGTATTGAGATCCAAAAAGAGAGAAGAAGCCATCTAGCTAATAACTATGGACCCGAAGGTCTGAAGTAAACTACGCACACTTCATCGGAGGGGCTATGGTGTTGATGTAGAAGCCCTCCGTGATGGATACCCCCTCCGGCGGAGCTCCGAAACAGGCCCCAAGATGGGATCTCGTGGATACATAAAGTTGTGGCGGTGGAATTAGGTTTTTTGGCTCCGTATCTGATCGTTTGGGGGTACGTAGGTATATATAGGAGGAAGGAGTACGTCGGTGGAGCAACAGGGGGCCCACGAGGGTGGAGGGCGCGCCTTGGGGGGCGTAGGCACGCCCCCTACCTCGTGGCCTCCTCCTTTGTTACTTGACGTAGGTTCCAAGTATCCTGGATCATGTTCGGTGAGAAAATCACATTCCCGAAGGTTTCATTCCGTTTGGACTTCATTTGATATTCCTTTTCTTCGAAACCCTAAAATAGGCAAGAAACAACAATTCTGGGTTGGGCCTCCGGTTAATAGGTTAGTCCCAAAAATAATATAAAAGTGGATAATAAAGCCCAATAATGTCCAAAACAGTAGATAATATAGCATGGAGCAATAAAAAATTATAGATACGTTGGAGATGTATCAAGCATCCCCAAGCTTAATTCCTGCTCGTCCTCGAGTAGGTAAATGATAAAAACAGAATTTTTGATGCGGAGTGCTACTTGGCATAATTTTAATGTAATTCTTATTAATTGTGGTATGAATATTCAGATCCGAAAGATTCAAGATAAAAGTTCATATTGACATAAAAATAATAATACTTCAAGCATACTAACTAAGCAATTATGTCTTCTCAAAATAACATGGCCAAAGAAAGTTCATCCCTACAAAATCATATAGTTTAGTCATGCTCCATTTTCGTCACACAAGAATGCTCTCATGATGCACACCCCCGATGACAAGCCAAGCAATTGTTTCATACTTTAGTAATCTCAAACCTATAAACTTTCACGCAATATATGAGCGCGAGCCATGGATATTGCACTACGGGTGGAATAGAATATGATGGGGGTTATGTGGAGAAGAGAAAAAAGGAGAACGTCTCACATCAACGAGGCTAATCAATGGGCTATGGAGATTCCCATCGATTGATGTTAATGCAAGGAGTAGGGATTGCCATGCAACGGATGCACTAGAGCTATAAATGTATGAAAGCTCAACAAAAGAAACTAAGTGGGTGTGCATCCAACTTGCTTGCTCACGAAGACCTAGGGCACTTGAGGAGGTCCATTGTTGGAATATACAAGCCAAGTTCTATAATGAAAAATTCCCACTAGTATATGAAAGTGACAAAACAAAAGACTCTATATCATGAAGATTATGGTGCTACTTTGAAGCACAAGTGTGGCAAAGGATACCAGCATTGTCCCTTTTTTTTTATTTGGCCTTCCTTTTTTATTGGAACAATGCTCTATGAATGATGGTCATCACACTTCTATTTACTTACAACTCAAAAATTACAACTCGATACTTAGAACAAGATATGACTCTATATGAATGCCTCCGGCGGTGTACCGGGATATGTGATAACCCACAAGTATAGGGGATCGCAACAGCTTTCGAGGGTAGAGTATTCAACCCAAATTTATTGATTCAACACAAGGGGAGTCCAAGAATATTCTCAAGTATTAGCAGCTGAGTTGTCAATTCAACCACACCTGGAAACTTAGTATCTGTAGCAAAGTGTTTAGTAGCACAGTAATATGATAGTGGTGGTAGCAGCAACAAAAGTAAAGGCAACAAAAGTAAAGGCAGCAAAAGTAATGTTCTTGGTATTTTGTAGTGATTGTAATAGTAGCAGCGGGAAAGTAAATAAGCGTAAACCAGTATATGGAAAACTCGTAGGCACCGGATCAGTGATGGATAATTATGCCGGATGCGGTTCATCATGTAACAGTCATAACATAGGGTGACACAGAACTAGCTCCAATTCATCAATGTAATGTAGGCATGTATTCCATATATAGTCATACGTGCTTATGGAAAAGAACTTGCATGACATCTTTTGTCCTACCCTCCCGTGGCAGCGGGGTCCTATCGGAAACTAAGGGATATTAAGGCCTCCTTTTAATAGAGAACCGGAACAAAGCATTAGCACATAGTGAATACATGAACTCCTCAAACTATGGTCGTCACCGGGAGTGGTCCCGATTCTTGTCACTTCGGGGTTGCCGGATCATAACACAGTAGGTGACTATAGACTTGCAAGATAGGATCAAGAACTCACATATATTCATGAAAACATAATAGGTTCAGATCTGAAATCATGGCACTCGGGCCCTAGTGACAAGCATTAAGCATAGCAAAGTCATAGCAACATCAATATCAGAACATAGTGGATACTAGGGATCAAACCCTAACAAAACTAACTCGATTACATGATAAATCTCATCCAACCCATCACCGTCCAGCAAGCCTACGATGGAATTACTCACGCACGGCGGTGAGCATCATGAAATTCATGATGGAGGATGGTTGATGATGACGACGGCGACGAACCCCCCTCTCCGGAGCCCCGAACGGACTCCAGATCAGCCCTCCCGAGAGGTTTTAGGGCTTGGCGGCGGCTCCGTATCGTAAAACGCGATGATTTCTTCTCTCTAATTTTTTCTCTTCGAAAGCAAATATATAGAGTTGGTGTTGGCGTCGGAGGGCATCCAAGGGGCCCATGAGGTAGGGGGCGCGCCCTAGAGGGGGGGGGGAACCCCACCCTCGTGGACAGGGTGTGGGCCCCCTGGTCTTCATCTTTGGCGAGGAGTTTTTATTATTTATTCTAAGATGTTCCGTGGAGTTTCAGGTCATTCCGAGAATATTTGTTTTCTACACATAAAACAACATCATGGCAATTCTGCTGAAAACAGCGTCAGTCCGAGTTAGTTCCATTCAAATCATACAAGTTAGAGTCCAAAACAAGGGCAAAAGTGTTTGGAAAAGTAGATACGACGGAGACGTATCAACTCCCCCAAGCTTAAACCCTTTCTTGTCCTCAAGCAATTCAGTTGAAAAACTGAAAGAAAGAAAGGAAAACTTTTACAAACTCTGTTTGCTCTGGTTGTTGTAACTATGTCAAGCCAGCATTCAAGTGTTCAGCATATATCATAACTAACCACATTTGCAATAATTCTCAGGTCTCATAATTACTCATATCAATAGTATAATCAACTAGCAAGCCATAATAATAAATCTCGGATGACAACACTTTCTCAAAACAATCATAATATGATATAACAAGATGGTATCTCGCTAGCCCTTTCTGAGACCGCAAAACATAAATGCAGAGCACCTTTAAAGATCAAGGACTGACTAGACATTGTAATTCATGGTAAAAGAGATCCAATCATAGTCACACCCAACATAGATTAATAGTGATGAATGCAAATGACAGCTGTGCTCTCCAGCTAGTGCTTTTTAATAAGAGGGTGATGACTCAACATAAAAGTAAATGGATAGGCCCTTCGCAGAGGGAAACAGGGATTTGTAGAGGTGCCAGAGCTCGGTTTTGAAATAGAGATAAATTGTATTTTGAGCGGTATACTTTAATTGTCAATGTAACAACTAAGAGATGGCGATATCTTCCATGCTAAACACATTATAGGTGGTTCCCAAACAGAATGGTAAAGTTTATAACCCCCTCCACCAACAAGCATCAATCCATGACTTGCTCGAAACAACGAGTGTCTCCAACATACATCAGGTCCCAGGGGGAGTTTCGTTTGCAATTAATTTTGATTTAGTTTGCATAAAGCATGGGACTAGGCATCCTGGTGACCAGCCATTTTCTCATGAGTGAGGAGCGGAGTCCACTCCTCTTGAGAATAACCCGCCTAACACGGAAGATAAGGACAGCCTTGGTTGATACATGAGCTATTCGAGCATACAAAACAGACTGTTTATTTGAAGGTTTAGAGTTTGGCACATACAAATTTACTTGGAACAGCAGGTAGATACCGCATATAGGAAGGTATAGTGGACTCATCTGGAATAACTTTGGCGTTTAAGGGATTGGATGCACAAGCAGTATTCCCGCTTAGTACAAGTGAAGGCTAGCAAAAGACTGGGAAGCGACCAACTAGAGAGCGACAACAGCCATGTACATGCATTAAAATTAATAAACATTGGATGCAAGCATGAGTAGGATATAATCCACCATGAACATAAATATCGTGAAGGCTATGCTGATTTTGTTTCAACTACATGCGTGAACATGTGCCAAGTCAAGTCACTTAAATCATTCAAAGGAGGATACCACCCCATCATATCACATCATAACCATCTCAATAGCATGTTGGCATGCAAGGTAAACCATTATAACTCATAGCTAATCAAGCATGGCACAAGCAACTATGATCTCTAATTGTCATGGCAAACATGTTTATTCATAATAAGCTGAATCAAGAACGAGGGGCTCATCATATTTACAAAAACAAAAGAGGTCGAGTTCATACCAGCTTTTCTCATCTCAGTCAGCCCATCATATATCATCATAATTGCCTTTCACTTGCATGACCAAACAATGTGAATAATAATAAGGTGCACGTGCATTGGACTAAGCTGGAATCTGCGAGCATTCAATAAACAGGAGAAGACAAGGCAATATGGGCTATGGGGTTAATTCAACAATAATGCATATAAGAGCCACTTCAACAATTTAATTATGGTCTTCTCCTACTGACCCCCAAAGAAAAGAAAAGAAATAAAACTATTTACACAGGAAAGCTCCCAACAAGCAGAAGAAGAACGGGAAATATTTTTGGGTTTTCTTTTTAATTATTACTACTACAGCAGAAAAATAAACTACTACTAATTTTTTTGGTTTTTCTTAAGGTTTAACAAACACACAAGAAGAAAGCAGGAAAAAGAAAATAAACTAGCATGGATATTACAGTGAAAGACTATGATCACCGACATCTAGCAATGAGTGTGTGTGAACATAAATGTAATGTCGGTGAGAAATACGTACTCCCCCAAGCTTAGGCTTTTGGCCTAAGTTGGCCTATTGCCAGGGATAGCCTAGCAGATACCCGTAAGTGTAGCTGGGTTCGTACTGCGACAAAGAATAGTTGGGATCATACTGTGATGAAGAAGAAGACTCTGACTACCACTGGCTGACAGTCATCTCTGGATCCCAAGAATAAACAGATTGTCGTCGAGGCTCATCTTGTGGTTCCTGTTCCGGGGCTGGTGCAGGATTCTTGTAAGCTTGGACGACAGCCCACATAACGAGGTAGGGTCCTACAAAATTAAACAAAGAAGGAGCAGGCAACGTAATAGTTTCAGGATAATGTTTATCAAAGTATAACTTATATTTGAGCTCTCCATTCCTGTCCTTAACAAGAAAATCATGGGCTATCATGCTCTTATAGTCTAGATAAGCATTAGGCAGCAATTTTTCTTCTTTCTCATAATACCTAATAGCTATGTTAAAGTGTGCAGCAAGGCGAGAAGCATAAATGCCTCCAAAGATGGGGCCTTTAGTATGGTTCAGACTCAACCACCTAGCAATAATTCCGCCCATACTGACAGTGTTGTCGCGGTATAAACCATGGAACAGAATAATAATATCAGGAACACTAAGGTTCCCACACTTCCCATGACCAATCAAGCATCGACTAGCAAATAAAGCAAAATAGCGTAACACAGGAAAATGTATGCTAGTGATTCTTGCATCAGAAACCTTCCTGGTTTCTCCCACAGAATAAGTTTAATAAATGGTTCCAACTCTTTACGAGGTGGTTCCTCTAAGATACCATCAGGAGGTATGTTGCAGACTGCGCAAAATTCAGACAATGGCATTTTCTTCACAACGTCATATAAATGAAACTCTACTGAAGGAGGTGACTCTTTAGGGAAAAAGTAGAAGTTTTGCACAAAAGTATTTGTGAGTAAGAGATACTGTGGACGTTGGTCGCAGACGAAGTCGGTGAGGCCAGCATTCTTATTCAATGAATAGAAATCCTCATAAATCCCGGCCTCTCTCAAGAAATTATCAGAAGGCCATTCACACGGCCGGATCTCCGCGGTACGAGGCAAATTATATTTGGGCCTCTGAGCTTCTTCATTTTGTTTATCCTTTGAGCTTCGGCTCGATGAACCCATCAAAAGTCTCCTCATTATTTTTCTGAAATAATCTGAAATTTTTAGTAACTTCAAACAAAAGTGAACCAACTTCAATAAAACTGATAGCAACTACTCGTACAAGTGCCTAGAGCCTATATCAAGCATTAGAACTACTTGGAACCATATAAATTTGGCATGCAACCTCAAGAACATGGTCACCTATGCAGCACAAATTTGCAAAGAATAAAGCACTAGAACAAAAACTAATTGGACCAATGGAGGAGTCACATACCAAGGAACAATCTCCCCAAGCAGTTTTGCGAGAGGTGCTTTGAGCAAGGAGATCGAAAATCACAGCAAAAGTGGCTGGAACTCGTGCTTGAGTTGGTTTTTCAGGTTTGTGTGAGACAGAGGGAGAAGATGGGTGTTGGGATAAGTGGAGGAGGGCCACCGTGGGCCCACGAGGCAGGGGGCGCGCCCTAAGGGCGGGGGGCGCCCACCACCCTCGTGGCCAGGTGGCAGCTCCTCCCGCGGTAATTTTTGCACAGTAAATCCTCAAATATTCCCGAAAAAATCATATTAAATTGGCATGGCATTCTGAGGACTTTTATTTTCATGATATTTTTATATTGCACGGATAAGCCAGGAAACAGACAGAAAAAATACTATTTTTACTTTATTTCTACTAATTAACAGAAAGTATAGAGAGGGTACAGAAGTTTGTGCTTCTAGTATCATCCATCTCATGCTCATCAAAAAGAATCCACTAACAAGGTTGATCAAGTCTTGTTAACAAACTCATTCCGATAATCATGAAACTGGAGAAATTTCGAATAACACTAAGTTACCTCAACGGGGATTTTCCCATCCCCAATAATAAGTATATCATATTTCTTTTTGACAGTAGGAAGAGGAAATTCAAAACCTCCAATTATAATCGATGGAATTTTTCCAATGGAGTTGATACTATGAACTTGAGGTTGTTTCCTCGGAAAGTGTACCGTATGCTCATTACCATTAACATGAAAAGTGACATTGCCATTGTTGCAATCAATAACAGCCCCTGCAGTATTAAGAAAAGGTCTTCCAAGAATAATAGACATACTATCATCCTCGGGAATATCAAGAATAACAAAGTCCGTTAAAATAGTAATGTTTGCAACCACAACAGGCACATCCTCACAGATACCGACAGGTATAGCAGTTGATTTATCAGCCATTTGCAAAGATATTTCAGTAGGTGTCAACTTATTCAAGTCAAGTCTACGATATAAAGAGAGAGGCATAACACTAACACCGGCTCCAAGATCACATAAAGCAGTTTTAATATAATTTCTTTTAATGGAGCAAGGTATAGTAGGTACTCCGGGGTCTCCAAGTTTCTTTGGTATTCCACCCTAAAAGTATAATTAGCAAGCATGGTGGAAATTTCAGCTTCCGGTATCTTTCTTTTATTAATAATGATATCCTTCATATATTTAGCATAAGGATTTGTTTTGAGCACATCAGTTAATCGCATATGCAAAAAGATAGGCCTAATCATTTCAGCAAAGCGCTCAAAATCCTCATCATCCTTTTTCTTGGATGGTTTCGGAGGAAAAGGCATGGGTTTCTGAACCCAAGGTTCCCTTTCTTTACCATGTTTCCTAGCAACAAAGTCTCTTTTATCATAACGTTGATTCTTTGATTGTGGGTTATCAAGATCAACAGCAGGTTCAATTTCTACATCATTATCATTACTAGGTTGAGCATCATCATGCACATCATCATTAATATTTTCATTAGGTTCATGTTCATTACCAGATTGTGTTTCAGCATCACACATAGAGATATCATTTGGATTATAAGATGGTTCAACAATAGGTTCACTAAAAGTTTGCATAGTTCTATCATTTTTCTTCTTCTTCTTTTTAGAAGAACTAGGAACATCAATATTATTTGTTTGAGAATCTTGCTCGATTCTCTTAGGGTGGCCTTCAGGATACAAAGGTTCCTGAGTCATTCTACCAGTTCTAGTGGCCACTCTAACAGCATAATCATTTTTCTTACTATTCATTTCATCAAGCACTTCTTTTTGAGCCTTAAGTACTTGTTCTACTTGAGTGGTAACCATAGAAGCATGTTTGCTAACAAGTTTAAGTTCACCTTTAATATTAGCCATATAATCACCCAAGCGTCTAATCATATAAGCATTTTCTTTTAATTGTCTACCAAAATAAGCATTGAAGTCATCTTGCTTAAACATAAAGTTATCAAACTCATCCAAGCACTGACTAGCAATTTTAGTAGGAGGGACTTCAGCTTTATCATATCTATAGAGAGAATTTACCTTTACTACCTGTGTCGGGATATCGGGATCAGAAGGTTCTTCAGTAAGTAAAGAATTGAGATCATATGTTTCTTCAACAGGCGGTATATTAAGACCATGTATTTCTTCAATAGGAGGTAAATTCTTAACATCTTCAGCTTTAATACCTTTTTATTTCATAGATTTCTTTGCCTCTTGCATATCTTCGAGACTGAGGAATAGAACACCTCTCTTCTTCGGAGTTGGTTTAGGAATAGACTCAGTAATTGGAGCAGGAGCTGGCTCAGGAGGTGCCCAATTATTTTCATTTGTCAACATATTATTCAATAGAATTTCAGCTTCATCCGGTGTTCTTTCCCTGAAAAGAGAACCAGCACAACTATCCAGGTAATCTCTGGAAGCATCGGTTAGTCCATTATAAAAGATATCAAGTATTTCAGGTTTCTTAAGAGGATGATCAGGCAAAGCATTAAGTGACTTGAGAAGCCTCCCCCAAGCTTGTGGGATACTCTCTTATTTAATTTGCACGAAGTTGTATATTTCCCTCAAAGCAGCTTGTTTCTTATGAGCAGGGAAATATTTAGCAGAGAAGTAATGAATCATATCCTAGGGACTACGCATACAACCAGGATCAAGAGAATTAAACCATATCTTAGCATCACCCTTTAATGAGAACGGAAATATTTTGAGTATATAAAAGTGACGCGATCTCTCGTCATTAGTAAACAGGGCGACTATATCATTTAACTTAGTAAGATGTGCCACAACAGTTTCAGATTCATAGCCATAAAACGGATCAGATTCAACCAAAGTAATTATATCAGGATCAATAGAGAATTCATAATCCTTATCAGGAACACATATAGGTGAAGTAGCAAAAGCAGGGTCAGGTTTCATTTTATCTCTAAGTGATTCTTTGTTCCATTTAACTAATAACCTCTTAAGCTCATATCTATCCCTGCAAGCTAAAATAGCGACAGAAGATTCCATATCAAAAAGATAACCCTTAGGGATAACAGGCATATTTTCATCATCACTATCATCATCGTATTCAGATTCAATAATTTCTTTTTCTCTAGCCCTAGCAATTTGTTCATCAAGAAATTCACCAAGGGGCACAGTAGTATCAGGCATAGAAGCAGTTTCATCATAAGTATCATGCATAGCAGAAGTGGCATCATCAATAACATGCGACATATCGGAACAAATAGAAGAAGCAGGTTCAGGTGTCGCTAGCTTACTCATAACAGAAGGTGAATCAAGTGCAGAGCTAGAAGGCAGTTCCTTACCTCCCCTCGTAGTTGAGGGATAAATTGTTGTCTTAGCGTATTTCATGTTCTTCATAGTGTCCAGCAGATATAAATCCCAAGTGACTCAAAGAATAGAGCTATGCTCCCCGGCAACGGCGCCAGAAATTAGTCTTGATAACCCACAAGTATAAGGGATCGCAACAGCTTTCGAGGGTAGAGTATTCAACCCAAATTTATTGATTCGACCCAAGGGGAGCCAAAGAATATTGTCAAGTATTAGCAGCTGAGTTGTCAATTCAACCACACCTGGAAACTTAGTATCTGCGGCAAAGTGTTTAGTAACACAGTAATATGACAGTGGTGGTAGCAGCAACCAAAGTAAAGACAGCAAAAGTAATGTTTTTGGTATTTTGTAGTGATTGTAATAGTAGCAACAGGAAAGTAAATAAGCGTAAACCAGTATATGGAAAACTCGTAGGCACCGGATCAGTGATGGATAATTATGCCGGATGCGGTTCATCATGTAACAGTCATAACATAGGGTGACACAGAACTAGCTCCAATTCATCAATGTAATGTAGGCATGTATTCTGTATATAGTCATACGTGCTTATGGAAAAGAACTTGCATGGCATCTTTTGTCCTACCCTCCCGTGGTAGCGGGGTCCTATCGGAAACTAAGGGATATTAAGGCCTCCTTTTAATAGAGAACCGGAACAAAGCATTAGCACATAGTGAATACATGAACTCCTCAAACTATGGTCATCACCGGGAGTGGTCCCGATTATTGTCACTTCGGGGTTGCCGGATCATAACACATCGTAGGTGACTATAGACTTGCAAGATAGGATCAAGAACTCACATATATTCATGAAAACATAATAGGTTCAGATCTGAAATCATGGCACTCGGGCCCTAGTGACAAGCATTAAGCATAGCAAAGTCATAGCAACATCAATCTCATAATATAGTGGATACTAGGGATCAAACCCTAACAAAACTAACTCGATTACATGGTAAATCTCATCCAACCCATCACCGTCCAGGAAGCCTACGATGGAATTACTCACGCACGGCGGTGAGCATCATGAAATTGGTGATGGAGGATGGATGATGATGACGACGGCGACGAATCCCCCTCTCCAGAGCCCCGAACAGAATCCAGATCAGCCCTCCCGAGAGGTTTTAGGGCTTGGCGGCGGCGGCTCCGTATCGTAAAACGCGATGATTTCTTCTCTCTGATTTTTTTCTATCCGAAAGCAAATATATAGAGTTGGAGTTGGCGTCGGAGGGCATCCAGGGGGCCCACGAGGTAGGGGGCGCGCCTTAGAGGGGGGGGCCACCCTCGTGAACAGGGTGTGGGCCCCCTGGTCTTCATCTTTGGCAAGGATTTTTTATTATTTTTTCTAAGATGTTCCGTGGAGTTTCAGGTCATTCCGAGAATATTTGTTTTCTGCACATAAAACAACATCATGGCAATTCTGCTGAAAACAGCGCCAGTCCGGGTTAATTCCATTCAAATCATACAAGTTAGAGTCCAAAACAAGGGCAAAAGTGTTTGGAAAAGTAGATACGACGGAGACATGTATGAAAGAATTATGAACAGTGGCTTTGCCACAAATACTATGTCAACTACATGATCATGCTAAGCAATATGACAATGATGAATGTGTCATGATAAACGGATTGGTGGAAAGTTGCATGGCAATGTATCTCGGAATGGCTATGGAAATGCCATAATAGGTAGGTATGGTGGCTGTTTTGAGGAAGATATAAGGAGGTTTATGTGTGAAAGAGCTTATCATATCACGGGGTTTGCATGCACCGGCGAAGTTTGCACCAACTCTCAATGTGAGAAAGGGCAATGCACGGTACCGAAGAGGCTAGCAATGATGGAAGGGTGAGAGTGCGTATAATCCATGGACTCAACATTAGTCATAGAGAACTCCCATACTTATTGCAAAAATCTACAAGTCATCAAAAACCTCGGTACTACGCGCATGCTCCTAGGGGGATAGATTGGTAGGAAAAGACCATCGCTCGTCCCCGACCGCCACTCATAAGGAAGACAATCAAATAACACCTCATGTTTCAAATTTGTTGCATAACATTTACCATACGTGCATGCTACGGGACTTGCAAACTTCAACACAAGCATTTCTCAATTTCACAACTACTCAACTAGCGCAACTTTGATATTATTACCTCCATATCTCAAAACAATCATCAAGCATCAAAATTCTCTTAGTATTCAAAACACTCTTAAGAAAATTTTACTAACTTTGAATACCTAGCATATTAGGATTTTAAGCAAATTACCATGCTATTAAGACTCTCAAAATAATCTAAGTGAAGCATGAGAGATCAATAGTTTCTATAAAACAAATCCACCATCGTGCTCTAAAAGATATAAGTGAAGTACTAGAGCAAAACTATATAACTCAAAAAGATATAAGTGAAGCACATAGAGTATTCAAACAAATTCCAAATCATGTATGGCTCTCTCAAAAGGTGTGTACAGAAAGGATGATTGTGGTAAACTAAAAAGCAAAGACTCAAATCATACAAGACACTCCAAGAAAAACACATATCATGTGGTGAATAAAAATATAGCTCCAAGTAAAGTTTACCGATAGAAGTAGACGAAAGAGGGGATGCCTTCCGGGGCATCCCCAGGCTTTGGCTTTTAGGTGTCCTTTAGGTTATCTTGGGGGTGCCATGGGCATCCCCAAGCTTAGGCTCTTGCCACTCCTTGTTCCATAATCCATCAAATCTTTACCCAAAACTTAAAAACTTCACAACACAAAACTTAAAGTAGAAAATCTCGTGAGCTCCGTTAGCGAAAGAAAACAAGAGACCACTTCAAGGTACTGTAATGAACTCATTCTTTATTTATATTGGTGTGAAACCTACTGTATTCCAACTTCTCTATGGTTTATAAACTATTTTACTAACCATAGATTCATCAAAATAAGTAAACAACACACGAAAAACAGAATCTGTCAACAATAGAACAGTCTGTAGTAATCTGTAGGTAGCGCAAGATCTGGAACCCCAAAAATTCTAAAATTAATTTCTGGACGTGAGGAATTTATCTATTAATTATCTGCAAAATGAATTAACTAAATAGAACTTTCCAAATAAAAATGGCAGCAGTTCTCGTGAGCGCTAAAGTTTCTGTTTTTTACAGCAAGATATCAAGACTTTCCCCAAGTCTTCTCAACGGTTCTACTTGACACAAACACTAATTAAACACGGAAAACCCAACCAAAACAGAGGCTAGGTAAATTATTTATTACTAAACAAGAGCAAAAAGCAAGGAATAAAAATAAAATTGGGTTGCCTCCCAACAAGCACTATCGTTTAACGCTCCTAGCTAGGCATAAAAAGTAAGGATAGATCTAGGTATTGCCATCTTTGGTAGGCAATCCATAAGTGGCTCTCATAATAGATTCATAAGGTAATTTAATTTTCTTTCTAGGAAAGTGTTCCATGCCTTTCCTTAACGGAAATTGGGATCTAATATTTCCTTCCTTCATATCAATAATTGCACCAATTGTTCTAAGGAAAGGTCTACCAAGAATAATAGGACATGAAGGATTTCAATCTATGTCAAGAATAATAAAATCTACGGGCACATAATTCCTATTTGCGACAATAAGAACATCATTAATTCTTCCCATAGGTTTCTTAATAGTGGAATCCGCAAGGTGCAAGTTTAAAGAGCAATCATCAAAATCATGGAAACCTAACAAGTCACACAAAGTCTTTGGAATCGTGGAAACACTAGCACCCAAATCACACAAAGCATAGCATTCATGATCTTTAATTTTAATTTTATTAGTTGGTTCCCACTCATCATAAAGTTTTCTAGTGATAGAAACTTCCAACTCAAGTTTTTCTTCATAAGATTGCATCAAGGCATCAACGATATGTTTAGTAAACGCTTTATTTTGACTATAAGCATGAGGAGAATTTGGCACGGATTGCAACAAGGAAATACAATCAATAAAAGAGCAATTTTCATAATTAAATTCCTTGAAATCCAAAATAGTGGGTTTAGCAACATCTAGGGTTTTAATTTCTTCAATCCCACTTTTATCAAATTTAGCATCAAGATCTAAAAACTCCAATGTTTTGGAACGCCTTCTAGATAAAGGTGGATCATATTCAGTCCCATCATTATCAAGATTCATATTGCAAAACAAAGATTTAATAGGGGACACAACATTAACTTTTAGATCTTCATCTTTATTCTCATAGGAACTAGAAGAACACGCTCTTATAAAGACATCTTTCTTAGCACGCATCCTAGCGGTTCTTTCTTTGCACTCATCAATGGAGATTCTCATGGCTTTGAGAGACTCATTGATATCATGCTTAGGAGGAATATATCTAAGTTTCAAAGAATCAACATCAAGAGAAATTCTATCAACGTTCCTAGCCAACTCATCAATCTTAAGCAATTTTTCTTCAATCAAAGCATTGAAATTCTTTTGTGAAGTAATAAATTCTTTAATATTAGATTCAAAATCAGAGGGAATATTATTATAATTTCCATAATAATTGTTGTAGGAATTACCATAATTAATAGAGGGATTACTAGGATAAGGCCTAGGATTAAAATTTCCTCTATACGCTTTGTTACCAAAATTATTCCTACCAAGAAAATTCACATCCATAGATTCATTATTATACTCAATCAAAGTAGACAAGGGCATATCATTAGGATTAGAAGAAACACTCCTACTAGCAAATAATTTCATAAGTTCATCCATCTTTCCACTCCAAACATTAATTTCTTCTATCACATGCACCTTTTTATTAGTAGATCTTTCAGTGTGCCATTGAGAATAATTAACCATAATATTATCTAGGATATTAGTAGCTTATCCTAAAGTGATTTCCATAAAAGTTCCTCCCGCGGCCGAATCTAAAAGATTTCTAGAAGCAAAATTCAATCCGGCATAAAAAATTTGTATAATCATCCATAAATTCAAACCATGAGTGGGGTAATTACGTATCATTAATTTCATCCTCTCCCAAGCTTGTGCAACATGTTCATGATCAAGTTTCTTAAAATTCATAATATCTTTTCTAAGGGAGATGATCTTAGCGGGAGGAAAATACTTAGAGATAAAAGCATCTTTGCACTTGTTCCAAGAATAAATACTATTTTTAGGCAAAGACGAAAACCAAGCTTTAGCGCGATCTCTAAGTGAAAAAGGAAATAGCTTCAATGTAACAATATCGTTATCCACATCTTTCTTCTTTTGCATATCACACAAATCAACGAAGCTATTTAGATGGGTAGCGGCATCTTCACTAGGAAGGCCGGAAAACGGATCTTTCATGACAAGATTCAGTAAAGCGGCATTAATTTCACAAGATTCAGCATCGGTAAGAGGAGCAATCGGAGTGCTAATAGAATCATTGTTGTTGGTATCGGTAAAGTCACACAATTTAGTGTTATCTTGAGCCATCGTGACAAGCAAGCAATCCAACACACAAGCAAACAAAAAGCAAGCGGGAAAAAAGAGGCAAATAGAGAAAGATAGGGAGGATAGAGAGAGAGGGTGAATAAAACGGCAAGGGTTATGTGGGGGAGAGGAAAACGAGAGGCAAATGGCAAATAATGTAATGCGGGAGATAGGGATTGTGATGCTACTTGGTATATTGACTTTTGCGTATACTCCCCGCAACGGCGCCAGAAATTCTTCTTGCTACCTCTGGAGCACTGCGTTGGATTTCCTTGAAGAGGAAAGGATGATGTAGCAAAGTAGCGTAAGTATTTCCCTCAGTTTTTGAGAACAAAGGTATAAATCCAGTAAGAGGCTACGCGCGAGTCCCTCGTACCTGCACAAAGCAAATAACTCCTCGCAACCAACGTGATAAGGGGTTGTCAATCCCTTCACGGTCACTTACGAGAGTGAGCTCTGATAGATATGATAAGATAATTTTTTGGTATTTTTGTGATAAAGATGCAAAGTGAAATAAAAGCAAAGTAAAAAGCAAAGGAAATAACTAAGTATTGGAAGATTAATATGATGAAGATAGACCCGGGGGCCATAGGTTTCACTAGTGGCTTATCTCAAGAGCATAGGTATTTTACGGTGGGTAAACAAATTACTGTTGAGCAATTGACAGAATTGAGCATAGTTATGAGAATATCTAGGTATGATCATGTATATAGGCATCACGTCCGAGACATGCAGACCGACTCCTGCCTGCATCAACTACTATTACTCCACACATCGACCGCTATCCAGCATGCATCTAGAGTATTAAGTTCAAGAGAGCAGAGTAACGCTTTAAGCAAGATGACATGATGTAGAGGGATAAACTCATGCAATATGATATAAGCCCCATCTTGTTATCCTCGATGGCAACAATACAATACGTGCCTTGCTGCCCCTACTATCACTGGGAAAGAACACCGCAAGATTGAACCCAAAGCTAAGCACTTCTCCCATTGCAAGAAAGATCAATCTAGTAGGACAAACCAAACTGATAATTCGAAGAGACTTGCAAAGATAACCAATCATACATAAAAGAATTCACAGAAGATTCAAATATTGTTCATAGATAAACTTGATCATAGACCCACAATTCATCAATCTCAACAAACACACCGCAAAATAAGATTACATCGAATAGATCTCCACAAGAGAGGGGGAGAACTTTGTATTGAGATCCAAAAAGAGAGAAGAAGCCATCTAGCTAATAACTATGGAACGAAGGTCTGAAGTAAACTACCCACACTTCATCGGAGGGGCTATGGTGTTGATGTAGAAGCCCTCCGTGATCGATACCCCCTCCGGCGGAGCTCCGAAAAAGGCCCCAATATGGGATCTCGTGGATACAGAAAGTTACACCGGCGGAATTAGGGTTTTGGCTCCGTATCTGGTAGTTTGGGGGTACGTAGGTATATATAGGTGGAAGGAGTACGTCGGTGGAGCAACATGGCCCCCACAAGGTTGGAGGGTGCGCCTTGGGGGGTGGGGGTAGGCGCGCCCTGAAGGAAATATGCCCTAGAGGCAATAATAAATTTATTATTTATTTACTTATATCATGATAAATGTTTATTATTCATGATTGAATTGTATTAACCGGAAACATAATACTTGTGTGAATACATAGACAAACAGAGTGTCACTAGTATGCCTCTACTTGACTAGCTCGTTGATCAAAGATGGTTATGTTTCCTAGCCATTGACATGAGTTGTCATTTGATTAACGGGATCACATCATTAGTTGAATGATGTGATTGACTTGACCCATTCCGTTAGCTTAGCACCCGATCGTTTAGTATGTTGCTATTGCTTTCTTCATGACTTATACATGTTCCTATGACTATGAGATTATGCAACTCCCGTTTACCGGAGGAACACTTTGTGTGCTACCAAACGTCACAACATAACTGGGTGATTATAAAGGTGCTCTACAGGTGTCTCCGAAGGTACTTGTTGGGTTGGCGTATTTAGAGATTAGGATTTGTCACTCCGATTGTCAGAGAGGTATCTCTGGGCCCTCTCGGTAATGCACATCACTTAAGCCTTGCAAGCATTGCAACTAATGAGTTAGTTGCGGGATGATGTATTATAGAACGAGTAAAGAGACTTGCCGGTAACGAGATTGAACTAGGTATTGAGATACCGACGATAGTCAACGGTATGTGAAAAACATTTCATCGGTAGTCAACGACATTTTCACTGTTATCATATGCTCAACAATTTGACCATTCCAGTAACTTTACTCACAAACTTGGAGTCCTGGACATATATGGTTATTTAGATACCATGGAATTAATACAAGTGTGATTTAAATCATGTATTTCACTCATCATTATTCCAAGATACCGATTCTTGCTAAGAACCTCTTCCATGTGACTTTGACAAAAACTTTTCTTGGCATTTTCCATACTAAACAACTTTAGTATCTTGTCAATATGTTTTTGGTTAAGCCCGATTAGACATTATTACCTCCATAGATGATTTTGTCTAATACAATGACTATATTGCCTAAGTACTTTACTGAAAAACTATTTTCAATAAAGTCTTAATCTGTGTCAAGAAATTTATATAATTTTCAATGAACAATGTGTCAGGCACACTGATTGCTTGTATCTGCGTTGGTATTTCCCTGAAAAGAAGAGGATGATGCAGCACAACAACTGTAAGTATTTTCCTTAGTTATGAAACCAAGGCTATCAATCCAGTAGGAGAACCAAGCAACACTATGTAAGCGGTACCTGCACACAAATAACAAATACTTGCAACCCAACGTGTATGAGGGGTTCACTACTATGGAAAAGGCTAGCAGCAGCGCGGGTTTTAGGCTTATCAGTACCGCGGGAGGGAGTTCTACTGGTATGGCGCTACAGCTAAAGTTAGTAGTAGCGTGGGTCAACCCACGCTATTGCTATATCGACTTAGTAGTAGCGCTTTCCCCAATCAGCACTACTGGTAACTAATAGTAGCGCTTCTACCAGCCCGCGTTACTACTATTATTTTGTATGTTATTTCTTTTTATTTCATGTTGTATTCATACACCTTTATAAAAGTTTTCATACAACAGCAATTTAGAGATTGTTTTTACATCATGGGGTGAAAGAACCGTGGACTTGTTTCAAGTGCATGGACATCCACTTGAAACTAATCTGCGGTTCTTTCACCCAATGATATAATAAATATCATCGTCATCATCATATCATTAACAACTTATCATCATAATACATCATTGTCATATAACACGTCCTCATGATCATCGTTTTCATCAATGAGACATCACATAGCAAGTTGGTCACTAGTCATAATCACAACTACTCCTCATCATCAACTCTAACACATTGTACTACATAATAAACATTATACCTCATAGGACCTACTACATTCTCTTAAGACCTACTATATTCTCTTGGGTAAAATAGCATAAAACAAGATAGCCCCTGACTGTCCATTATGGAGAATGGAGATTATCCTGTCTCCAATTCTTGCCTTTCGCACAATGTTGCTTCCAAGTACCTCCTTACGACTGTCCATACATTTTTTCCATTCTTTGATTTTCATGTCTTCAGTGGTTTTAGAAATCCGATATGGACAGGTGAGATTCATAGGATGACCTGGCCGTATGTTCAAAACATCAAGGCGACCAGTCTGATACATCAGACGAGGCACACAATCCTTTGGGATTTTCTATTGAAAAACATAGTAATAACTTCGTAGTTAGCAATGTAGTTCAGTTTTATAAGTACGCAAAAGATGCACAGTTGTTGTAATAGTAAAAAATCTTACCATGGCATCTCCATGGATGTTACCATGGTTCAACACGTGCACTAGTGGCACATATTGGCCATAATGTGGAGTTCTGCTACCTTTTGAGCACGGCGTTGGTTTTCCCTTGAAGAGGAAAGGGTGATGCAGCAGAGCAGCGTAAGTATTTCCCTCAATTTTTGAGAACCAATGTATCAATCCAGTAGGAGGCCACACACGAGTCCCTCGCACCTAGACAAACAAATAAACTCCTCACAACCAACGCGATAAAGGGGTTGTCAATCCCTTCACGGTCACCTACGAGAGTGAGATCTAATAGATATGATAAGCTAATATTTTGGAAGATTAATATGATGGAAAATAGACCCGGGGGCCATAGGTTTCACTAGAGGCTTCTCTCGAGAGCATAAGTATTACGGAGGGTAAACAAATTACTGTTGAGCAATTGACAGAATTGAGCATAGTTATGAGAATATCTAGGTATGATCATGTATATAGTCATCACGTCCGAGACATGCAGACCGACTCCTGGCTGCATCAACTACTATTACTCCACACATCGACCGCTATCCAGCATGCATCTAGAGTATTAAGTTCAAGAGAGCAGAGTAACGCTTTAAGCAAGATGACATGATGTAGAGGGATAAACTCATGCAATATGATATAAGCCCCATCTTTTTATCCTCGATGGCAACAATACAATACGTGCCTTGCTGCCCCTACTATCACTGGGAAAGAACACCGCAAGATTGAACCCAAAGCTAAGCACTTCTCCCATTGCAAGAAAGATCAATCTAGTAGGACAAACCAAACTGATAATTCGAAGAGACTTGCAAAGATAACCAATCATACATAAAAGAATTCACAGAAGATTCAAATATTGTTCATAGATAAACTTGATCATAAACCCACAATTCATCAATCTCAACAAACACACCGCAAAATAAGATTACATCGAATAGATCTCCACAAGAGAGGTTGAGAACTTTGTATTGAGATCCAAAAAGAGAGAAGAAGCCATCTATCTAATAACTATGGACCTAAGGTCTGAAGTAAACTACTCACACTTCATCGGAGGGGCTATGGTGTTGATGTAGAAGCCCTCCGTGATCGATACCCCCTCTGGCGGAGCTCCAGAAAAGGCCCCAAGATGGGATCTCGTGGATATAGAAAGTTATGGCGGTGGAATTAGGGTTTTGGCTCTTTATCTGGTAGTTTGGGGGTACGTAGGTATATATAGGAGGAAGGAGTACGTTGGTGGAGCAACATGGGCCCCACGAGGGTGGAGGGCGTGCCTTGGGGGGGAGGGTAGGTTCCCCGTACCTCGTGCCTTCCTGGTTGATGTCTTGACGTAGGGTCCAAGTCCTCTGGATCACGTTCGTTCCAAAAATCACATTCCTGAAGGTTTCATTCCGTTTGGACTCCGTTTGATATTCTTTTTCTGTGAAACTCTGAAATAGGCAAAAAACAGCAATTCTGGGCTGGGCCTCCGGTTAATAGGTTAGTCCCGAAAATAATATAAAAGTGTATAATAAAGCCCAATAATGTCTGAAACAGGATATAATATAGCATGGAACAATCAAAAATTATAGATACGTTGGAGACATATCAAGCATCCCCAAGCTTAATTCCTGCTCGTCCCCGAGTAGGTAAATGATAAAAATAGAATTTTTGATGTGGAATGCTACTTGGCATAATTTCAATGTAATTCTCTTAATTGTGATATGAATATTCAGATCCAAAAGATTCAAGACAAAAGTTCAATATTGACATAGAAATAATAATACTTCGAGCATACTAACTAAGCAATTATGTCTCTTCAAAATAACATGGCCAAAGAACGTTATCCCTACAAAATCATATAGTCTGGCTATGCTCGATCTTCACCACACAAAGTATTTAAATCATGCACAACCCCGATGACAAGCCAAGCAATTGCTTCATACTTTTGGTGTTCTCAAACTTTTTCAATCTTCACGCAATACATGAGCATAAGCCATGGACATAGCACTATATGTGGAATAGAATGGTGGTTGTGGAGAAGACAAAAAGGGAGAAAATAGTCTCACATCAACTAGACGTATTGCTACCTCTTGAGCACTGCGTTGGATTTCCTTGAAGAGGAAAGGATGATGCAGCAAAGTAGCGTAAGTATTTCCCTTAGTTTTTGAGAACCAAGGTATCAATCCAGTACTAGGCTATGCGCGAGTCCCTCGTACCTGCACAAAGAAAATAACTCCTCGCAACCAATGCGATAAGGGGTTGTCAATCCCTACACGGTCACTTACGAGAGTGAGATCTGATAGATATGATAAGATAATATTTTTGGTATTTTTGTGAGAAAGATGCAAAGTAAAATAAAAGCAAAGTAAAAAGCAAAGGAAATAACTAAGTATTGGAAGATTAATATGATGAAGATAGACCCGGGGGCCATAAGTTTCACTAGTGGCTTCTCTCAAGAGCATAGGTATTTTACGATGGGCGAACAAATTACTGTTGAGTAATTGACAGAATTGAGCATAGTTATGAGAATATCTAGGTATGATCATGTATATAGACATCACGTCCGATACATGCAGACCGACTCCTGCCTGCATCTACTACTATCACTCCACACATCAACCGCTATCCAGCATGCATCTAGAGTATTAAGTTCATGAAAACAGAGTAACGCCTTAAGCAAGATGACATGATATAGAGGGATAAATTCATGCAATATGATAAAAACCCCATCTTGTTATCCTCGATGGCAACAATACAATACGTGCCTTGCTGCCCCTACTGTCACTGGGAAAGGACACCGCAAGATTGAACCCAAAGCTAATCACTTCTCCCATTGCAAGAAATATCAATCTAGTAGGCCAAACCAAACTGATAATTCGAAGAGACTTGCAAAGATAACCAATCATACATAAAAGAATTCAGAGAAGATTCAAATATTGTTCATAGATAATCTTGATCATAAACCCACAATTCATTGGTCTCAACAAACACACCGCAAAAAGAAGATTACATCAAATAGATGAGGGGGAGCACATTGTATTGAGATCCAAAAAGATATAATAAGCCATCTAGCTAATAACTATGGACCCGAAGGTCTGAGGTAAACTACTCACACTTTATCGGAGGGGCTATGGTGTTGATGTAGAAGCCCTCCGTGATGGATATCCCCTCCGGTGGAGCTCCGAAACAGGCCCCAAGATGGAATCTCGTGGATACAGAATGTTACGGCGGTGGAATTAGGGTTTTTGGCTCCGTATATGATCGTTTGGGGGTACATAGGTATATATAGGAGGAAGGAGTACGTCAGTGGAGCAACAGGGGGCCCACGAGGGTGGAGGGCGCGCCTGGGGGGGCGCCCCCCTACCTCGTGGCCTCCTCCTTTGTTTCTTGACGTAGGGTCCAAGTCTCCTGGATCATGTTCGATGAGAAAATCACGTTCCCGAAGGTTTCATTCCGTTTGGACTCCGTTTGATATTCCTTTTCCTCGAAACCCTAAAATAGGCAAAAAAACAGCAATTCTGGGCTGGGCCTCCGGTTAATAGGTTAGTCCCAAAAATAATATGAAAGTGGATAATAAAGCCCAATAATGTCCAAAACAGTAGATAATACAACATGGAGCAATAAAAAATTATAGATACGTTGGAGACGTATCACGTATCAACGGGCTATGGAGATGCCCATTAATAGATATCAATGTGAGTGAGTAGGGATTACCATGCAACGGATGCACTAGAGCTATAAATATATGAAATCTCAACAAAAAGAACTAAGTGGGTGTGCATCCAACTTGCTTGCTCACGAAGACCTAGGGCATTTTGAGGAAGCCCATCGTTGGAATATACAAGCCAAGTTCTATAATGAAAAATTCCCACTAGTATATGAAAGTGATAACATAGGAGACTCTCTATCATTAAGATCATGGTGCTACTTTGAAGCACAAGTGTGGAAAAAAAGATAGTAGTATTGCCCCTTTTTTGGGGGGCCTTCTTTTTTCTGGCCTTTCTCTCTTTTTTTTGGGACAATACTCTATGAATGATGATCATCACACTTCTATTTTTTTACAACTCAATGATTACAACTCGATACTAGAACAAAGTATGACTCTATATGAATGCCTCCGGCGGTATATCGGGATAGCAATGATGCATGAGTGACTTATATGAAAGAATTATGAACGATGGCTTTGCCACAACTAAAATGTCAACTACATGATCATGCGAAGCAATATGACAATGATGGAGCGTGTCATAGTAAACGAAACAATGGAAAATTGCATGGCAATATATCTCGGAATGGCTATGGAAATGCCATGATAGGTAGGTATGGTGGCTGTTTTGAGGAAGGTATATGGTGGGTGTATGATACCGGCGAAACGTGCGCGGTATTAGATAGGCTAGCAATGGTGGAAGAGTGAGAGTGCGTATAATCCATAGACTCAACATTAGTAATAAAGAACTCACATACTTATTACAAAAATCTATTTGTTATCGAAGCAAAGTACTACGCGCATGCTCCTAGGGGGGATAGATTAGTAGAAAAAGACCATCGCTCGTCCCCGACCGCCACTCATAAGGAGGACAATCAATAAATACATCATGCTCTGACTTCTTAACATAACGGTTCACCATACGTGCATGCTACGGGAATCACAAACTTCAACACAAGCATTTCTCAAATTCACAACTACTCAACTAGCATGACTCTAATATCACCATCTCCATATCTCAAAATAATTATCAAGTTTCAAACTTCTCATAGTATTCAACACACTCATAAGAAAATTTTATTATTAATCTTGAATGCCTAACATTATTAAAGAAAATCACCATGCTGTTTTGTAGGACTCTCAAAATAATCTAAGTGAAGCATGAGAGAACAAAAGTTTCTATGAAACAAATCCACCATCGTGCTCTAAAAGATATAAGTGAAGCACTAGAGCAAAAACTATATAACTCAAAAGATATAAGTGAAGCACATAGAGTATTCTAACAATTTTTGAATCATGTGTGTCTCTCTTAAAAATGTGTGTGCAGCAAGGATGATTGTGGAAAACTAACAAATAAAGACTCAAATAATACAAGACACTCCAAGCAAAACACATATCATGTGGTAAATAAAAATATAGCTCCACGTAAAGTTTCCGGTATAGTAGACGAAAGAGGGGATGCCTTCCGGGGCATCCCCCAAGCTTTGGCTTTTAGGTGTCCTTAGATTATCTTGGGGTGCCATGGGCATCCCCGAGCTTAGGCTCTTGCCACTCCTTGTTCCATAATTCATCAAATCTTTCCCCAAAACTTGAAAACTTCACAACACAAAACTTAAAGTAGAAAATCTCATGAGCTCCGTTAACAAAAGAAAACAAAACACCACTTCAAGGTACTGTAATGAACTCATTATTTATTTATATTACTGTTAAACCTACTGTATTGCAACTTCTCTATGGTTTATAAACTATTTTACTAGCCATAGATTCATCAAAATAAGCAAACAACACACGGAATACAGAATCTGTCAAAACTCTGTAGTAATCTGCAGCTAACGCAAGTTCTGGAACCCCAAAAATTCTAAAATAAATTGATGGGCGTGAAGAATTTATCTATTAATCATATGCAAAAAGAATTAACTAAATAGCACTTTCCAAATAAAAATGGCAGCAGTTCTCATGAGCTCTAAAGTTTTTGTTTTTTTAAAGCAAGATTCAAAAGACTTTCCGCAAGTCTTACCAACGGTTCTACTTGGCACAAACACTAATTAAACACAAAAAACACAACCAAAACAAAGGCTAAATAAATTATTTTTTACTAAATAGAAGCAAAAAACATGAAATCTATATCTATATCTACACCTACTATTAAAGGGAATAGGTATTCTTGGTTTGGTTCCGCTTTGTTTTGTCCCGTTTTAACTATTTTTACGTACGCTACTTTTTAATTGGAAACCGAGACATTTTTTTGTTGTTGAGGAAAATTGCAAAGCGAGAATAGGTATTCTTGGTTCCGCTTTGTTTCGTTCCGTTTTAACTATTTTTACGTACGCTACTTTTTAATTGGAAACCGAGACATTTTGTTGTTGTTGAGGAAAATTGAAAAGCGAGACGTTCTACTTGTAGAAGAAAGGTAAAACTAAGTGAAGCGGCCGGCTGGCCCATATCTCTATTTTTATATGTCCGCAGCGTGCTGGGCCAAGTCTTGCCTGTGTCGTCTGGCTGAGCAATTGCTGGCTCACGCTCCAGCCTAGAGCGAGCCAGAAAGAATTGATGCTCGAGCGAAAGTCGAACTCACAACACAGCACAAACACACAATTTTTTTATCCGATCCACCGTACTAATGGATGGTAGAGCCTGCCAAAAAAACATGAGCCAAGTCAAACTGGCCTGCTTCAAAAAGTTGATCGATGGATTTGATGTCCTATTAAATAGTATTATCTCGCCATTTTATACAATTTTTTTACATATTTATATATTTACATGAGTTGTGTTGAACACAAACAAGGCGCATCAAGAATCTTTCCCTAATATAATAATAATAATAATAATAATAATAATCTCTATCATCTAAAAGAAACGTAACGTTCCCTCTCCCCTCTTACGTCAAAATTTTCATCCAACCTTCTCTCCCACCCCACCTTCCGTACACTATCCCACCCCTCCTGATTTTCCTTTTCACAATTGGTAAGTCAATCAATCATGATCAAAGCAAACGATTAAAAACCGACCCGTTTCCTTCCATGGCTTGCGCATCTAAGAATCGGATCGGAATCCTCTCGCCCTTTAATCTCGTGAAATTTTTAATGCACCTGCAATTACCATACCTTGAGATGTGGCATGCTAGAACTATCGCCTCCTTTCCCCCGTGCTGCCGGCCCTGATTGGTAAGCAGCGGCTCTCATCTAGGAGTATGTTCAAAGAAAAAAAAGCAGCGTCTCTCATCCTTAGACCCCATCATAGATTTGCCTGGTGGGGTGCTTGCCGGTGTCGCCAGTGGCCACCGCACGAGGTGATTGAGCGAGGGCCATCGATGTCCGCGGAGAGCACAAGTAAGCGAGTGCCATGAAGCGGTGGCAGGCGGAAGCCATTGCTCGTGCTATACTCGTTGTCCTATCCCATGTGGGCGTGTCGTTCAGGCCCGGGACGTCCTACTTCGCACTGCCCCAGCCGTTCTCTGTCGTTCAGGGCTTCAGGCCCGTGTGAGTTTGGTACCCATGGCGGCGGCGACCTGTGACGCTCTTCTCGGTCCTCCCCTTGTGCTTGCAATCGTCGAGGCACTCGCTCTCCTATCCAACTAACTACCTGCATCATGTGTAGCAATAGGCACGGTGGTTGTTCTGACTGTAGCTGAATGAATGGACAAACATTGGGAACCCTAAACCATTGCGTGATGAGGGTAGTATACAACAATTCGTTCAGTTCACCTCCTGTCTGGACAATGCTAAGCTGCTAATAGTTAAATAGGGTGATTAAGTGTACTTAAGCATGGTTTGGTCCATTGAGATTAATTGACATTAATTTCCTTCAGTTTGTTGGGCTAACCGGTGCCAACGGCAGGTCTGATTCTGCGATCGACATATATGCATGAATGTGAATGACAACGGTTAGTACTGATTTACCAATGGAATACTTAGAATCTTTTTGCTCGCTTGCTCAATTGCTTGTTAGTAAAAATAGAGATGAAGCATTAACATAAGAAGGATCTGTGTGTTTTTTAAGAAACTTATTCTCTACATCAATATGGGAGACAACTGAAGATAACTTTTGCTATAAGTTTTCTGCTCCATTTCATTTAATATCCATATGTATAGGACTATGTGATGCATTCTAATGTGCCCTCCTCTGCTCTGTTTGAAGACATTACATCTTATACTGCTCCTAATGTTGCGCCATCTAATTCCAGAATGCGGCTTTCTTGGACAGAGAGATAATTTACGACAGGGACTTTGATCATGAATACTTAGATTTCATGACTTTGGAGAGGTATTGCCTCTTAAAGCTTGGCGGGAATGTCGTCAAAAGGCCACAACACATGTTAATGACAGTTTCAGTAGGGAACTAGGGTTACACAAGGATGACCTCCTCGGTTCACAACATTTTTGCCACTGGGAGTTATATTCAAGGAACAAATGGGACATCTAATGCGATTGTTCCTATGTCATATGTTTTCCATGATAGTACTACCCATTATGTAGATCAAGGTGGTGGAAGAGAAATGGTAGGTTTCATTATTTCTCAACATTTGATGGCATTCTAATTACAGTCTTCTGAAATACTACATGCATTCTTCCAAAAGCTAGCTGCCTTTGTTGTATACTTGGAGCCTCGGCATGCTGGTGCTGTTTAGTTCCTTGATATGAGAAAGAACCATGGCAAGGTAAAATGTTAACACAACAATTTCTAATTACCCCTTTTGTCCAAACCGTAAGTCTGTAGCCATTTAAATCTTCTATACTTTTCTGTGGCAATCAAACTTACCCCTTACATGAAAAGAGTGTCACGTCCTACAGATCCCTTTGCTTGCAAGTCTTAGTTTGCCGCAGTTTATGCCCTACAAGATAATAGTTGATATTGATACAGATATAATATCTATGTAGTGCATTTTTGCATAATATAGGAGATTACAAATAATCATGTGCTTACTGGTTTGTGGGCGATCGTTTTTTTGTGGGCGATCGTGTTTCTGTCACATCCTATCTCTAAAGGACATTGTGATGAATGCTGGTTTAACAGGATGAGAATCGTTACAAACACACAAGAAGAAAGCAGGAAAAAGAAAATAAACTAGCATGGATATTACAGTGAAAGACTATGATCACCGACATCTAGCAATGAGTGTGTGTGAACATAAATGTAATGTCGGTGAGAAATACGTACTCCCCCAAGCTTAGGCTTTTGGCCTAAGTTGGCCTATTGCCAGGGATAGCCTAGCAGATACCCGTAAGTGTAGCTGGGTTCGTACTGCGACAAAGAATAGTTGGGATCATACTGTGATGAAGAAGAAGACTCTGACTACCACTGGCTGACAGTCATCTCTGGATCCCAAGAATAAACAGATTGTCGTCGAGGCTCATCTTGTGGTTCCTGTTCCGGGGCTGGTGCAGGATTCTTGTAAGCTTGGACGACAGCCCACATAACGAGGTAGGGTCCTACAAAATTAAACAAAGAAGGAGCAGGCAACGTAATAGTTTCAGGATAATGTTTATCAAAGTATAACTTATATTTGAGCTCTCCATTCCTGTCCTTAACAAGAAAATCATGGGCTATCATGCTCTTATAGTCTAGATAAGCATTAGGCAGCAATTTTTCTTCTTTCTCATAATACCTAATAGCTATGTTAAAGTGTGCAGCAAGGCGAGAAGCATAAATGCCTCCAAAGATGGGGCCTTTAGTATGGTTCAGACTCAACCACCTAGCAATAATTCCGCCCATACTGACAGTGTTGTCGCGGTATAAACCATGGAACAGAATAATAATATCAGGAACACTAAGGTTCCCACACTTCCCATGACCAATCAAGCATCGACTAGCAAATAAAGCAAAATAGCGTAACACAGGAAAATGTATGCTAGTGATTCTTGCATCAGAAACCTTCCTGGTTTCTCCCACAGAATAAGTTTAATAAATGGTTCCAACTCTTTACGAGGTGGTTCCTCTAAGATACCATCAGGAGGTATGTTGCAGACTGCGCAAAATTCAGACAATGGCATTTTCTTCACAACGTCATATAAATGAAACTCTACTGAAGGAGGTGACTCTTTAGGGAAAAAGTAGAAGTTTTGCACAAAAGTATTTGTGAGTAAGAGATACTGTGGACGTTGGTCGCAGACGAAGTCGGTGAGGCCAGCATTCTTATTCAATGAATAGAAATCCTCATAAATCCCGGCCTCTCTCAAGAAATTATCAGAAGGCCATTCACACGGCCGGATCTCCGCGGTACGAGGCAAATTATATTTGGGCCTCTGAGCTTCTTCATTTTGTTTATCCTTTGAGCTTCGGCTCGATGAACCCATCAAAAGTCTCCTCATTATTTTTCTGAAATAATCTGAAATTTTTAGTAACTTCAAACAAAAGTGAACCAACTTCAATAAAACTGATAGCAACTACTCGTACAAGTGCCTAGAGCCTATATCAAGCATTAGAACTACTTGGAACCATATAAATTTGGCATGCAACCTCAAGAACATGGTCACCTATGCAGCACAAATTTGCAAAGAATAAAGCACTAGAACAAAAACTAATTGGACCAATGGAGGAGTCACATACCAAGGAACAATCTCCCCAAGCAGTTTTGCGAGAGGTGCTTTGAGCAAGGAGATCGAAAATCACAGCAAAAGTGGCTGGAACTCGTGCTTGAGTTGGTTTTTCAGGTTTGTGTGAGACAGAGGGAGAAGATGGGTGTTGGGATAAGTGGAGGAGGGCCACCGTGGGCCCACGAGGCAGGGGGCGCGCCCTAAGGGCGGGGGGCGCCCACCACCCTCGTGGCCAGGTGGCAGCTCCTCCCGCGGTAATTTTTGCACAGTAAATCCTCAAATATTCCCGAAAAAATCATATTAAATTGGCATGGCATTCTGAGGACTTTTATTTTCATGATATTTTTATATTGCACGGATAAGCCAGGAAACAGACAGAAAAAATACTATTTTTACTTTATTTCTACTAATTAACAGAAAGTATAGAGAGGGTACAGAAGTTTGTGCTTCTAGTATCATCCATCTCATGCTCATCAAAAAGAATCCACTAACAAGGTTGATCAAGTCTTGTTAACAAACTCATTCCGATAATCATGAAACTGGAGAAATTTCGAATAACACTAAGTTACCTCAACGGGGATTTTCCCATCCCCAATAATAAGTATATCATATTTCTTTTTGACAGTAGGAAGAGGAAATTCAAAACCTCCAATTATAATCGATGGAATTTTTCCAATGGAGTTCATACTATGAACTTGAGGTTGTTTCCTCGGAAAGTGTACCGTATGCTCATTACCATTAACATGAAAAGTGACATTGCCATTGTTGCAATCAATAACAGCCCCTGCAGTATTAAGAAAAGGTCTTCCAAGAATAATAGACATACTATCATCCTCGGGAATATCAAGAATAACAAAGTCCGTTAAAATAGTAATGTTTGCAACCACAACAGGCACATCCTCACAGATACCGACAGGTATAGCAGTTGATTTATCAGCCATTTGCAAAGATATTTCAGTAGGTGTCAACTTATTCAAGTCAAGTCTACGATATAAAGAGAGAGGCATAACACTAACACCGGCTCCAAGATCACATAAAGCAGTTTTAATATAATTTCTTTTAATGGAGCAAGGTATAGTAGGTACTCCGGGGTCTCCAAGTTTCTTTGGTATTCCACCCTTAAAAGTATAATTAGCAAGCATGGTGGAAATTTCAGCTTCCGGTATCTTTCTTTTATTAATAATGATATCCTTCATATATTTAGCATAAGGATTTGTTTTGAGCACATCAGTTAATCGCATATGCAAAAAGATAGGCCTAATCATTTCAGCAAAGCGCTCAAAATCCTCATCATCCTTTTTCTTGGATGGTTTCGGAGGAAAAGGCATGGGTTTCTGAACCCAAGGTTCCCTTTCTTTACCATGTTTCCTAGCAACAAAGTCTCTTTTATCATAACGTTGATTCTTTGATTGTGGGTTATCAAGATCAACAGCAGGTTCAATTTCTACATCATTATCATTACTAGGTTGAGCATCATCATGCACATCATCATTAATATTTTCATTAGGTTCATGTTCATTACCAAATTGTGTTTCAGCATCACACATAGAGATATCATTTGGATTATAAGATGGTTCAACAATAGGTTCACTAAAAGTTTGCATAGTTCTATCATTTTTCTTCTTCTTCTTTTTAGAAGAACTAGGAACATCAATATTATTTGTTTGAGAATCTTGCTCGATTCTCTTAGGGTGGCCTTCAGGATACAAAGGTTCCTGAGTCATTCTACCAGTTCTAGTGGCCACTCTAACAGCATAATCATTTTTCTTACTATTCATTTCATCAAGCACTTCTTTTTGAGCCTTAAGTACTTGTTCTACTTGAGTGGTAACCATAGAAGCATGTTTGCTAACAAGTTTAAGTTCACCTTTAATATTAGCCATATAATCACCCAAGCGTCTAATCATATAAGCATTTTCTTTTAATTGTCTACCAAAATAAGCATTGAAGTCATCTTGCTTAAACATAAAGTTATCAAACTCATCCAAGCACTGACTAGCAATTTTAGTAGGAGGGACTTCAGCTTTATCATATCTATAGAGAGAATTTACCTTTACTACCTGTGTCGGGATATCGGGATCAGAAGGTTCTTCAGTAAGTAAAGAATTGAGATCATATGTTTCTTCAACAGGCGGTATATTAAGACCATGTATTTCTTCAATAGGAGGTAAATTCTTAACATCTTCAGCTTTAATACCTTTTTATTTCATAGATTTCTTTGCCTCTTGCATATCTTCGAGACTGAGGAATAGAACACCTCTCTTCTTCGGAGTTGGTTTAGGAATAGACTCAGTAATTGGAGCAGGAGCTGGCTCAGGAGGTGCCCAATTATTTTCATTTGTCAACATATTATTCAATAGAATTTCAGCTTCATCCGGTGTTCTTTCCCTGAAAAGAGAACCAGCACAACTATCCAGGTAATCTCTGGAAGCATCGGTTAGTCCATTATAAAAGATATCAAGTATTTCAGGTTTCTTAAGAGGATGATCAGGCAAAGCATTAAGTGACTTGAGAAGCCTCCCCCAAGCTTGTGGGATACTCTCTTATTTAATTTGCACGAAGTTGTATATTTCCCTCAAAGCAGCTTGTTTCTTATGAGCAGGGAAATATTTAGCAGAGAAGTAATGAATCATATCCTAGGGACTACGCATACAACCAGGATCAAGAGAATTAAACCATATCTTAGCATCACCCTTTAATGAGAACGGAAATATTTTGAGTATATAAAAGTGACGCGATCTCTTGTCATTAGTAAACAGGGCGACTATATCATTTAACTTAGTAAGATGTGCCACAACAGTTTCAGATTCATAGCCATAAAACGGATCAGATTCAACCAAAGTAATTATATCAGGATCAATAGAGAATTCATAATCCTTATCAGGAACACATATAGGTGAAGTAGCAAAAGCAGGGTCAGGTTTCATTTTATCTCTAAGTGATTCTTTGTTCCATTTAACTAATAACCTCTTAAGCTCATATCTATCCCTGCAAGCTAAAATAGCGACAGAAGATTCCATATCAAAAAGATAACCCTTAGGGATAACAGGCATATTTTCATCATCACTATCATCATCGTATTCAGATTCAATAATTTCTTTTTCTCTAGCCCTAGCAATTTGTTCATCAAGAAATTCACCAAGGGGCACAGTAGTATCAGGCATAGAAGCAGTTTCATCATAAGTATCATGCATAGCAGAAGTGGCATCATCAATAACATGCGACATATCGGAACAAATAGAAGAAGCAGGTTCAGGTGTCGCTAGCTTACTCATAACAGAAGGTGAATCAAGTGCAGAGCTAGAAGGCAGTTCCTTACCTCCCCTCGTAGTTGAGGGATAAATTGTTGTCTTAGCGTATTTCATGTTCTTCATAGTG